>NC_067232.1:5990000-7190000 GCF_019924925.1 Ctenopharyngodon idella | reverse complement strand
TAATGTGTCTGCTCCTGTGTCATTCGCTTCCAGTTATTTTTAGCTGTACAAAACATCTCGTTATGCTGCTTGATATAGCAAACTGGTATTTCTTACCGTATTATTTTAAAGTATTCTCTTAATTATAAACATGCTGGTTTGTAGTGCAAACAGTTTTACAGTTTACAGCACTTTGACATTCTTCTTCTTATTCCCTATAGCGGCTAATAAATCAGAAGTTTCACACATACACAGAAAATACCTTACCTCTGACAAAATTGTTCTGCATGTGTTCAGCGATTATATAAAGCTTACAAAATGTTTATCTTAAACATTTTTGTCGTTAAGACCCAAAATCTGTCCTACCTAAATTTACGGTTAGGAGCCGCTAGACCATTCTCCATTCCAATGAAATAAAATAAAATGTCATCAAATGTGCCCCTGTTACTCACATACATGTATTGATATTCAGCTGCAAAAATAACAGACTTCAAAGCATTCAAGCCAGATTTGAACCTGTGACCTCACACACAGAAACCAAGAACATTCCTTTAGATACCCTACGGCTGCTATGGAATGCTATATGTTTCTTCAATTAATTTTCCTCAAATGCACATTTCTTATTTCATATTAATACAACATGCTGTATGCTGAAAAAGTGCAAGTTATTATTGTTCAGACATCATTTAGGGACAAGACCTCTTGGAACTATAATTGCATAACCGCTGGATTAAAGATTTCCTGAAAATGATAATCAGGTTGTCTTTTCACAAGAGTAGCAATCCACTCTCCCTAACATGAGAGAAGAGAAAATAGTACAGGAAGACAAAAAGATGGGCTTGAGGAGCAGTAAAACAGAAAATGTACTGAACATGATGCACAAATCACATACAGTAAATCATCCAACCTGGCTGGGCGAAAGAACAATCTAAATGTTATAAAACTCAAATTCATGCATTTAAAATCTCATCAGCCTCACGTTGAAAACATGATACAGTTTTAAATGCCCATTTCCACAGGTACACTCATGAGTCATGGGATAAAGCGATTTGGAAAGAAACTACAAAAATAACTTTTCTTCTGTTGTTCACATCTTTGGCTCAGCTTAACTGTGCCAGCTGTGGCGTGGTTAAAGACACAGATGGAATCTTTTCCAGAATACCGTGAAATGGATTTAAACATAGTTAACTGTGGTAAACAGAGCTAAAACTAAAACATTACTGGTAGTCAAAATCAAAAAATCTAATAAATAAAGAGGCAAGCGCCAAGGGGATGTGTAGAATTTAATAAGCATCTGTGTGGGTCTTCATAAATATTAATTCCATTTTGAGATTTATCCCAACTTATTTGCTGCAAGCCGTTGGTAGGTGAAGATAGTTGGATTGCAATGTATTTCTTGTATATTCATCACACAGAAAAACCAAAAACACAAAGCAAATATATATATTTCTCTTGACTGACTGACTGCTAATTTAAAAGTTGGGGGACAAATTTACTAATCGGTCATCACAGTATATAGGCCTATAAGTTGTCTTTACCTGCTACTAATATTTAAAAAAAAAATGTCAGGTGCAGTGTACTTATTGTGTTAGTGTTGTATTGCAAAACACTTTTGCTGCTACTGGGGCCCTGGTGCGGGTTGTTGCCCCCAGAATCGTCACCACTTTTCGCCCCTCTAGCGAAGGCCCTGGATACAGGTAAGGTTAGCGACAGGTTTCAGTTTAAGAGTGGGTTAGAAGATAAGGGAAGGGTCAACAGTGTAATTATAGACAGAAAGATAGATAGAAATTTACTTAAAAATAATGCATTACAATATTGTGTTACTCCCTAAAAAGTAACTATTGTTTTATGTAAAGTAATGCATTATGTTATTTTTGCTTTACTTTTTCCTCATCAAAGGTTAACACCCTTACTTAAGCAATAAAAAACAAAAAATGAAACACAAAGGTAATGTTTATCTACAGTCATTTTTGCTTATTCTTATGGTCAAATTGGATCATCAAAGGTCAGCAGCAAAGACATTGGTTAATAAAGAGAGATTAAAAACAAAGTATAACTGCGTTAATTATTGCAGGTTTGTGTAATATTCTGAGTTTACATCATACTGTTTTTATTCATTTTGAGGAATACTAAATCAGTTTTTGTGCAAGAGCTCACATTTAGTCTAGAACATCAATAAGCATCTGGTTTACACAGCGCACACAACGCCTCTGCACCATACTTCCAATTTCACTCAACGTGGGGACAGTCAATAAATGGGAAAACAAACTAACATTAATTATTTGAAAAAGTAACTCCGATATTTTGTTGTAAATTTAAAAGTAATGCATTACTAGTTACTTGAAAAAAAGTAATCTGATTATGTAACTTGCGTTACTTGTAATGCATTACCTCAACGCTATCTCACGACCAATTTGTACATATTTTATGAGGTGGCTAATTCATACGAATTCATACGACCTCACTCGTACGAATTCATACAATTTGTCTAATCCACAGTGACGGGTAGGTTTAGGGCCGGGGTTAGGGGTAGGCATAATTTGCGGGTGGGACGGGTGGGACATGTCCCCACCACTTTTTGCCAGGGTAGATATTGTCCCCACCACTTTTTGAAACATATCACGGCACGGATGTATCTAATACAAAAGAAACATCTCTAGTTGATTCACAATTCATTCATTTGTGTTAAATAATAGGCGATCTGGTGCTGGGATGTGTTGTTTTTGAAATCCTGTTGAGTGCTCGTTGCCGCTGTTATCAGTGGCGCAACAGTGTTCTCTTGGCGCTTCAATCTATTACTAACGCTGTTGCGGCCGGAGACTGTATTCGTTCCAGTGAAATCACAAAACAAAATACACATAAACATGTCCCTGCTTTTGATATACGATCACTAATAAACATCTTTGGTTTTAATAGAAAAAAATTAAATAAATAACACGAGGGTGGATTAGAACCCAGAACCTCTGGCACGCTGAAAAAAAATTCTACCCCTCGTCCATCAGGACAATCTAACAATAATTGCGGATCCACGTGTTTATTGACTAATGTAAATGCTCTCGAGACTAACAACATATTATATTATAGTAGATGTAAGGACGAAACTATCATATTAAACATGAGGTCTATGTCAATAAATTTTGTGCGTTTATTATTATAATGATACAATTACAATACACCACCACCCCCACCACACACATTCCTGTCCCACACACTTTTTAAAACAAAGTTACGCCACTGGGGGTAGGTCATTCGTACAAACTCATACGAATTGGGCAACTCGCAAAATATGTATGATTTAGCAAAAAGCTTACGAATTCGTACGAGTGAGGTCGTACAAATATGTACGAATTGCCGTGAGATCAGGTTGGTTACCCCAACACTGATTATAGATGTAATTACAGAAATAAATTACAGCTGTAATTACAGGTATTTTTTAAAATATAAATACAATGTACAAATTATTATGTACACAATAAGTGCATTGTATCAAATTATCAATTTAAATGTTAGTACACACTATAGTTAAAGACACCTAATATAAAGTCAGACCTAGTAATCTATAAAATTGCTCCCCTCATTTTCAAAGGTTGCTACGCCCCTGCAGCCTGGCCATGTAGATGAGACAGGGCACACAGGCTGCTAATGAAAATGTGTCTCATTTGCGTGACACAAGATTCTTACATTACAATTTTATAGGGAGATGAACCATCCCACTTTGTGGGTGTAATGCATTGTCCGCTACATCCTTATCTCATCCTTATCTCTTCTCTCTTGCCCTCCAAATGTAAGCAAGGCGCCGGTGAGCATGGCAGTTAGAGGGTTTAACCCGGTTAGTGCATCAAATGCTAATTACAGAGTTAATCCCAGCGTAGCTATAAACACACATTCATTCACCAGCAGGAGATGGGGTAGGGGGATGAAGCTTCCATGATGAACTGATGGTTACAGCCTTCATCTGCTCTCTGATGACTTTTTAATCTGTCTCTAATCACTGTGACATAAATGTGACGGCATGAGAGAGAAGCGGGCAAGGGGCAGGGGATCAGAAAGGAAGAGAGAACTGATAACTATCGTCAGCGACAGTAACGTTTTAATGGCGATGAAGGCATAGCTCATTTTGGTACGCTATGAGAGCTACACCCCACAACCAACAAGTGTTTTGAGCAGATGCTGCAATCATGTGAAACTACCCACAGGGTTAAGGAGGAGAGGTGAGAGAGATGCAAGGAGCGATCAAGCCTTCAGGAATGAAATATGAATGGGAATTCAGTTTAGTCTTCAATTTAAGGATCACTTTAAAGGAGTCACAAAAGCTCTGATGTTTATATAGCAGCAATCTTTTTTTCTTTTTTTTAAGCTTTCACTCTCAAACACTCATAAGCCCCGAACAAGATGCTGTGCCCAATCTGTAACCATTCCACGTTTTCACAGGGGAAAAAAAAAAAAAATATATATATATATATATATATATATATATACATACATTTTATATATATATATATATATATATATATATATATATAATATAATTTTGAACCGCAAAAATAATGAGGCCAGGATTTGAAGTCATCACAACAACAACAACATCAACTGGCAAGTCTAAAGGACAACTAACTAGATCCCATTATAATCAACAAAGCTGTCTACACTGGAAATGTTTGATTCAGTGATGAGTATCACATCCAGTTTTTTTAAAAGTTTTTTTTATCAGCTCGACTTACTTTATATGCCTTTGTATTTTTGCTAACACTTTACAATATGGTCTCTATATGTATTAACTAACATGAACTAACAATGAGTATTTGTTACAGTACTTATTAATCTTTGTTAATGTTAGTTAATAAAAATATAGTCGATTATTGTTTGTTCATGTTAGTTCACAGTGCATTAACTAATGTTAACAAATATAGCATTTGATTGTAATAATGCATTAGTAAATGTTGAAATTAACATTAAGATTAATAAATGCTGTAGAAGTATTGTTCATTCTTAGTTCATGGTAACTAAAATAGTTAACTAATGTTAACTAATGAAACCTTATTGTAAAGTGTTACTTTATTTTCTACATATATGTGAATTCAATATTTTATTTGATCAGCTATTGTTAGTTTAGTATTATTTGTTTACTATTATAGTTTTAATTAACAAAATTACAAAAAAATGAAACTAAAATGAAAACATAAAAAAATAAAAGCTAATTCAAATATTATGTTCTTGTCATTTTTATTAGTTTTTTAGTTTGTTTTTTGAAAACATTTTTGAAACATTTTATTTAATTTAGTAATTTTAGTACTACAAATTAAACTTGAAACTTAAACTTCTGTTAGTTGCTATGGCAACATTTCAGAATTTTCTGTTAAAGTTTTTCACCTATTTGTGTTTTATTTTATTGCAATTTAAAAAAAGGGAGAGAAAAAAAATGAGTTTGTTAGCGATAACAACACTGGCTCCAGCACGACAACCAGCACCATTTTGTTTGAAAAAGGGCAACAACCTGAGTTTGCGACCCTACGTGAGACCCACATCATCATGCCTTAGCATAGCTAATTTACATGTGCGTCACTATCAAATTCAAGCAGAATATGATTTCTACTGTATTAGCAGGGTCCAGGACGTTCCAAGCTCCTGGGCAGCTCAGAGGAGAGGATGTGTCCACACCAGCTGTGCAGCTATCTCTCACTTGCTCTGAAGGGATTCCATATCACTCTCTTTTCCCGCAGGAGCAAATAGAGGATGGACAGGACAGTCTCCTTTGATGTGAGGCACTGGCCTGGGCTGCAGTGATGGCAGATACTTGGAAAGATAGTGTCAGCCTAGCCATCCAAATCCATGCCAGGAACTGGCAAAGGAGTTAAACGTGTTCATGTAGAGGCTGGGAGCTAAGATGACTGCTGATTCTACTCCAATTTCCAGCTTGTACTCCGGGGAAACTTAAAAAGTTAAATGAGCCTAACCACATTTTAGAATTTTAAATTGATAGAAAATGAGTGACAGAATGAGTTTTGGATGGCGCCCATTGCAGGACACCGGTGTGACAGTTTCACAAACAATTCAGTTCTATTGGTTGAATCAAGTCCACCTAGGGCCCTAAAGCAATTTTATTGGCTGAAAGAAAGAGTATTGGGTACTCTATTCAGTGCCTGATTAGAAGTCATCTAACTGTCTGTATGTTAATACAACCATTAATGTATTTTAAATTGTTAAGTGTGTATATAGCAGAAGATACAGAGTGTAAAATTAAATATTTCCTATAAATATTTCTTATTCTTTTAAAGTTTAGCTTACATTTTACAGTAAGGTCTCATTTGTTAAAATTAATGCATTAACGTACATAAACTAACAAAATGAGCAATATATTTTCATAGATAAAATAAAAATTAATACAAAATATGTTCATTGTTCATGTTAGTTCAGAGTGAATTAAAGTTACAACTTTTGATTTACATTTTTTTTAGTAAATGTTGAAATTAACATTAAGATTAATAGATAATGTAGAAGTATTGTTCATTGTTAGTTCATGCTAATTAATGTAGTTAACAATGTTAATGTTAAACCTTATTGTAAAATGTTACTCTATGGTACATTCTTGGTTGATCAGCGATTACAAAAGGGGTCCTAAAATTGTTTATCCACTGACCTCAAAGTGCAGCAAAATGCAAATGCCTCAAAAATACCTAGAAGAGTGTGTTCTTATGTTAAAAAATGCCCTTTTTTCAGTATGTTTCTTAGAAATTAGGTCTACTGACTCCAAAATCATTGAAGGGCTAACTAGTTTAATCAACTTTACCAGAAAGATGATGCTTGTCTAACAGATCTTCAGGTTTTGTAAGTGAAAAGCATGGATATACTGGTCCATAAGCCACAACGGCATCTAACAAGCCACAGAACCATAGAAGTTCACGCTGGTCTTTTCAGCAGGGATAAAACCGCAAAAACAATGCAGTGTGATTAGGAAATCTACATTTGACAACAACTTTAAATAGCATGCAATTGCAGTTGGAAATCATTCCTGGGGGCACAGAGTCTTAGTAATCTGCGAAAGTGCTTTGTTTCTAGGTCCAGGCCTGGGTTCTGTATCTTGAGAGTTAGAGGGTGAATGTGAATCTGTTTGGTGAACAGGATCAGAGCGGTGGCAGCTGCCTGTGAGGCCTCGTCTCTGGATCCTGCGGTAATTGGGAAAGGAGTTTGTTTGAGAATTAGTACTGCTCACCAGGGAGCAAACAACCTCCAGTGATAAACAAACCACAAAACCAGTACACTGAAAACAAGCAGAGAATACAAAGCAGGAAGTCTTGCGAACACTGAAATACAGTCTGTGTGTGTGTTTGTGAGCAGCAGAGCGAAGAAGGGCATTAGTAAATAAGTGTAGAGCTTTACTTAGATGGTGTGTGTTACCTATGTGTGTGTATAGGGACAGGCTAAGTGTGTTTGAGTCTTTCCAAGCCTGTTTATGCTGAGTAGTGGCTGTGCTCAGGTGTCCCAAGGCACTCAATCTTTTCATGGATCAGCAGCTGTGTGAGAACCCTACCAGCATACACTAGTGTCCCCAATGTACGGCTGACACACGCACACTCACCGAGTCACGCTCTGATGCACTTCACACAGGTAAATAAACCTATAAATTCCACATCATGAGCGTTTTGTGTGCAGCTTCTCAACTTTTTTTTTTTTTTTTTTTTTTTTTTTTTTTACAGAAAAAACATCCATTTACTTTACAATGAAAAAGTCCCTTTAAAGCAACTTATTCCACTCAGCGGACATCTTGGTAACAACCTGGAGCAGGAAGCTCTTTTCTGTGTACTCAATAGGCAACACTTATAATAAGGTTCTATTTGCCAACATTAGGTAATGTACTTGATATCATGAACTAACAATGAACAACAAATATTTAATGTACAGTCGGCATTTTAATTTCTCCCATTCATTTTTAAACAAGTGGTCCATTTTCTCCCCCTTTAATGTTTTTGCCTCAAGGAATCGATGTCTTGCTGAAAAGAAAAAAAACAAAAAACAGCATAGTTTGTCACAGCATGTTTTGTATGCTGGTGTACCCACCAGGCTTCTTAGGCTACATCTACATTAATCCGGAGACATTTGAAAACAGAGTTTTCATTTAAAAACGCTACTCATCCACACTAGGATTTTCAAGCGTTTTCCAAAAGTTGGTCATCCATACTAAAACGTCTGAAAACGCTTAAATCACCTTACTGCGCATGTGTAAAAAAAACTAAAAGCTCACAAGATGATGCAGAGAGAGCAGATATAATAAAGTTCTCACGCTATTCTTCTCCCACGATAATTTTATTAGCATAGTATTGCATCACTCACTGTTGCATCCAGGTCGCGCTCAAAATCAGGTTTAAAACGCAACTGTCATCATATTTTGCCATGCAGGACAGCAAATGTGAGTAAATTCAATGTCATCTTTGCAGGAACGTAATATGAAGATTCTATGTAAATAGCAGGCACAACAATGCCTGCTACAACCCGAATTCCGGAAATGTTGGGACATTTTTTAAATTTGAAAAAAATGAAAACTAAAAGACTTTCAAATCACATGAGCAAATATTTTATTCACAATAGAACATAGATAACATCACAAATGTTTAAACGGAGAAATTTTGAACTTTTATCCACTAAATGAGCTCATTTTAAATTTGATGCCTGATACAGGTCTCAACAAAGTTGGCACAGGGGCAACATATGGCTGAAAAAGCAAGAAATTTTGAAAAAATTCAGCTGGGAGACCATCTAGCAACTAATTAAGTTAATTGATATCAGGTCTGTAACATTATTAGCTATAAAAGGGATGTCTTAGAGAGGCAGAGTCTCTCAGAAGTAAAGATGGGCAGAGGCTCTCCATTCTATTAAAGAGTGCGTAAAAAGATTGTGGAATACTTTAAAAACAATGTTCCCTTACGTCAAATTGCAAAGGCTTTGCAAATCTCATCATCTACAGTGCATAACATCATCAAAAGATTTAGAGAAACTAGAGAAATCTGTGCGTAAGGGACAAGGCCGAAGACCTTCATTGGATGCCCATGGTCTTCGGGCCCTCAGACGACACTAGAATCACTCATCAGAATGATTGTGTCAATGACATTACTAAATGGGCCCAGGAATACTTCCAGAGACCACTGTCAGTAAACACAATCCGCCGTGCCATCTGCAGATGCCAACTAAATCTCTATCATGCAAAAAGGAAGCCATATGTGAACATGGTCCAGAATGGTATGGGGGTGCATAAGTGCATACGGTATGGGCAGCTTCCATGTTTTGGAAGGCACTATGAATGCTGAAAGGTATATAAAGGTTTTGGAGCAACATATGCTCCCCTCCAGATGACATCAATTTCAGGGAAGGCGTGGTGTATTTCAGCAGGACAATGCAAAACCACATGATGCAGCTATTACAACAGCATGGCTTCATCGCAGAAGAGTCCGGGTGCTGAATTGGCCTGCCTGCAGTCCAGATCTTTAACCTATAGAAAACATTTGGCACATCATTAAACAAAAGACAACCACGAACTCTTCAACAGCTGGAAACCTATATCAGGCAAAAATGGGACCAAATTCCAACACCAAAACTCCAGAAACTCATAACCTCGATGCCCAGACGTCTTCAAACTGTTTTGAAAAGAAGAGGAGATGCTACACTATGGTAAACATGCCACCATCCCAACTATTTTGAGACCTGTAGCAGGCATCAAATTTGAAATGAGCTCATTTTGTGCATAAAATTGTAAAATTTAAACATTTCAATTTAAACATTTGTTATGTTATCTATGTTCTATTGTGAATAAAATATTGGCTCATGTGATTTGAAGTTTTCATTTCAGTCTTTTAGTTTTCATTTTATTCAAATTTAAAAAAAAACGTCCCAACATTTCCGGAATTCGGGTTGTATTAACTATATATGACTATATAACTATAGATATCTATGGGTACAATATGCATCACATGACTAAACATGCGTCATCGTTTTCGCCATCCACACTACAACGCGAAAACACATTTTCCAATTTATCCACTTTGGAGAGCATTTTCAAAAAGCTCAGTTTTCTTTGACAAAAACGCCACTTCAGTGTGGATGGAAGGCCAAAACGGAGAGAAAAAGATGGGTTTTCAAACAAAAACGTATTATCCATGGACAAGGCCTTAGCTAGCATAACATGCCAAACCTTCTTCAACCAGCTTCACCAGAAAGACCATGCTAGTTTACTAGGTTCATCATATATATTTTGAACATCATGGCCATCTTCGTAAACCTTCTAGACTAACCATCTGGCCTAGAAATTCATGCTGGTCTAAGCATTCAGCAGGGAAAGGCCTTCTCATTTATTGTGATATGGTGCAGTACACAAACAGGATAATGGCTATCAGTTTGTGTGGTAAATGTCATTTCAGACAGTGCAGTACTGATAATTTGATTTTATGGATTGAGTGGAATGAGGGTGAGTGTGGGATTGATATTGGCGCCACTGTAGACTGACCAGTCTAATTACAGAAGCTGTGCCTTTATTTTCCCTCCCAACATGCTCATTTCTTTTTTCACTGTGAATACATAAGTGTGTGCCTCATTTTTTTTTAGTTTTGGCCATTGTTTTCCTTGATCCATCACTCCTTCTCTCTCTGTTCTAGTCCGTTAGGCAGGTGGGCCTTGGACTCCTGGGGCTCCTATTCAGTCAGAGGAGAGAAGAGCAAGAAAAGGCTTTGATCAGACATCAGAGGCCGAGACTAGCCAGAGAAAAAGCCTGTAGAATCACAGGCCCAGGCGGACACATGCACAGCTGGGTGCCTCCTATGACCTGCACACCAATGAATAGAAAATTAAGAAGTCTGGCAGACACAAATATTGTTTTGTCAGAGCACCAAAACTATCAGCGCCAATACATACGATTGCTAACTGATAAGCAACTTTACATTAAAGCTAATTAGATTACATCAAAATTGGCCTTTTATTTACAAGCTCTATAGGCAATTCTTGTTTTTTGTAAGGTAAAGCCACATGACTATTGTTCCAGATGTTTCTCTGGGGAAGAAGGCACACTGTATATTATGGGTACAACTCGACAGATGGAGGACACCAGAACCCAAAAAACAGAGATAGGGATGTGACTAGCAAAACACAGAGACTTTTTTATGCAGCACAGGAGAGTCAAACTAGACTAGACAAACCAGACTCTCTGATCTTTCTCCCTCCTTCCTTCATCCTTCAGATCTCCTAATGTTTGAAAGCAGATTCAGATTTGAGTTTGAAGAAAGCAGGGCGTCTCAACCCCTCAGTCTGTTAATCTTCATTAAACTTACAAACCCCAAGAAAAGCAAAATGAATGAAGCCAAATCTTTCCTCTGTATTAAAATATTTAAATCACAAGCAAAAACAAAAAAATACAGAAAAACTGTTGTATGAGGATCAAAATAGTACCAGACGGCACGCCCACAGTCTGTTCTATGACCTTCTGATGCATGTTGCTCACAAAACTGGCAAGAACAACCTAAAATTTTGCAGTTCTAATATGATTGGAAGTCGTGATGCAGCAGTAAGAAGTAAAGTCGTGTTAAAAAGTGAAAGTGACATGATTTGTATAGCGTCCTATACTTGGAATTTGTGCTCTGCATTTCACCCATCCAATTGCGCGCACACACACACACACACACACACACACACACACACACACACACACACACACACACACACACACACACACGGAGTAGGCAGTGCTGCGGCGCTTGGGGAGCGATTGGGGGTTAGGTGCCTTGCTCTCAGTTGTGGGTAATGAGAGTGGAAGAGAGCACTGTTCATTCACTCCCCCCACCTACATTTCCTGCCGGGACTGGAAACTGCGACCTTCAGGTTACAAATCAGACTCTCTAACCATTAGGCCACAACTTCCCTACAAGTATACTTTTGTGTAATAACTAGTCACTGGATTTGCCAAAGTTTGCCACATAAATGGTATAACATGTTTAAAATGTATATATACAGTTTGATTTGAGGGTGTATATTAGTAGCATATTAACTTAACTAGATATCCCTGAACAGAATTGTATTCTCCTTTGTGAACTTGTTAAATAATCAGTGCTAGAAATGACTTTCTAGAAATGCAAGTCAATGGTAACCAAAATGGTTTGGTTGCATACATTCTTCAAAAATATCTTCTTTTGTGTTTCAGAGAAGAAAGTTGTACAGGTTTGGAATGACATGAGGGTGAGTAAATGATGACAGAATTTAAATTTTGGGTAAACTAACACTATGCAATATGGACCAGACCTTATTCTGAAAGTCCAGGCTATACAAGAACATGATGTAAAAGATGTAAATTATTAAGTGGCGATAAATCAACCTGAAAGAAAGGCAATACGTAAGTGAAAACACTCTTATCAAGAAGGGCAACTGGCATACAGCATGTGCATGCTAACATCCCTGTGCATAATTTACAGTTTATGTGAGAGACAGGGAGAGAGAGTGTGTCTGAATTTGTGCCTTTAAACATGCACACCAGCATGCTCACCATTTCCCATTATGCTTCCTTGGCAGAACTGTGCATATATAAAGTCTTATCAGCATGTGAGGAGATAGCTAGGATGGTTCGCGTTCAGCTACTTAAGACAATTCCTCCACCCCACCAACGCACAATGCATGTGATTTACGACCTTGACATCCTGATGTACCTCAAGCCACCCTCAGCACCAAACATGCCAGACAGGGGTGACAAGATGGTGCCCTGCCTCTTTTACAACATGACATATCACCCAAAGTCCTTTCTTAAACTCGACAGTCTTACAGTCAGCGATACCATAAATCAAACCACATTGCTTTAATAAGGAAGCAGAGACATGACAGAGAAAAGCACCCACTAAAAACAGAGAACACCATCTGCTTCCTTTAGTTTGGACAGTTTGAGAGGATTTGTGTGAGAAAGAAGGGAGACAGAGCAAGCTGTTTGCTGAGGGAGGTGAGAGTACAAACTGAAGTATGGTTTGGTCTTAGCAGAGGGTTTGAGCAGGTTGACTCACTGCAGGACTCTGGGATGGCATGTTCAAGAAATGTCTTCATGCTCAATCTTACAATGCAGTACATTTTAATGTCCTGATCATTTACAGGATGCCAGGCAGTATCACAAAATAAACCTAGTCTTAATATCTTAAATAAAATATTAAACACAATCACATCAGGTGAATATAGGGGTGAATTTTAGCGTGTTCACACTTGTAGTTTGGTTCACTTGGTTCTTTTGGTCCGGACCAAAAACATTTAGTCCTGGTTTGCTTAGCGTTCACACTGTCATTTTTAAAGTGGTAATGAATTGAGAACTGAGAACGTCAACTTTTGTTGAGAACGTCAACTTTTCCTTTTAAGACTTTTAAGATATGGACTCGACAGTAATGCAACAACTTGTAAGTAACTGTGTTAATTCTAATGCCTGATCTGATATGTAATGATTCATGTACCATCAGATAATATTTCTCTATGTGTCAGTTAGTGTTGTCAAAAGTCAAAAGTCGGTATTGAAATTTTGAAAATGTGACGATACCCGCATTTCTGTACCCACTGATAGGGCTGTGCCAGTATTTACTTGAATAGCAGAGAATTTAACAATATTCCATTTAGTTATTCTACTGAACATGGAATCTCTCTATTTCTATTCCCAAATCTTCACTCACAAAGGGGATTATAAACGTTTCTTTCTTTCGTTCGCATTTAGGCCTATTATAGGCTATTCGCATTCTTTACTGTGGTAAAGTAGAAAAAACACCGTAGGACAGAAACCTTTTTGCTTGCACGTCAATTTCAATTTAACACAGTTTGTGCTTGTTATTAGACTTTATGAGGCGCGTCAAGTTTATTTGTATAGTGCGTTTCACACGCGCTGGTGATTTTTACTTTCGCTTTTTTCTGGCAGCGCAAAATCAAACATAGCCTGAATGTCTTGCCCCTGCGAAGGATAAAACTTGCTCTTCAGACCTTTTACAACAAGTGTCAGTTGCTTGTAACATCAGGAGATAACATGAAGATATTATTAAAGAGAAATGGTCACTTTCCTGCTCGTGTCCCACATCCCTCTCAAAGAGCAGAGCGGTAGGCTATATGACGCATCTTTGTGTGGAAATAAAAACACGAATGTTTGTAAAATAATGTATGTTAAATAATATTTAACTTTCTTATTATTTAGGTTACCATTATTTACCGATATTTATTTAATAGTTTTACAGGTTGTACTGTGTTGTTTCACTGACGGAATAGCTAAAATAAACACGCACGTCTGTTACCCCTGTTGAAAAAACCAGCATATGCTGGTAAGGTAGGTTTTGAAGCTGGTATTCTGGTTTGAGCTGGTCCATGCTGGTCCAGGACCAGCTTAGGACCAGCACCAGCATAGGACCAGCATGGACCTGCATAGGACCTGCACTTGACCAGCATAAAGCAGCTCAAACCAGCTTCAAAACCTACCTTAACCAGCATATGCAGGTTTTTTCAACAGTACAAAATGGACGTTTGAGCATTTATTTATTTTTTTTATATTTCAAAATTTATTTCATTGAGGTAGCCTTTACACACAAACATACACACATGCTCCAAATCATATTTAATATGTTTTTAAAATAGGCTATATAAAATAGTAAAATAGTTCCAACAGATTTTGCTGTGGTGCCGAAATTAGTACCGAGAACTGTAAAATTTTCATGGTATTGGTACCGACTACTGGAATTTTGGTACCGTTACAACAATAGTGTCAGTAAATCAAACCAGTGACTAAGCGGTCAACTTCACATTGTTTCTCTTAGTAGGATGAAAATAATCTGTTATTTAAACGGCAATTAAAATATATATAGAAAGCTATCAAAGAACGCTCCCCTACAATTGCTGGAGCTGTCAATCAAACAGCGTGCGTCTATAAGTGACTGAGTTCTGGACTCGCCATAGACTTAAGTGTAATGAATCATTACATATCATTACATGAATCATTATATATCAGATCAGGCATTAGAATCGTGAAAAGTGTTGATTATAGATCAACACTTTTCACGATTAGTTAACCTTGAGAGCTGTAATAGTAAAAATGTGCTAAAAGTTTTCAAGAGTAATACTTAGCTATTTCATATTGCAAAGATGTTAGCCAATCACAGCAGTGGGTGTTTGCACTGAAGTCTCACAGCAGACACGCCCCTTAAAACATTCAACTCAGCTTTCATTGGCCATGGACCACTCAAGAGGACATCTGACCGACATGTGAAGCAACCAATCACAGTTTGTTTTGTACAAACTTCGCAAACTTCACATACTTTGGAAAATCCAGCGTTTAGTTGATCCTGATAAGCTCTCATTGTCACACAACATATTTCTTCTTTCATGAGGGGGTTTGGAATCATGACGGCTTTGTTTCCAGGTGGACCGTTAAAGAACGTGACACACATCTCCCAGAAATCCTGACGACTCCCAAAGGGTTTCCAATTTTGTGTGCCTTATGCATCAGGCGTTCAGCCAACGGTCCGTGGGCGTCAGAACTATTCAAGATCTAACTCTCATTTAACATTCATCTAACACATTTTATTTTAACTTTTCTGTAAATAAAGTCATAATAAATAAAGTTGAAGTGTCTAAGCTTAATCAGAGCATTTTTTTTTTTAATAAAAACCTGGCATAACCATCAGAATTTTGTGACTTCTGGGAGCATCTGAATGCGTACACGTGCCGCTTGCAGTTTTCCTCTTAGTATTTATCCTGGTTTCCAAGACAAAGTTGTAAAGTTTGAATTACTGAAAAGGGAATATTGGAAGAGTCCCTTATAGTGGAACTAGGCTTCATGTTTATGCAAGCAAATGCTTAGCTAAAGCGATTTCATTTTCAGCTCCTCATATCTAAATAATGCAAACATTTTCATCAGAAGGCAATGCAATAATCCCACAAAGTAGCCATTTTGATGCAAACACAGTCTCTAAATAGCAAATGAAACTGCAGTCACCAACAAGCATTTTCCCCAATATACAAGAATGACTATTTTTGACTCCAGTGTGCATTAGCATTTGAATAGAGGTGCTACTGTATAAAGTACTGTTTGAACAAGCTGATGTCCATGTTAAACCAGCATATAGTCAGGAAAATTTCTTTATTTATCAAGTTCCTCAAGCATAGAAAGCTGAAAATTTTCTTATCTCTTTGACAGACACAATAATGGAAGCAGGATTTATTGGAGTTGGCAAGCACAGCATCTATGCAAGAGCAGTGCTCTCTCTCTCTTTCGTCTATTTTTCTTTAAATTCCCCTTCTGTGGGCAATTTCATTTTCTCGCACTATCTTTGAAGCTGAAATCAAGGTCTTCTGCATACGCCTGTGCCTGAGCTGGCTGAATTGATGTCATGTTGATGAAAGATTGTTCTTTTTAAAGGCCTATGCGTGTATCTGCGTATATATCTGTAAGTGCATTTATCCTTTTGTTTATTCATGTGCGTCATCGTGGAGGTTTAATCCGAAAAGCCATGCGTGTTCTCTCGTGGTCAAAGAATATTAAGAGATAAGCGAATGACCATTTCCCTTTACATCATTTACCTCCCGTACTGCTGAGGATGATGTCACTTACACTTTTAATCAGTTATTTGTGAGTTGAGTGCAGGCCTTCAGGAGATTACTGAAAATCTGCACTTAATTTCTAATTACTTCATTAATACTGAAGATTAAAAGGAGATGAAAACTTTGAAGTAATCAGAATCCACTGCCGTTCAGACTAGATGGTAGCTGGCTGTAAAAGCGTCATTTAACAAACACGCTCGCACACAAATTCCACTGTTATAACCACTACGTCCAATAGAGACTGTAGATTGGCCCATGTGAATGCTTGATTTCCATACTAATTTCTTTAAGAAGCAAAAGAAGAAACAGCTAATGGTGATGAAGATAAATTTCAAGACTATCTGCCACTCTCTTTGTGGATTTATAAGCATTTTTGTTCCCTTTACCATAGTAATATATCATACAGCATACCATAGTTTATATCAGATGCTCTTTGTTATACTGTTTATGAATATGTTGATCTTTTCCAGGCAAATTTCCAGGAGATGGAAAGGAGCAGAATGATTCGTTCTGACTGCAATGTCAGAACAGCAGAGCGTTTACATCCCTCCAACAAGGGCCACCTTGTATGGTATAACCTATTCATTAGGAAGGGGGATCTGTCCATTAAAATATTGTCATGAACCCCTTAAATTTAAATGATTTATAGCATATTCTTCTACTGGGCATTTCTCTACATTGCCAGAAAAACAAGACTTTTTTGGGACCCTAGACGAGATCCCCATTTCTGATCAACATATTTTTGATAACATTTGTAAAACTGCATTTTTCTTATGCTAATACTAGTCGCTTAAATGTATTTAACATGTGAATTGTTTGCTAAAATGCAGTGTCGTCTTGTTAATGTGTTAACGAGCCGTTGGGGCACACATTACCACCCCCTCCAGCTGGTACCTACAAATGGCCCTGGAAGCAAATATAATTACTACCAATGATGACATTTAAAGGTATAGTTCACCCAAAATCATGTACTTACCCTCATGTCCTTTCAAATCTGTCTTTTTTTAATTTTCTGTTGTAGATCCCATTGACTTTTTTGTGTCCCACAAAAGAATAAGTCATTCGTGTTTGGACATGGAGGTGAGTAAATGATGAATTTTCATTTTTGGGTGAACTATCCCATTAAGTTATTGCAAGAACATAAGCATTTAAAAATTGGCATGTAAAACACACATGCATGTATGACCTGCAGTGAGATCATTTATTAGCATCTAATGTACGTCTGTGAATCTAGTAATGGTGTTATACATTAGTCATTGCACTGAAGAGATGGTGACGCAAGACTATGACACTACAACAAGCATCAATATGTTTTTAAAATGTATAAAACGTGTAAAAACATTGTTTTCACTGCATAAAATTCTCGATTATGTGACACACTGGCACATATTCAGTTTCATACCATTCCAACGCTAATAGTGATAGGCCACTGATGAAATCAGGACTTTGCCATTTGATGGCAAAATACTAGTAAATTGCGCCACTGGCCAAAGTGGATTTTGGACTTCACAAAGCTGCCAAATCAGCGTACACGCAAAAACCTCTTGAACTTGTAACAGAGGCTTGTTACAGTTGTTAATCAGCTATTGACAGAGCTTGATAACCAGCAGGACTGGCAATTACCCAGATGGCCTTATCAGGGAACAAACGCACAATTAGGGCTTGTGATTTCAGTTAAACCGCTAAACCAAATGTGTTTTTTACCTTTGATTCTGCTTTCTAGCACGCAAACTGTGACTGTGATGTCAAACGGCCCACTAACGTTGCTGTTGAAAAATTTAAGAAGTCATTGCACAGCCACTCTTTTCTCGCAGTCTATAAGGGCTTTTTTTCATTGTACACTCCCTCTTTCATTCCAGCTTTTCATTACTCCTGCACTCTCTCATAACAGTGGCCTTATTGCAGCTGCACTGTGGAAGAGCACAATGGCAGGTTTTTGCTGAGTCAGTTAGCTTGGGTGTTTGTGTGCAGCCTATGCGTGCAAGTTTATGCGTGTGAAGTCAGGCAGGCCCAGGCAACACACAATGAGTCACTATAGATGAGGAAACTATTACCGTGCTATTTTTAGCCTCCACATAGATGCTTTATCATCCCCCCACCCCACTCCTCCTATTCATTTGGCCAAATATTGGTGCAAGCTTCCAGTGTTTTGCAAGCACTGCAGTGTGGCTGCCGGGATGTTAATCAATCGCAAAAGGCAGTGCTGCGCAGAGTGAGATTCAATCTGGAACATGTCAAATGGGGTGTCAAGCAGACCAGGTAGACTTGTCACAGGCACATCTGAGCAATCTCGTTTCTGAACAACAAGCAACGAACACTGAGGAAATGAATACGAATTTCTCCATCCATCTCAATACTTAGCAGTCCTATACGTTAGGGGTGAGCAGCAAAGCCATTATCTGTAAATGTATCTGTTGCAATGAAAAATGTATCGGTTTCTGTAACTATATTCAGATAAAAACAAGTGGACGGGCTTGAACCAGAAGCTTGAACCAGGGGAAAACCCTATTTTTAGATGTAACTATTCAAATTTCTATATTGTAAACATGCCTTGTATAATTCATAAAAACATTTTCTATTTTCAAGTAAAATAAATTAAATGGTAAATATAAATGTGAAATAAAATTATGCCTCATAATCCATGAAATTATTTTTATTACAACCTTCATGTAAAATAAGTAAGATCTAAATAAAATAAAAATAAAACATTTAATTTTTATTAAATGTCACAGACTCACATGGCACTGTAATTTTAGATTTATTCATTAAAATATAGTGATTTATCCTTGTGCTAACTTTTTTTTTTTTTTTAAATATACAGTAGGGCCTATATATTATTTGGTAGGACTAATTGTACCTTTCCAAAGGTATTCGGCTTTGAGCACATCCCTACTACCACGGGTACTTCATATCTGAACCCAGAATGACCAGTAAAAAGTCGCATTACGGGGTGCTTCCAAGATGGCTTGTTACTGCTAGTCTACATTAGTGGCAAATGATTCGTGAAGAAATGGCCTTTTAGACATTAATAGTGAGGCTATCTCTAGATAAACAAGATCCTCTGTCGCTACATGAGGCAAAAGCTGAAAAGCTAAACCCATATGCTAAATGAGCCGCCAAGGAATGTATTACAAGAAAACCAAGGCAGTGTAAGTCAAAGATTCAAAGAGGGGGAGAAATCTTTGATACATGTGGATGTTCCTGCGTTTTTCCCCTCTCTTTGAGCATATGAAGAATGATTATAGTAGGTCTGTGGTGGGAGGATTAAAAAAATGAATGCAAAGCCTTGCACGCACATGGCCCCTGCCTGCTAGTGCTTACATGAAAAGAAAAAAAAATCCGCAAAACGGCTCGGATTGAACTGGCATATAAAGAATATGAATTAAAAACCATCCAATCACAAAAGGTTGCGAAATTCCTCCCAGTTATGACCATCAAAAGCTTACTTGAAAGAGATTCCATGCAATATCCATTACTAGGAATCCTACCGTTCAATAAGTGCTGAATATTTCTTGGAAGACACCTGCACCTCAGGAAAGAAAGAGAATACGATATCTCCAAAGTGCTCTTGTTCCTTTTAACTGAGGCTGATAAAGCTGGATTAGCTCAGTCAAGGTCACAAAACAGTAATGTACACCGAAGGTTTGATTCAACAGGGCCCACCAACATGAAAGAGAGTGATAGACAAAAAGATGTAAGAGGAGTCAGCAGGGTGACTGGAATGGATAAATATATATATTTGTATTTATATGGATAAATGAAAATGCTCTTAAATGCATTCAGATAGAGGTCATCTCATATCTGCAGGTGCTCTGTGGCTTGCCAAATTACATATTCAGGAGTTTTTAGTTTCCTCACAGTCAAGGACAAAAATAATGCCACAGCAACCAGGGTCAAAATTAATACTCGCAAAGCAGCAAATGCATAATACAAAATGTTACTGTATAATTTATTACACTATATTAAAAAATATATAATATGGTTTATATTTTATATAAACCTGCTTTTAAATATACAGTATCTCACAGAAGTGAGTACACCCCTCACATTTTTGTAAATATTTTATTATATCTTTTCATGTGACAACACTGAAGAAATTACACTTTGCTACAATGTCAAATAGTGAGTGTGCAGCTTGTATAACAGTGTAAATTTGCTGTCCCCTCAAAATAACTCAACACACAGCCATTAATGTCTAAACCGCTGGCCACAAAAGTGAGTACACCCCTAAGTAAAAATGTCCAAATTGGGCCCAATTAGCCATTTTCTCTCCCCGGTGTCATGTGACTCGTTAGTGTTACAAGGTCTCAGGTGTGAATGGGGAGCAGGTGTGTTAAATTTGGTGTTATCACTCTCACTCTCTCATACTGGTCACTGGAAGTTCAACATGGCACCTCATGGCAAAGAACTCTCTGAGGATCTGAAAAAAAGAATTGTTGCTCTACATAAAGATGGCGTAGGCTAGAAGAAGATTGCCAAGACCCTGAAACTGAGCTGCAGCACGGTGGCCAAGACCATACAGCGGTTTAACAGGACAGGTTCCACTCAGAACAGGCCTCACCATGGTCGACCAAAGAAGCTGAGTGCACGTGCTCAGCGTCATATCCAGAGGTTGTGTTTGGGAAATAGACATATGAGTGCTGCCAGCATTGCTGCAGAGATTGAAGGGGTGGGGGGTCAGCCTGTCAGTGCTCAGACCATACGCCGCACACTGCATCAAATTGGTCTGCATGGCTGTCGTCCCAGAAGGAAGCCTCTTCTAAAGATGATGCACAAGAAAGCCCGCAAACAGTTTGCTGAAGACAAGCAGACTAAGGACATGGATTACTGGAACCAGATAAACTTATTTGGTTCAGATGGTGTCAAACGTGTGTGGCGGCAACCAGGTGAGGAGCACAAAGACAAGTGTGTCTGGCCTACAGTCAAGCATGGTGGTGGGAGTGTCATGGTCTGGGGCTGCATGAGTCCTGCCGGCACTAGGGAGCTACAGTTCATTGAGGGAACCATGAATGCTAACATGTACTGTGACATACTGAAGCAGAGCATGATCCCCTCCCTTCGGAGACTGGGCCGCAGGGCAGTATTCCAACATGATAACGACCCCAGACACACCTCCAAGACGACCACTGCTTTGCTAAAGAAGCTGTGGGGCATCCTCAAACGGAAGGTGGAGGAGCGCAAGGTCTCTAACATCCATCAGCTCCGTGATGTCGTCATGGAGGAGTGGAAGAGGACTCCAGTGGCAACCTGTGAAGCTCTGGTGAACTCCATGCCCAAGAGGGTTAAGGCAGTGCTGGAAAATAATGGTGGCCACACAAAATATTGACACTTTGGGCCCAATTTGGACATTTTCACTTAGGGGTGTACTCACTTTTGTGGCCAACGGTTTAGACATTAATGGCTGTGTGTTGAGTTATTTTGAGGGGACAGCAAATTTACACTGTTATACAAGCTGTACACTCACTACTTTACATTGTAGCAAAGTGTCATTTCTTCAGTGTTATCACATGAAAAGATATAATAAAATGTTTACAAAAATGTGAGGGGTGTACTCACTTCTGTGAGATACTGTATAAGTATGTCCAACTTTATCCACAAACATACAGTATACGTGTATAGGGCTATACTATTCATTCATCTTAATCAGATGTGGCAAAATGTTACTGTAGTACTTAATCCAGGATCACATCTCTTTGCACAAGTCCCACAAAGGTACGGCTTGACATATCCAGGCCACCATTAAGATGATGACTATCTGCCTCTGTGCCTGTGGACCTACCACCCTTCTGAACAGCTCATCTTCAGCTTCCGCTCATCACTTGGCATGACAAGGACAACACACCCCTACTGTTTCATGCTCCACATAAAAACATTATTCATTTTTAATTAGCATTTTACTTAAAATAAAACTCTCTCAAAGACAAGTTTTGACTCTCCACCCACATACGTACGTATAAACTGACAGGTTGACAAACTGAATTCTACAGGTGTAAACGTCAGAAATCAACCATCTGCAACATGTAATTGGTGAACAGTGTATAGTCAGGCAACAATTACATCATCCACAGTGTTAAATACTGAGCTCATCGCAATAAGAGCCATAATTCCAGCTGAGTGGGCATCTGTTCAATGGCTCTACTCTGAAAGGCAATGCAATGGCGTGTGTGAGTTCATGTGTTTAGGAAGATTGACTGAGAGTGGAGTCATGTTGCATTGTGGCCTTTAACCTTCGCATTCACAGCCAGAGTATGTGAGCGGTGAGGAGAGGGGAGCAGAGTTGCATGATTTTGCCTATATGCACAATAATGGGAAAAGTGAGCGTAAGACATATATTTACTAAAGAGACAGTAAAGGTATCATATGAATGCCAACATTGGCCTTGACACATGTGACATGTCTATCTCATTACTATAGCCTGTTACACAGTTCTAGGGCTAACTCAGGCCAGCTCCATCTCAACTTCAAAATGCCAGTCACTAAGCAGCATATAATGATTCCAGCAGCAACTGCTCCCATTGTTGCAGTTGCTATGGAGATCAGGTTCAAAAGTTTCAGAAGTCAAGATGGAGCTCCCTGAATCAAAGCACCTTTCTGAACTTCTAGCCACATTTCTGCACATTTCAGGTTTCACTTCCACACCAACCACTGCATAATGTGCAGTCCTATGACAAACATGTGCGATTGCTTTGCTATATAGAGGAGAAGAAAAAAAAAACAGTTTGAAACATAGGTCTCAAACTCAAATTACCTGACAAATACAAGTGTTTCTACAACCATGAATTTGAACTAGATGCAGATATTGGTGCAGTTCAAGAGATATGTATGAGGGAGAGATCACTTAACATTGAAAGGTCTGTTTTTCATGACTTATAAGAAGTTGTTTAAATATGTATGGACCAAAAAACAAAGTATAATGTAGGTAGAATAGTAGGATCTAGGCATGATGCATACCAAGTTTTGTGAGAATCTGACAAATGGCTTAAAAAAGTAAATTTAGCAGAAAATCGAAACTGGTGAGAAACAAGCAAACAAAAAAACTAAAAAAGCTGAAATCAGAGATAAGGTATGACTCAAGAAATCAGAGATTGAAATGTTAAGGTTTGTTAACCTTACAGTTCAAGAGATATAACTCAAAATACAAAAGTGCTTATTATAGCGCCACCTTGTGTCTGATGGATGTGTGTCAATGAACTTGAGTAGTGGGTGGGATTTCTACAACTCTACAAAATGACTCTTACAGTACGTTCTCTGATGTCAGATGCTTCTAGGGCAGAAAAAGAATAATCATTACATTTACATTTGTTTCTGACCTGTAATAAGTCATGTGGAAAAAAAATGCATTTTTGATACTGTTTATCAATTACAAGAAAGCATTAAAGGCCAAACCAAAAATGGAGAAAATTAAAATTGATTTGAGGACTGCATTTAACAACATTAATGGTTGAGAGGCCAGGAATTTGAAACCCCTGGTTTAATGTCAGAATATGGCATAAAAACTGTTCTAAAATACATCAAATGTAACATGGTTTTGTAATATCAGACTTTCTATTAATATCGACTATCATTGTGTGGCCAATGTGTTTATTTCATGCCATAAGCACATTTGGCATCTTAACAGCTGCCATTTTGTATCCTGGAATTACTTATCAGCAAGCCAGAGAGTCATTAGAAATTACTCTTAATAACTCACTTGAACATCATAACCACTTTAGGAGGAAATGGAAGGCTATTCATCATTGTTTACTGACAGTGACAGAGGTTCCTCACTGCAGGTGAGCACAAATGTGGTCAACGTTGAGAGCATCAATCTAATTTACAGCACATCATATAATGTGTGCTACAACTATACACTGTAAAATCCATCTGACAAGTATTTGAAAAATGATTGTGTCTTTTCTATTTAATTTAATTTCTCTCATTGGTTTACATACAGGTTACATCAAAACGGTTTTAGGCAGTGCAAGAAACAAACAAACCAATAAAATGACCATGACATTTGCCCACTGTAAGAAGGTCTTAAACTGTTCACAAAGTAGGAAAAAACGAATCTTTGTAGCCATATCAAGAACTCAAAAACTCAAGATGTCAGACATCACCAAGAAAATCAATGGCTTCCTTTAAGCAGGCTACATGACCAGCCTGTGGCATTCTGTATATATGCTGTAATGGAAAACCTAGATTAAAGCTGCTAGGCCAATGCCACGGGACACAGATCCATTGAAACAAACTAGCACTGGAGTTTTACCCTCTAAACCAAACATTGAGAATGGAATCTTCTGCAATCTTCCTGTCGACAGTGCTCAGAGGAAAGCTAATATAAAATGACTTTGCAACCACCGATGTCCACTCCAGAAATGAACTAGCTCTGTCCAGCTGGGCGGAAACCCTGATGATTCCATTAACAGAGAGTGATTGTACTGTAATAGAAACCAATACTGACCTGCTGCAGAATTCGTACTCCGCAGTTGTGTCAACTTATGTTGCCTGTATTCCATCATGTTTTGATGGCTGCTGGGACAAAAAGAATGACTCTCCTCAACAGTGCAGAACAGAGTTGTGTATAGTCACACAGCAACTTATGTGTACCTGTCTCACATAATAACACTTTCTTAAGTGTTGTGTAGGAGAGTCATTTGCCATTACTTATGAACTCACGGAAAACACTCTCCCAGAGGTCAATGGGGTAGGTGAAGGCCACAGAATTACACATATAAATTAAGGTCACAAGAAAAACACAGAGTTGAGTGTCATTGGACAGTGTTGTTCACAGTATAAAGATACAGAGGACATAATTATGGGCTAAATGTATTCAAGAATGTTCGCAGAGGTCAAAGGTCAATCAAAAGACATGTTTTATTGCTTCTTTGTCTCTCATGATGCCTAACAAAAAGGTCTCTGGAATTTCACTGTAAAGCTGTTGATGCCTCAAAATCCCCTTTGTGATGAGTCAACAGATTTGTTGCAGGTCTATTTGTGTACAAGGAGTATCACAAGACAGTAATGTCTCTCTTTGTTGTACTGAGAAGTTCAATTACTGCAATTCAGTTAGACAGTGGAACTGGAAATAAATGTAACTACAATGCATGTTATGTTCCAAAACCTTTCTTGTTTAAAACTCAAGCAATGTGATTTTATAATTGGAACTCTGCTGCCAATTATAAAGATTTCACTGGTCATTTCAGTCACAGTGCTGCCTGTGTGTACAACACTGAAACAAATACTAACCCCTAACCCTATCATTAAACAAACAAACAAATAGAATTTTAAAACAACACTTATATGAAAAAATTACCCATCAAGCTTAAGATAATTTCGGCTGAAATGTGAAAACGAGAGAAGAAGTGAGTCAAACGTTATACAGTAAAACAGTAGCCTAAGGGTAAACCTTGAATTAATACCGCTTCACTTAACTAGCAATAAGCATTCATTGTTTTCACTGCATACAGAGTACAGCTGAGAGTACAAACATGTTTTGAGGGCTAAATAATTCAATTCAAATGCTAATCACTTGACATGACTAATCAAAATGGTTAACAATCCAATGAACTTTATTAAGAGTTACAAGCTTGAACGACGCTTCATCAAAACCAAACCAAATAAAAGACCCCCAAAACACTGACGTCCTTTATTCCAAAAAAATCTCCCTGTCAATTTCAGTCCATCTCCCCATCCCTCCAAAGAAACAATATGTCTGGAAGACCTCAAATGCTTTCAAAGCTAGTCACCTTTCACAATCAGCACTTGAGATTCAATTAAAATTGAAACGGCAAGGAGGCTAACGGCGGTGGCAGTGTGGAGGCTGGAGCCTGAATCCTTTGCTGGGTAATTACACAAGGTTGTGTCAGGAGAGGGAAAGCTTCGGAGAAGCAGGGACAGGTGCAGAGAGAGCCAGCATGGCGTGCTGACAGTAATTGCTCCTCCGAAGGAGAAGAAACAGAGGAGAACACGTGTAACCATGAGAGGAACACGAGCAGTCCAGATGTAAAAAGGATGGATACGTCTTGCTTTTACATACATCTGGAACCAGACTGATTTAGCTTAAGTAGGTTTTGTTGTGTTTGTGTATTGTGCAAGATGAGCTTTTTGTGTGGTAGGATTTCATTCACCAGGTGCTTAAAAACATTTTACCGTCATTTTGGTGAGTGGGTGTATATTTTCGTTGATGAGATAGAATGAGATCTTCACACCAGAGATACAGCAGTGAGTGTGTTTGGATCTCATCCACCATTCAACATTTTCCCTAGCAGCTCTTTGTTAAAGAATGCCCTCCTCAGAATAGTGTGCCGTCAGCTGAATGCGAGAGAGCAATGGGAGACGCATTATCCAGTGTTATATTAGAATGGCGGAGCCGTACTCAAACAATGAGCCAAAATGCACAACAAGCAAAGAGCTTTTTCTAATCTCATTTTAATGACATATGCTGTGCTGTTACGGTAAGCCACAGGAGTCACAAATGCTCTCTGTGAGTTTTGAGAAGACAATAAAAAGTCATAGATATAAGTCACGGGCGCATGGGACGCCCACACAGTCACTGCGGTGTTGGGAGGAAATTAAATTCAGCTAAGAATTGCTTTTCTAGAGCCATCTTCACAGTGCTAAAAAGCCACATCTTAAGAGGCATATATATAAATCACAATCACAGGAAATTATGTATCACATGCTTGGAAGCTGAAATGTTTATTCTTGCACACAGATAGTAGAAACTGAAAAGCTGCGGTTCAAAAGTTTTGGGGTAAAAGATTTTTAATGTTTTTGAAAGTCTCATGCTCAAGGCTGCAATTATTTGATGAACAATACAGTAAAACGGCAATAACTGTTTTCCATTTTAATATATTTTTTAAATGCAGTTTATTCCTGTGATGGCAAAGCCGAATTTTCAGTAGCCATTACTCCAGTCTTCAGTGTCATATGATCTTTCACAAATCATTCTAATATGAAGATGTGGTGAGAAAGAATCATCATCCAAGTTTAAAACAGTTAATATTATTAGATAATTAGTTATTAGTTAATATAATTATTAAAATAAAATTGCTTAATATTTTGGTGGAAATCATGATAAATTGTTTTAAGAATTCTTTGATTAACAAAGTTCAAAATAATAGCATTTATTTGAAATAGAAATAATAAATAAATAAATCTAACTGACTCCAAACTTTTAAACATTACTGTAGATTCCATAAAAACCATCATTTCACCCCTACAAGAAACTTAACACCATTCTGATGGGTGGGTTCACAGAAATTTGTCATACACCACTGAAATGAGCTTCAGCACATGAGCTTTCAAGACCTCAAATAATCAAATCATAAGAAAATAGTTATAATAAACCAGGGACTTTAGATGAAGACATTAATAAAAAAGACTATTTAATAAAAATATGTCTTTAAATACTGAGCAAATATTTTTATATGAAACACTCAATGCCTTTAATGTTCTGTCTGCTTTTTTAAAATTATATATATTCATTTAGTAAATGCTTTTATTCAAAACGACTTGCAAATGAGGAATGCAGCAATACTATAAATGAAATTTTGGAGAGAATATAGATCATTCCTCTGCTGAGGTGCAGTGAGTGTTTTTGTGGTTTTGGTCACATTCACTTACTAAAAACTACATTTTGCAGGAAACTGTTTTGCAGTGAGTGTAAGGGTGCAGATCCGACGGCTGTTCTATACGTAGACATCAGTGTCTCAAACTTCTGGCAGCTACTGGCAGTCGGTGGAGCGAGACGAAGAGAAGTAATGCGGACTCTCTCAGGTTCACTGATGACCAAACACACCACTGCGGTCTGGAACATTTACACTCTGTATGAAGTTATTGTACTTTAAAGGGCGTTCACACATAAAACATTCTTATGCTTACAAACACAAGATGCCGAAAAAGCAGTAAGACGCAGCACAATAGTCCAATCTTGCACATGCTTGCACATAAAATATAATTAAAAAGCAGTGTAGGGGAACCAAAAACATGTTCTGTGTGAACAGGCCACAAGTCCTTCAAATGTCCTTGCCATGTGTGTATTCTGTGGAAGAATGGTGTCTTCTGTCATTCTAATTACCGCATAATAATTAGCTGACGAGCTGTTTCAGCGCCTTACAAAGTCATGTAGTTTTGTCTCATGTGAAAACATTCTATAAAATCTCCCACACAAGCTCCACAAAATAATTATACAGTAAGTGCATGTAGCTCATTAGTATTTCGTCTCATTAGTCCCAGTACATGTGTAAATATGCTGTGAATACTGTGGTATAAAATGTTACTGAAAAATACTGACGAGACTAAATTTTTAAAACAGAAATGGAAAGAAAAAGTGTAAAAACTTTTGATATGCCTTTAAGTTCAAAGGTTATACATGCCTAATGTACTTGAAATGCCTGTATAATACTATATAAGATGGCAGTGAGATAGATAGATACTATAGTTGGATGGATGGATAGATAGACGGATAAATAGACAGAGACAGACACACAGATAGATAGATAGTAGGGCTGGGTATTGACACAATTTTCACGATTCGATTTCGATTCGATTATTTTGGATGTAGTATATCAGTTACAGTACATGGCAAATTTTCTAGAGGAAAAAACCTCTGAACTAATGCTGTAAACTACACATGGGAGTCAGTTGGTACTACATTACTATAATATTGAAGGTTAAAATTGACTTATTTATATACAAACACTTAAATTACACTCTATTATTATTTTTATAATAAATAAAGTTTAGAATTACATAATCATATTGCTACTCCAATTCATTTTTGTTTTGTTTTTTAAATATGAACATTTAAATCGTGGCTGTCATAACTGATTTATTCAAACATGCAATAAATATTGAAGAACATTATAATGAATATGTAACGGTGCATAGCTATATTTATCAGAATGCTGCTCTCTAGAGTTCCCTTTTCTAGCTGACTGATGAGTTTATGGTCACTGAATATGTTTTTCTGAGGTAAATGTGACGTTACATGACATTGTTTACAAGCTGTTTTATTGACGTCTTTCCGAGGCTGAAACACTGATTAAGCTATTACACGAGACATGATACAGATTTCGTTCGATATCATGTACTGTATATTTTCACATACCCTAGATGTTTATTCATGTTTATTTTGCGCTGTAACTGGTATTAAAGCGGAGAGGATGTTCACATGCGCTCCGTGCTGCCGCTTCTCTTTAACTGAAGCACTAAAGCGATCTGTCACGTCACATTAAACAGCGGCAAAACGGTATTTATTTTTTGAATCTCATAATAAGATGGACTTCATTTGAAATCTGAGACTTTGCTTCATATCAAAAGTAACAAAGCACAAAGATTATTGCAATTTATTGGATGGGAGGCGCGCTACATGTTCTGTTCATTCATCAACTGAAAACAGACTAGACTAATCGATTCTTTGGATTTAAGAATCGATATTGGATCGAAAAATGAGAATCGATTAAAATCGAGAAATCGATATTTTTTACCCAGCCCTAATATATAGATAAACAGACAAACAGGCAGAAAGACATGAAGTACTGTACCAAGTTGGTGTAATCAAATGATACGGTGCACATGACCTTTGCCCTTTTCTACGTAGGTAATGAGATAATATGTGGGAAGAGGAAGTGGTTGCGGGAAAAGCAAAATAACCTTTGGAGGGGAAAGCGGGAATATCTTAATGAGTGAAATATGATGTGCTCTGTTGCCAGTAGCTCAGGGTGAGACAGACATATAAACAAGTGAATGATGAAGAGATGAAAAGGAAAAGTGCGACTGCTGAGGGGGAGAACATCACAACAAACAGAAGGATGGGGAGTCTTCTAAAAACCTGCCAGAAAACCCACGACTTTCCTCGCCATTTAATCTGTGTCAAATAACAGCAAGGATATAAAAAGTGACCAGAGCAAAAGTGTTGCGGCAATGCACGGATAAAAATCCTTCTATAATTGTAATCTACTGTGCATACAGTGCCATTGTGTTTCTAGGGGACAAATGCTGTAGGTTTCAAAAGTTTGAACACTTGAATCAGTGCTTTGAAAAGCCAGGGTTTCCAAAGCTGTGAGGCACAAACAAGGTTTTAAGATTTTCAGATGATGACAATGCGTTTGTACACACAGCCGTGTGCTCTAAGGGCTCTGGGAGTGTGTATATTCAGCAAACACAAGAAAACGGGAACATCCTTCCTCAACAGAGCTTATTTTCCTCCTCTATACTGACAGTGATGCCTCTTAGAATGAACAGATCCCAGGCTCACCCTTCAAGAGTGAAGTAACAGCAAACACTTAGCAGCCCACTCCTCACTAAAGGACAGGTCTTATATGAGCAAATCGATATGTCAGTGCTGGGCTGGTGAAGCATAGGGTTTGGTTTTGCTTGTCTGTCCAAACAGCGTCTAGTATTGACCTTGCATACTGTGGTCAATGGTCTGAGGGACTGACTATGTTCACCGCTGTCTTTCAATTACACATCTGTTGAAAGTTGAGAACGCACGCACATACATACAAACACACATACATAGACAGGCTTTCCATAGTTCTCAGCCTAAAACATTAACTCTAAGCCTTTCTGAAACATCTTCCTATTTCAAACTACAAACCCGATTCCAAAAAAGTTGGGACACTGTACAAATTGTGAATAAAAAAGGAATGCAATAATTTACAAATCTCATAAACTTATATTTTATTCACAATAGAATATAGATAACATATCAAATGTTGAAAGTGAGACATTTTGAAATGTCATGCCAAATATTGGCTCATTTTGGATTTCATGAGAGCTACACATTCCAAAAAAGTTGGGACAGGTAGCAATAAGAGGCCGGAAAAGTTAAATGTACATATAAGGAACAGCTGGAGGACCAATTTGCAACTTATTAGGTCAATTGGCAACATGATTGGGTATAAAAAGAGCCTCTCAGAGTGGCAGTGTCTCTCAGAAGTCAAGATGGGCAGAGGATCACCAATTCCCCCAATGCTGTGGCGAAAAATAGTGGAGCAATATCAGAAAGGAGTTTCTCAGAGAAAAATTGCAAAGAGTTTGAAGTTATCATCATCTACATTGCATAATATCATCCAAAGAGTCAGAGAATCTGGAACAATCTCTGTGGGTAAGGGTCAAGGCCGGAAAACCATACTGGATGCCCATGATCTTCGGGCCCTTAGACGGCACTGCATCACATACAGGAATGCTACTGTAATGGAAATCACAACATGGGCTCAGGAATACTTCCAGAAAACATTGTCGGTGAACACAATCCACCGTGCCATTCGCCGTTGCTGGCTAAAACTCTATAGGTCAAAAAAGAAGCCATATCTAAACATGATCCAGAAGCGCAGGCGTTTTCTCTGGGCCAAGGCTCATTTAAAATGGACTGTGGCAAAGTGGAAAACTGTTCTGTGGTCAGACGAATCAAAATTTGAAGTTCTTTTTGGAAAACTGGGACGCCATGTCATCCGGACTAAATAGGACAAGGACAACCCAAGTTGTTATCAGTGCTCAGTTCAGAAGCCTGCATCTCTGATGGTATGGGGTTGCATGAGTGCGTGTGGCATGGGCAGCTTACACATCTGGAAAGGCACCATCAATGCTGAAAGGTATATCCAAGTTCTAGAACAACATATGCTCCCATTCAGACGTCGTCTCTTTCAGGGAAGACCTTGCGTTTTCCAACATGACAATGCCAGACCACATACTGCATCAATTACAACATCACGGTTGCGTAGAAGAAGGATCCGGGTACTGAAATGGCCAGCCTGCAGTCCAGATCTTTCACCCATAGAAAACATTTGGCGCATCATAAAGAGGAAGATCCGACAAAGAAGACCTAAGACAGTTGAGCAACTAGAAGCCTGTATTAGACAGGAATGGGACAACATTCCTATTCCTAAACTTGAGCAACTTGTCTCCTCAGTCCCCAGACGTTTGCAGGCTGTTATAAAAAGAAGAGGGGATGCCACACAGTGGTAAACATGGTCTTGTCCCAACTTTTTTGAGATGTGTTGATGCCATGAAATTTAAAATCAACTTATTTTTCTCTTAAAATGATACATTTTCTCAGTTTAAACATTTGATATGTCATCTATGTTGTATTCTGAATAAAATATTGAAATTTGAAACTTCCACATCATTGCATTCCTTTTTTATTCACAATTTGTACAGTGTCCCAACTTTTTTGGAATCGGGTTTGTAAGCTGCTGGCTTCCACTCCTGTTTTGCGTAAGCGTATTTGCCATAAGAGGAATCTGTATCCATTAAATAGCTTCTAATCAGCTGAACACAGATCTCTGAAATAAATGCAAAAGGACGATTATTCATGATCTCATGAAACACTCATTATGAGATCAAACTAATAAATTTTGCTTATGGACACATTGATGGCTTCTCCTAGCAATGAAAGAGTTAACCATAGTGTCATTAGCTATTCCCTCTTAGAGGTCTGAATGAGAAATCTGACACCCCAAGCTGTATTTTGGAACTTTACTTAACTCAGATGTTGCATCATAAAAGATGCTGAAGGTTAGATTGCTCTTTTGTGTTGTTTGCTTTGAACATACAGTAATTGGGCAAGTCAATGTTATGCCTTTTAGTGATGAAGAGATGAGTTACTCTGTCTGGTCTCTCTTATCTTCGAAGGAATAGTTCACCCAAACATTTTTCAGTTACTTCACACGTGTTGTTCCAAACCATAAGATGCTCTTTCTTCTGCAGACCACAAAGAGAGACCTTCTCTTTTTCATACAATGAAACTAAATGGATGGCCAAAAATGACCCAAAAAAACACCCTATCAGTAATAATAGCAGTAATAAATTACAGCAATAATTATGTACCATCCATTAATGAACCTAATGAAAAGTGCTCATGCGGCCTACTGTTGCTATGGCTACTTCCTAAGACAAGTGAACGCAATTTCTGTTTGTGAGCATCTATTTACAGCAAGGTGAAAATATGTGCCCTAACTAACTTGTAATTGAAACTATTGTGGTTACGGCAAAGTTATAAAGACTGGTTCAAACACGGCAAGCTTTTAAAAAGATTTATTTTTATTACCTTTTGTTTTGACCTTATTTTTATTTTTTTTTTTTTTTTTTTTTTTTAGCTTTTTCAAAATTTGGTGTAACTAGTTACAAATCATACAAGAATCAATTACATTTGGCATTATTCAAAATAAAGTTTCCAGAAATGCCATAAAAGAACCATTTTGAGTTCCCCAAAGAACCCCTTCATTAATACAACCATTTTTAATCCTCTGAAAAAGAAGAATGAATGAAGATATAATCTACAAAGAACCTTTTGTGGTGCTTTTTGTCATTTTTGGAGCTTGACAGTCCATTGAAAACAGCAACATAAACATTCTACTAAATTTCTAAATGCTACACAGAAAAAAAAGTCACAGATTTAAAACAACATAAGAGTGAGTAATAATGACAGAATTTTAATTTTGTAGGTGAACTATGCCTGTTAAAGTACATCTAAAGGCACATATTGTTCTGTTTTCCTCACCTATGTTACCTGCTGCAGAGACAAGGGCACAAGGAGAGAGTGAACATACTCTGGTTGCAACTTGGTAACTATAGTTAGGTGACAGATGGGCCCAGGCGACCTTGCCAGGCTAGGTTCCGGTTAAGGACGGCATGTATCCAGTTGCAACACATGCACTGACAGGTATGTTCTGGAATTCTCTGAAAGCCATGTTAAGAGATCAGATTCAGTTACCCTTATTGAATGTTGATGGACAATAAAGTCCCCAGAAAGTACAAAAATGAGAATATATATATATATATATATCTCTCTGTCTTCCACTCTCTTTCTGCATGAGTGTCTGTGATGGCCAACAAGTAACAGCAGACAGCCGAATCCTTATTGATCTGGCCTGTGGCAGCGAAATAGCCCCTGTCAGCACTAAATCCCTCTCCCTGTCACTCTTACCTTGGACAAGCAGTCCCTCAAGTCACTCCCTCAGGAATATTCATGAGTGAGTGAGAGACTACCTGAATGCCAACACGTCCAACATCAGCTTTCATTATTAAGTAGCCAAACGCTTTCACAGGAAGGTAAATGAAACCAAAAAATGGGTATAATGTGTTTCAAAGCAGCTTTACAGAAAATGATGATTTAATGATGCAAACAGAGTTCAATTCTGCTATAAAGCAGCTCTATAAAGAAAATAGTGTCATTGTTCAATTGAGTCAGTTCAGTGTTGATTCAGTTCTGTTCAATAACTGTATAAAGATCATCAAATATGAAATGAGTTCAATTCAGTTCAAAGCAGTGCTGTAGACAACAGTGATGTCATCATCCAGCTCAATTCAGTTCTCATTCCAATAGTGTCAGTACAGTCAAATCAATATATTGCCGAATAATAAGTGTCCCCAACTAAGCAAGCCAACTTAATTGTCTGAATTTAATTGCATTAGACATAAAATATCTTCAAATCAATCAATCAATCTCTTTATTGGTTTGCTTGAAAAGTGAATTTGTGCCATTTTTATTTTAAAACTAATGCCATTTGGTTTGATATTTTGTCGTTTAATGTAATGAAATTCATTCATTTTTAAATGTGGCTTAAATGTCAAAATACATTATGCTGCCACTGCACATTTTAAGCCCATTAGCAACTGAAATTTATGCCCATGGCAATTATTATTTACACTTTTTTTTATTTTAGTAAAAATAAATCCTACTTGTCTTGGTGGGCTGAGAATAACTACCATTATCTAAATATTACATTCATGTACAAAATATTTTATCACCTGCCTTTCTGTGTTCATCATAGTTCAAAATGTAAAACAAGGCATTGATGAAAGTCGATGTCTCCGGGCTCTCTCTTTCCCTCTCAACCCCCTTCCATCTCATTAAGTGGTGTAAAAGCTTAACCAGCGGTAGTGGTACAGACTTGCAGATCTCAGGGGAAGAGTGTGTGGGGCGTAAGTCTCTTTAGTTGGGTATGAACAATCATCAAAGTTTATAGGCAGGAAGTAACAACAGCAAATGATACAGGGAGCAGAAGTTCATGGTATACTGAAATATGCTGTATCATCACCATTAACCAAATGGAAATGTGGTAAAATAGTACCCTTTAGTTTTTAACAATTCATGCATGAATACGATGCATTCTAGATCACTGTCATTATACTGATTACATTACATAACATTAAATTATATTTTGTACTAATTACATCTTGTACTGTATAGTTATTTGTTTAGACATTTGAATTTTGTCCAAAATATCCCAAAAACACATGTCAATATTGAACATTATATTATTATTCCTTATGACTGTACACTTTATTTCTTATTGTATTTTTTATGACAACATAAATTCAAAATGGCTGACAAAATTGGTGAAGCACCAAGTAGCTCTATATCTACTTCATTCATTAAAGTAAAATCTAAGGAACACATTTATTCTGGTATTAATGTTTTTTTTTTTTTTTTTCCAGATCATTTTCCTTAATTGGAGAAAAAGGCAACACTTTATTTCAATAGTCCACTTTTGACATTCTATCAATAACTTTGCAACTACATGTCAATTGATACTACTAACCTTAACCTAACAGACTACTAAGTTAGAGTTAGTTGACATGTAGTTGCAAATTAATGAGAGTTACAAAGTTGTAGTTGCAAAGATACTTATTGTTACTATAATGTCTATAGTTGACTATCAAAATAAAGAGTAAAAACTGTAGTGGATATCATGCATTAAAATGCATGTTTGTTCACTGGGTATTCCAATAAAAATTACTGACAATTTCTAAAACGATTTAAAATAAAATAACAATGCAACCACCTCAAGCATATTTGAATGAAACAATAATATACATAATTTTTGAAACGTAATCACCTGTTTGAAGATGATCATTCATCTTGAAATTCCATCTGGTACCACTAGTGGTGCAGAAAACACTTCTCAAAAGATTTCTATTAAGAAATATCTCAAGATTATTCAAGCTGAAGGTTTTGTGAAGGGATAAATTGGTGAGTTGGAACCTGTCAAAAGAAGTGAGGAGGTGTTGAGTTCGCTAGCAGGGTCTAACAGATAGCAAGTCTTGCAGGTTTGTGACAGGTGTTGCGTGATACAGACTCTGAGCTGTCATTAGAAATGAGTGCACTGTCATGGGCTGAAATGATGGCGAATATTAACCAGGCTTTACACATATTGTAATAATGTACTAGATATTATATATGATAATTTGCTGTTTCAACATAATTAGACAAAAGACATGATGTGCTCAGAAATTGCAAAATAATTAAAGAAACTTATGGGGGAAAAAGTATTCTACTTAAAAGTGCTATAGAGCTGTTTTAATAGAATGACAATCAGAAAAGATTTCCTTTACCTGACAGAAGCTATTGAATTAGTTGTCCTAAAATATCACACCTGTCTCTGTGACAACAACAGGCTCTGTAAACTGCAAAAAAAAAAAAAAAAATTTCCTTAGTACACTCTAAAGAAAAATGGTTTTAAACAGTATCAAATTAGGGTTCTTCAGCTTGTAACAATAGCAGAACCCTTTTTGGTGCTAAATAGAACCCTTTTTATAAGGTTCCATAAAGAACCATGCTTTAAAAGTGCTATAGGACCTCAATTCAGTTGTTAAGTCTGACGTCACGTGGCAGCGCTTCCAGGTCCAAGCACATACCACAAGAAAACAACAAACGGTGCTAAATTTACACACATGATGTGGTGTAATACTACCAAAAAAGTATAACCTTTATCTCCATACCAAAATCCCAGATGGCCAGACAGTGATTCATCTTATAATTCATTAAAATATTAATGCCTGTGACGCTATGAGCACGGAGACTGTTGTGTAGACTGTAAGTATTTTAAATGTTTAACTTTTTAAACTGTTAAATGTTTAATATGAATAAATAGCACTCATAAACGGCCATCGAGATGGCATTCTCAAGTGCAACGAGCCGGGGCTTGGACCCAGAAACGGCGTTCCTTACGTCATGACTTAACAAGCGGATAGTGTAATAAAGGTGATTGGTAGGAAACCAGTTACAATTTGAAAGTTAAAATTTGTAGGCATTTTAAGAAAGAAATCATTTACCTTTTGAGAGTGTGTTGACAGTCTATATAATTGAATGGCTAAGCTCCAGAAAACCAGTAATGATGTGGCTTTGACAGTTACAGATTTGAAAAACAAAAAGGCTGGAAAAAGAACCCTAAACTCCAACACAAAGAACCATTTCAGCATGTAAAGGGTTCTTCAGGGTCATGCGGTCCTAAATAGAACTGTTACTACGTGTAAAGAACCTTCAAAGAACCATCTTCTTTTAGAGTGTAGGTTTGTCAAATATTAAAATAAAAACCTTGAGGTTCTTTCAGATGGACTTATTTTGTTGCTTTACTACAGACTATTTTTAATAAAACAATGTAACCATGTTGCTAAAGGAAAACAATAGCTACATAAATACAGTCTCCAGACAATTGGGACCAGCCTTATCTTTGACTAAAATCTTTTCCCCCAACCAAACCATCTTACGCACAGCTGCTTCCATTCACCATTCTGATATCGGATTCTTTTGTATTCTGTGTATTTGACAACATTAAGATCCTATCTGACAGCTGCTCCCATTAGAATGCTCCATTATTTAATACCCAAACCAAACATTTCACTGTATGAAGCCAAACAAACTCAGGATTCTCAAAATCATCTCACGAAGTAAACATGTCGTGCTCTGACAGATATCCACCAGATGGACACTGCTATCCTTCACATTTTCTGCTTCAAAAGAAATTGTCCAGTTTCAAAGAAATTACAGCCAGGGGTAGGAGGTTTCAGGTCTACTCATATGTGTGAACACTTTACAAAAGACCAAAGATGCCTCAGTCTTTATAGACTGCTGTACCAATAAATGAAAAGCGTACATCCATTGTTGCATTCAAGGACTAAAATATTGAAAGGACGTTTTTTCCTCCCCAAAAAACAGAAAAGACAGGAAGAGTGTTGGGCGGCGAGGGGGATTAAAGAAAGGAGTGAAAAAAGCTTCCTTAATCTCAATCACACCAGTTAAAATTGCAACAGCACAGTTCCCAATACCATCTAACTGTGGAAATGCCACCATATATTGAGATCGCAGACAGTCTATGTGCTGCTGACATTTCAGACACTCTTTAAAAGGTCAACAAAGTCTAAAAGGTACAAATAAAGAAATAAGAGGCAGGGTGTAAGGTCAGCGGGGTTAAAGTAGGCAGGCACAGTAAAGGCGGAGAGCACAAAATGCTGAACATCACAACACATAACACAACAAATGTCTCTGCACTTAAAGGATTAGTTCACTTTAAAATGAAAATTACCCCAAGATTTATCCACCATCAAGCCATCATAGGTGTATATGACTTTCTTCTTTCTGATGAACACAATCAGAGTTATATTAATAAATATCCTGATGCATCCAGGCTTTATAATTGCAGTGAACGGGACCAACGAGTATGAAGCTCAAGAAAGTGCTTCAATCCATCATAAACGTACTTCACACAGCTCAGGGGGTTAATAAAGGCCTTCTGAAGTGAAGCAATGTGTTTGTGTAAGAAAAATATCCATATTTAACAAGTTATAAAGTAACATATTCCGCCAGACCACCTTCAGTATTCAACTTACGAAGGAAGTGTAACTGACGTCGCGTGGATGCACTTTCCTGAGCTTCATACTCGTTGGTCCCGTTCACTGCCATTATAAAGCCTGGATGCGTCAGGATATTTATTAATATAACTCTGATTGTGTTCATCAGAAAGAAGAAAGTCATATACACCTAGGATGGTTTGAGGGTGAGTAGATCTTGGGGTAATTTTCATATTAAAATGAAATAATCCTTTAATCTATGTAGATGCTCTGATTCTGAAGACATTGTTTGTGGAAGTCTGCACAATTCACATTTTGGTTTACAAATGTGTAATCACCTACAGATCTTGAAAGTCAATTCAAAGGCCCATTGTTTGTGTGTGTTTCTTATAGGCACTTCTGACCCTGTGGACTTGCAAAAAATATATTCTATTTTTAGATCTTATTACACTAACAGTTTATATACATACTTTTCCTCCCGGAAAGAAACGACAACTGTAGTAATTTCTACCACATCTCAAATTTTTATCCACTTTCACACTTTTTACATAATTTGACAAAATTACAGGTTGATTGGAAATGAAAAAAAGAAAAAAAAGTGATTTTTCTTTGTGTTCTTCATACCTAAAATGCCTGTATTAAGGAATAATCCTTTCACTGAAACTGTTGTATCTTTGTACGCAACAAGTACGCAAACTTTTTTATGAATAAATAAATAAATAATAGGTGAAATTGTTTGGTGTGATGAAATGACAGCAACTGTGGGTCAGTCATAATTTGACAAAAAGATGATACAAGTCATTTTCACACAAACAATTAAAGTTTATGATTATTTTTAAATGATCAGTCTTAAAATGTAATTCACATTTATGTGATGGATTAAAAGTCTGGCTCAGGGACAAGGATAAAACAAAGCCTATTTGAAAAGTAGCAAAAATGGACAAGGAATTATAAAATGTTTCTAAGTCAATTTTAACGTGACCTTCAACAAAAAAAAAATCTAAAAGTTTAATAAAAAATCAAATCCTTGAAAAAAAAAAATCAGGCAAAGTTGAAGAACCAATGTTTGCGTGTGACAGCTGTATTTATTAACAGATGTGATGTTTAATTGCCCCATTCAAACATCAGTTTTACAGGAACAATTCAAATGCAAAATGCTGGTGTAAGTCCTCAAACTTCAATGGAGTTAAAAAACACCATGTTAGTTGGTCACAGAACATTTTACTCCTGTTTAAAACCGAACTGTAAAGTCTGACAACTGCACTTTGCTGCTGTGTGACTGCCAGTAACTATGCAGAATGACTGGCAAATGCTCAAACACACCTGCAGTTAGTCCTGTATGCCGTAGATGCATTTAATCACATTAGATTTAAAATGAACATAACCCTGCACAGCACATAATATGTAGGTCACCGAGAGGTCTGTGTGTGGCAGATCTAGGCTGAGCATCCGGCTCTAATTGGATTGGAGGCTTTAGGTTAAACCACTGGCACCGTCAAGCTCAAGGTAAATGACTCCCATAATCTCCCGCTGGTGAACAGCCCCCGTGTCAGTCAGTGACCTCAACCTAGTCTATAAATGACAGCATTACGGATATTGTGACTCCTTGAGCTCCTCGCATGTGATTACAGTTTATTAGACCATTGGCCTAATCATGACCTACAGCTCACATAATCTGTCACATCAGTGTGCTTCATGCACAAAACAACCATTTCTGCATGGAAGTGTTTGTCACAACATATTTCTACAGAACCTTCCCACTTGGAAGATCTTTCAGATCTACACACCCCTCCAAAAAACATTTACAATAACACACAAACATGTACGAACACACACTTAAATGCCTGCTAGTTTTTCGCACGCTGCATTAAAGCTGATGGCTGGTAGTTTCAAGGGCATTATCAGATGCAGTGAATGGGCTATAACGTGCATCAGACTGATCCAGAGGAGACAAGTCATTTGTCTGAGTGACAGGTACAAGCATCCCCTACAAACCAATCAGCACTTCAATATAAAGCCCATGTTTCATTGTATAACAAAACCCCCAGGATGTACTCAAGACTACTCCATTAATGAGAGGAAGTCACAAAACTTGCGTAAAATTAGATTCTTTCAATTGAGGCGCAGGGAACATTACTGTTAACACTTTTCGAGGTAATGAGGTGCCAAAGATTATATGAATTAAAAATGGGTCTTTTTAAGAGAGACTCTAAGAAAGTAGTCCTGAGACAGGCGAGATATATAGACACTAAACTTGACTATATAGTTGAGTTATTGAAACTGGTCCAAGACCATCCTCAAGGTGGGGAGGATGTGGTCATCCGATTGTTAATCCTCACTAACTAAGAGTATCAATTAACAAAACACAGATGGAACGCTCCTGCAGTTTGCCCCTGCTAGTAGCTCTTATTTATTTGAGTTTAGCTTGGCAGACATTCTGTGACTGGTGTGAGATACTGTTGTCAAGGCAGTGGATTTGGGGGTTAGCCAGACACCCTACCAGGGAGCCATCTTAAGCTGAATAGCCCTGAATAAAGCAAACCTTTCCAAGTACTGACTGTAAAATTACATTTAATCGGGGTCTGAAGATGGATTTCTGTACAAGAGAAATCTGCTATTAAGTGTATGGAGTGGCACTGGAGTGGTTTACCTCTTAACTACTAAATGAAGACTGAGAGCAAAGACTGCTCACACAGGACTCAATCTAAATCTAAAATCACCATTGTTATAAACACTAAATATGCTTGTCCATATATGAATATACTAATCTTGCAAGTGTCTCCAGACTAATCTGAGTTGAACTATTTTTTTCCTCTGTCCCAAAACCTAGTTAGCACTGTAGACAGCATTAAGGCATCATGTACAGTAGGGGTGAGACAAAATATCGATATGGTGATATATCGTCGTCCTTCTCTGTGTGATACGAGAATCGATACGCTGCGCCAAATATCGATATTTTAATTAATAAAATAAGGCACTATAAATAGATTTCTCTGCTCAAAGCGTTGCTACTTCAAGGCGGTGCTCAACACATGAATGAGGGAAATGTGAACATAGGTTAACTAGCCTAAGAAAAAGAGGTTTTAACAGGATGGCATACAGCAGTGTGAGTAAAATAGATGCCCCAGCCACATTTAAGTTCAAGTCTTGATGCACTATTATACCATTGATGTGACAAACGTAGACATCTTTGACGTTCTTCACCGAGCGCTTAGATATACACGGGAGTGTTTGAAAGCATATATTAGGAATCCGATGATAGACGGCTGCTTTTGAACGCTCCCGTGTATATCTGTGTAAGCGCTCGGTGAAGAACGGGTCTGTTTGCACCTGGTCACTTTATGTATTTTCTCTGATCAGATAGCTAGATCAGACCAGGTCTAAAAGCCCTCCGAAACGCATTTGAGATGGATTTAAATCCGATCGCTCAAACCACTTCAGGAGGTGGTCTGGGACGCATTCCAGTCAAAATTGACTATGCATCAGTCTAAATGCATCTGGTTGTTGAAACCACATATGCAGATTTTACTTCTCCCAAAAACACTAAAACTGAAACGTGTGAGTCAGATATGACAGCGCTACTGCATCACGCATTGCAGCAGATGAACAGCTGAGCATCTCTTCAGCAAGCTGACGCGCAAACTGCCGCATATGAAAGTGAAAGTAAGCTGCAGACGCGTAACACACAATTACCTTCATTAAAAGTAACGAGACCTTACCAGTGCTGTTGCCGCTCTCTCCTATTGCAGTCTTGATTTTAAAATTAGCTGATGGTCAATAAAATGCACCTTATATTTGTTGCTTTCGGTGACGTGAACTCCATTAAATCTGCAAAGAGCGCGGGAACCGAAGATCGAATTTATCCGTTTTGCGGATAAAGAGAGAAAACCTGCACTTAACCTTTTCACTGGCATTTTGTGTCATAGTTAGACAGATATCGTGATGTATCATTATAGGATTGTCTCGCAATATATCAATTATCGCTGAATCGCGATATTATCGTTATCGTGAGCCAAGTATCATAATCGTATCGTGAGATACCCTGCGATTCCCACCCCTAATGTACAGTACACTTAAAATGCGAAAAGTTCCAAAACATAGAGAATTTCATTATGCTACCTTATGTATAACCACATTTTAATAAAGTTTGCATGTATACTTTATTTAAAAGGCTTGAATGCATTGCAATGATGATACAATATGACAGATAAAGCAAAGTCCAATTAAAAATGCAGTATTTTTTGTGTGCTATGATTTAAGTCCTATTCACATCAAGGACGGTAATTAACAATAACTATAAAGTTTTAATAATCAAGATAATAGCAAAGTCCACACCACAACTATGCTAAAGATACAGAGGAACAATATAATTGGAATCACTTTCAGAATGATTTTTTTCAGCTGCTCAATAATAAAAGAAAAAAAAAACTGACAATCAGAATCCACTGATTTTAAAGAGCTTGAGCATTTAAAGCAGCAACTGACATAACTGCAGTGTGCTATTATTGGATGATAATATAGTTGTCAGTCTTGGTGTGAATGGGTCTTTAGAGCATCACATCCTTAGCTTAGCAACATGCTATCAACGAACTCTACTGGAATCAGTTATCGTGTCTCCTTTGCATTGCACTATTTTGTGTGTGCTATGATTATTTTTCTTACTAGAGTACCACATCCTTAGCTTAGCAACATGCAAACATAAAACTCTATTATAATCAATTATCTTTTGTGTGGTGCATTTGTGTGCTATGCAGAGTTGCTACCTATGTAGACCTAAATACCTACCAAAACATTAAAAAACAGCACAGATGAAATGCAAGACCACATCCTCTATGAACAGCCCCTTATGGACAAAGACTTTGAGGAGGGACAATGATGGAGAACATGAAAATGACTTCAAACCTTGCTGGGTATTTATTTTTGTGCATTTTGTCTTAAATTGAAGCATGCAGTAAGGCTTATTGACTGTCAGGCTCACTTTCCCAATCCACTTATGGTATACACTATAGACATTCACATCTGGCTCTACATCTGGAGCAGCAGATCTGGTGTGTGGGCTACACTGTGAGTGGACCCTGATGAAAAGGCTGCCAAATCATGGACTTTACAGAGAGATAGAGCTGTGCCACTGTGAGAGAATCTTGCTGGGGTCACAGGTTTGGACACACAGAGAAATCCATCCATGTCTGTCTTTTATTATGTGACAGCTTTGTACCATACATTTTTTTTCTGAGAGAGTTTGGACTTCATCCTGTCTAACAGTACTGAATGTTAGCATTAGTAACAGACTTAGCATTCAGACTGGGGCACAACAATTACAGCAGACATAGCCAAATCTTTGTTTACCCAATATCATTTACAGGAATGTATACACTTAGTATTGGAACAGCAATGTAATTTAACACATCTAATAGTGGGGAACAAATATCTGTAGAAAAACAATTCCATGCTAATTACTGCATTTAGTTATTTAAGCAAACCATCCATGGGAGAAAATAAAATAGCTTGGAGCTATAATTTGCATAAAGGTTTTTTGGATGTGTTGGACTGTATAAAGAAAGACTGAATATACCTGAATGAAGAAATAAGCATTTAAGATGTTTGTTGGGGGAGGAAAGATACCATCTATTTTTGCCTTGTAATACTTCAATAATACCAAGAAAACAGATGGACACCAGGTAACCCAGTACAATGTGCAAAAGAAAAAAGAAAAATCCTAATTGAAATTAATGTGAAATTAGATTAGCTTCCCTGCTCATCTAATTTATGTACATAATCTGAAATCAGATGGTGGGAAAAGTATATTATGTAGATTATCATAAATCGAAGATAGATAGATAGATAGATAGATAGATAGATAGATAGATAGATAGATAGATAATCCTTCCTTTCCTCTGTTTCTCTTGTGGAACAAATAGGCATTTTTGCTGTCTCATCTCAAAAATAAAAAGGAGGGTGGGGGGCAGAGAAAACACATAAATAATACAGAATAAATGGCTGTAAATGTAGTTCTCCAAAATGGAAAACTGTTTCCTTCCGCAACAAAAGCATTAATAAAAGTTTATCTACTATCCAATGCACATGTTCTCTACTTTCCTCTCAGTAAGTGTTTTCCTGCCGGAAACTCAACCTTTCAAAGTTGAAAAACATTGACCCCAATACAAATGCCCATTTATTTCAGTAGTAGTCCCTGTGATGTTGATATTATTTTTACAAAGACACCATATAGAGGCTTAAAATAGTCTTGGAAAGGCAGCACTGCTTTTAGGGCATACAGTACAGCACCAGCTGAATCTTTAGACCTGCATGGAAGCCACTATTCATCCTTCACTATCACAAGATTGTGTGGTAGTAAGATGATTCTTCCTGATTGAGAAAATGCAATGATAGATAGTATTCACAAGTAAATATCTGATGATAGCGACATGTGTTAATACATCCAAAAATGTCCTTCTTTAGCTTGATTTACATCATACCCCTGCAGAAAGGACCAGAATAAATTTTATATATATAATAATATATATATATATATATATATATATATTTAAATTTTTTTTAAAAAAAGGGTCCTATGTGCAACGCAGCACAGTACGTCTTGGCACTTCTCATCCAGTGTGTGACTGATTCCATAACATTAAATGCATATGCTCCTACTGTAGCTTACTAGTAATCTGGTTTGTAATTCCAGTTTCTCATTGTCTTCCCACTATGGCTGTCACGATAACTGCAATATTGTAATACCACGACACTGACAAGCCAACCGCAGACGAATGCAAGCAACTGCCACAACCGCAATGTTCACAAAAACTTTTTTTTTTTCATAAGGATAAGCCCTTTTTGTTTTACACTTCATGCAGGTGTATTGAATGTTAAATAAGTTAAAAATGATAACAGGAGTGAAGAATGTATTTTTTTTCTGCCAGCTGGCTCTTTTTTTTACGTAAGACTCTCTGTACAATTGTGATTTGTACAGAGACTCCGTAGATTTGCACTAAACAAGACTAAACAGACAGCGAGTGAGAGAGAGAGAGAGAGATTGACTGAGCATGTGCAATTACCTGCGTCTGTCCTTTCTCAGGTCAAGTCATATATTTGTGAAAAAAAAAAAAAAAAATTGTCATGTCCGAAGAGGAAAGTGAAATCTTTGTCGTAGCATCCAGTCAATGTTTAAGGGCATTTCCTATGAATGCCGTCAGCACTGGTCAATGCATTGAATCAATGCCATGGTCTCTATAAAATAAAGCTTCAGAGTTACCCCGGCGATGCATTACTGGTCAGTTGAGCATTGTAAAGTGCTGCTCAAAGTTAAATTAATGGGCCCTTATTTTGATATTCTGTTCTGTTTCCTTTAGTTCCTGTTTCCCCGCTCTGTTTAGTTTTGGTTTCATTGGTTGCTGATTATGTTTGTTTCTATAGTTACGTATTAGTTTCAAATGTTTTCCTCACCCCTGGACTTATCACTGGCTTCGTTTGTGTTGGCTTATTTGAGTTGCCCAAAGACTGAATCAATTCTAGTTTTTAAAATAATATTACTGCAAATAATAGATTGTTATTTAATGGAAGGAAGAATTTTGAAAGAAGAGGGATGAAGGAATGTTGTGATCATTCTACCGTACTTCCCACCACTACTCTTGGCAGTGGTGCCCAGGAAGTTTATTTCTATGCAGCGCTGCCCTGGGGACTATACTGAGATTGAGTGAGAGTGAGAGTGAGTGTGAGAGAGTGTGTGCGCATACATACATGTGTGACAGGTCTCTCTCCCTTACTGACACTTCTGTAGAAGGCATGGTGGGCCATACTAAAGCACACTCTACAAGATCTGAATGTCACTGGATACTGCCTGTCAAGGTGAATCCAGAATTTTCTGGAACACAAGGGATTTATAAAGACAAGGTGCTGTAACTCAGAGACTTCAAAAATCACCCAACAGAAACTTGTTACATATAATCTCAGGTGGGTTTTGAAGATATCTACTCAATCTGCCTGAATCCCCCAACAACACGATCTACTGCTGATAAGGGAACACAATAAGCTTGGCCAGTTATATGTGGGCTTTGGCTTGTCAAATACCATGATTGTTGGAATGAAAAACAGTGTTCTTAAAGTTATCCATTGCAGACATCTAATGGAACTCGCCACTGCCAGGGGGATCTGCTACAGGATATCACGAGCCTGTAAATCCCGTAATTGTTTCTCAAGTTGTGGTCAAATTAGCAACTTTCGCACTCACATAAAATTCTAAACTGCGTAGATTCCTATTGAAGTTATTGGATTTCGGCTTTGAAAACGTAAATGTGAATGCACCTTCAGGGTAACATCTGTAAAAGAACATCTACATGATGGCTCCACCAAAACTCATGTTTTCTGCTGTGACATTGTTTGGAATTATTTTTCTTGGTGAAATAGAGCAAAAGTCAATATTGTGTCTAATATTGTGCTGTTGTGCTCAGTTGTTTTAATTTCTAGAGTCTCTCTCAAACACACAGACAGACCGCACGAGCCTCAACTGGCGCAACCTTGTTACCAGCAATACATTACACATTATTAATCAACGTTTACACTGAATGTAATAAAATCAGAATCATTCTTAACCCAATGTTTTGTGGCCAAAATTTTGGTGCATCCCTAAATGATATTTAATCAGCCTTTTCTGGTCAAGCAAGTAAAATTCTCTTTCACTTGCTCCTTAAAAAAATCCATTTGTCTCAGATAAGGTTAATGTCAAACACTGTCCTATATACGACACAAGAGTTAAGCTATTTATGGGACTGAAAACCACATGAAACAACAGAATTTCAGAAAACCTGTGGTCTACAGAAACAAACACAGCCATCTTTAAATATGTCTCCATTTGCTAATACTACTTCACAACAGCTACCCAAACATTTTTAGCTATTTGCATCCATGTTAACAGCCAAGAGACACCAACATTTTTCTAAAGTTATCACTTTCAATCATCACGGGTTCACAAATAACTACTGAATTTCATACAGGTCATTTTTGTATTCAATTCAAAGTTCTCTGAAACAAGTGTCCTTTGTGCCAAATGTCCAAATACTCATTACCTGCAAAAGTGTCAAACAGCAGCCAAGCGGGACTTAGCAGCGGTCAAAACAGATTTATAAATGATAAATTCCTCCATTCCTCATGTAAACTAATAAATGACAATTTGGACAGACATTAAATTACCACACGCTTGCTTGTCATAAAACAGTAGGCAATTTTCTCATGGGTGGTGAGAGAAAAACACAGACATTTCCTATTTGGACAGCAATAAAATAGCATCTGTAAATGTTGAAATTGCATGATGTCGCCATGTAAAACAATTACCATCTAAATGAGGCTTTGCAGTTTAATATAAAATTCAAGTGCATAGAGAAAAATACGCATCAATCAATAGCAGATTTGTCATGTCCTCAATAGCACTTGTTGACTGCGAAATCAGTGTCGTTATGGCAGAAAATGTGTGAATGGGATGAAGGTGGACATGTTCTCTGGTTTGTATGCACACATGCTGAAATTATAAATTATGTTGTAACATGATAACACCCACCGAAACTGCCTTGGTCAAAACATTCAAATATGTTCTCTTCCTCAAATATATTTCCTTCCAGTCAATCAGAAATTGGAGTTAGGAAATACAGAAGGGAATAACTATATTGCTCCAGTACTGAGTTGCCATGAATTAATTGCCAAATCAATCATATCACTAAATATAATTCTCAAAACAAAAATGTACTCATCCAAAACATACTTTCTTGATCACAATTTTTAAAGTTGGCTAACCATGTTACTCTAGTTGTCTACAAAACACAAAGTGAGGCCCAAATCCCCAAACTCACCCCATTTGTATAAATGATGGATTGTCACTGGGCTAAGTTTATGCATTTCATGTTTGACAAGTGGCCATTAGTGGTTCACCTACAGTATTAATTGTTGTCTATGCAACCATTAACAGCCATTCAAAAGCTACTTTTGATTGAGAATGTGAATTAGCAGTCACTCCTACTTTTGGGCTGTCATTTCTATAATGACTGACACATGACCATTAAAAGCCCATCTGTACCAAGGCTTTCTTTGGCTGTAATGTTGCACAAATTACTCCTAATGGTGAATCCACAGCCCTTACATTTCACCTCTGCCACTCATGTCATCTAGTTTTGTGTATTAATCTCATTTGAGCCCAGACTGCCTGGCCATTTGAGGGTGAGACAGCAAGATGAGGTCAAAATATGTGTATCTGTGTGATTTTTTTTTCATCTCAACCAAAAAAACAAAACAACAAAAAACATTGGAAACATGTTCTACAACAGTGCCAAATGCAAACATACATCTTCATATACTGTACAGCACAAAATGATAAAGTTTACTCCATTTGCATTGCCGTACAGCAAAATGAGGTACTGTTAAAACTATTTATTTTATTTTTGATCAGTGCTTAATGAGTCTTACAAGTTTGCCCTTTTTAATTCTCCTACTCTGATGTTTCAAAAAATGTGGCATCAATAAACATGAGATGCTCAAACTTGCTTAAAAATTGAACGTGAATTAATAAGTAAAGGTGAGAGAATTGAATTAGTGCTTCTGCTGCTTCCCAGAAGGAAGATGATTTGAATTGCAGAGTAAGTTATCTCCTAATCAAACTGCTCTGCACTGCTGGCGCATCTTGCTTTGTCAGAAAGACACATGTCCAGCTGGAGGGGAATGGATTCGTCCTGGATGATGCTAATGCTACTTCACTATGGCCCAAAAACATCCTTTTGCTGTTTGTTAAGGTATTTTTTTTAAGGTAATAATGAGGTACCAGAATCTATAAATGTAATAAAGTAAGGAAAACAATTTATAAGGTATGAGGTAAAGAGTGAATATCTGGCTATTGATTGTGACACCTTTGACTTTTTTGACCTTTTATTTTGTAACAATAAATTAATCACTTTCAGTACAACGATATTCATTATTCTGCCTCAATGTGATTAAGTAAAATACCAGACAAATGGTAAATCGATGGTCAGTGCAACGTTAAATATTAGCTATAGACTTTGGTCAGGTTCATATAAAATTTTACGTAGATGAAAACAAGGCTGCGAAGGATAAGCCTAGTGTTTACAATGGCATGAAATTAAATATGTGCTACCCTGACTAAGGCCTACACATTACTTGCTCTGCTAGACCTGGGCTATACTGTACTTGTTTAGAACTGCCATAATGCCTGTTAAATACTCATGGCGCCACTTTAGTTTTTTCTGCTGCGTATGACAGATTCGCTCAATTGTGAAACATAGAAATGGAACGCAATTGAAATGTAAATTGTAAGCTGGGGTGCAATTCTGCTGCTAAAGACATAAAGGAAAAGAAAACCCAGACAGCACTTCTTGCACACAAGGGCTGTTTAGAGGCAACATGTAGCATCTTGGGTATTTATCACTATAAAGAAAGTACATAATGCCAAATTTGCTGTAATTGCATTCCAGAGTCCAAGACAAACCGAAGCTGGCGACACCATTAAGAGAAGCTGGGAGAGATTGCTTTTAGAGCAGCTTGCTAATCTATTTCTCGGCCTTTGGACCCTCCCTTGAGGACTGTTGCAAGAGATAAGGATGTAGACACCAGCACTCTGCTGATTTACGGGCAGCCAGCAGATGAATCCCTGCGGTAACGTCTGAGCTGGGGTCACCGGTGATAAACTCAGAGGTAAAATTACGGCATGGGAAGACATAACATTCCTTATGGACAGTGGCCTGTCCAGAGGTTAGTTTAGGCCACCATGACAGACAAAACATTACGATGAGATGGTGGGGAAAGAAAACTCCATTTTGGGACTGAGTGTCAACATTTTAGAGTTGAGGAATAAAGACATGGAATGGAGACATAATGCTTGGAAAAATGAAAATTCTGTCATATTTTACTTACCCTCAAGTCGTTCCAAACCTGTAAGAGTTTCTTTCTTCTAAAATAAGATCATTTGAAGAATGTTTCAACTGTTTTTGTCCATACAATGAAAGTCAAGTGGGCTCAAACCAATACTTGATCCCATTGACTTTCATTCTATGGACAAAAACCACTGAGACTCTTCTTTCACTCACTCACACACATTCTTTTGTGTTCTGCAGAAGAAGGTCATACAGGTTTGGAACAACATGAGAGTAAATGACAAGTGGTGAATTTTAATTTTTGGGTGAACTATCCCTTTATGTAATTTATAATCATGAAGAGAAAAAAAAAAAAAAATTAAACCACCAAAGAGGTTTTCTGGTCTTAAGTCGGGTGCACACTGTGCGATTTTGGCCACAATTTGGTCGTCTGAGATAAATTTTGAGAATACTAAAAGATTCCTATAATCCTAAACTAAAATCTGGGTTACACTTTATGTGTACACTCCTACGACAAACGTCAAATTGTCTTCGTTTTTCAGGACAAGCCGTGATCAAAATTAATGCTGGAGACTTCTTTGTTAGCCACCATTTCAGTCCCGGGTGTAATGCAGCTCACAGTCACCGAATGTGTATGGGTTGATGATGTAAAACTCTAGACAAGTTTTCATGCGCATGTCTGTTTTTATCGCGTCTTGACTGTCGTACAGTCTGCCATAAATGACAGCTGAGATACCACAGGATCATGTTCGTACAGTCTGACAATTGTAAAGGACTATTATAAATCGTACAGTGTGCACCTGGCTTTAAATGATGTAAGCTGGACTCACAGACCGACTATCTGCCTAAAACCCTTTTAAAACCAGAAAATCAGCCAAACAAGCAAGTAAATCCATTTCTTATCACTCCTTATTGCCCAGGCAAGATATCCAAGTTCATGCCAGTACATATAAAACTCTCAGCTGGTCTCTGTTCATTAGTTTATCACAGCTGATGTTCTGCTCTCACTGGTGGTGGTGACCTGGTGTAAAACTTAGTGAAGCTACAAAGCTGGTGTGCATTATTTACAACACACAACCTCAGCAAACAATGAGGGAGTAATGGTCTGTCTCTGGAAGACAAGTGTGGCTCTGTTTTTCCTCCCACAAGGGTGAATGCACCAGCGTTTATCGAACATAAAAACGGCCTTTCAGCCTGACGTGCGAGGAGTGTCCGTCACCTCAAGTCAGAGGCAATAAGCGACATTCAATAAAACGTTAGCACAGACCCGCTAAACTGCTTCCCACTGAGATATTTTCTCCTGATGTTTGTCCTGAGGTCTAATTTCTTCTAACTGCCCTAATCCAAAGGAATGAATGTCTGCTTGCGGGTACTCCAGCATTGATTACAATTTTCTCATTTCCTCTCTAGAGAAGTTTGTTTACGAGGAGCGACGTATCGTCAGTGTAGAAATGAAAGCAATTCACTTTAAATCAATCTACAGTGGCTCAGCTGTGCACCCAGATCTCAACTCAGTCATTTGTTTCATGTCAGCTGAGCAGTCTAAACGCAAAAGATAGAGGGAATGAAAAAGGGGAAAAAAGAGAGAGAGATACAGAAACACGCCAAGTGATTTCTGGCTCAATACATCCGCCCAATGGGCGCCAACGCTGCAATTAACTCATGTGAAGAGATTTTTAACCAACACATTTGTGTTAACTGAAAAGGGAGGCAGACCCTATTTTGCAAGATGTTGATGCCAAACACTGACTTTCAATTCCAGACAGTCATTCAGAGTGTGTTTGGAAAATCAATGTCTTTCTTTTGCAAATTTGATGGAACTTCAGCGGGAGGTGTCAGAGGGCCCTTCAGAGCTGTGTTAAAATGAAACCAAAGGTCGGACCATGAATAATGATGTACACTGAAATTTTATTTCTTGTAAAGATGGGACAGAGGGTGAAAGTATGCACGTAAAGCTACAGAAGAGAATCAACTGCAAAATATATACTGAAAAAACATAAAAGAAAGCAAAACTATATATATAACATGTAAGGTTTGTGCCACAGCTATCCTAAACTAACAGTATTGATGATTACCAAAATAATTTTTTATTTTTCTGTAATGGTTAATCCACACTATGTGCAAGCTCTTTAAACACAGTAGTGTTTCTAATGCTAAAATATAATTATTGTTGGGATTTAATGGATTCAAAGATAGATCGTACAAACGTTTCATCAAAAGCAAGTCTTTGGGAGAGACTGTCCTCCAAAAAAAAAAACGACCCTATAGGTCGTTTTTCAAGCACCTTATTTTGACCTATATTTACGTTTTAAAGTCATGCGCCCTCTAGCTGACGTAAAAATAATGACAGTGTCGTGTTACGTCTGTCGTCATGAATTGATGTATGACTGTCGTTACCAATCAAAATTCGTGTTCATTTAAATGCAATATGTGGACTTTTTACACCATTTGTCCTATTTCCATTTAGCAAAACTCATTTTTTATTAACAACAAAAAATGCACTTTATGAGCACATGCGTTCCCTGGGATCGAACCCACGAGCGCATGATTGCATATTGTTATATATTGCAATGCTCTGCCAATTGAGCTACACGAAACCCGAAATATGATGCAGATAAAAGGGAACAATGCATTAAAATGAAAGTGTCCTGTTGTTGACAGGGAGCAACTTTAGCAAACGCTCCTATGGGTCGTATTTCATAAATTAAAATGAAAGTATCCTGTTGTCAATAGGGGCGCAACTTTAGTAAATGCTCCTATGGGTCGTATTTCAGGGAAGTGACAAACGACCTATATAGGCATATTGGTTAGAGAACATGTTGCTTTGGGAACAACCAGAAACTATTTGGAAGCCAATAACAACAGAGACTGTGAACAAAATGTACATATAAACAATGCCTGCAAGAATGCAAGCTGTTGTCAAGGCCAATATAGGCCATACAAAATAATATATTATATATATATTTGGTTATTATGTATAAAGACTATGTAGTTGTTTCAGTTTTGTTATTTGATTAATAAAACACATAACATTTTTAGTTTTAAACAAGTTTTTTGACTGATTCCTAAAATATTCGTGTTTTCCACTAATAGAGCATGAATACATTCTCACTCTTGAGATTTTTTTAATGTATCCATGGTGAAGAAATGCTATAAACAAGACTCCTGCCTTGTCGATTACATCTCACTTTCAAGTGCTTGACATATCCTTAGACCTCTCTAATCTACATCTCACCTATCCATTACACATGTCCTGCCATTTCTTTGCTAGTGTCATTCATTTCTCAGCCTCGGAGCCTCTAGACAAGATGTAGCTGACACAAGCGGACCACGATAAGCCAGAAAGGTACATAATACATTTTGAAGTCACACGCTACCTATTCATAAGGTGAGAGAGAGTGAGAAAAAACAAAGCATGCATTCATTTGTTCTGATTAACCAACTCTGAAAATAGCGACACTCTGTTACAGCTGTGGGATCCCAGCTGTTACCATAGATACCATCTTTAAGGAGAGGGACGGAGGCGTCTTTGTCTCTAGAATCACTGTAGCGACCACAGATATTCATCGGTGAAGAGAGCCATGAAATACCTGGCAGAGAGTCGGAATGTGGCTTTCAGAGACAAGATGTGGTTACAAGGATAAGCTTGTGCCTCTCTTCACCACCCACTTGATTGGCTAAATCTGAGCCCTGCACTTCAAGGCCTCTCTAATCACTTAGACCCGACAACATGTCTGATTTATCTGTAGCGGTGGGACTCAATGTAAGTCTAAAGACACCTAAATGCTCAAAATTTTAAACCAGTAGCTCTTAACCTTTTTGACTCAAAGGCCCCTCGCTGTCCAGCATGAAATTTGAAGGCCCCTATATAATATAATATTAACAGAAGATAACTAAAATTGTGTGATTTTTAAAAAAAAATTAAGTTAGATATTTAATATATTAACAATAATAATATATTATTTTAAATAGTTGTAAGTCATCCTGCGGCCCCCTTGGAATTTTTTTTTTTTTTAATTTCTTGAAATTTTGAGTCCCCCTAGTGGGTTCTGGCCCCCTGATTGAGAACCACTGTTTTAAAAATATCCTAAGACTACAAAACTTCAAAACCCATAGCATAGTTGAAAAACCCACTATGTGCATCATATATGCATATAAAAGTATAAACTATTATCTAGTTGATATAGAATGAAATTCACTGTACCTTAGTTTGCCATATAGTTGTTTTACACCATAAAAACAGTATTATTGTGGACAAAAAAAGAAAAAGTAGTGGGTGGCCAGTCCACAACAATACATATTCAATTCCTAAGTGTAGAACAGAATCATAAAAAAAATAAAGCAAATAAAAATATCAAAATGTAATAATAATAATGTAATACTTATGTCACACTTAAAATGTAGGCCTACATGTAATTGGATTACCACCACAAACAAATAATGCTAGTTATATTTTGTCCATTTTCAATAATGCACGTTTACCATACAGGTGCTGGTCATATAATTAGAATATCATCAAAAAGTTGATTTATTTCACTAATTCCATTCAAAAAGTGAAACTTGTATATTATATTCATTCATTACACACAGACTGATATATTTCAAATGTTTATTTCTTTTAATTTTGATGATTATAACTGACAACTAAGGAAAATCCCAAATTCAGTATCTCAGAAAATTAGAATATTACTTAAGACCAATACAAAGAAAGGATTATTAGAAATCTTGGCCAACTGAAAAGTATGAACATGAAAAGTATGAGCATGTACAGCACTCAATACTTAGTTGGGGCTCCTTTTGCCTGAATTACTGCAGCAATGCGGCGTGGCATGGAGTCGATCAGTCTGTGGCACTGCTCAGGTGTTATAAGAGCCCAGGTTGCTCTGATAGTGGCCTTCAGCTCTTCTGCATTGTTGGGTCTGGCATATTGCATCTTCCTCTTCACAATACCCCATAGATTTTCTATGGGGTTAAGGTCAGGCGAGTTTGCTGGCCAATTAAGAACAGGGATACCATGGTCCTTAAACCAGGTACTGGTAGCTTTGGCACTGTGTGCAGGTGCCAAGTCCTGTTGGAAAATGAAATCTGCATCTCCATAAAGTTGGCCAGCAGCAGGAAGCATGAAGTGCTCTAAAACTTCCTGGTATATGGCTGCGTTGACCTTGGACCTCAGAAAACACAGTGGACCAACACCAGCAGATGACATGGCACCCCAAACCATCACTAACTGTGGAAACTTTACACTGGACCTCAAGCAATGTGGATTGTGTGCCTCTACTCTCTTCCTCCAGACTCTGGGACCCTGATTTCCAAAGGAAATGCAAAATTTACTTTCATCAGAGAACATAACCACTCAGCAGCAGTCCAGTCCTTTTTGTCTTTAGCCCAGGCGAGACGCTTCTGACGCTGTCTGTTGTTCAAGAGTGGCTTGACACAAGGAATGCGACAGCTGAAACCCATGTCTTGCATACATTTGTGCGTAGTGGTTCTTGAAGCACTGACTCCAGCTGCAGTCCACTCTTTGTGAATCTCCCCCACATTTTTGAATGGGATTTGTTTCACAATCCTCTCCAGGGTGCAGTTATCCCTATTGCTTGTACACTTTTTTCTACCACATCTTTTCCTTCCCTTCGCCTCTCTATTAATGTGCTTGGACACAGAGCTCTGTGAACAGCCAGCCTCTTTTGCAATGACCTTTTGTGTCTTGCCCTCCTTGTGCAAGGTGTCAATGGTCGTCTTTTGGACAACTGTCAAGTCAGCAGTCTTCCCCATGATTGTGTAGCCTACAGAACTAGACTGAGAGACCATTTAAAGGCCTTTGCAGGTGTTTTGAGTTAATTAGCTGATTAGAGTGTGGCACCCGGTGTCTTCAATATTGAACCTTTTCACAATATTCTAATTTTCTGAGATACTGAATTTGGGATTTTCCTTAGTTGTCAGTTATAATCATCAAAATTAAAAGAAATAAACATTTGAAATATATCAGTCTGTGTGTAATGAATGAATATAATATACAAGTTTCACTTTTTGAATGGAATTAGTGAAATAAATCAACTTTTTGATGATATTCTAATTATATGACCAGCACCTGTATATGTTTATTTAACTAGTTTAATATATCTGTGTAGCTTCATCATTTGAAATTAATGATTGTAAAACGTTTTGCTTAAACTGTGTTTGTGCAATATTTCTTCCACTTGGATCAATAGTTCAGGCAAAAGTAAATAAATCTAAAAATAAATATATAAAACAGATATTTCTATACATTCTATACAGTATGATGGTTCAGAAAACCAAAGGTATTTGTTTTCTGCTATGCTTAACAGAGACATCTCTTTCACCTTTATCCTACCATCTCTCTATTAGTGAAAAGCAGCAGGAAATGGAGAGTGGGTATAACGGAAAGGTCAACTTGCTGATGTAGCTGTTGACTGATGGGTCAATGTCCGGCTGCCATTCTCCCACAGTTCACCCAGGCAGGCAGTGTTTAGTACCTGTGGTCTATGTGAACCATGCAGACAAGCAGGAGATCGGGGTATATACATGTTATTGATTTCATCTCTAATGGAGGCCCATTCTGGCCACTATGGAGGGGAAAAGAGCTTGGTCATCTCTCTTTCAGAAGAAATGACCTCTAATCACAGATATCTCTTGAAAATAGGGTGGCCGAATGGTATGACTGGAGCAGCTCTTGTTCTCCTCACTTTTCTCACTGTACTTTCCTTTTAGCTTTTCTTTTTCTCCCTTTTTACAACTGCCAAACTCCTCTTTCATCCCTTCAAGTATTCCATTGTCAGCTAATGTCAGGCCTGGGCATCAGCTCGCTTTGTGTCTCTCAAGGTTCACAGAACCAAATGTAAGAGGACAACAATTGAGGCGGAGTGTGTCAGGAAGCCCAGACGAAAAAGACTGACAGCCACTGTTGGGTCTCAAACAAGATGGTTTCCCCCACTTCTCAGTCAAAACCAGACATATGTTGCTCAGAAGCATCAAGCGTTTTATCAGTCTTTATCAGCCAAATTAATTTTGAATGCAATTTTTGGGGTCAGTAATATTTTTAAGAAATTAATTATTTTATTCAGCAGGGATGCATTACATTGATTAAAAGTAAAAACATTTATAATGCTTTTATTTTGAGCTTTTTATTCATAAAAGAATCCTGAAAAAAATCTTTCACTGTTTCCAAAAAAATATTAAGCAGCATAGCTGTTTTCAACAATGATAATAATTAAAAATGTTTCTAAATCAGCATATTAGAATGATTTCTGAAGGATCATGTGACCATGAAAGTCTAGTGTAATGGTTGCTTAAAATTCAGCTTTGCCATCACAGGGATAAATTACATTTTAAAATACATTTAAATAGAAAACCATTACTTTAAATTGAAATACTTCACAACATTACTCAGACATCTCTGTATCTGCCATATCATCTTCTCTTTGTCTACTCTGAGCCAGGAAGCGCTAGATAAAAATGATTGATAGGCTGTCTTGTTAATATTAGAGTTATGTTATGAGGCTGATGAAAGACTGATGAGCTTTGCTTTCCTTGATACTGCCTTGATTATGCAGTGTCATGAACAAACACTCAGCACCCCAAATACATACATCAATCAGTAAATGAAAAAAATAAAAAAATAAATCAGCATGTTGCAGAGACAAGGGGAATCATAAAACAGTGTCCACAAAAATAGTCCTTGTACAGGCCTAGACCTCTCCCAGAACACTTCACTTTTCCATACTACTCTAAACTGGAGCTCAGCCAAACTTCCTCTGATTAGCTCATGCTCCCGACTCGCCATCTGCTCTTTTCTACAACTAAATACCTTGAGGATGTTGGGAAATTTTGTGAGTATCAAGCATGTAAAGGACACTATATGAATAATTATTTGGTGGTAGAGGAGCAATATTCTTTAAATAATAAATCTGTTCTGAATGCACTTTACTCTCCCTTCCTTTATCTATTGTGGAAGATCATGCATTATTTAAGCTCTACACTGTAAACCAGAATAAGTTGGGCTAACTCAAAAAATTTGAGGTAATCAGTTACATCAAATTTTTTGAGTTATGACGTTCTCAATTTTAAGTAAGCAGAACTATCAAGTTTTGAGTTTGTAGTACTCATGCATGATAATTGCTCTTAACTTGAAGTACTGAGTTAGCTAACTCATACACTTTGATAGCAATTAACATAAAATATTTAGTTAATTAACTTTTTTATTTTGAGGTCTTCCAAATCAAATGAGATATTTACTTCACTGTAAACCTTAATAAGTAAATTCAGAAAATGCCAACCTGCTAATTTGCTTACATGTTAACAATAGCATGGTATAACACTTACTGAATGAGTACAGCAACTTAAAACATGTAACTTACCTGCTGTCAAACCAAGCCACTTGTGCCACTTGTCACCATGATGGTAACTCTCCAAAAACTCACATTAACAGAAACTCTTCTAAATTAGCATAACAAAACATTAATCACTATTAAATCTCCCTTATCCATTAATTTAGCACAAAAAAAAAAAAAAAAAAAAAAAAAAAAAAAACATTATATAACACTTAATTTTAGCATTTACTCTCCCTTTTGAGTGTCATGGGCAAAGCATGCTGGGAAATAGAAATCCCAGCCCAGTTTCAGGTTAAGTTAGTCTAAACTAAAAGAAATGAGTTCATACAACTCAAAACAATAAAATAGCTCAGTTTACTTAAAATATATCAGTTCTGTGAACTCAAAAGAAAGTTCTAAATACTAATTAAGTTTAAGTTTGTCTTACTCAAAACAATTAAGTATTTTGAGCATTAGGGTTTACAGTGTACATATTGGTGTTGTCTAAATATGTCCAAAGTTACTGTCTGAAACATAAAACTTGATGCACTCATACTCATTGAAACCCTTAAATATATTGACACATCTCCATGTGCCAGCATATATGCAAACCCCTAAGCAAACAAAACACCATACTAGCAACAGATGCTTATGTAATTATGCTGCCTTCACATGCTATCGGAAATGTCCTACTTCCCTCTTCTGAAGTCATGATTACAAGCTTGTCGCATTCAAGTGCTTTGTTGTCAGAAAGAATGGGAAACATGGTTTATTCTTGCCTATTTATTGGGAAAATCTTATTAAAGTCAAAATACAAAGTTCTGTCATGAAACTCTAGATGGTGCAATCAAATAGGTCCTTTAACTCAACCTGCTCATAATCACATCATTATCTATAGGGCACAGCTGATTGGCTACTGATGCAGCAGGAACCAATGAGCTTGCGTGCTCAACCTTCAAAATACTTTGGCAGCATTACCTTAGCAGTGCAGTGCACCTCAGAAACCCTCCACCTTCCCCAGCTCCACCTGTATAGATCTGCTACGGGTAATTCATGTACACTATATGGTACAGCAGCAGCATGTTTTACTTGCTCACAGCAGTGTGTCCTGTATGTATTGGCAGTAGCAAATTTGTACTTGCTCTGCAGCAGCAGCGTAGCAGATCTATTCCGCCAAGACCAAACATACAACATTGTCATACCCATAACCATGCCATATCAACACTTCGAGAGTTGTCATGACAAAAATTATATTTAGTCCCATTCATTGGTGACCATATAAACATTCACCACACTATCTAGATAGTCAGCTTGCTAACAAGTCTGGAATTTCTGTCAAATACAGGCTATTTTCGTTGTATATAAAACATACAATATGCTTCAAATGATTATTCATATATGTAAATATGCACTACTTTAATGATAAGACAAGGCAATGTAGCTGTTGTGGAAAAAAAAACTAATAAAGAACAGCAGTCACAGACTCACAGCAGCAGTCATTCGCCATGTTTATGGCACGCCAAACTCAGGAACTTGGGTATTAAAATGATCCCTGAGCTTCCCAGTGGTAAATACGACTTGAGAGGACGTTCATGACCAATTTTTAACTAGAAAACTCATATTTACGATAATTCCGATAGGTAGCATAAAACATAGACGGCCTAGAAAGAAAATTAGGAATAGATCATCAGATTTTCCAAAAAGGGTCATTGACAAACAGAGACAAACTCATACAGTATGTGCATATAAAGTTACAGTACATAACATTCATGAAGGACATGCCTGAAAAAAATATAATTAACTAAAGCATTTCAGCAAAGCATCTCCAGCAAAAAAGACACAGTAAAGTCAAAGCACATGTGCTAATCTATATGAATTATAATGAGGTTATAAAAAGCTGCTCTCTCAGGCACATGCTTCATGCACTTTGAATACTTTTAAACAGGATGTTTATGCTGATATAACACACGCACACACTCCAATGCATGCACAAACTTTGATAGGGTAAAAATTAATTAGCAATCTCATCCTGCCACTGAGTCTAGCAGACCTCTTTGCACACAGAATTAACAAAAATTGTTTCTAATTTAAGGGGGTTTCGAAATAGATGTTTAAAAACCAAAATACAAAACCACCTCTAGAGAAAACACATTCATGTAATAGGAGTTTCGACTCAAAACCTTATAGTTACTAAGATAAAGCCTTGTGACAACTAGCCCCGGTCTCCCCTACATTACAAATCTCTTCCAGATTTTACACCAAAGCTGTGGCGTCTTTATCTGTCCCTGTCCCTCATGTTTGGCACCCACTTCTGTGGCACCCATGTTAAAGGCCCTGTGTCCCTCTAAGCATTGCCTGAAAGCCGCTTAACATACTCACTGCCAGCTTAGTGGTGCATTAATGCATGAAACAGCAGGTCATTTTGTACAAAAAAAGAAAAAAGAAGATAGAAAGTGACAGACAGAGAAAAAAAGGAAAATTATGGCTTATGCATGCATGTATGCTTGTATGTGCCAAATGTCGACCAGATATTCAGAGAGAACAATAAAGACTGTGTTTGTATTCCATGCAGGTAAATGGATGGTTTCCTCAGTGTGCACTTGGCAAAGTGCTTTTCCTGCCTTTACTCGTCAGCCTACGAACATCGCCACTTAAACAAGACTGCTCACTTTAAGGATATATAAACAGGTAGGTATGCGGCAACTCCCTGGTTTGTCATTACACCTAGATAGATGGTCCAAGGTCTTTGTAGAGAGTGGAGGAACACTGAAAGTATGCCATGTTCACATCCCTAATGAGTTTACAAAGTGAACCACAGCCAGCTCTTCCCCTCTAATGGAGCTCATAGTCTCAGTCTGATGATTTGCGGATGCGATTTCCTACCACGGACCTCCACATTTCACAAGAGCACTCTGGATATATATCCATGCAGGGAGTGGATGGAGGAAGCAGAGTAGCACAAATGTGCCGGATTCGAAGACAGTAAAGCCATGGAGCCAGAGATACAGGTGGCTGCCCACTTTTTTTTTTTTTTTCTGGACATGTTATTGGTGCGACAGAAGGTTTGACTCGTCGCTAAGATCAACAGTTCAACAATTTTAATCCATAAAATACCATGCAGACTTACATTGGGTGTTTTGGGAGGATGTATGAACCAATCAGGGGCAGCCTTTTTTTGGTCGTTGCAGTAGTTCCATGGCAATGAAAACCTGTGGGTGGTAGATGAATCTGAAGGAAATAGCGAAGGCCTTAACAGAACACAAAAGGTGAAAAGCCTAAAAGGCTTTGGAAAAAGGATATGCTTTCTAAGCCATGGGACTAATGGTATTGTGGGCACTTTGATAACCACATATAAATGGCTACTTGTATTTTGAAAAATATAAAACTGTAACACTTTACTTTTACGTTGTTACTTGTAACATACATCGACTCGATGCACCCTGGTCACATCATCAGTGATGTTACCTGGGGTCACTGAGTGTTTTGGGTCTTTCAAGCATCATACACTCTCACCCAGGCGACCCAGCTGGGGTTGATCAGGCCCCAGCTTGTGTCCAGGTAGCCCTATCCCACCCATGGTTCTCCTCTCCTTATCCACAGCCACCTTGAGGCAACTTCTGCTGACTCCATGACCTCCTTGATGGCCTTTCGCTTACTGGCTCCTATGATGCCCAGGATGTTATAGGCCCTGCAGAGAGACTGGCCAGCAAACCCTCTGCATCCCACCTCGATGGGCTCACACCGAGCTCGCCACCCATTGTTCCGGCACTCCTCCACTAACTCAGCGTATTTTGCCCTTTTCCTCTCATTGGCCTCCTCGATACGGTCCTCCCAGGGTATGGTGAGTTCCAGGAGAACGATCTGCTTGGAGGTCTCTGAAATGAGTAGCATGTCAGGCCGCAGTGTTGAGGTGGCGACAGCTTCTGGGAATTTCAGTTGCTTCCCCAGGTCAACTTTCAACTCCCAGTCTCGTGCTGTTGCTAGCAGGCCAGATGAGGTGGCCCTGGCAGCTAATGGTGGCTTTTCCCCAGCCCGGATGAAAATAATGGTGTTCTTCACTGGGCGGAGGCGCTTACAGTGGCCAATTCCACAGCTGATGGTATTCGCTATGGCCTTCAGAACTTGGTCATGGCGCCAACGGTAGCGCCCCTCGCCCAGGGCCTTCGGACAGCAGCTGAGGATGTGCTCCAGGGTCCCCCTCTTTAGACAGAGGCTGCAGGCTGGTGACTCCACCAATCCCCAGCTGAACAGGTTGGATGGGCTCGGCAGTACATCGTAGACAGCCTGGATCAGGAACCTTATGCGATGGGGGTCTGCTTTCCACAGCTCTGCCCATGAGATTTTACGGTCCACTGCATGCTCCCATCTTGTCCAGGCTCCCTGCTGCCACATCCCAACCATCCTGCTGGCCCGCTCCTCCTCTACTGCTACCCGCACCTCTTGCTGCACCAGTGATCTCCTGTCCTTCCCCTGTACCTTGTTGTAGCAAGATGTTGTAACTGTAACTCTTTACTTTTACGTTGTTACACATGTTACATGTAGTTACTGCAGTAATAACTATAAATTATGCATAATTACATGCAATTAACCCTAAATCAATCCATAATCCTAACCCCAATTCTATAGTAAGTAGTAACTGCATGTATTTAATTATTATTACTCAGTACTTAAATGTATAATTACATTGTAATACTGACACATTAAAATAAATTGTAACCAAAAAAAAAAAAAAAAAATTAATTAAAAAACAGTCAAATTAATGCAATCATATTTCCTGAGTTGCTGCACACATTTCTGACAAAACAGATTGTTTCTACAGTTTATGATAGCATCAATCTTGACTAAAATAAACAGGTTCCCAGTACATTTTGCTTGCACCCCTAAAAAAAAATAGGCACATGTATTTTTGCTCACACACATACATAGACATGCCTTGGCATATATTCCTTTAGCCCTGGCTGGCCCGACAGTATTTCAGCTGTGAATAATGTCCTCAGGAGCAGAAAGTATTAATCAAACGAGCACACAAACACACCCAAAAGTACTGTACATATGTTCACATACACACTTGCAAACCATTTGACTGAGAGTTTGTGGAATAAAAGTTCATGAATCTCACTGCATAAGCGTATACTACAAATAAAACTGAAGAAAAAACTGTGTGGACAAATAATCTTTAACTTTGAAGTCTATATTAAAGAGTGAAGTGTAAATCACAATTAAACATCCAGCTGCAAAGATGAATTACATTAGGCTGATTGCTAATTAGCACTATGTGTTTGTCTGTATAATAGGTCTGACTATCAGTAATTTGATATGTGAATGTGCAAAGCATTTAAACTCATGCCAAATGGAAGCGGAAACAAGTATAAAGAACAGCAGGAAATTCTATACATCGACTGCACGTTCAAACAGACACAGACCTGAGGAGGTGCCACAGGATTTTAGAGCTCATTATGGTTGACTATAGAGTGGCGATTTGGAGGGCTGCCATACAAAAGAGAAGAGAACATGCTCCCCAGGCAAATGAACACACACTTATGCTATTTGTAAGGTACTCAAAACCCTTCAAATGATTTTTAACGTCCACTGTCCAATTAGATCAATGTGAGGTGGGCTCCATTCTCAAAGTTCAGCAATGGGGAGGACATCAATCCACAAAGTGCACTCAAACCACACAAAGTTCTGCCCAGACCCAAGCATGCATTGTGGTCAAAATGCTACACTTTATCTAAATTATTTTAAACATCATTTTGACTCTTTAAAACTGATTGTGTTGTTTATGATTGCATATTAATTGAAACAATACATGGGATATTTGTACTCCATTTGTAAGATCATATATTAACTACTCCAAAAAGCAAAAAGGTTATTTAAAGCTGCAGTCCGTAAAGTTTTGCCTCTTTGTCTCCATCTCTGTTTGAATCCTGCAATTGCAGTTATTTGTGGAATTATCATTTTTATGAGGGTTGTGCATCAGCACGGCTACTCAGCACGGATGAATCTAATGTTTGCTGTCAGTCACCACACCGGTGTGGATACTGTACTTCGGAATCACAGATTCTATGTCTTGGAAGTATGACTAAAATAGGAATTTTCACCGAAGAATGTCATGTGAACAAGTAAGTTACATGTCTGCCACTTTTGTTCTGGCTAACTGAGAAAAAAGCATTACAATAAATCGCGCTGCCAATGGTGATTAAATCTAATGATCGCTTAGCCCAGATCACTTCAAACCGTGCAAATTTTTATTATTGTTATACTTTGTTCTCAAATTGTTAATGTTAACAACATCAGCATTGCGTGACTACGTGTATTTAGTGTGTATTAGCGTTAATTGTAGATTTCAATTTCTGTAGCCACTCCGCGGTCCGATGTCTTTTGCTTTTGACTACGGGTGAATTTTACTGATGATTGTCATTTGGACCTTTCTGGATTACAATCCACCATCAAAATGATAAGTTTTATTATTTCAGCTGCTGTGAGTTATCCGCTACCAGCAGCATCCTCACATGATGTAGCCTACTAGCCGGGACTCCTTCTTTCTGTTTACAGACGTGGCGTAATGATGCAAAGACGAATGGCTGCATGCTCGAATTTCCCGCGGAAACTCACTAGTGCCGATTTTATTTTAAAACATTATTACAAGCTTACCGTTGTGAATCGGGCTAAGGTAAGGAGATAGTTTTGAACACTGGCTGGTTATTTACTTACCCAAAAATTGATTTTGGATCATTTTAAACCAAAAAAAGTTACGGACTGCAGCTTTAAATAAAAAAGCCTGTAACAACATCTAAACATACACACTTGCCCTTAAGAATTCATAAAAAAATTAAGCTAAACTGTAAATGTTCATATCCAACTAACACTGCATATAGTATAGTATAGTAGATATATTTGCCTTGTATATTGGGAGAAGATTTAGTATGGTATTGAAGTTTGGCTTCAATTCATGCAGATAAATCTGAATGAAAGCATTTGCTGCTTATGTGTGTCTGTAAAACAGTTTAATACTGAATACCTGCATTAATGCATGTGTATTTCCATGTCTGGTTCCTGAGAATCTGACCTTCATTGACTATACATGTCCCAAGTCTCTGTACTATTAACCTTCTCTGCACTAAAGTCTGTAAACTTGCATTAATGCACGTACCGTCTCATACCTGCCTTCCACCATGATTCTGTGTGTGTGTATTGCACTTCTTATTTACAGTTCTTTATTCACCAGCCAGTACCGGCATCATTTATTACCACTCACCCTGTCAATCAAATTGCAGGCCTTCATTCCCTCAGCCAGCAACAGACTCTCAAAGTCTGCAGTGCTGAATGTTTAGCATACCAATCAGCTATACTCAACACAAGAAAGCAAGGTACAAATAAAGGGAGGAATGGAAGAGGAGATTTTGAAGACGTAGCAAAGGGGGTAACAAGGAAATCGTAGATGAGACAGAAAGAGAATGAAAGAGTGAGAAAAGGACAAGAGAGCAAAAGGCACAGATTTGTAATTTTTTAATACAACCGTTAAAAATAAGAAGTTTAGATACACAAACAAGAAAGAAGAAACTACTCCATTCAAAAGTGTCAGATAAAAAAAAGGGCATTTGTAAACAAAAGCTTATGCAGGGTAGAAAAGTATAGCAGAGCTCCGGGCGTGAACGCTACCAGACAAAATCAATGCTGCACAACCCGAGTCTCCTTCCAGCCTGATTCCATCAATACTGATGCTTCCTGAAGTAGCACACCTCAGAAAAGACTGTTATTTTCACATACAGGTCAGACAGGACGCAACGTTTGATTCCTCAGCTGTCCATGAAAGAGACATCCGCTCCAGGAACACCTGGAGGTTTTTCATGATTTAAAATAGGCTTGAACTGAAACAATCAGAGACAGATGCCTTGTGCTATGATTTCGTTTGTGCATGTGCGTTTGTGCGGAATAGTTTGTTTGAAATAACATCACTGAGTATTTGAATCAGAGACATAGGCTTGCAATAATATCAAATTTGGTAAATGTTTAAAAGAAAGACTGAATTAAAAAATGAAAACATTGATTAATATGTTAACACTGTTCTTTTGAACTTTCTATTCATCAAAGAATCCTGAAAAAAGATCCCTGTTTCCACAAAAATATTATGCAGCACAACTATTTTCAACATTAAAATTGAGAAATGTTTCTTGAGCACCAAATCAGCATATCAGAATGATTTCTGAAGGATCATGTGACATAAGACTAAAGTATTGGCTGATGAAAATTCAGCTTTGCCATCACAGGAATAAATTACATTTTAAATTATATTAAAACAGAAAACAGTTATTTTAAACTGTAATAATATTTTACAATATTACTGTTTTAACTGATATGAGGTCACAATTTTTGATCAAATAAATGCAGTCTTGATGGGCATATAAGACTTTCAAAAACTGACATTTTTGAATGGTAGTGTAAAAAAATTTAAAATGTATTTATAGGGCTGTCAAAGTTCAACATATTAAATAATGCATGTTTAATGCAAGCATTTTTCAGTGTTGGGGAAAGTTACTTTTAAAAGTAATGTGGTACAATATTGCAATACTCCCTAAAAAAGTAACTAATGGCATACTTAGTTATACTTTTTTATGGAAAGTAATGCATTGTTACCTTTGCATTATTTTTTCTCACCTAGGCAGGACTTTCTTTCTTTCTTTCTTTCTTTCTTTCTTTCTTTCTTTTTTTTAACAAAAAATGCTATATTTTTTGTTGTAAATTTAAAAGTAATGCGTTGCTTTACTAGTTACTTGAAAAAAAATAATCCGATTACGTGACTCCAACACTGCCGTTTTTAAAAACATTTACCAAATTTGATATTATTGCATGGAAACATCACTAGAGGAAAATACTTAAATGTATTCTTTTTAAAGGCAGTTATAGTGAGGATTCAGAGTGAAATAATCTAAGATACCTCAGCCATTGTTTCCAGCATAGAGTTTAGAAGTTGAATACTTTTATCTAGGATTCTGCTGGAGAGACAAGAACAGGTAGTTCAGGCTCACACATCATTAATTAAGAGCGGTAGCTGGAGGCCATTCATCCCAGTGGAAAAAGAGGAGGGACTGGACCACTGCCATCTGCAGAATGAGAATGTACCGACAGTTAAGAGAAGAGAGCCTGCAGTGCATCCACACATGTGTTCACAGAGCAAAGCACTGTAACTCAATGAATGTGAAGAACATTTGCACTTGAGAAATAAGATCAAATGTCAGTGTGCATAAGAAAATCAGTAAAAGCAGTAATTTGCTATCATGAATCTGGATTGCTATCCCACTGCTATGCATACATAGTGTATGCGTGCAATGAAAGAACTATTGAAAAGTAGAACAAATGTATTTGTATTAAGCCAAATATCTTTGAATCTAATGGGAACTGCTGTGAACCCCATGAAAGTTAAAACGAGTAAAGTAAAACAGACAGTTATTGATGGTGAGTCTGACAGCTGCTGCCTATAAGTAAGGAGAACGTGAAGCAAAAGCTGTTCTTTCAACTTTTCAGTTCATTCAATCATTTCTTCATGCATTAGCAAGACATTAACCATGGAAAGTGTTCTCAGCAGCTCTGACTTGCTGTATAAAACTAGTCACAGCATGTTTAAAACAACTTTTGCTCTCTTTAATATGTTCGGTTTCCTACATCAGCACTAACTGCTTAAGCACTGTGCCGACAAAGAGACCAGAGCCTCTCCAAATGGCCACTTTTTCCTCCCCACCTCTGAAATGAGAAAACAAATGGGCCGTGCGTAGGAGGAATCTTCAGAGAGATCATTATTAAATTATTGAATCAGTCAAGGGTATTTAAAGTTTCATGGCCACCCATTAGCATCTTCGAGAGCAGCAGATAAAGCATACCATCAGACTCACACAAACACGCGTTAGATTTAACAGGGGAGTGCAAAGATTACAACGCACATAGACAACACTATGCCTGACCTACATAGAAACACCAAAGTGTTACATTCAAAGCACAGCCCCCTGTGAGGAACCACATGGACCGACTCAGGATCCCATGGGGATAAAGACAGACAAGTGTACAATGGCGCAACACACACACATCATATAACCGACTACACGCCACTGTGTTCCAGATTGAACGGAAACGCAGGGTGCCTGCACTCAGCACACAAGAGATTTCGGTCAGCAAAGGGAAAAGAGATGTACTTGAACAATGACAAATAAGAGTTTCCAGGATAAATAAAAAAAGGGAAAAAGTTTCAAATTTAACGTCTCTAAAATAGTCATGCAGTGTAAAAATCAATAAATAAATAAAAAAAACACTTATACAACACACTTTTTTTGTTCCTTGTCTAAGGGTAGGTTAAATGTCTAAGATGTACTAAAAACTGAAAAGTTTTTACAGACGACAACATTGTCAAACCGATCCCCGTTCACATGGATCCGCGAAGATGACTAAAACCGCTGTATCATGCATGCCAGACCAGAAGTTGGCGATGTCTTTTTGTAAAGAAACATAACGCACCTATAGACTGAACATGTAATACATATATGCATGACATCAGCGTTTTCACAAATTTGCATTTTTGTTGTTTACGCGGAGACGATAATGGTATTGTTTTCAAAAATTTGCATCTTCAGGCCCCCAAAATGCTATTGTCACATAAATGAATGGTCCAAATGCATAAAAAGTTTTCCATTTTTGAAAATGGTGTCGTGTAAACTCCCCCTTAATCATTATTTATTGATTAATAAATAATGTTACAAAAGATTTACATTTCAATTAATTGCTGTTCTTTTGGACTTTCTATTTATCAAAGAATCCTGATTTTTTTTTTTTTTTTAATTTAACATCAAACATTTTCAGCATTGATAATAAGAAACCACCCAATCAGCATATTAGAATGATTTCTGAAGTATTATGTGACACTCAAGACTGAAGTAATGATGAAAACTGCCATCACAGGAATAAATGACATTTTCAAATATATTAAAGGGGTGGTTCATTGCGATTTCACTTTTTTAACTTTAGGTAGTGTGTAATGTTGCTGCTTGAGCATAAACAGTATCTGCAAAGTTACAGCGCTGAAAGTTCCATGCACACGGAGATATTGTCTTTTAAAGAATTCTCTGTTTAAGGACTACAACAAACGGCTGGTAGGGACTACAACAAGCTTCTTCCTGGGTTATTGACATCACTAACCCTAGAATTTACATAAACCCTGCCCCCCAGTACATGCAACAAAGGAGGTGAGGCCATGTTACTGCATTACAGTATGTAACACAAATGCAATAGCATGTCATAAAAGCAAGATGACAAAATGACAAGTTATAACCGTAATTAAACTAAACTATACCTGTTCTATCTTCATGCAGCATATATTCTCTGGCTCTGTAAGCATCTAACAACAGTTCCCACAGGAGCGATTTACAGATTATCATGACAGAATATGCTAATCAATGACTTTAAGATAGTTAACTCCACATCAGCTACATAAATTCACTAACCGTTCAGAAGCGTCCTGTTGCATTCAAAATGTTGTCACTTCTTCTTGAATCTCTTCATCATTGTCCGACTCCGTTTTGAACATAAAAGGCTGAACAGTTTCCGATATTTTCAGGGAGTCTGCGTGAGGTAATGCGAGTCGCTAAGTGCTAACACAAGCTCCTGAAACTCCGCCCCCTTTTGAGAACAGCAGCTCATTTGCATTTAAAGGAACACACACAAAAACAGAGGGTTTTTGCTCACCCTCAAAAAGTGACAAATTTAACATGCTATAAAAAATTATCTGTAGGGTATTTTTAGCTAAAACTTCACATACACACTCTGGGGACATCAGAAACTTATTTTACATCTTGTAAAAGTGGCATTATACCACCCCTTTAAAATAGAAAACAGTTATTTTAAATTGTAATAATATTTCACAATATTACTGTTATACAGTATTTCCTACCAAGCCCAAACGTTTGAATGGTAGTATATAGTTTTTTAAGAAATAAATAAAAATTCAATTCAAAATTAAAAACATGTTAATCAAATCCTCATACACTGTAAAACATTTTCAGCTGGTTAAACTTAGAAATGAAAGTTCACCTGCTGCCTTAAAAATGTGAGTTAATTCAACTTGAAAATAACCTTTGTTTCAACTCACAAATAGTCAAGACAATGCATTATTTTAAGTTAAAAATTAAACTTGAAGTAATGCATTGTCTTGACTATTTGTGAGTTGAAACAAAGATTATCTTCAAGTTGAGTTAACTTATGTTTAGTTGAGTGTTTTACAGTGTAGAAGATGTGCATTTAAGCCAGTGTATGAATATGAACATGAAAAAAATTAACATGAAGTCATGCAAAAAGCATCAAGATAAATATCCCAAATTAAGCATGTTCATGTTCATGATCATAGAAATGTTAATTTAACAAGGACTGGGACTGCAGCGGGTCATAGTGAAGAACAACTAGATAGTAGGTGTGGAGACATGACTAACAGAGGCACCAGTGAATTTCATATCAGGGTACACAACAGAAACCTGTCCAAACCACGTACTAGACAAGAATAGTCTCTACATAAGAGTTGAGCACCTCTCACCATTCATTTTTAGGCCATGTGGTTTCCCCTCAGAAGGCTGTGCTGAGTTTCAGCCCCTTTCTGTTGCTCTTGGTTTCTTTTTTCTCCCCCCCACCCTCCCTCTCTCCTCCCTCCATTTCTAACTAATGGGCTGTATTAAAGAGAAATCGTCTGTCCAACATGTTTTTTTCATTGTAGAGGAGAAACTTCTCAGAACTCTGAGTTATGGACCATTACGCCAGGCCTCCGTGGGGCAAGGGAGATGCCCTTCTCCTTTTAACCACTGCTCCAAATGCCCTGCTGCATCTCATGTCGTATCTTTTTCCTGGAAAGAACTGTGGAGTGCGTCTGTCTTGTCAAGTTGCACATTAACATCCAGTCTTGAGCTGAAACTTATGACTCTAAATCTCTCATTCAGGGTTTGCACAAAGCGGATTTAGAATGTGCTATCAGATTTACACAGATTTTCATAACCTTTCCTTTAAAAGGTGCAATAGAAAATATAATCCTATGAAAACTTACATTTCTCAGATCTCAGAAAGAATTACATTTCTTTGCTATTTCATATTGAATTATATGAAAACATACACTACCGTTCATAAGTTTGGGGTCTGTAAGATTTTTAAGAGAAGTCTCTTATGCTCACCAAAGCTGCATTTATTTGATCAAAAATACAGGAAAAATCAGTCATATTTTGAAATATTATTATAATTTAAAATAACAATTTCCTATTTTAAAACATTTTAAAAATTTGTTTTATTCCTGTGATGGTAAAGGTGAATTTTCAGCAGCCATTACTCTAGTCTTCAGTGTCACATGATCCTTCGGATATCATTTTAATATGCTGATTTGGTGTTCAAGAAACATTTCTATTTATTATCAATGTTGAAAACTATTTTTGCTGCTTTTTTTTTGTGAAAACTGTGATACATTCCTGATGAATAGAAAGTTCAAAATAACAGAATTTATTTGAAATAATATTTTTTGTAACATTATAAATTTCTTTACTTTCACTTTTGGCAGTAATTTAATCTGTCCTTGCTGAAAAATGTATTCATTTCTTAAAAAAAAAAAAAAAAAAAAAAAACTTACTGAGCCCAAACTATTGAACAGTAGTGTATAGTAACTTTCAAAACTTAAAAATTTTGAAACTCATTGAAACTAGACAGCAGAAACTCATTTAGGTAATTTCTGCCTTTTATTTTAACTTTAAACTTTGCCAACATGACAAATGTATGCTATGACCTCTTTAAAGCCCTAGATACAACTGAAACAAAAGTCATTGATGGGGAAGAAATGGAAGGAAGTTTGGTACAAGCAGTGCATTATTACAATTCTATAGGGGCCGACGGATGGGCAGTAGTAATGGGAACTGACTGCATGAGGCTATGTTTGACTTGAGATGTCACCTGGGGCAATTAAACCATGTCTAGTTACTGTCAGAACTTGAAAAAAGGAGAGAGAAGTTATAATGATCTCAACTGTAAGGTATAGCCATAAATATACAATGGGTTGACTCATTTGAGTCTGCATTGCATCCCCTCCTTCTCCACATTTCCTCCTGGGCCACAACTGAAATATTCTGGATCTTATTTTATTCTTATTCTCAATCAATATGCCTGCAGCTATTTTCCAAACAGTGCAGCCCAGAATATAGAGAAAAAACTACATGTGACAGTGGGTAAATTAAACAGTAATTGGCTTTTAGAGCACAGCTCAGCCCACTGAGCAGGCAAATCCTTTTTTTTAATCATGCTATGGGTATACAAACATAGAAGCACACACAAATGTGCACATATTCACACTTATATGTTTGCAAAACCCATACATGCGCAGCATGCACACAATACATTTTGCTTACATTATAGTGTAAAGCAAACAATAAAAAGATATGACCTAACCTAAGTCTCATTAACAACACAAAAACCCTGAAATGTCACATAAATAAACACAATCTTGCCCAAACATTAGAAAAGTTGAAAGAGAACAGCTCTATAATCAAAATGTTGTGATTAAATCAAATTAAATGAATAAAAAATACATTTAGTTTACATATAGACAACTATACTGTCAATAAAGAAAGCCATATATTATAAATTTATTCATTGGAAAAATATTATTATTATTATATAAAAAACATCTCTTTTGTAGCCCAGAGTAAATCACAATGGTTCAGCACCCCAGGGTGTGGACAGCGTCATCCCATTCTTTTCAGCACCACAGAAGAAGACAGCTCCCTATTGCAGCGCTCTTTTCAGCACTGGAGGGCTGTGACAGCTCCAGGCCTCCTACTGTTTCAGCACCACAGCCTGCAGACAGATCCTGACACTGAGCTCTAACAGCACAGGGCAGCTTCTAGTGAGTGTCCTACCAGCTGAGTTATTATTCTCCCCAAGGAGAATACCTCAGTTTAACCCTATGAGACTTCTTTCATATGTGCTTTTTAAAGCTGTCAAGAAGCTGATCACTATTTGCTAAAATGTATAAATCCAGAGTTTGAGAGTTATTGATATACTTTGAATGGGTCTTGTCTGCTTAAGTCTACTGAGGGGTGATCTTCAAATGGATCGAATGACACAGAGGGAGCAAGGATTTAGAGACAAGGCCAAACTCTTCAACAAATGCAGCTCTGGAGCCAGAGATTAGCATGCAGAGCAAACAGATAAGAGATTTTTCTCAGTGGGTGAGCAAAGCATGTCTCTCTCAGGCTTGTGGAAGAACACAGATACATGGCAAATTACAAACAGCAGCCAGGACTCTCAGGATTATAGTGTATGTGGAAAAACAGGATGAAGAGAGACAGATTTACATTTTGTGTGCATATGCAATAGAACAGAGGGTAAAGCAGAGGAAAGGAAAGGAAAGGAAAGGAAAGGAAGGAAGGAAGGGAAGGGAAGGGAAGGGAAGGGAAGGGAAGGGAAGGGAAGGGAAGGGAATGGAATGGAATGGAAGGCAAGGCAAGGCAAGGCAAGGCAAGGCAAGGCAAGGAAAGGAAAGGAAAGGAAAGGAGATTAGAAGACACAAGATAAGAAAAGAGAGGGGGGGGGAGGTCAGACAAGACAAGAATAGAGAAAACAGAAACAATATGAAAAGAGGCAAGGCAAGATGTGAAGAGACATCATGAGAAAACGTGAGAAGAGAAGAAAAGAGAAGAGGGAATAGTTTATCACTATTCATCATTTATGCGAACATGCGAAATGTGAATAAACAACCACACAGTTAGCATTCACTATTGTTTATGATCAATACCAATTTGTCATGTCAAGTCTCACAGAAAATCCTAAGAATCCCCACCGGTGATTACGACATGTTGATGCGTGCTCATCTCATAAATACCATCATTCTGCCATGACTTAAAGGCAACAAGAGACACACACTCAATCCCCCAGCAGCCTCCAAAATATTAGAGGGCTGGAGGTCAGGATTTCCAACAGTGAAAATCACTCATGGAGGGATGGAAAAAACGGGCGATACAGGAAAAAAGGAGATATAGAAGGCAAAAAGAAAGGGATTAAGGAGGTAAATTGGCCAAAGCCCCCTAGGAACAGCAGCAGAAAAGTAAAAGGTGTTTCAGAGGACATGGGAAACTGTTTATCCCTGCAACACTTGTGTCTGGTACAATCTTGGCACTTTAATGCAACAGAAGGCCTCTCTTTTTGTCATCTGACCCCTTCTACCTCTAACCCCCACTCTACATCCAGAACTTTCAAGAACATCTGTGAATGCTAAGCTCTCCCATCTGAAATTCCCTGCATCAACCCTAAACATGGACAAGCCTCCCCCGACTGGAGCAGTGGCTTCCCCTATTCTTGTTCAGTTCAATCTGTCATTTTCAATTCATTTCTCAATCCCTCTAGTTTCTACACCTCTCAATGTGCTCCCTTTAGTTCTCATGCATTCCAAATGTCCTATCCTGTACCCAGAACCCACACCAATTGTGAAGACAAAGACAGCATCCCTACTGCCACACATAAAGGCGCCACTGCTATAATCAAATAAGCCAATCATGGCTTTTTTTTACTTCTCATGTGAACAGGTGGCCGTAGACTGTATCCATATTCACTTTCAACAAAAGACTTGGCAGGAATATCGACTTCATAAAACAGTTCATAAAACATAAAACAATGTTATGGATGATTGTTTTCTCACACTAGACATTAATAAGGCACAGCTATAAATGGTGGTGAAGATTTCACTCAACGTCATTAAGTTTTCTTCATGCGGGACCATATTACTCATGTTCCTGCCTACATGCTCTGCAGATGGCACGTGGCAAAATCACAATGGACCAGACTAAAAGCAGGATTCGTAATGTTGCCGCTTGACAATCTCCAAGTCATTCTCTTCCGAATGTGTGACTCATTCAGAAAGACGTGAGGGTGGTGTGTGGTACAAAGAGATAGACATTGATTGCAATACTTTGCCCAATGAGAGCAATCTAGCAAGGACAATGCCGTTTCACACTGACCATCTTCTGATTGCGCATTCATTGCATTGTGTTCTTTTTTGGAGAGTGGCCCCTTTTTTATTATTTCCTCTGCTCTCCTCTCTCATTCGTCTAGACTTCAGAGCAAATAGTGTGCAGAATGCTAAAACTTCCTTTATTGAACATTTCCATTACACTAAGATTAGACTCTCCCTTCATGAAGGTTAGCCTGCTCCACAAATGTGAGAAAAAAATCATCCTGATGGCACTTTTGTCACCCTAGAATCAATCAAAAACATTTTAATCTTAAATGCAAGGTTGAGGAGGACTATGAAGTACATTTAAACTGAAACAGCAATAGAATGAATGCAACATCAAATTAAAAAGTAAAAAATTGAATTCTCATCCTTTTTATTTCATCACCTTAACCTTTGACTGGGTTTGATGCTTGTTTTTAATCACTGACTTTTCTCTCACAAGTTTTTACTTAACCATAAACCTCTCACACCACTTTTTTTTTTGCATCTTAACGTGATTTATTTTATTTCATAACAGTTCCTGAATGTTTCAGCACATTTTAGTTAACCCTCTAGCCACTGTCTGAGACATAATTAGTCACTATTTCATCTCATCATAACTGAGTGTTACAATGCACAACATATACTCTGCTTAAAATATTGCAGAAAAAGGCAAAACTACTGAGCTTAAAAGTTGAGCACAACAATCAGATAATGGAAGTATTAAAATATCACTAACAATCTAATAAAAGAATGAAATAAAGAAGATACCACCTGCATGAGGAGATTGTGTGGTTTAGAGTTTTAATGAATTCTTAAGGCTGATAAAGGCTGAAGCTGCCATAATTAGTTAGAGATTAAACGATGAAAGGGTATGTATGGCTTAAAACTAATTCCATGAACATCAACAGTATTTATTAATTGATTCAAGGTGCTCACAAATGGAAGGTTTCCCAGCTAGAGGTTCCCTAGCAGTTCTTGATGGAAGAACTAAAGAAATAAAACTGGCAAAGCCAAATTAAATCTGTAAAATGAAATTAACAATATTAAAGGTTAGTCCATCCAAAAATGAAATAATTCCTAACCCTCATGTCGTTCCAAGCCTGTAAGACTTTCGTTCATCTTCAGAACACAACTGAAGATATTTTTGATGAAATTTGAGAGCTTTCTGTCCCTCCATTGACAGCATACGCAACTACCACTTTCAAGCCCCAGAAAGGTAGTAAAGACATCATACATTTTTTTGCGCGAACAAAGCACTTCATAAAATTGAGGTTAAACCACTGGAGTCACATGGATTACTTATGAATTACAGAAAGCTCTCAGGTTCCATCAAAAATATCTTAACTTGTGTTCCGAAGATGAATGAAAGTTTTATGGGTTTGGAACAACATGAGGGTGAGTAAATGATGACAGGACTTTCATTTTTGGGTGAACTATCCCCTTAACAATATATTAAAACAGTTATATACTACTGTTCAAAGGTTTGATGCTTTTAATTTTTTTAATTGTTTTTGAATAAAGGTTCTTATGCTTACCAAAGTTGATTTATTTGATTAAAAAAATACAATAAAATCAGTAATTTTTTTAAATATTTTTGCAATTTAAAATAATAGTTTTCTATTTAAATGCAATTTGGGCGAAGCAGAATTTTTGGCAGCCATTACTTCAGTCTTCAGAGTCACATGATCCTACAGAAATCATTCTAGTATGCTAACTTGGTGTTTAAATAACATTTCTCTTTATTATCAATGTTAAAAAAACATTTTTGCTGATTAACATTTTTTTGTCAAAATGCTGTTCTTTTCTGTTCATCAAAGTCAGAAAAATTAATAAAGGTGTAAATGAAAGTAACTAACATTAAACATTCAATTATGCGAACCCATTAATATTACAATATTTTTGAAAGAATAATGAAATGGAGATGTTGAACTCTTGCAACCACATGAAACTGATGATTTAGATGAGAAAATGAGGCACACAAGCTGTAGGATTATACGGCTATAAAGGAAAGTAGATATGGAAGACAACTAACCATAATTTTCAACTTGAAGGAAATTTGCACGCTATAAAATAGAATTCTGTGGCGTGAGTCTTTGATTATAATGATGACCATCACTTATTCCACATTTACTTTGATCATGTGTCTGAGGGGCCATTTTCTATAGTCTAATCAAGGCTGAGTTGCAAGCTTCTTTTAAACAAACTGTAAAAAAGTTGCATGAATATCCAACAAAAAAAAAAAAAAATCAATGAATACCAACAGCAGAAGCTTCAGAGAAAACATCATAGCAAAGAGATTCTACACACAACCTTTAAGCTGTCACTGGTGATTAAAGGATAAGTTGAAGAGATATGAACACAAACAAACCCGGGAAAGATGGGAAGTAAACTAAGCACCTGTCTAATGAGAGTGAGAGAAAGAATAAGACCAACATTTGAGGCGAGCAGAAGAAAAAAGCAAAGGAGGACACGAAAAACACCAGACTGGATGCTTCAGAGAGTCTAATTAAAAATCTGTGGATGGGGGATGTGTCATCTGCTGCTTTGTTGAGCCGGTACAATGGTACAGAGAATTTTGTGTACAGATCGATTCCTGTGTGACCTTATGAGTCCTGCTATAACTCAGAGTAAAGAATCATAAATGGTAAACTTCACATGCAACCAACAAACACGCATAACATCACATATTAGAAATCAACACACTTAGAAGGCATGATGAATTTTAGCCTTATTAATATTTCCATCCAATGCCATTGATTTTCAGCACAATTAAAGTGTCTCTTCTGTTTCTCTGCAGCCAAATATATGTCATCCATACATGACCTCCTGAAGCTAAAGTCACCTGAAGGGGCAAAACCAGATGAAAAAGGAATCAAGCTAAGAGCTCATTAAAACATCATGTCAGATGTCAACTTTCTTTTGTTTCACATGCTCGAAGTCGAGAAAGAAAATTGCCCTTCAAATCTCTTCAAATCACATATTTTCATTCATGCAATGGGGTTTATATATACATTTAATGGATTGAACCAGTATATGATCTTTAAAATATTTGACAGTCAAAGTATGTGCTAAAAAAAGTGACATGCTCCATCAAAATGAATCGTAAGTTGCAAAAGCCCATTTGTAAGGGGAGAAAAGTGATGTGTCAAATCACGCAGATGTCAATTCAGACAAAAACGCTGCATGGTGTCTCTCCTCAGATCAGAGCTCCTCCTTACTACAAAATTACAACACGAAAAACATAAATGAACATCAGACGAGACAAATGCCACTGGCCAACAAAATGATCATCTCTCATCTAACTGCACAAACAGTGTTTCAACCATGAAAACCCGTCAATAAAACAGCTTGTAAACAACGTCACTAAATGTCAGGAAAGTTATTCACTGTGCAAGGCTCATTAGTTAGCTAAAAGAAGAAGAAAAACAGTAAATATTAAATTGTAAATATATAATATTAAATATCTGTGATATATTATAAATGAATTGTATTTTTAATTAACCTGTTATTGATTTCTTATAAATGCCTCTATTATAAATGCTGTTTTTTGTTTGTTTGTTTTTTACATTCTAGGAATCCTGAAAAGAAAAAAAAATATCATGGTTTCCACAAAAAATCAATCCATACATCTTTCATCTATTATTATATAAATTGTTTGATTTAGATACTGGACTGTAAATCTAAAAATCTACTTCATGACAGATGGAATATATGAGTCACAAAAGCCCATGGAAACATTACAAATGATTTTCATATTTGGGGGAAAGGACTGACAGTGTTTCACACTTGTTCCTATAGGGCATGAAGGCCGCCCACCAACCTCGTTCTGCTGCCTGTCGTTCCTGTAAACCCTTGTGTGACACCTCTTGCACCATTGATGACTGGCATATGGATCCCATGGTTACCGCATGTATTACACAGGCAGTATGATTAGTTGCCATGCTGAGCAGACACCTCTGATTGGTTAGAGCGAACGAGATATTGTGGGACCATTGGTCAAAAGCACTGCTAGAGTGATGTGAACACTAATTGGTTACTGTGGGTTTATGAGGCCCTGTGATTGGTTGGAGGTGGTTCTGCAGGAAGCTGCTGTTGTACAGAGGATGATATGAATACTTCAATAGGTGTGAGGCACTAGCAAACCAAGATACATCTGAAGACCTCAGTTCCTCTCCCTTGGCTGACAGAGAGACACAAAGAAAGAGAAAGAGAGAGAGAGAGAGAGAGATGGGGGTGGATGTCTGTAGTGATGCGCTGCAACATTTATGAATGATTCAGTGTGGATCTAATGGGGAGGGCCACTGTCAAACACTCTCTCACTCTGACTAGCACACTTACCAAACATACAACCATTGAAGCATACTTGTAGAAGGACACAAAGTCTTGTATCTCCTTCATATAAAAACACACACACACAAGCACATAATAAAACACCCCACAGCTACCTCTGTCTGAGAGTGCTTGGCCTTGCAGACATTATTATAAATTTACTGTGTCCTATTTTCCCTCCAGAAATTGTAGTTACAGTGTCTGGAGGAAGACAGTTCACTTTGAAAATTCTCCATTTTCTCCTAATTCTACACCCACAGGTGTAACATGAGTGTCCTAGTAATTTTAGGCGCATTATTCAAGTCTAAAAAAATATATAAATAAAAGACTACAGTTTGCCACACAAATATCACTGAATTAGGTGATAGGGCTGTACGATTTAGGGGGAAAAAATCTAACTGTGATTGCAATTTAAAATGCAAAAAAAAAAAAAAAAAACCTCCAGATTTAATGTGCCTGCACAATTTGGCCATTTTTAAAATATATCAATATGACTAAATAATAATAATTATTATTATTATTATTATTATTTATTATTATTATAAAAAAAAGAATTATTACTTTTGTAATTGTTTGAAAAATGTAAATGTAACTGTTTAGTTGTTAGTTGAGCCCTTAAAATTTAGCTTTTGATGATAACAGCCCGTTTATAAGCACTTGTCATGTGGGAAGATGGTTGTGCATGTTGCGTTCCCAAATGCACGTTATAAGCGTCACAAACTCAGAGCAGATACAGAGATAGAGTTTGCGTGGAGCAGCATAAAAGAAATTATGCCTTTTATGCAAAATTCACTTTTGCATGGTGTTTGGCTATAAATGTGTGTTGGCAGTGTGTGTACACAACCACCCTATAATGATAAAAATCCAACCACTCCTTTTTTTTAATCCCCACAAATCATAAGCAGTTTGTTTATGTCTGCGCGAATCATTTCACACCAGACTTCTTTGTGAACAAATGTCAATACAAAGGGACAATACAAAACAGAGGTTGTGCTAAAAATGTGTTACTCAAGGATAGATCAGTAAACTGTTTGTGATCCAGCTTACAGCCTCCACAGTGATACTGGATACGGCAGTAATTAGGGCGAGAGCACTTCATTACAGTTCATCGGAGTTGATTTACGGAAATAAAGTTTACCAGTTTAAGCACCACCCGAAAAGGCATAAGTCTTTATATATATATAGTTTACTGTTAGTTGTAACGAGTGTTTCTGTGTAATTCGCTGTGTATGTTGATGATAATGCAAGGGAGAGAGAGTTTATGGTAATATTTTAATGCACACTTGCACTGTGTTTTATTAAGCTCTTACAGTGATTTTCTAGAGAGAAAACGGATGCTTCATCTTTTGTGTGAAGTACAATAAACGTTATTAAACTAATCGGTAAAGTCGAACGGGGTCCGGTACAACAGGCTTGTACTAATATAGTGGATAAAAACAAGTAGACAATATAAGTTATAACCGTAATTGAGCTATACTATACCTGTTCTATCTCCACGCAGCATATATTCGCAGTTTCTGACATTATAGTGCGTCCTGACTGAATCCTGACACCAGAGAATCAGCTCTTGAAGCTCCGCCCTCTTAGGCCAGCGCAGCAGATCATTTGCATTAAAGGGCACACACTGAAACGGCACGTTTTTGCTCACCCCTCAAAAGTGGCAATTTTAACATGCTATAAAAAATTATCTGTGGGGTATTTTGAGCTAAAACTTCACATACACACTCTGGGGACATCAGAGACTTATTTTACATCTTCTAAAATTGGGCATAATAGGTCCCCTTTAATGTGTACCAAGCCATTCGGAGACATTGAAAACACCGGATCATGAGCTGCTTGTGTGTAACTGAACACATATACATATATTTATTTCATATATTTATTTCAGTTTTATTCTAGGATCAGCAGCCCTATTCTAGGATAATCACACAGATCTCTGTAAAAGCCAGGAGTTTCTGTAAACAGTCTGTGGTTAGCCAATCAGAATATGTTTTTCCCATTAAAGGGGACCTATTATGTCCATTTTTACAAGATGTAATTTAAGTCTCAGGTGTCCCCAGACTGTGTCTGTGAAGTTTCAGCTTAAAATACCTCACAGATCATTTATAAATCTATGTTGTAAAAACCCATTTCTGACTACAGTCAAAAACAGGCTGTTTTCGTGCATGCCTTTAAATGCAAATGAGCTGCCGTGGCTCGGCCCCTCTCTACAATCACAGTTCCTGCCTCAATCGGAATCTCTGCCAAATATTAATAAGACATCTGCTTGGTTTTTATTATCATCTATATCGCGATCACTCTAACGGATAGCATAGTTTTTCTTTCATCATTAAAATGTATTATTTCCACGCGTTTTAAAGCTATATCAGATTAAACTTCTAATGGATCGTTTTCTGAGCGCACTTATCTGAAGCACACACACATAGACAGCTGTCAGACGTCAAGTCTCGTGAGTAACTTCTCTTTCACATTTTTATGTTTTGTTTAAACTGTCAAATACACACAAGGTTCTGTCAAAAACACACACAGTTCACATAAACACAGTCAGTTACGTCTGTGAACGTAAATAGCAGGCAAATCGTATGTGTATATTAGATCTGTGGCGCATTCCCTTCAAAAATAAAACGAATCCACTGCATTCAGCGGCTCAGATATAGGTAAATTAAGACTGTTATGTTCACTCTTACATCCAACAACAAAACATCTCAATTACTTACCAGACATTGTTGTCGCTACAGCTGCTCGAGCACAGAGAAAATGGCTGACAGCATACAGCTCGCTGAGAGCGGAAACTATACTAATGCAGGACTGTCAGTCAGCGGTCGTGGGCGGGGCCTGTGGCTAATGTGACGTCACATTAGCACCATGGCTGAAAACAGGTCGTTGGGAGACAAAAAACAAAACAAAAAAAAAGGGTCGTTGGGAGACTGCTTATGATTTATGGGGATAAAAAAAAGGAGTGGGTGGATTTTTATCATTATAGGGTGGTTGTGTACACACACTGCCAGCACACATTTATGTCCAAACACCATGCAAAAGTGAATTTTGCATAATAGGTCCCCTTTAATTTATTTATTTTTATTATATATATATATATATATATTTTTTTTTTTTTTTTTTTTTTTTTGCATGCTGACAAACATTATTATATATATATATATATATATATATATATTATATATATTTTTTTTGCATGCTGACAAACATATACATATATAGGAAGCAGGAAGCTGGGAGTGTAGTAGTAGCAGCTCGAGTTTAACATAATTTTCAGCTTCACAAGCAGCTGTCAGTTTGTACAAGAACATCCCTTACAGCTCAAATTTTTTCATATTTAGACGAAAATTGAAATAAGATTGGGTCGCACAGCCTGTCATGGTATAATTAACCATAATCAAACAATGTAAGAAAGAAAAATAGTCAATTTTTTAATCTCTAGGTATTCAGAGAAAAGGCACAGTTTTAGCTTTCTAAGAATGAATGCACCCTTCCTTCAGAGGACTCACCTTTGAATAAAGCACTCAATACTGGCCAAACATCTTTCCACAGTGTGGTTTCAGGTTCATTTATAAAATACAAAGACCTTTCTGAGCTGAATTCATCATTGATCACAATTCTGAAAAGTTCACCAAATACATGAAAGAAAGCAGCATGCTGTTTGCTCTCCTGGGGCCGGTTGCACCAGCTGTGCGTAAGTTGCAACTTAGTCTAGTTTTGACATAAATGGGCACAAAGCTACAACCTACGCACTACTAAATATTTTTTGCATTGCACCAATAAACTTAGTTAAACTTAGTTGGAGGAGTAAAGGAGTAAAATAGCAGACTGACTGAACTGCATCAATAATTGCTTGTTTTACCCGACAGACTTCAATTCTTTAGACATATATGATAATACTGACATTTACACTCGCTTACATTTTAAGAGAGAGAACATTATGTAAAAAGATTACTTACAGCGGCTCTTCAACATGAACCCATCCTAAACAGTGCATGTCAAACAAAATTAATCATAATAAATAAATGTCATTTCTTCTGTGTTTTTTTGTATCAATATTTATTAATCCTTATTCATTTGAAATACAGTTTCTGAATGTTATTTGCATATAAAAATACCTATCGTGCTATTCGTGATTAAGTAGTTTCGTATTTAATGGAAACGTAAGTAAGTTAGAATGAAGGATAAACTGAAACAGTTAGTTAGTAGTTACTAGCTAGTAGTTACTAAGCCTCTAGTGTGGACTTTATGTTCCAATTTAAGCAAGAACTTACAAATTGCTGGTGCAACCCTACCCTGGGACTTAATTTTTTTCAGCCTTTTTTGGATCTACTCAGAATTTTGAAAGCCAGGAAAAGGTATTACTGTCAGCACAGCCAATAATTATAGCATGAGGTGTTAGAAAGTAGTAATATAAATCATGCTGCCTCTCCCTGACAGCATTTTAGTTTAATAACTACTTATGGGCAAGACAGATGCATGGAAATGACTAGTGTTGATTGGTGAGTCTCTGTGAGGTCAAACGCAGGACGAATAGATGGTAGTGGAAGCGAAGCACATGGAATAGATGAAAAATAGACCGATACGGAAATGCAAATTTGTGCATAACTTTCAAGTACTTAACAGGGTTGAGGAGGCCAATATGGCCAGAAAATGCAAATATCATGCTTAATTTCTTTGCATTAAACATTAGTGGTTCAACGGATCACAAAACTCACAAAACATATTATAATTTTTGTGTCACGTATCGAATAATTTTTCAGATCAGCAAGAAAAAATATATTAATTGGGAGGGGAATACACTAATTACAAACATAGATACAATAAATAATATTATCAACTGAGTAAGGTCTAACTGTAGTATTCAGGTACAAATATGTAATAATAAAAAATATTTTTAAGCTGCTGTCACTTTAAGACCTAATGCACAGATCCAATATAATGATACACATCTGATTTCTTTCTCAACTGTATACGTTCACTTAAGACATAACGGACTGTGTTTACGAGAATACTTGCAGAGACGAGTATTTTGACATAATTTTGTGTGTATATGTTCGTTCAAGTGCAAGGAGACGTGAAAGAGGAGTCCATTCGGTGTTTGCACTCTATCTGAAACAGGCCTCTCTGGGTACGCGTGCTTCATGTGTGTGCGGCTGTACACACAGATAACAGTGCACGAGTAGCGAATTGAGTTCTCTTTTGCCTCTTCTTGCACTGGAATGGTTTAAAATTGCTTGAATGTGTAAATGAGCAATACAAAACACATGCAAATGATAATCTTAAACTGTGTGATGGGTAAACTTTGCAATTAATCCGCAAATCACATACATAGCGAACCATGGGGCCTGGTCCGTACGAATTAACTGCAATCAGTTTAACCACTATTAAACAGAATGAGTATAATACTACATCACCAGGATCAATGAGCCAATGTTAAAGGGTTAGTTCACCCAAAAATGAAATTTCTGTCATTAAGTACTCACCCTCATGTCGTCCCAAACCCGCAAGACCTTCATTTGTCTTCAGAACACAAATTAAGATATTTTTGATGAAATCCGAGGGTATCTGATCTACACATAGGTAGCAACGACATTGCACCTTTTGAGGTCCAGAAAGCTACTAAAGACATCGTTAAAACTGGCGACGTGACTACAGTGGTTCAACCTTAAAGGAACGCTCCACTTTTTTTGAAAATAGGCTCATTTTCCAACTCCCTAAGAGTTAAACAGTTGAGTTTTACCATTTTCGAATCCATTCAGCCGATCTCCGGTTCTGGCGGTACCACTTTTAGCATAGCTTAGCATAGTTCATTGAATCTGATTAGACCGTTAGCATCTCGCTCAAAAATGACCAAAGAGTTTCTATATTTTTCCTATTTAAAACTTGACTCTTCTGTATTTACATCATGTACTAAGACCATATCATTGCGCCTACTGCACCCATGGTACGGCAGCAAAGTTCCTTGATTATTACGCCAGACTGAGAGTATAGTTCCGAGCCATATCGGCCTAGAAAATCACAACTTTTCATTTTCCATCGGTCTTAGTACACGATGTAACTACAGAAGAGTCAAGTTTTAAATAGGAAAAATATCAAAACTCTTTGGTCATTTTTGAGCGAGATGCTAACGGTCTAATCAGATTCAATGAACTATGCTAAGCTATGCTAAAAGTGGTACCGCCAGACCCGGAGATCGGCTGAATGGATTCGAAAACGGTAAAACTCAACTGTTTAACTCTAGGGGAGTTGGAAAATGAGCCTATTTTCAAAAAAAGTGGAGTGTTCCTTTAATATTATGAAGCGACGAGAATACTTTTTGTGCGCAAAAACAAAACAAAAACAATGATTTCATTCAACCAATTCGTCTGTCCCCTCTCATACTGCTACGTTACTTTTGTTGCAGAGCTTCAGTGTTTACGTCCCAGTATTGCCTCGCGTTCCGACTTAAACACTGAAGCTCTGCAACGAAAATAGCATAGCGGTATGAGAGGGGACAGACGAATTTGTTGAATAAAGTCGTTATTTTTGTTTTGTTTTTGCAACAAAAAGTATTCTGAAGCTCTGCAAGGTCTTACAGGTTTGGGACGACATGAGGGCGAGTACTTAATGACAGAAATTTCATTTTTGGGTGAACTAACCCTTTAAGCATATAAGTGCTAGTTTAAAAAAGTACAATATATAGGGATGGGACTACAAATGTATGTTGAAAGACTAGATACACATTTATACCTTCCACAAGAGTATGTACAATCTCATGTACCGAGCATCAGTATGCCGGAGAGAACATAAGCTGTCATGCATTCCATTCCCACCTGACCAGTCCAACTTAATGCAGTGACACGAAAAGTGTTTTATGCCCCATGAATCTCTACATTTGGGCATGTTCCCCCTGGCTGCCCGCTGTGAATGCTGGGAGATTTGTGGGCTGTGGTTTCCAGCAGAGAGTGGGACAGGAAGTGATGAATATCAGCAAAAAACATCACAGAGCCTTAAAATTTATCAAAACCCTGCAGTGCCCAAGAGCATACGGAAATACTCTCCAGATATACACAAACAACTTGTGTAGTGTAGGAATTTTGCAAGAATCACAGTATGGCATATAACCACAAACATAGCACAAAAACCACAAATAAATTAATACATACTACAGTTCAAAAGATTTTTTAATGTTTCTGAAAAGTCTCTTAAAGCACCAAAAGTCTCTGAAAAGTATCTTAAAACATCTTTTTTTTTTTTTTTAAATAAGCAACTAAAAAATTTCAAATATGCATCTCAACAAAATGTGTACAACTCACATTCATTAGAATCAAACTTAATCAAAATGAATTGAATCAACCTTACTGAAGTGAACTGAAAATTGAAAATAGAGCAAAAGGGAGAGAGAGAGAAAAAAGCGAGTTTAATTACCCTCATCATAATATGCATATAAAGGTCGGCTACCTACTACTGGAACTCTATGGACTCGGAAAAGGCCCACCAACATGCAAATGAGATCTTGCTTACTCTGTGTCACAACGCCACTCAGAGATGCCCTCAATTACACACTGCATTCAACATAATTATGATTCTTCAATTGATTCGTTCTGGAAAGCAACACACACAACTCAGGGCAGAAAATGTCACAAAATGTAGTGAAATCTCATGTTTTCTCTTGGCGTTGTGGGACTAAGCTGATCAGGGATGATTAGATGCCCTACTTACACCCCCTTGGCACTGCACAAGATAGATCCTCTGGCCTGATGAAACTATATAGATAGGCTGAAAGGGAGAAAGCACGAGATAAAGTATGGAAAAGGATGCTTGGCATTTGGCCAGTCGTGATGGCACCTATCTGTGGGGAACTCCATGGTAACCGAGAGAGAGAACAGGCGCTAAGCCTCTTAGCCTAGATTTACATGACGTTCCGCATGGCCCTGTGAACATGTGCCCACCTCCTTGGTACCCTGACGTGCTCTGCTGAGGAAGATAAGGCTGGAATTAGATACAATGATACCTATGATAAGTGTGGAACCAGAGACAGAGATATCAGTAGCGCAGGCTTTAAGTAAGAAGCTAATCAAACCAAAGAAGTGGTTACAACATACTGTAGCTTTACTGTGTGTGAAAAGAAAGAATGTAGAGACTTATCACACTGGCTGTACATGCCAATCCCTTTCTGTGGCATTTGTTGAATCAGATTTCAGTCAACCAGTCGTTGTAAATAACACACATTCATTCTACTACATGAGGATACTGATAACGGTTTTGTTATTTGTTTAAAGGGCAACAGAGACTGACAGAATCTGCCATTCCTGTCATGTGCATGGTGGAGCCTTTTCTAGAGAGAGATGTGACTGACATTTCTCTCGCACGCTACATCTGCTAATAACCACCAGCTCGTGACCCATGACCTCTCCCCAGGTACTCATAATAGAACAGGGCAGTGCGAGGTCAAAGGCCAGGCGATGGAAACCTCTTCCTGTCTGCATGCAAAGGAGAGATTGAGAGTAACAATGAAGCCGAGGAAACCATTCTGGTTTTAGTGTCCAATCTATGCTGCTTGTGATTGTATTCAAAAGAGCTATGTATTTAATGTTCCCTGTTATTCAGTTTAAACAGAGGCAGACAGTAAAACAAGACTATAGTACTATAAACTATGGCACTGTAAACAGCCCCAGGAAAAGCAGCAGCAGCATTTGCCTCATGATAAATGTAGATCTGTCTATTTAATGTGAATTTAGTGGAATTAAATTTATATAAAAAGAAGAAATAAATAAAACAAACAAATCTATCCAATAAAAATAATATATAAAGAAGAAGGAAAGCAAAAGCCAAAAACGTGTAGGTTCTTTGGTCTGTGTTTTGCAATGCCCCCACTGGGAGCAAAACAGAGTTCAAGGACAAATGGGGATGAGGGACTTGCAGAAATTTTTCCTTTTTTCTTTCATCTGCATTTGTAAGTTAAGCACCACTTGTACACAGCAATGATGAACAATTATGGCCATTAGAGAGCTGCGTAAGGTTAGTGAAGGGGCTAATCTAAACCGATGTAATCAAAACATCAACTGTTTGTCGGTGGATGTATATCAGAAACTAGACTGCATTTGGTTTCATTTTATTTTGTGTTTTCACAAGAATGGAGAGTAAAAGTGAAATACATAACAGAGTTGTAACACTATGACACTGGCAAGAAGGACATATAATATTTAATGTAATAAACTGCAGGATGCAGACTAAAATGACGTAAGGTAGCTTCACGCAGATGCTGTTTTCAGTAAACATACAGAAAAATCCATAATCAGAGATTATAAGGGGACTGATGTGATCTCAGACTTATGTGATGACAGCTGAGTTTTTGCATTACTACACAAAACAAGGAAAAGTTACAAAAAAAGACAACATGGTGCAGTAAAATTTTTCAGTCATCTAAATTAGGAATGCACCGATGTATCAGCCGCTGATATTTGTTCAATTCACAACCATCAGCATATCGGCTATTGCAAGAAAAATGCCGATATAACAAACCAATGGTTTATTAATTAACTGCGTGAAGGCACTGAGCTAATGTCTGTTGCATAATCCTAGTGCTGCTGTCTGTGTTTTAATGTTAATCAAATAACAAAAGATCACACACTATTCTTGACTAAATAACTTCTGTAACTTTCATAAGTGTAGCGGACCCCATCCGAATGATGACCAAAACTTTACTGATGTTTTATTAAGTTTCTTGCGTCTGTTTTCACTCCAAAAAAACTCACCACAAAAGCTAAACAATACAGAGCACAAGAAGTGCACATTAAAATCTCTCTCTCCGTTGCATTATCATCAACATACGGCGAATTACACAAAACACTTATTACAAGTAACAGTAAACAAATATATACAGATCTTGTTATGCCTTTTCAGGGGGGTGCTTAATAAACTGACAAAATTTAAATCTGCAAAATTACTCAGAAGAACTGCGTGGTCTCCATCATTGGCTGTATAGCTCCGTACACTAGAACACCCGTCAAAATAAGAGTCCCGCCTTAGTAAAGGAGTGCAGATCTTATACATATTTAAACTTACAAAAAAATATTAAAATGTATACAAAAACAAGTTAGAAGATTAATCATAATAAAGTCTGTTACAATAAAGTATGATTCATATGTATTTATTTTATACAGTGAAGAATATGCAGTGTTATTTTACATTTGTTTACTTTATTTATGTACCTGAAAACTGTTAAACCTACCTAAAAAGCACTGTTTATTTCATATGTATCTTTGTTCAGTTGTATTTATGTAGGCCTGCTGAATGTTAAATGGATCCAATCCATGTTCATTAGAAATTATTTGATGATGCAGCAATAAAACTGGAACTTTGCTGATTTAAAACATTATCAAAATAATCTATTTTGATGACAAAATTTTAAATAAGAGAGGAAATGACAAATATCGGTATCGGCCAATAAATGTTTGTTAAAATCGGTATCGGTATCGGCCCCAAAAATCCTATCGGTGCATCCCTAATCTAAATAATAGTCTTCATTAATAATGCTTTGTTGTGTTGATTTGAACTTGTTTGTTCGCTAGATGCAAAATGTCTTTTTTAGCCAATAAATTCTTCTCAAGGGAACAACAGATTTCTTGTTCAGAAAATTTTCAACTAGCAAAACACAAATATTCTTATATATTGCTTTTGACGCTTGAAATTAATTCTGCATATTTAAATATAATAACAAATAACTAACAGTGACAACATAACTGGCAAAAGGCATACATAAAATCAGCAAACAATAGTAAACTGTAGTAAATCATAATGTATTCAGTGCATGCTGGGAACAGATAAACTACCTTTACAGGTTAACTTACTGTATATTTGTGACTCGGAAAACTAGTAACTATACAATGCTTAAATGATCATGTAAAAATGTTATTTAATGTCATGAAAGTTATAATAAAATGTAGAGAAATGAAATCTTCCCTGAATATGTAATGATTGATCAATGTAATGACATTCGTATATTTTAATAATGACTCAAGTGTCCAAAATCTGTACATGTATTCCTGTATTACATCATGACAAAAACATGAATTCACACCTGCTGCACCAATTATTAATTAGCTTTAATTGTTTATTTTCCCAGAGCTTGTGACTGACTAATCTATGCTAATGTGTTTCTATACTTGACAGCATGACATGATACCGCCCCTCTGGAGGGCTTTAAAAATGTGTGTGTGCGAGTGTGTGAATACACGTACATGCTATGCTAATTTTATTAAAATGAGAGATGAAGCTGCTCATCATACAAAGCCGCCAAATTCCTCTCGATTCACTAGGCTGACCCTACACAAGAGCATTTAAACTGTAGACCGGTTACTCTGGGAAGATTTAAGATGTGAACTATTACATCTGACTGAAAGAGCTGCAGTGAAAGGGCATGGCATCATCAAGCAGTGTGACACTGTGACAGCGCTGTCCCTGCAGAGAGACACAATCACAGAGAAGCATTAGAGTCAGTGTGTGGCGTATGAGTGTCTATGTATCCATGTACGAAAATGGCCTTGTTTCGTCTCCCATGGTTTATACACATTTATATGCAGCTATGCTTTGAACATGAAAGCATGATTTGAGCCTGAGAGAGTTGCTGCCATTCAGTGTTTTTTCCCATGCAATTTAACAGTCCCCTACCTCATGGCTGACCAACTAGAGGGGAGGTAAGGGGCTGGAGATGGATTTCAAATTGAGTTGTCAGGAAATCATAACAGAACAGAGATCTAATTAATATAATATAATATAATATAATATAATATAATATAATATAATATAATATATAATTTAAGAGACTTTTTTGCTTAAAACAAGAATAAACTCCTATGAATATCTCTAATTCTCTTAAGTAATATAATAAATATATTAAAATAATAAATTATATTTTTGCCTTTGAAAATGAAAAAAATGGCTTTGTACATATACACACATCACAAACCTATAATATGATCCAGGCAAAAACACAACACATACAGTATATATGTATAAACTAATTTTATATTAGATCATGTACACACACGCAACCATTCAAAACGTTTAGGGTCAGGTTTTTTTTTTTTTTTTTATACTTTTACTCATCAAGGATGCATTAAATTGATCAGACTGAAAGACACTTATAATGTTACAAAAGATTGTTATTTCAAATAAATGCTGTTCTTTTGAACTTCTATTTTCATTAAATAACTGAAGTCTGGAGTAATGACTACTGAAAATTCAGCTTTACCATTACAGGAATATTAAAATATAATAAAATAAACAGTTATGTTGAATTGTAATAATATTACTGTAATAAATATTACTATCAATAATTATTTTTATTGTTGCCTATTACAGAGTGTCTATTTATACTAAGTGCAAATAGCGTCCCTTGTTGGCAAACACTATTTACACTAGCTCCACCCACCAATGTCTGGTTGGGCCACTTAAAGGAATAGTTCACTTTCAAATAAAAATTTCCTGATAATTTACTCACCTATTCAACTTACGGAAAAAACAGAACTGGCGCCGCGTTCGTTCCGTAAGTTGAATAGGGAAGGCGTAGGACATTCAGCGTAAGCTTTGTGAAGAATACGGAATCGCGTTCTGGTGGAAGCACTTGTGATGCGATCATTTGTGCCTATAAAGCATATACATTTAGATTTTTTTTTTAGAAAATTACGGATCGTTTCGCTAGATAAGACCCTAATTCCTCGTCTGGTATCGTTTAAAGCCATTTGAAGCTGCACTGAAACTGTAATTTTGACCTTCAACCGTTTGGAGACCATTGAAGTCCACTATAAGGAGAAAAATCCTGGAATGTTTTCATCAAAAACCTTAATTTCTTTTTGACTGAAGAAAGAAGGACATGGACATCTTGGATGACATGGGGGTGAGTAAATTATCAGGAAATTTTTATTTGAAAGTGGACTAATCCTTTAAGTTTTAAAAAAGACATGCAGAATTCAACGTCTCCAGTGGCGCATGCAGCAGTAGTGAGTAAGGCTTGCAGACTTGGCTTTTAATGCAATCTATGCAGGTTCGAATCCGCCTTTTGCCGAGCTCACATTTGTTTTCAATAAAAATGAAAATAATGTTCTAAAAGTGGAAATAAACTGCGAACGAGTGTTTAATAATATTAAAAGTGTTTATTGGGTAGGGTTAGGGGAAGGTGTATGGGGGGTTTTTATTCTCCCAATAAGGCAGCATCCATTTAATAATTTTAATAAATATAATCATTTACACTCTATGATACTATTGCATCCTGTTAATGTACAAAAATCCTGGTGTGCAAATATCTTCCAATATAAAGTATAGATAGCATCTAATTACTATTTACTCTTATTGCAAAGAACCGATACTTTTACACGGTGCAAATAGAATCTATTGCTATTTTCACCTAGTGTAAATAACATATCGCTAAGAAAATGATGCTATTGTCACTTAGTGTAAATATAATATATTGCTATTTTCACTTAGTGTAAATAGCATCTATCGCTATTTGCACCTAGTGCAAATAGCCACTGCCCTTTTATTATTATTGGAGAAGTTTCATAGTACAATAATCAATGAATAAATCGGATCAAGAAAAACTTTTATCCTACTTATCCCTTTAAAATTATATGTACATTACGCTACTGTAAGATGTGGGTGTTGTTTTGTAAAGAGTATTAAATCAAACCAAACGTGTATGAAACATGAGCGATAATGATTGATTTTGTCATTCACCGTTACAAGGCTCCAGTAAAGGCAGCTTCTCATGTGTCATTTGTCTTTTTTGTCTTCATATACACACACACACACACACACATACACACACACACACACACACACACACACACACACACACACACAAGCACAGGCATCTGAACGCTGCAGGTACTCAAAGCACTTATCAACTCATCTCATGAGCTTATTGCTCCCATTTAGTGTGGTTTTCATGAGATGAGCTTTACACTCTACACACACACACACACACACACACACACAAACGCATATGGACGTTTTGTTGTTGTATGTTCGCTGTCTGTCTGGCAAAGACACTAATGCATTCATTAATCCTTCATAAGTGTTTGCTTATGTACACACACAGTTACACAACACGCCACTAGTGTCTCTCTCTTTTACTAACTGCAGCCATCTGTATAGAGATCAACAATTCACAGAGAAAAACTTTTTTCATCTATCCTTCCACTCCACATTTCCATCTGCCACCCCACGAAGGCCACCTGTGGCCATAGAGAGCAAGATAAACAGACACTGCCCTTCACTAACAGCATTCACACACAAAACTCACTGCATTCAGATTTATTAGTTCTATACAGGGAGATTTTTGTTACTATTTTTTTTTAAAAACTCATTTAGCTATTATGTAACAAGGCAAAATGTCAGGCAGATATGGTATTATGCAAATCCACAGTGGTTTTGGCTTCATACATATTTATAGCATCTCCTCTGCTTCAGCTAATCACAGGCTTGGATAAAGGTCAGGGGGAGGGGTCACTGAACAGCTGGTGTTTGGGGTGGCCATCCAAAACAAATACTGATATCCACACGCAGCCAAAGTGGTAAAAGGTGAGTGGCCCTGCCGCTGGCTAAAATATATAGATTACACAACAGGTAGCGCTAGACTATTCAGCGGAAACCCTGCAGAAAGCGCCTTCGGAGGAGTTCAGTGAAAGCGCTGCCCATTTGATTCTGTCAGCATTAAGGCTGGAGCCTGCTTATTCCCCCATTTCCTGCTCTGCCCTGGTATCGCATTTCACCACCATTACCGGCAAAGGCCGGCCATCTGAGAGATCTGTCGTCCTCTTCTACCATCCATCACTTCGTGGCCCCTGGTCGTACACTCCATCACAAGAAAAACAAACACACACACACACACACACATGCAGACAGACCGGAGCAAACTGCAAAAGCAAGGCTGGCTGATACAAGGCCGAAATATCTGATACACACAAACAACTTTCTACAACCTGCTTAAAGCTGTCTATCCATGACTGCCTAGTATATTGTGATAGACAGGTTCATCTCTCTGACTGAGGCCGTCATTGAGCAGTCGTTGCCTGAGCAGAGATACATTCGATGGCGTTTAGCCGAGTATCTTGCCGCAATAGGATTAACGTCCATCAAGATGCTTGGGGAAGTACGATGAAAACTTGAAAATATTTATAAAACACCCCAGAAGAGAGTACATTTGAAGTGCCACTAAAATATACCACATTAAAGAACACACAGACCAAAGGCTGTTATGTTTGATGTCATAAAAGCACTAAGATAAGGTGTTTTCATCATATAATGCTGTGCGTGCACAAGACCCTGCACCTGAATATCCTGCTGAGATAAAAGGTAAACATGTGATGGACACATCATACACACACACACACACACACACACACACACACACACACTCTCAGTGGACTTTGAAGAGGGTTACACAAGAAATATGTTGGACATTCTGTATGGTCTATATGTATATGGGATAAAAAAATGTGCATTAATGTGTTTTAATGCACTCCGCACACACTTTTCTGACTCCTGTCAAGGGGGACCAATAACTGGCAGCAAGCTGGCTGCAAACAGGGCTGTATATCACCCTCTCAGTAACCCCAAAATAATTCGATTCAGACATCTGAGCACTGCACCTCGGTCTGAGCGCCTGCCTCTCCTTAAAGGTTAATAATTGTTTGGAACTGGATGCCTGAGGGTCTCTAAAGCTAATGAGGGTGAGAAAGGTGCAAAGAGCTCAGGGAAGTTACTAGAAGTTAAACAAAAGAAAGATAGAAAATCATAAATCAGCTGCAGTTTTGCATCTTTACAAGTAGCATGGAACCATTTTCTTTGCTAATAGCTAATATTATTTGGAACTTAGACACAGAGAAAGATCATATATAATAATAATGTACGACTTTTATAGATTCGATTTTTGAAGTGTTTATCTTATTGCTGTTGTTTTGTCCATACACACACACACACACACACACACACACATCGCAAACATGTATTTTTGTTTTATATATATATATGTATTATATATATATATATATATATATATATATAGAATATATATAGTATATATATAATATATACACACACAGAGACACAACAGTTTGGGGTCAGTTTTTTTTATAAATGAATAAACATTATATAACACTTAATTTTAGCATTTACTCTCCCTTTCGAGTGATATGGGTAAAGCATGCTGGGAAATAGAAATCCCAGCCCAGTTTCAGTTAAACTTAAGTTTGTCTAAATTAAAAGAAATAAGTTCATAAAACTCAAAACAATGAAACAGTTTAGTTTGCTTAAAATATATCAGTTCTGTGAACTTGAAAGAAAAAGAAAGTTCTAAATACTCATAGTTAATTTAACTGAACTAATTTGTTTAAGTTTGTCCTACTCAAACCAATTAATTATTTTGAGCGTTAGGGTTTACAGTGTGGATAACCTAACCTGTGGGCGGATGATGTGAGTGTAGCCGATACCAATTATAATTAGACCAGTCTGCAACATTATTATAAACAGCTGAATACTTGCATATTTTTGCAGTTATCGAAATAAAAATGCATGTATTTGGACTTGACCTGCTGTCGAATCCAACTGCCCTGCAAAAGTCTGGGTATCTGTGTGGAGGGAACGTGCGATCATGTCACATTTTGGTAAAAGAAAAAAAAGAAAAAAAACGCCACTAGAGGGTGTATATTTGACATTAAAATCTATTTTTTCAAGTTCCCTGAACTCTAAACTTTAGCAGAGTTGTGAAAACTCGAAAAAATATTTAGTGTTAACTTAAATCTCTGACAGATGTTGAATGAACTCAAAAATAATAGTTAAACTTTTTGGCACATTTTGAGTAAAAGGTACTTTCCATTATAAGTTAGTTATACTGTTTGGGTTTACAGTGTATGAAGTCATGACTCGTATGACTTATCATGGGACCATTTTGGACTATGTAAAGCAAAACACAAAGAAGTGATGCTTTTACAAAAGGAAACATCTTAAAATGACAGCTGCAGCAAAACAAGTTCAGGGCCATAATGTATCATTTCAATTTAGATATTAAAATAAATTACATTTAAAACAATAATATATTAAGTATAAACTTTAGTATAAACTAAGTATATTCTTCAATGAATATATGAATATTAATCAATGGATATTTTGAAGAATGTTTCAACTTTTTTTGCCCATACAATGAAAGGTGAATAAATTATGACATGAGTTTCATAGTGCATTTGCTGAGGTATTAAAATGGCACTAGGACTCTAAACAGGACATGTGGGTTAAAAAATGCATTATAGAATTGATAAGATACAGGAAAAGCAGTGAAAGAGAGATATTCCAAAATCTGGGTCTCATCTCAGAATGAAAAATGGAGTGAGACAGCATCTATCTCCAGTCGGGTGGGTGCTGGTCCTCATCAGACGCCTGCACATTGGCATGTGCCATAAGAGCTCACTGCGCAGCTTGCTGGAATTTGTCTCCATAAATAAAAGATTAAGTCTGTAATCTGTAATAACTCTCTCTCTTCATATTTATTTCTATCACTCTCTCTCTCGCTTCAGCAAAATGTCCCAGGTCTCCTCGCTGTCACTGAGATAGATACCAGACACATAAATGCTCCTTTTCCAAGAGGGCCATCACTTTTTGATTTCAGTCAGTGAATACACCACTGATCCAACTTCCAAAAATGTACTGAACTGCTTTCCTGTTGAGAAAGAGCAAAAGACAACCCTTCCAAGACTTTGAAATGCCAAAACTCAAATGGTAAGCTATAAAACAGTGCATTTTCTGTTATTAATGTACTATTAGCTGTCTTGCTGAGGCACCCTGTTATTTAAAATGCATCCCTGTCCTGTAGAGTATGTTTTCCATATCTTTTGGCAAATACAGGTAAAGTATGACACTTGCTAGTTAAAAAAATATTCTGTAAAAGGCTAAGCCATGTGGCATCACATTTTAAAACAACAGAAATGGCAAATGATCAGAAATTTACTCTTTTCACCCTATTACTAAGGTCTTATCTAAACTTTGATCATTCACACAGAAACTCTTCAGATCTCTGCACTGAATCTTGACATGTCAGTCTGTCACACCGCTGAATTACTCATTTAACACAAAGGCAAACACAGTCATTTCGATCTATCACCACCTCTGTTCCTCGGGAAATGACAGCAAGTCAGACGCAAATGAACTCCTCTCTCAAGGTTTCTCGACTACTGTCAATCATCTCATCTGCACTGCCTCCATTTTGTGTCAGATCTGAGGAGTCCTGCCTAAGCATGAGCTTTCACTGATGATACTGTGAATTTCTGATTATTCTAAATGAAGCAGAAATCGAGCCGAAAGTGCAGTTCATCCTTAACATGACACTGTTATCATTACCCCTCTTTGCTGTCCTCTTCATGTTATCAATTGGTAAGTGAAAGAGCCGCTGCATAGAGCTTGAATGACAGATAGAATGATGTTACTTTCTGTGGTTGCACTATTAATTATTTACACCGCCTATAGAAAAAAATGTGTCTGAGCTTAAAGCTGTAGAATATTACATGCATAATTTAAAATGGTGTCCTACATAGAAAGAGGAGATCGTATGGGGCATTGAGAAAATCTTATGGGGCTCATCGTAGGCAAACTATTCACCCGTCACTATAAGAAAGCAGCAGAGTGGGTGGACAGGCCTACTTTGTGCTAATGTAGTGAGACAGTGGGATCTAGTTTTATGGTTTTATAATACGGTATTACTGTTAGGCTGATGATCCCTAAAGTATTCCACTAAAGAAATCGGACAAGGTCAGTTAAAGAGAGCTCATGGCACTAAGAACATTTTCCAGTCAATGGCACCGTTTCATCAGCGTTCATTTCCAGGCCAACACGGAACCTGTAGGTACAGAATTGAGAAGCTCAAGTTCTGCGGTATCTCTAACCATCCCTAAAACCAGATACATTTATGAGATAATTAAAATAATTAAAACCTAATGACTTTTTTAGAGAATATATTGTGAAGTAATTTTCAATTTTCAATTTCCCTAACTTCCCTAAAAAAATTTTTTTTGCACTGTTTGTAAAATTCAATAAAACTAAATAATTCAAGATGTATTCTCTATAAACATGTTTAAAATTACACAAAATTATAAAAAAAAAAAAACAACAACAAAAAAACCCTTTCTTTTTCCCTAAAAATGACAATTCAGTCATTAATTACTGAACCTCATGTCATTCCAAACCTGTAAGACATTCGTTCATCTTCGGAACACAACTGAAGATTTTTTTAAAGGGGTGGTATAATGCCACTTTTACAAGATGTAAAATAAGTCCCCAGAGTGTGTATGTGACATTTTAGCTCACAATACCCAACAGATCATTTTTAATAGCATGTTAAATTTGTCACTTTTTGAGCGTGAGCAAAAATGCTCTGTTTTTGTGTGTGTCCCTTTAAATGCAAATGAGCTGCTGTTCTCAAGAAGAGGGTGAAGTTTCAAGAGCTCGTGTTAGCACATAGTGTTAGCAGCACCAATTACCTCACGCAGACTCACTGAAAATGTCAGAAACTGTTCAGCCTTTTATGTTCAAACCAGAGTCGGGCAATGATGGAGACACTCGAGAAGAAGTGACAACATGTAGAATGCAATAGGACATTTCTGAATGGTTACTTGATGAATTTATGTAGCTGATGTAGAGTTGACTATCTTAAAGTCATTGATTAGCATATTCTGTCGTGATAATATTTAAATCGCTCGTGTGGGAACTGTTGTAAGATGCCTACAGAGTCAGAGAATATATGCTGCATGAAGATAGAACAGGTATAGTATAGTTTAATTATGGTTAATTATATAACTTATGTTGTCATCTTGCTTTTATGACATGCTATTGCATTTGTGTTACATACTGTATTGCAATAACATGGCCTCACCCCTTTATGTAAATTTTAAGGTTAGTGATGTCACCAACCCGGGAAGAAGCTGGTTGTAGTCCCTACCAGCCGTTTGTTGTAGTCCTTAAAAAGAAGAAAATATCTCCCTTTGCTTTGAACTTTGAGCGTTCTAACTTTGCAGATGTTATTTATGCTCTAACAGCAACATTACACACTAACTAAAGTTAAAAAAGTGAAATCATAATAAACCACCCCTTTAATGAAATTTGAGAGCTTTCTGTCCCTCCATTGACATAATACGCAACTACCACTTTCAAGCCCCAGAAAGGTAGTAAAGACATCATTAAAGTAATCCATGTGACTTCAGTGGTTTAACCTCAATTTTATAAAGTGAGGCGAGTGCTTATATAACAATTTACAGCTTTATTTACAAAATTTTAATCTCCAACACGCGTTCACGCAACAACGTCTGCTTTCACGTCAACACAACACACGTGTCGTGGTGCTCTCGTGAATGCACAGTCTCATCACCACAGCAGTCATTTCTGATTCTGACTCACGTCTAAAGTATGTTAGGGGTCAGAGGCATGAGGCTCAGTGGGAAACTATCAGTAAACGTTTGACAGGTGGCTGAAATGGGAGAACGGCAGCACTAGTGCTGACGTGTTCACCCCTGCTGATGCCAGCCAGATCTGAGCGGGAAGATGACACATATGGCCTCTAACGGTCCGCATCCGTGCTGACCGCCCCCCGTACGTACTCAGACACTCACCGTGGGAGCTCTGACCACACAGCCGTGCAAAACACTCGCTCCATTTCCACCATTCATCAACCTCGGTAAGACATCAAAATGTGTGTGTGTGCATGTGTGTGTTTGTGAGTGCATGTCTTTAATCTGCCATCTGAGCTGAGAGTGTGTTGGCTGGATGCTGTCACGGTGTGTGAAGCCATGTCCTGAGGTGCAGTGTCCCTGTGACAGATCTGCCTCGATAACCACAAGAGAATAAGGAGAAGGCAAAAGAGAAAAAGTGAGGGAGAGAGACCTAAATGGAGGGCACATGGAGCACATTAGCCACCAACCAGCATTTTGGAGGAGAGATAAAAATGGAGAGAGGGAGGGTAAGCAAAAAGAGAGCGCTCTAAGCAGCCTAAAAGAGTTCAGGCATAAGGGATCATGTCATGGCTGTAGGATCGTTCCCTCAGGGCTAAGAGAAAGACTTACCCCTACTGCAGCTGCACCATTCAGACAGCTCTAAAACTCGCAGAGTTTTTATTCTTGTTTAGTCAAACTAGAATGGGAGAATCTAAATCTCTGACAGATTTAGTCAAACTACATCTGTCAGACTAGTGTGGGAGGGCAAATCATGTACAACAGGCGTTGAGATATTCCAAGTAAGAATGGTGACATGACTACTTCATTGAAAAAGAGGAAAATAGAGACTCAAAATAGAGATGATGAGAAAACATCCTAAGGCTATGTCTTCATTAATCCGAAATTTGAAAATGCATCTTTTTCTTTTCGTTCTCTTCTGTCTAAACGGAGACTGCGTTTTTGTCCTGCTAAAACTGAGCTTTTTGAAGACGCTCTCCCAAGTGGATATTTGAAAATGCCATTTTCGCTTTGTAGAAAACAGAGGTATTCAAAAGCGATGCATGTTTAGTTATGTAACACATATTGTGCCCATAGATGTCTATGGTTATCTGGTTATTTTCATAGCTGTTAAAAATAAATTTTACTTTGTACAATTTTCATATTACATTCCTGCAAAGATGACATGAGGGAAATGGAATAATGATTTTGAGAGCGAACGACGCACCAGTAAGTGGTGGGATATTTTACTAATAAAAAGATAGCATGAAAACTTTATTATGTCTGGTCTCTCAGTATTATTATTTATGTGAACTTTTATTATCTTTTAAACATGCGCAGTTCGATTATTTAAGCGTTTTTCGACTTTTCAGTGTGGACGAGCAACTTTTGGAAAAGGCTTGAAAACGCTAATGTGGACGGAGAACGTTTTGAAATGAAAATGCCTAAAGCAAAGCCTATCCAATTTCATGCTGCTTTTCTACCAAATTCAGGGATGAAATTGAATTATTATGAAATTGTTTGTGACATCTAGTGCACTTACAAAGGACAGGGCTGTGTGGCTGCTCAAATCAAGCCCAGGAACAGAAGAAAGTGCTGTGCATGAGCAATCAGACCTGTGACACTAAAACTGATCCCAGTCAAAGTGCTGAGAGGCACAAGTCTCGTAGACAATCACATGTGAATCAATATCTCATAACAGACTCTGGGAGTGTGATGCACTCTTTTATCCCTTAGGTAGCGCTGAACGGGGGCAACGCAAACCAGCCACAAACACACACAAACATATACAGCAAATGACTGAAATGGATATGCAGAGGAATTATTCTATATGCCACTGCAGAAGAAAAGGCTTGCTAATTGTGTAAATTACCTTCTTTTAAGGTCAAACTAATCCCAAGAGCTATTTAATTTGTAGAGATAATGATGGCTTGAATGAATTATTACAGATGTTTGCCAATATATGCTAACAGAGCATCTTTATTAAACTGTTGGTTGGTCAGGTATTAGAGTCTCCTTCCTATTTTCAATATAACAAAGGTTCCAAAAGGGGGTTGTGACAACACTGAAGAAATGACACTTTGCTACAATGAAAAGTAGTGAGTGTACAGCTTGTATAACAGTGTAAATTTGCTGTCCCCTCAAAATAACTCAACACACAGCCATTAATGTCTAAACCGCTGGCCACAAAAGTGAGTACACCCCTAAGTGAAAATGTCCAAATTGGGCCCAAAGTGTCAATATTTTGTGTGGCCACCATTATTTTCCAGCACTGCCTTAACCCTCTTGGGCATGGAGTTCACCAGAGCTTCACAGTTTGCCACTGGAGTCCTCTTCCACTCCTCCATGACAACATCACGGAGCTGGTGGATGTTAGAGACCTTGTGCTCCTCCACCTTCTGTTTGAGGATGCCCCACAGATGCTCAATAGGGTTTAGGTACCCTCAGCTTCTTTAGCAAGGCAGTGGTCGTCTTGGAGGTGTGTTTGGGGTCGTTATCATGTTGGAATACTGCCCTGCGGCCCAGTCTCCGAAGGGAGGGGATCATGTTCTGCTTCAGTATGTCACAATACATGTTGGCATTCATGGTTCCCTCAATGAACTGTAGCTCCCCAGTGCCGGCAGCACTCATGCAGCCCCAGACCATGACACTCCCACCACCATGCTTGACTGTAGGCAAAACACACTTGTCTTTGTACTCCTCACCTGGTTGCTGCCACACACGCTTGACACCATCTGAACCAAATAAGTTTATCTTGGTCTCATCAGACCACAGGACATGGTTCCAGTAATCCATGTCCTTAGTCTGCTTGTCTTCAGCAAACTGTTTGCGGGCTTTCTTGTGCATCATCTTTAGAAGAGGCTTCCTTCTGGGACAACAGCCATGCAGACCAATTTGATGCAGTGTGCGGCGTATGGCCTGAGCACTGACAGGCTGACCCCCCACCCCTTCAACCTCTGCAGCAATGCTGGCAGCACTCATACGTCTATTTCCCAAACACAACCTGTGGATATGACGCTGAGCACGTGCACTCAACTTCTTTGGTCGACCATGGCGAGGCCTGTTCTGAGTGGAACCTGTCCTGATAAACTGCTGTATTGGTCTTGGCCATCGTGCTGCAGCTCAGTTTCAGGGTCTTGGCAATCTTTTTATAGCCTATGCCACCTTATGTAGAGCAACAATTCTTTTTTTCAGATCCTCAGAGAGTTCTTTGCCATGAGGTGCCATGTTGAACTTCCAGTGACCAGTATGAGAGAGTGAGAGCGATAACACCAAATTTAACACACCTGCTCCCCATTCACACCTGAGACCTTGTAACACTAACGAGTCACATGACACCGGGGAGAGAAAATGGCTAATTGGGCCCAATTTGAACATTTTCACTTAGGGCTGTACTCACTTTTGTGGCCAGCGGTTTAGACATTAATGGCTGTGTGTTGAGTTATTTTGAGTGGACAGCAAATTTACACTGTTGTACAAGCTGTACACTCACTACTTTACATTGTAACAAAGTGTAATTTCTTCAGTGTTGTCATATGAAAAGATATAATAAAATATTTACAAAAATGTGAGGGGTGTACTCACTTCTGTGAGATACTGTATATATATATATATATATATATATATATATATATATATTGAGAACAACATTTTAATAATCTAAGAAAATATGTCATTAATTACTCACCCTCATGTTGTTCCAAACCCGTAAGACTTTCGTTCATCTTTGGAAGGCAAATAAAGATCTTTTTAATAAAATCTGAGAGATTTCCGAAAAAAAAAAAAGAAAAAAAAAACTTTATTTACAAAATATTAATCCATATTCCAACCGACAGCCAGCCTAAGTTTTTGACGGATGTGATAATGTGCGTGAGGGGTGAACTATGTTTGATTTTTGGGTAATTATAAAATGTGCTGGAAACATTTGAAATGCTTTTTTCATTATTCATTATTATACTTCGTTATTCATATTTGTTTATTATACCTATTTTACAGAATATTTCATGGCTTAAATGACACGTTTGTAACAATTTTGTTTTTGTTTTTTACGAGGAAAAGAGTGGTTTTGATGCACAAAATTGTTTTTATTGTCTCTTATAAAATATATTTTATTTAAACCAATGAAAATGCAGTAATGTATATATTGTGTATACTGTTGTGATACTACGTGGTATTGTGGTTGTACAGTAGGTAGATCTTTCTACAGCAGGTAGATCTTTCTACAGCATTCTATTGTGTTAGCTGGGATATTCAACTGGCTTTAAGCTGCAACAGTAATAAGCAGGATTGATAGTGGGGCTGTGTTCCTTTATACTGGCTTGTAATTTTGGGCTGAGAGAAAACATTGTCCCTGATCTCTGATTGGCTGAGCTTCAGTACAATGGTTTGTTGAGGGCTATGGCCCTCATTTGTCATGCCGGTCAGCTCTTTTTGAAGTCACAATGTGGTATTAGACTGAAAAGTCTGAACACCATCAAGTGACCAAGGCAACCCGCAAAAGCAACTTGATATTTGTTTGTCCATAGATATTAAAGGGTTTGAAGTAGGCCTGCAAAAAGCATAGGATACCATGAGACAAAAGAAAAGAAATGAAAGGGAAGTGGGAGAAATAAAAAGCAGTGAATAAAGCTAATGACATCATACATAATTAATGCTACACTGAAAAAGTATTTTGTCTTTTTTCTTTCCCAAGTAAAAAAAAAAAAAAAAAAAAAACATCTTTAATGCAAGATGGAATTACTTGACAAGCAAAATTATGACAGATATACTTGTTTTCAGAGCGTGCATAATATTAGTATTTTAAACTGATTACGATGATGAGTAGAGAAGAGTAAGTACTGTTGCAATGTGAAGCATGCACACACACAAAAAAAGCATTAGTCTGTGTCAGAAAGCATCATTAAGACTTAATGCTGCTATTAGTTAATTGAGAGCTTTGTGAATTCAATGTCATAAACAAGTATGTCTATCTTCATGGAATCAATGAAAGATCTATTTCCAAACAGTGCTTATAATGATACTCTATATGACTGATCTAGACGCCCAATCCCTGTGACAGAAACTAAACCTGTGGTAATGAAGACAAAGCTTCCTTCTTTAACATTTGCCTCCAGCATAGCTGATGAAGAGCTTATTGTTTTATTATAAACATCCCATGCATCTTTTATCGCCAACGATTTAAGCCATTCTCCTGTGAGACGTATTTGTTACCTCCAGAAACGAGGGGCTGGGGTAGGGGGATATCAAAAAAGGTACTAATCAGCCCACAATTCAAGAATATTGCACTCCTCTGAGCGTAACTAAATAGAAAAAGGAAAAATGATTTGCATTTGAACCTGAGTTCAACACTTCGCAAATATCCTGCCAGGCCTTCAGGAGTTTATAATCGCTAATGTTATTTTCTAAAAGTCATCCCTCATTCAAAAATGTCAGCTGTCAACATTTTTTATGCTAATTTCAACTTAAAACTGCAAAAAGGAAAAAAGTTTTGCACATAAAGTGGTCAAATGGCTGTTAATGGCATTCATTTTCATAGAATCTAGAACATTAAGATTCTTAATCATTGGAAGAAATAAGGCTGGTTACATCGCAAGCTTGAAAATTAGAAGGTTGTTAAACAGACTAAGAAACTGATAGATTTATAGCACTGTAACCACACAGTAGTTCAGCTTCATTGACATTTAGTAGATTAAATCATCTGAATAACAAATCAAGGGTTCAAGGTTTTTAACATCAATGAGCAATGACCAACATAAATGGACAGTTCACCCAAAAATGAAAATTATGTCATCAATTACTCTTGTGTTCCACAGAAGAAATAAAGTCATACAGTTTGGAATGACATATGGAGATATTTTGAAGAATGTTTACTTTCAACATAGTCTCATTGGAAAAAATGTGTCTCTTACCTACATTCTGCAAATGTCCAAAAATGATACAAAACAAAACATAACTGACTGCAGTTCCCAGTTTAAATGAACATTAGTGGCAGTAAAACAACAACAAACCCTGGCAAACACAATAAATCCCATTGAAATACAATCATGATACTCAAAAAGAGCTCATCAACCTGTAGAAGCAAGATAAAATGCCAAGGTTGCTTCAGCAAATGCATTTTTTATATCACATTTGATTTAGGGTAAAGGGTTTAGTGTAGGGTTTTTGTGTTCCACAGAAGAAAGTCATACAGGAATTATATACTGTAAGGGTGAGCAAATTACTTTTTAGGTGAACTATACTTAGACAAACTAAAAGTCAATAGCCTACACTAACATTGGACCAAAAAGGTCCAGGTTAATTCCCTACCAATTATATATAACAGAAAAAACTAATAATAATTCTGGCTGTGGGGGAAAAACAGTAGCCATGTTAAGTTTTGACTAGAAGTAACGTGTCCCCCTCCACAGATTCCAGTTCTGGCATGTTCTACACATTGACATGCCGAATCCAGTCACCACTGCCTGTTTTTATCGTCCTCTCTTCCACCTCTATTTATAAAACCCTGCACATTTCTCATCCCTTTCCCTGATAATTTTTCAGCACACTCTTGTCAATTATTCACATGCTCTTCTACATATTGAACATGTTTCCCTTTCTAAGCATTAATATTTAAAGCTTCATCCCTCCTTTAGGATATCTTAAAAAGATAAATCAAAGTGACATTTTTTTTTTTTTTTTAAATAGTCTCAGTGAAATTAACCTCTAATGGTACTGGAAGGGAGCACTTTTATGGCTTTCTATTAAAACAGGAAGTAGACAGACGAGGCAAATAAATCACCTTGTCCTCAAACATAAATTCGGAGTGATATTTGGTCATTTAACACTGCAATGATTTAATGTCAGAAGCATCAAATGATTTTGAGAGCAAATAGTGGGACAGTGTAGTAAATGCCCAATACAGTGTGGTAGATGACATGAACTAATCCTCGCAATCAGCCTGATGTTACAAAACAAAGGAAGAATCAATGGTCATTAAATGGCAGTCAGCTGGAACCAGGAATCGTGTCAGCCAGTTTCAACCAAAGCTGTTTTCATTTAATGCTACAATTGATTCGGCAACTTCATAATCGATCACATTGAGATATGGCTTTTATATGGTTAGTTCATCGTAAGGTGCCACCAGCACTCATTACGAATTTGCATTAATCTCTAACTACCTTTGCTCATTATATGAGCTGCTAACAGATCCATCCATGGCAGCAGCATCAAAAGTTCTATGTCCTCAACCAAACATAAGTAACACAAGTCCATGAAGGGAAAACAAAATTACAGGCCACTCAATTCACCATAGCCAATCTTGTATTCAATAATTCTAGGAAAACAAAATGGTCTCTTTATTTGGAAAGCCTTCACTGAAATATCTGTTTCTAGCTGTAATATCAAATATGGCGAGCAGTAATGAGTTTTAAGATAAGCCCCAGCTGTGAGCTCTCAAATGCATTTGGATCACAAATGGTTTAGTTATCTTTTTCTCTGTGCTATTGATAAAGGTAAGCAAGTGTTGCTAGGGGAAACAAAGGATTAAGATATCCCCTGTCAGACAACTGAAATAGTAATGAATTACTGTACAACCAAAGTATACGATAAGGACTTGTTCAAAGACTTATGGCACCTCATAAAATTCACAGGACCTTTTTGATTACTGCAAATAGAGGGGGGTCTACATTACTATATACAGAGGAAAGCAACATCCATGAGAGCTCTCTTTATGCTTGTAAAAACGAGGGTCAACAAGAGATCTTAAATTTGTTGTTATGTTTCTCATAAAACCCACACATGAAAATACAGAGCAGCTTTTCCAACATAACTACAATGTAATTTTTCTAAAGACTAGCAGTAGTTGCAACAGGCAGCTTTCATGAATGAAGGTAAATTAATCTGGATTAAGCATAGAGAGTGAAGTAATCTCATAGAGTGGTGAGGCATGACAACCTCTTTCTACCCAAAACTATGATTCAATATTATCATCTGAATTCAAAGAAAGAGGTATTCAAATTATATTACGATACTCACAGCACTAAAACAAAAAATCCTAATACAACGAGTCATTGTAATCCTTGTGACAAGTATTCAGATGTACCACCAAACTACCTAAATGTCACTGTGAACAGGCTGTCCACTGCATGCAAATGAATGTGATCATTAATTGTGAATGCATCTCTGAACATTCTGAGGACTACAGTTTAGCCACTATAATCCCACAGCACAGTCACATATGGACAGCACATTGTGGTGTCAGGTAATACTATGAGCAGGTGCGAGCAATCAGGCATGATGACGCATTAATCAATTTCTGCGTTCAATTAAAATCAATTAAAATGTCACTGATATTACACTGAGATGTAACATTAGCACACAATACAGTTTTCTTATTTTCAGAGGCTCCTGTATTTTTCAAATGAACAACAAAATGTGCTGTTTAACCTTTGTCAATTATATAAATTTAAGCAAAGTATAACTCCATCATTAGACCCATCGCTCACAGCTCTTCCAGTAACCCAAAATAAAGATAGAATCAGCAAATGCAGAGCTAAAGAAAACATATTCTGATGTCCCCTACAGCAACTGACATCCCGATACAAGCTTTTTCATGTGCTACAGCCAGTGAAAAACGATAAAACAAGAAACATAAACCTTTTTTTACACGATTATACCCATGAAATTCTCTTCATATTTCTTGATTCACTATATTACATTTTGAAACACAGGGAGTGGTCAGAGTCGCTGCTTGTCATTAGTGTTTTTGCCGCTCCCTGGCGACATGATAGACGGGAGTGCATGCGGCCACGAGTCTGTCATGCTTCGCTTCTGGGATGTCATTAACACAATATACATGTGCTAACAGTACCACTCAAAACTGCAATCTACAAAGGAAGTCAACAAAGACTGTCTGATCACCAACACTCCCCAACAGCAGCAGAACTGCACAGCTCTTGCCATTGCAAAACCAGCAAGAACTAATCATAAAGTATCAAACTTACGTGTCTTGCGGCTGACATGCGTTCGACCAGGCGTGGTTACATGCCTCTCGGATGACTGCTCTCTGGTCCACATTTGGGTGGAGTCGTTTAGGACTGCTGGGTTGGAGGGAGAGGGGCTGGATGTGGACGTATGGACAGTAGACGTGGTGGTAGAGGCCATGGTGGTCGTAAAAGTGGGATTACGTGTGACAAAGCGCGTAGATGGGCTCTTCTGTGTCACCTGACTGCCGGATGCCCCACTGCCTCTAGGGGGAATGTTTGGAGGAGTTCCCGTTCGAGTCCTGCTCCGCACCACTGTGGTGACGGTGGGGGTGACCGAGCTGACCTCACTAATAGTGGTTGTAGTGGTTGTGGTGTCAGATCCCTTAGGAAAAGTGCTAGGCTTGGACAGAAAGATGGGGTCCTGGCCAATACCCTTGGCGTCCACCAAGTCTGTGGGCACGTAGTCCCGCACAGAACCCACTACGATCCATTTCAGCAGCATCAGACTGAGCCCCAGGCCTATGAAGCCAATGAGAAGCGGAACCACACACAGCCAGGTCTGTTGGCGGGGCCAAAGGGCACAGCTCCCACACCTTAAAATACCACCACGCACAGGGGCCTGGGCTTGTTCACGTCCACCGGAGCCGCCTCTCCCATCGGGCTCCTCCAGTACCATAGCCCCCGAGTTGCTCACTGTTCCCGAGCTGTCACTCATCTCGCCTGTGGCACACTAAGGGTTAACCCCAAGGCCGGGTGCTCGGCAGACATGGACAGCACAGGACGAAATGCCGGCCAGAAATGCCAGACATTGAAAAAAAAAGAAAAAAACGGAAAGTAAAAGACAACCGCAAGAACACAGAAATAATTATGAACACATCAAGGCAGACAAATCACATCCACACACTGCCACAAACTAATACACATACACACACTCACAAACAGACAAGCGCATACACCCAATAGAATTCCGGAGGTAGAAATCTCAGCGGTTGCAGAATCCAGCAAAAGGACAGTCTTTTAGTCCAGTTCCACCAATACGTCCAGACGACTTCCAGCTCGCCGCAAGATCACCAAAACGGTACAAATGTTAAGTAAAGGTGCCGAGCAAAGAAGGTGGAAGGAAAGGGAGGAGTGAAATCATTTGCATGTTGACTCCGAGCACCAGCCGTTGCAGCAGCACTCTCTGTCGTCAGATTATCAAATCCCTCTTTTTGCAGATGACACCACCGTTAAATTTATCCTCAGATCTCGTCACTCCATCAATTGCAATATTTAAAGATGGAGTTCAGTAAAAGTTAAATACTGCCTCATATTTTTCCTCTCTGGCTCCCTCATTCACACCAATTCCTTTTTCAAGGTCTCGATCTGACTTGTATTTGAGAGCTGAGTCAGCTATACATATCCCAGCAAGCTGGTTCCCTCACGAAAGAGGGACTAAGCGTTGACCATGAAGCAATATGTCCCCTTTTCCACGACCAAAGCTCCTGATGATTTATAGCATCCTTAAGGGAGCAAGGGACCTGCAGCACGGACCCAGTACGTGCAAGCTGAGCAATAAACCCGGTAAAGGAGGCAGTGGCAGGTGCAGAGTTGTCCAGGAGGAGACGGTGGATGATCAAATCCGTTAGCAGTGCAAATCCGTTCTGAACAGCGTCTGATGAGCGTCCCACTGCCGTACAGCGAGCCGTTGATATCGTGCAAAGCAGTGGGCATACGCTCAGCCTCTATCTACATTCCTCCACTGAGAGCGCGCAAGAGAGAATGAGAAAGAGAGAGAAAGGGAGAGGAGCAGAGCGATGAGGGGAGGGAGCGAGGGAGGGAGGAGTGAGCTTGTCGAAGACGGACGGAAAGAGAAAAAGAGAAGGGTTAAAAAAAGACAGTGCGCAGGTTTTCCATGAGACAACATTCATCCTTTCCTCATTACTGTTGTATTTGTTTTGCCTGTCTGTTGCTCTCTCCTAGGGATGCCATTTCTAAAGAGTCCGGACTAGCGTGTGTTCCCACTCTAATCTCCTGTGGGATTTTAACGTGGCTCAAGCCTACGACACTGCAGCCAGACACATACACAGACAGCCTTCTACTCTCCCCTACTGCTGATGCCAGGAAAGAGAGAGACAGAGAGAGAGAGAGAGGAGGCACTGCACCTGCTCTCTTCACAAGAACATTCCCCACCCCTTTAGAGAGAGAGACAGAGAGAAAAAGGGAGAGAGGGGGGAGAAACGAGGAGAGATAAGTACAAGAGTTGAGAAAGCATTCACAGCAGGATGAGATAGAAAATGAGAATAGCAGAGGGCAAGAGAGAGAAAGACAAGATACGAGAAAGAAATGAAGAGATCCGTGTCAGTGCTCTGCGGTATTAGCAAAAAAAGATTACTGACTGCTGTAAACAAAGTGAGTCTCAGCATTTCACTTTCAGGACTGTCAATCATGCAACCAGCCCCTCCTCATGTCTAAGACACTGTGAAAACAGGAAGAGGGAGAGGAAACTTGAGCTAAATTAATGGATGGTAAGAATTAGGAGTTGTGTACAGTGTCTAATGGGTGGTATTTTAAATAGATTGTAGTGCAACACTAAAGGGTAGTAATTAAAGGGAGTGGATAACACTTTAATACTCAAAGACAACAGAGATGCTGGTTTGTTTCCTGCTGGTTCTAACTCATTTTAAATGTGTATTCAATATTTTCTTGTTTAAGTTGTGCTGGCTTATATGGCAGCCCTCTTGGACTAATACTGACATCTAGCGGATGTAGATGTAACATCACGCAAAAGTTTTTAGTTACCTAATGTACAAATGTGATATTTCCCACGAGCCATAATTAATTCCACAAATGAAAGTCGCAATTAACAGTCCAGTTACTGAAATCGGTCAACAAGAACTTGAGTGAGACGCATAATTAAAATTATTATTACTATAAACAAATGTTAGTCACATAAAAATATGCAATGCTGACAGCGGAATAAAGAGAATGTGTAAAAGCCTATTTCTGAAAAGGCATAAAATATAACTTATATATATTTATATACTGTAACATATATAACTTATATAATAATTATAAACTAATATATACAGTAACATTACCTTGGCAGTTCTTAGCATAACTGGCATTAAAGGGTTAGTTCACATAAAAATGAAAATTCTGTGATTAATTACTCAACCTCATGTCGTTCCACACATGCGTAAGACCTTCGTTCATCTTCGGAACACAAATTAAGATATTTATGACGAAATCCAAGAGGTATATGACTCGTCCATAGACAGCAATATAATCAACACTTTCAAGGTCCAGAAAGGTAAGAAATAGTTAAAACCATCGACGTGACTGCAGTGGTTCAACCTTAATTTATTGAAGCGATGAGAATACATTTTGTGCGCAAAAACAAAACAAAAATAACGACTTTATTCAACAATATCTTCTCTTCTATGTCATTCTCATACGTTGTTTACATTCAGCGCTTCCAGGTTCTACATCAGAACGCCGACTCATTATTGGCCGGCTCCTGCGTCAGCATCATACGCATGCTTTGGCCAATACCGAGCCGGCATTCGGACGTAAACAAGGAAGCGCTGTTGAATTAAGTCGTTATTTTCATTTTGCGCACAAAAAGTATCCTTGTCGCTTCATAAAATTAAGGTTAAATGACTGTAGTCACGTCGACTGTTTTAACAAAGTCTTTAGTATCTTTCTGGACCTTGAAAGTGTTGATTATATTGCTGTCTATGGACAAGTCATATACCTCTCGGATTTTATCAAAAATATCTTAATTTGTGTTCCGAAGATGAACGAAGGTCTTACAGGTGTGGAACGACACGAAGGTGAGTAATTAATGACAGAATTTTCATTTTTGGATGAACTAACCCTTTAGAGAAAACAAATTGGTCTTGGTGGTAACACAGATGACCTGGATCTAGCATTTTGTATTACAGAATAACAGGAGTAAATCCAATCCTTTTGAGACAGAAAGAAGTCCTCCAGCAAATAATCCTAAAAATGCATTACAAATTAAAGGTACCAAAATCTCAAATAAAATCATGTAATTCTGAGCCTTATATTATTTCCTTTCTTTAGTGAAATACAAAAAGATATGTTAAGCAGACAAACTAACATAGAAATTTTAATTATGTGCAACCTTCATAATTCTTTGAATATAGCACAAGATTAATTTTATAATAAATTTATGGTGCTTTTTTTTTAGCTTTCCAGTGTTAATCACCCTACCTTGTGAATGCTTGTGCATTCTTCTTAATATCTTTTATGTTTCTTGTAAGAAAGAAAATAATGCCAGGCTGAAACAACATGGTTCTGAGTAAATTAAGAAAGAGAGAACATAATAATCCTTTGTCCATTTGGTGAATTATACATTTACACATCAATATTTAAATTATATTTGCAAGTACTGTAAGATGAGGTGCCCTTGATATTTAAAATTTTTTTTACCACCGCCATAAATCCAGTATCAGTAGCTGCCGAGAGATCAGACTACACTGTACATGCATCCATTACTCTAGGTCCAAGTACAACATGACATGATAGCATAAGATGATATCTACATAAGATGATGACCGATACAGCCTGCCTTTCACAACCCTGAGAAAGAAACATCACCCCTTTCCGTTAGCTTTTTACTGTTCTAGTTCTCTGTTTGACTTTCAGTGACAAAACTGTCAGATATACTGTACAGTAACTATTTACAGAACTTTACATAATGATTGTGAAATGTAAATCTAAATAATACAGTGAAATTCTGAAGTAATTTCAAGTTTTAACGAAATATTTGTCTCAGGTCACCTTTAGAATGGCTATTAAGGGCTAATTAACACAATAACATTGGTGTAGTTTTTGCATACTGAGAATTATGCAGTACTTGTTGTTATATTTTATATTTCTCCTCCTTCAGCCAGCTGTCATTGAAACGGTAACCTGGCATGTTGATGGAGACAGTAGGTGCAGATACAATTTCTTGGGGCGCCAATCAACCTGGATGGTGTGACATGTAGTCAGGGTTAAAAAATAACACTTTGCCAGCATGCACGGCTGAACTTAGAAAATAAATATTTCATACTAGCAATGAAACTGTATTTTGCATTATTTTTGTGGAAAAAAACTCTAATCCTTATGATAACAGAATTCTCCCATGCCTGTTTGTGACAAACAACTCAGATCATTGTGTCACTCAGAGCATCATATACAAGATGAGTCAGTCTCTTTCTATAATAACAGCATGTCACAAAAAGCATTGAGAGAAATATACAAAATAAGTGGCAGATTGAGTCTAGAATGCAAGTTACTCATTACTTTGTGTTTGAACTGTTGTATAAAAGCAACATCACACTGTACACCACCAATACTCCTTATAAATTAACTAACGAATAACTAAATTTCTTATTCAGCTATGCGCCAAAGTCGTATTTTCCACTCATTTGGCACTTGGTGGGTATTCATTTTGGACCCTGTGTGCAGTACAATGTGATCACATAATATCAAAGCAGGACAGCAGCTTACTAATTTTATTTATCTATCCTTGCTCTAACATACCATATTCCCTTAAGATTATCCTGCTAAAGGATTTGCTTATGCTCAGTGAAAACGCTTTATAGGGTAGTCCATGCTTGACTGGTGAGCGTAGCTCCGAGAGAATGTTTTCTCAACCAGCATGTATCTAAGCTAATGCTACTCATTAAATGACTGACAGAGCTGTGTGTGTTTCTACCTGTCTAATTTAGGATGCATCAACCTGCCAGTTCACATCAAATCAATGATTAGACCACTCCTGCCGAGGGCCACATGCATCCCCATGCATATGAGTATGTGCGTTCACTCACACACAAACACTCTACATCTCTCTGTCTTATTATGTCACACATCTACACTTTATCCTTCCACTAAACCCCATTTTCAGCCTTTCTTGTTCCATGTTATAAACCCCAAAGCCGTACGCCCACACAGTCCTGTTCCTAAGACTGAGGAGAAAGCACTTTGTCTGTCAGGCACTTCTGAGAGCCTGTAAAAGCCAAAGCCTCCCTGTCCAAAGGAAATTCCAAGAAACACAAAAACACATCTGTGTGCCATCCAAGCAGAAAGCACTAAAATTAAGAATATGACAGGAAAATTTCCCACTATTCAAAGAACCTGCAGGCAACACTCTAGAGAGCAAAGGTCAGTTTTAATCATTTGTCAAAATCACTTCTTCATTTCACAGCTTATCATAAAAATGAAAATTCTCTTGTCATTTACTCACCCTCATGTCGTTACAAACCTGACAAAATGTATATATATATATATGGCCCTAGCACAAAAACGACCAGCTAACATTTCACTAATCAAATCATTAGCACATGGGAAGTGTGAACAAGTACTAGTCAGGTAAAATAACTCTCATTCTTATTGGATGAGCAAACTGATTGCTATAAAAAAAAAAAAAGGAAGAAGTGTATCTAATTATGGTGTTCTTGTGTTAGCAATGGTAACCTCCAAAGAAAGACATGTAGCCATCATCACTTTGCATTAAAATGGCCTCACATGGAAGAAAACTGCCGCAAAGGATATTGCACCGGAAATAACCATTTACTGGATCATCAAGAATTTCAAGAAGAGAGGTTCTACTGAAGTGAAGAAGGCTTCAGGATGTCCCATGTGCCCAGCAAGTGCCAGGACTGTCTCCTCCTGAGGAGTCAGCTAATGGAATTGTGTCACCACCAGTGCAGAGCTTCTTCAATATTGGTGGCAGGTGGGTGTGAGTGCATCTGCACGCACAGTGAGGCGAAAAACTTTTGACAACGGCTTGGTGTCAAGAAGAGCAGCAAATAAGCTACTCCTCTACAAGAAAAAAATAAGGACAGACTAAAATTCTGCAGGAAGTACAGTACAAGGATTGGACAGCAGATGACTGGTCCAAAGTTATTTTGTCTGATGAAGCCCCCTTCGGAATGTTTTAGACATCTGGAAAATTGATTGTCTGGAGAAGAATAGATGAACGCTACCATGTGTGTGCCAACAGTGAAGCATCCTGAGACCATCCATGTGTGGGGTTGCTTTTCATCCAAGGGAGTGGGCTCTCTCACAATTCTTCCCAAAAACGCTGGCAGGAATAAAGAATGGTCTCAAAAGTCCAGCAAGAACAACTTCTCCCCATGACCCAGAAGCAATTTGGTGATGATCTGTGCATTTTCCAGCATGATGGACAAGATAAATAATCTGTTAAAAATAAGTGGCTCGGAGATCATTACATTGAAATCTTGGATCCATGACCAGGCAAATCCCCAGAGCTAAATCCTATAGAGAACCTGTGGTCAATCATCAAATGGCTAGTGGTCAAGCAGAAGTCTTCAAATTGAGCACTAATAAGGCAAGAATCGATCACTATCAATTAGGATTTGGCCCAGAATATTATATCCAGCATGCCAAAGCAAATTGCAGAGGTTATGAAGAAGAAGGGTCAACACTGTAAATATTGACTCTTTGCATATATTGAAGGTTTTTGCCAATAAAAGCTTTTAAAACTCTTGTTATCACTTACCATCAAACCTGTATGCATTTCCTTCTTCTGCAGAACGCACACACACAAACAACAACATTGGATTCCATTGACTTTCATTGTATAGACAAAAAGCACCAGGACATTTTTCATAATTTTTTGTGTTCCAAAGAAGAAAGACAGTAATACAGGTTTGTAATAACATTATGGTAAGCAAACATTCACAACATGTTGTTCTACCCAAAATGCTGCTGTTGAAGCAGGTTTGATCAATATTATTTAGCGCAATGTCATGATGCCAGAACTAAAGGCTCATTATACATCACTGCAGTGATATCTTCAGAGGTAGTAACCATACACAAAAGGATAAGCGGATATCACTGATGGAAAGATCACAAACCCATATGCATTTGGGCCAAGAGAGATCGGAGATTACGTGACACTCAGCTGTCTAGGTGAGTGAAGGTCTGTGTTACGGTGGAGGTGATTAGGCTGAGAATGAATGTGAAGGGGTCACAGATGGAAGATCACACGGTGAAGATGAAGGATTAGAATGAGTCGACAGAGCTTTAAAAAGGTCATTCATCCAATGTTGTGACATTTTCTGCTACAGAATGACAAAACATTATAAAGGTGGCTGAGAGAGACATGAACCGGTCTGGGAAATTAATAACGAAAAAAAAAAAACATGGCGCAAGAAGCTGTTCAGAAGGTTAATACAATGCTATGACTGCTAAATTCATACAGATTCAGACCAAAAGAAACCAGTCAACTAAAGGTCAGGAACTGTGCATCAAGAAAACATTCTTTGTGGACAAGACTAGCCTTCAGGTTCACACGAACAGACAAGCAAACATACTTCTCCATCCAATGTGGTGACAGAAATCGACAGGCTGTAAATGAGCAAAGTCTTTTCATCAGGGTGTTTTCAAAACAGTGGCCCCGAGGGGACAAGGTCCTAATGACTGGAGAACTCCCACAGAGACTAGGATGGATGAATGATGGCATGTAAGAGGGACGTTGCTGGCATGGAATGCATTTGTTGGGTTTCCACTTATCAACATATAAAATACAATATAATGTTGATCAGAAAACAATCTTGTAGTGTGTGGCTTTATTTTTCTCACAAATAAGAGTGACCTTGTGGGTGAATAAGGCAATAGTATGGCACAAATCGCTTGGTTTATATTTCTGTGGAATCTATAGATTTCCTGCAGAAAAAAGAAAAAAAGATAAGTGGAAGAACATTGGGGCCCAAACAATATTGGACCACATTACTTTCATTGTATAAATGAAAATCACCATGACATTTTTTTCAAAATATATTTTTTTGTGTTTCACAGAAGAAAGTCATACAGCTTTGGAACAACATTAAAGGGACAGTTCACCCAAAAATTCTGTTATTAATTACTCATGTCGTTCCAAAGAGATTCGTTCATCTTCGGAACACAATTGAAGATCTTTTTGATGAAATTTGAGAGCTTTCTGTCCCTCCATGCTACGCAACTAACACTTTGACGCTTCAAAAAATTCATAAGGAGATCACAAAACTAATCCATATAAATGGAGTGGTTTAGTCCAAATTTTCTGAAGAGATCTGATCGCTTTATATGATGAACAGATTTAATTTAGGCTTTTAGTCACATAAACACTGATCAGTGAACATAAACAGAAGCTTAACCGAACCTGCTTGACGAGCGAGAACAAACCTCTTGGGGAAGCTCAATCGTGCTGTGTAAAATACACAAGAATGAACCTCATTGGTTCTCGCACGTCAAGCAAACATGCATGAGCTTTCGTTTACCACAACTGATGTGTGAGTTAATGTATGTTTATATGATTTCACTTGGCATGCTAGAGACTGCCTGCATCTGCACCGCCAAAACTCGTAACACAGTTCAGCTGGTTGTGGCGTTTAGTATAGTGACCCCTAGCGTCAGTCTCGACACAACGTCAAAACGACTGTCAGATAGGGAACGTCTTGGTTATTGTTGTAACCTTCGTTTCACTTGCCAATTCTAATTGCCCTTTTCTGAATATGTCAGAGGTGTTTGGGGCTTCCAAGAGCAACCCCTAGTGTCAGTCTCAGCACAACATCTTGTTCCCTCCATCAGGGAACAGAGGTTACAACAGTAACTGAGACGTTACCCAACATCGTCATACATTTAATCGGTAAAACAATGCATGGTTTGTTAGATAGATAGGCTACTAAATTGTCCAAAATAGCGCTCTATAAGAACACCTAATAGGTTTATAGGCCCGGCTTATGTAAATGACAGTTTATTTTTCATCAATACAGAACTACTCAAGACCATGGGCTGACTATTATGATTCAGTCCATATTTCACTGCCTTTGACTACACACACAAGCTTTAATTATGTCAGACACATTCATCCATGAGTGCTCTCATCACCATTTTCCCATGTACACAGGACAAACACAAACAAACGGACATTTTCCCTGTGTAGGGAGATGCATAACAGTGTGCCACAATGCTGTAATGCCAACAGTCTCCTCAATAAGTAATGATATGCTCTACTTATGGATTTGTCTCTTTCTCTCTCACCTTTCTCACGTCTTTCTCTTCTTCATAGGTAATTTCTTAGGTCTCTAAAGTGTCACATAGTGGTGATCTGCATGATATGCATTATTCTTTTTATTCTCCTCTGGGCAATCTGTACCAAAAAAAAAAAGAAAAAAAGATAGTAATAAAATAATTCTTCTTATGAATCTTATTTATTTCTCTATTCATCCCCCAAAATTCTCTTCATCTGTGGATTGTATTAAGGCTACAGAGTGTTCTTTGCAGAAAGGGAGAATACAGGCCACAGATGTGTTGGTGAACAAGGTGAATGATGTGTTTCATACATAAAAAGGATAAACAGAATAAATGCCAGAATGTTTCAAGGTTGGCAAGTCATAAATCAGATTCATCTGTATTTACAATGTGCTTCCAATGGCCTTTTTGTGTTGGGAAAATGTGAATGTCACTATGAATGAAACTTATACAGAGGTCAGCTTCAAAAAACAAAACAAAAAAAAAACATAAAATACAAAGTGATGGAATATAATGTTTCCGTATTGGTCTGCATTGAGATGGATGGATGGTTAAATAGATAGACATAAGGAACAGACCAATCCATCAATTTTTCTCTCCATCATGTTTATTTTTATTTGTTTTCTGGCTTGTTTTGGCATTGGAAGAGAATAGGTTTGGAGTACAACTCAGCGCTGAGCAAAAGTTCACTTCCCTCTGTGAAGCTGTTCAAATATGAATGAGCTTTTAAATATTTCCATTCCGGCTGTCCAAATCTGGGCTTTTGCCATCAAATATCATTCCATTTTCTCTTTAACTTACTCATTCAGTCAGTCTCTTATTTGCTTGCTCACTCTTTCAGTCACTAGCTTGCTCACTCACTGGCTTTACTGACTTGCTCTTTCATTCGCTCACTCTGCTGAAAATAATGAGAATCTCCTCTCTGTTGCTGTCCCCTGCTAAGGAGTGTGCTGAGGCTACAAGGCAGTATCACCTGCAGATCTGCTCATTAGCTAGATACACACACACACACACACACACAGACGCACACACACACACACACATACACACAGTGTGTAAGACTGCAAAATGCACATAGACACACAATGTCAAGGAAGGATATCAAATATTAAGGTCATGACGTACATAAAAAAAAGAAAAAAAAGAACAATTCCTTGGTTATGAATATATTTGATTCAAAGTGTTACATTAGATCTGAGTAGTGTAGATTATCTTATTCACAGTCAAGAACTCAATAGCATGCTAGCCATGGCAACATGTTTTTGGCTATATAAATCACTAAACAAGATCACGGAAAACTGAATGACTAACTGAACAAACAATATTTGCAAACAATTTTTGTTTAGCTGTATGGTCTGCTTGCAAATACTTGTCATTTTGAGCAATATACAGTACACTAATTGGAAGGTCAAGTGTCCTGCTCTCAGATACAATTGTCACTATGGTGATAGAGTAGGACTGTGATTTCAGCAGCTCTTCAGTTCTGGGTGAACCCCAGTTGGGTTGAACTTACAACCTTCAAATGAACAGACCAGATTTCCGTCCATGTGTCTGCCACCACCCAGCATGCATTAAAGGAATGAGAATGAGATGTGAGAGGAATACTGTAGGCCTACAAAATATTGCATGGTTACTCAATTATATGCTTAATGAGACCGCTAGGGGGGAAATAGTACTAACTGAAGTTAAAAGGAGTGAATAGAAGAAGAATGGCGAGCATGTGTTTGTATGTGTGTTAAGAGTTATTAATAAATTAAATATGTAACTCATTCACCTGCTGTGGCTTTCATCTTGATACCTGTAAATACAACATATTGCATGAATTTTATGGACTTCTTTAGAGGAAGCAAAATTGGAGAGAGAAGGCAGACAGAATCCGGAAAAGTCCACGAGCCTGGACTTGAACTCAGGATGCATGGTGCACAACAGCACCAGATGTCAGCACACTGTCCACAAGGATATCGGGAAGTGCAAACCTGAGCAAGTTTGATAAATATTACAACCTCATGGGGGGGGGGGGATTTTCAAAAATGAAAATTCTGTCATTAATTACTCACCCTCATGCCGTTCCACACCCGTAAGACCTTTGTTAATCTTCAGAACACAAATTAAGATATTTTTGTTTAAATCCGATGGCTCTGTGAGGCCTACATAGGGAGCAATGACATTTCCTCTCTCAAGATCCATAAAGGTACTAAAAACATATTTAAATCAGTTCATGCGAGTACAGTGGTTCAATATTAATATTATAAAGCGACAAGAATATTTTTTGTGCACCAAAAAAACAAAATAACGACTTACAGTGGGTACGGAAAGTATTCAGACCCCCTTAAATTTTTCACTCTATGTTATATTGCAGCCATTTGCTAAAATCATTTAAGTTCATTTTTTTTCCTCATTAATGTACACACAGCACCCCATATTGACAGAAAAACACAGAATTGTTGACATTTTTGTAGATTTATTAAAAAAGAAAAACTGAAATATCGCATGGTCCTAAGTATTCAGACCCTTTGCTGTGGCACTCATATATTTAACTCAGGTGCTGTCCATTTCTTCTGATCATCCTTGAGGTGGTTCTACACCTTCATTTGAGTCCAGCTGTGTTTGATTATACTGATTGGACTTGATTAGGAAAGCCACACACCTGTCTATATAAGACCTTACAGCTCACAGTGCATGTCAGAGCAAATGAGAATCATGAGGTCAAAGGAACTGCCTGAAGAGCTCAGAGACAGAATTGTGGCAAGGCACAGATCTGGCCAAGGTTACAAAAAAAATTTCTGCTGCACTTAAGGTTCCTAAGAGCACAGTGGCCTCCATAATCCTTAAATGGAAGACGTTTGGGACGACCAGAACCCTTCCTAGAGCTGGCCGTCCGGCCAAACTGAGCCATCGGGGGAGAAGAGCTGAAGGTTTACCTTCCAACAAGACAATGACCCTAAGCACACAGCTAAAATAACGAAGGAGTGGCTTCACAACAACTCCGTGACTGTTCTTGAATGGCCCAGCCAGAGCCCTGACTTAAACCCAACTGAGCATCTCTGGAGAGACCTAAAAATGGCTGTCCACCAACGTTTACCATCCAACCTGACAGAACTGAAGAGGATCTGCAAGGAGGAATGACAGAGGATCCCCAAATCCAGGTGTGAAAAACTTGTTGCATCTTTCCCAAAAAGACTCATGGCTGTATTAGATCAAAAGGGTGCTTCTACTAAATACTGAGCAAAGGGTCTGAATACTTAGGACCATGTGATATTTCAGTTTTTCTTTTTTAATAAATCTGCAAAAATTTCAACAATTCTGTGTTTTTCTGTCAATATGGGGTGCTGTGTGTACATTAATGAGGGGAAAAAAATGAACTTAAATGATTTTAGCAAATGGCTGCAATATAACAAAGAGTGAAAAATTTAAGGGGGTCTGAATACTTTCCGTACCCACTGGATATAGTGATGGCCGATTTCAAAACACTGCTTCAGGAAGCTTCGGAGCATTTTGAATCAGCGTGTCGATACGCTGATTCATTATGCTCCGAAGCTTCTGGATCTTGAGAGAGGAAATGTCATTGCTCCCTATGTAGGCCTCACAGAGCCATCGGATTTCAACAAAAATATCTCAATTTGTGTTCCGAAGATTAACGAAGGTCTTACGGGTGTGGAACGGCATGAGGGTGAGTAATAAATGACAGAATTATTTTCATTTTTGGGTGAACTAACCCCTTAAAAGATGCTGATTCTATCCTGTGTGTGGATGGAGTTTAACAGCATCAGTTTAAATGTTCATTTTTTGCCTTTTTTGCCATTTATTATGATATGAAATATGTTGACAGGTAGTAAAAAAGTTGTTAAAGAAAAAGTTCACCCAAAAATTAAAACTGTTAGGTTAAAATCATTTAGATTTGTTCCAAAACTGAACAAAAAGAAGATATTCTAAAGAGTCCAAACAACACTGGACCCCACTGACTTTTTTCAAATATTAAACATCTTCTTTTGTGTTTCACAGACAAAAGCCAGTAAGTGCAATTCTTGAAAAAAAATTTTTGTTTCTTAAGAATAAAATGACAGTAGTGTAGCTACTGACAAATCTTAATGATACATTTATCCATTCAGAAATGTAATATCATTATTTGTAGTGTTTCTAGTGAGGACCTTTTTGTTTTTCACTGCAAATTATCTCTTAAAATATCTATCAGACTAAAAGATATCTATTATTGAGTTTCTGGGAATATTGCCTAAGCAGAACATGTACAGTAAAAGTGAAAGGATCTGGCTAGTCTCTTTCCATCTCTCTCTCCCTGTTGACAACCCAGAGGGACAAGACAAACATCCAATAAGCCAAATATGTTAGAATATATATTTAAAATATTATAGTAGTTACTTTACATATATTTTATATTGCAAGTTTTATAATATTGCATATATTAAAATTGTAATGCTTAAAGAATTAGTTCACTTTCAAATGAAAATTAACCTAAGCTTTACTCACCCTCAAGCCATCCTAGGTGTATATGACTTTCTTCTTTCTGATGAACACAATCGGAGATATATTAATAAATATCTTGACGCATCCGAGCTTTATAATGGCAGTGAGCGATACCAACGAGTATGAGCTGAAAGTGAAAGAAAGTGTCTCCATCCACATCCATCCATCATAATCGTACTCCACACGGCTCCGCGGGGTATTCAACTAACGAAAGAAGTGTAAAACTCTCACAGTTAAAAAAGCTTACGCTACGTCCTACGCCTTCCCTATTCAACTTGCGGAAAAAGCTAAACTGATGTGACGCCAGCTTACACTTTCTTCGTAAGTTGATTATGGAAGGTGGTCTGGCGAAAGCTAGATATTTTACTTCATAACTTGTTAAATATGGATATTTTTTACATAAACGCTTCACTTCGCTTCAGAAGGACCTCAGACCTCAGAAGGACAAAAGTCGTGCTCCGTCCTTGATTATTACTCCAAGTAATAAGACAGACAAGCTGCATTAATTGACAAATTTTTAGACAATATTGGACCCACATCTGAATAGCCGAACTACAGAAATGTGAGTTAGATGGTTAGCAGGAGACATACAGGCTAGGGTGTACATTACACAACATAACATACAAAACTACGAATTTTGGACAATCGCAAGAAATTTTAAACATCAATTATTAATCATACTTACAGGTTGAGATTCAGAGGCGCAAGCTGGTCCAAATAAACTGGACAATGATCCATATTTTAAGACCAAGCGTTTTGTGAATCCTGCATTAAACTCCCTGAGGTTTGAGAAGCAGTCGTCAGTAAAATGACGGGAACACAACAAAAGATTGTACTGCTGTGGTATTGTTGAAAAAATGAATTTTTCCTGGTGTCTGTGTGCGCAATAAGTGTTCGGGCAATATGCTAATGTTTCGTATTGACGTCACAACGAAACGACTTGGGATTCGTTTTACAAACTTATTTAGGGTGAATTCAGGGTGATTGGGACACTTTTTTGCCATTGACATGACTGGGAAAAAGTGTCCCAATCAACCTGAATTCACACTAATTGACTCAGATTCGACTCTTACTTTTGAGAGAAAACTTTATATACGGTGCACTTTCAGATTTAAAACTTTGCAGGAAGTTTTTAATTCACTTAGAGCTATGTTACACATTACATGAAAGGTAATTTTCAAAAATCCATAATAAGGGCACTTTAAATTTTTAAATTATCCAATGAATTCATTAAACATCTTACTTTTGGGGATTTAAAGAAAGTTATTTATCATTGATGTATGATTTTTAAAAATATTGTTTTTAAGAATTTGAATTCTTTAAAAAGTTTTTTATTAAGAATGTTATCTTTTTTCTTAAGCTTATTCTTAAGACGTATTCTAAATAAAGTATCAAGTTTCTTCCAAATGCTTCTACTGAATGTGATGGAGCTGCTTAGACATCCTGAAAAACATCAAGAAAGAAAGTCATGTGAATTTGGAACGTCGAGAAGATGGGTAAATGATGAGAAAACTGTCTCTTTTTTTTTTTTTTGAGTGAAATATATAAACTTCAGAATACAGAGTCGGTGAGGCAAAATAAAGTACAATTTAGAGGTGGAAACGGAAGTGGTGACATTTTTGATAATGATGGCTGATCCAAAACTGTCACGCCTGTCTAATTTTGGATGCTTGAGAGATGGTTCAGAATCACTGTAGACTGATCTTATCTCACTGGGGTTCTTTGGGTGTTTGACTTAACAGCAGTCGTTCCTCTACTATTGATTTGCAGACACGGTTTGCATCTGAATCTACCAATAGAGCTGTGAGTGAGAGAGTGCTTCACTTCTGATCCAAACTAGCACTGCTCCTCAGGGATTAAACATTTCTCTTTCAACTGTTCCAACAGTCTGTCTCTGTCTGTCTCTTGTTGTGTGTATGTGTGTGTGTGCATGTCCCCTAACCAAACATTGGTTGTGACTCGGGGAGCTGGAATTGAACCCTAATCTCCCTTGATGACGGTACACCACTTTAAATTATTTATAGCAAATTCCCCATACCAAACTCTCATTTGCCATTTCACTGTCCAGCTACTTGAGGACAAGGACATCAGAGGGACAGTCCCTGCAGGAGAGCTCTCTGCCTGTCAACTAAACTGAAATGCCTATATGGGCAAGATATAGAGGGAAATGTTGATGTCCCTCAACAGTATCGTCTAGACTCTTTGGCACTGCAGCTGCTGTTAAAATAAGAGAGGAAGACATTATGCACATAACAACACATTTTAAAAAGCCTGAGGAAGGCTGCCGGCCACTCTCACTCATTTGATTAAATATTTAGATTAGGTTGAACAGACACTGTTTAATAGGACACCAGAGAAAGACAATGACATCATGTTAAACATGTTTTCTTATCTAATTTTCTTATGGAATACTGTTGACCTCTCTCTCACTTGGTAAGTTTTTTTTATTATTATTATTATTATTATTAGATATGCTAAAAATATACACTGATAGGCCACTTTATAACTTTATACACCTTGCTAGTACCGGACTGGACTCCCCGTTTGTCTTCAGATCTGCCTTAATTCTTCGTGGCATAGATTCAACAAGGTGTTGGAAACATTCCTCAGAGATTTTGGTCCATATTGACATGATAGCATCACAGTTGCTGCAGATTTGTCGGCTGCACCTCCATGATGCGAATCTCCCATTCCACCACATCCAAAAGGTGCTTTATTGGACTGAGATCTGGTGACTGTGGAGGCCAATTAAGACATGCTCAACAATGCTTAACATTGTTGTTTTCATGAAAAGTATGTTTTGACATTTGCTACTTTTATGCTATGTCATTTACATTATGTCATTTACGCTATACGCTGTCATTTATGAAATGAAAAAAAAAGAAAAACCTTTTTGATTTAAGTTTTTAAATGTATTTATTTGATAATATAAATGTCTAATACATACACTGTATGTATACTGACAAGATAAACACTGCTAAGCCCTGCACTTTACAGGCTTGCAGCTATCTGCTGTTGCTGTCCAAGACAAAATGTTCTTCACCAAAACCTCCGTCTTTATGACAACATCTGCAGAACCATTTTCAAAAGCAGCTTTAAAAGATCATTTGTGTCAAATCCCCTCAAAGACTTGCCTTTAGCACCGGCACACGGGGGAGCCTTTGGCATCCTCCCCTTTCACTCCGCAGATATTTCCAGGGACATTCACCCCTCTGTCCCTTATCGAATGAATGCGAATGGCACAGTGAAGATGATAAACTTCTAGTCTTTTCTTCTCTTCCTCCCTCTCTCATCAGAAACATCACACAGTAAGTTGTTCACAAATCTAAAATCTAGGCCATCTATCAAAAATCTATCCATCCATCCATCCATCCATCCATCCATCCATCCATCCATCTCCCCCTGTAAGGCCTGCATAGCCTTAAAAACAAAACCTTTTAACTTTCCAACTTAAAAGTTTGACTTTGGCATATTTAACAACTGTGTGTCATTGTGCATGTACTGTAAAGCTAAATAATTAAGTGATTTCTTGGAAATGTTTGCAAAATGGATAAGTTTCTTCTGAGGGACTTCTGTCCCTCCTTCATGATGTCACGCTCTGACTGCTGTTCTCTAATGAGCACAGAAGAGCATTTGTATTACAGTCTGTCCACTAAGAAAATCATCTGCAGTTCAAAGACAGATGGCAGACAGATGGAATGTATTCTGCAGGAATAATGATCACAGGGGACGCCCTGATTTCTCAGCGTCAGCGTTTCCACACCCCAAAACTGCAAATGAGAGTAAAGAACATCTGAATTCTTCCTATAGTCTGTCTCGCTAAAAGCTTGACTCACTACATTACTTATTTGTGCCAGTTTAGCTGGATGAGATGGTGAAGAAGAGCTGTTTACTCGCATATTTTGCTTCATTTATACAACATTCATTTATTTGTATTTTAAATTATTCTACAGCAAATAGCATGAAACATTCATCATTACTAAAGACAGTATAGATCCTGAGATGTAAGGCCTGATGTAGCCTACCTGACAATATTGTGGGTGTTGCTTTGAACTAAAGATACCACCTTCAAATGTGTTTGTGTACTCTGCCTCTGGTCTTTCTGTTTCTTGTTGCTTTCATCTAAACAACTGAAGGCGAAGAATCCTGAAAAATGGAAGAGATGACAGAACAAAATAAGGTGTCTGTGTCCTAACCAGACGCGACGTGACGTCTGGCGCGATAGTTTTTTATCCTCAAGCCGCCTTTCCACTGCACACGACAAATGACAGCTGTTGGACCGTAAGTCATTCATTTCCAATGGAGAGTAGTACGGGGGCTGCGTGGAGTTCCGATCATATGCGAATGCGGAAATTTCGTATCCGATTTGAGCTTGGGATGCGTTGAAATATTTGAACTTCTGTGGCTAGACCGTATGCGACCGGCCGACCGGATATGATGTATTATAATCAAAACTATGAGCGCGAAGTTAGAATTACCAATATTTTAACACTTTAACGTTATTCTGTAAACACTATTTCTGTAAAATGGTGGTTATTAATAATTATGTTAAAAAAAGATATTTTCTAATTATTAAATCAATTTTTACATTGATTAGCTCTATAAAATCTACTACGTTTTTATTTTAATTGTATTGAGGGTCATTTGCTTTGTATGGATATATTCATACATGCGTTAACGTTACATTCATTAAAATCGTTCAGTTTGCCATGGTGAATAAGCCGAGGGTAACGCGCTGCTTCACTACCAATTTTAAAGTTCCGTGCGACTGCCGCTAGGGGGCGAAATGCTGGAATCTTATCACATCGCGTCTGTACGGAGCCCGGGACATGACATGCAGGAAAAAAATAGTAGGCTAAATCGAGCGCACGATTTACTAATTCGTTCCCTCAATTTACGAAATCGTGCGCATGATTTACTATGTCGTTCCCTCGATTTATAAATCATGCGCATGATTTATAAATCGAGGGAATGAAATAGTAAATTGTGCGCACGTTTTAGTAAATCGAGGGAACGAATTAGTAAATCGTGCGCACGATTTAGTAAATTGAGGGAACGAAATAGTAAATCGTTCGCACGATTTCATTTTTTTTTCTTGCATGTCATGTGCGGGGCTCCGTACGTCTGGATAGGACATGGTGTGAGAAAATCACATTTCCCCTTAGGAACTATGTATCAGCATGTCAATAAGAACTAGACCGCAAACATTTATTACACTGATGAGTGACTGATATTTTCTATATACCATATTTTGAACTTAAATTGTGTTATATTTTATTTTACTCTTTTTATTTATTTTTCATTCTTACATTTCTTTTATTTTCTCCTCTGTTTCCTTCATCTCTTTATTTACTTCTATTTCAGCGATATAAGTACTGTGTACACGTTTACAGCATTGTAAATAGGCTACTGTACAGCTCTGTTGACTCTTTAAGAGAGAACGAAATGGAGGCAGGCAAGTATGACATCACCGATCTGCTCACTGTTAACCTCCAGTGGGTGAGAGCAGCTCAACAAGCAGCCTCTAACACCCCTGCTTACTCACTCACAAACACACACACACACATCCAGTGGCATCCTAGTGAGCAGGCGTCTTGGTTTGGGTGGAGGGAAACTTTCAAGCACAAACCCACACGTTTCAATCCACACATATGCACAGGGGCGCGTGCTCTAACACATATGCAAGGAAAAGAGAGAGATGTTCGAGCAGATCGATCTGATGAGGAGGAGCAGAGAGACGGAGATTCAAAGAGCTGCTCAAGCACTTCCTCATAGATCACAGACACTCTCTCCATCACCCTCATCTCACATTTACACACACGCTCACATTTCCAGCTGCCATCTCGTTTGATGAATTAATGTGTTAAAATGACATCTGAGATTTTTTAAAGTAAAATCCGACAGCAATGCAATAAGAAGAAAAAAGAAAATGCTCTACTGCTACTCAAAAATGAATGATTGAGGAAAACAAGACGCATGCTGTATAAGTCACAAGTGTACACCAATAGGCCATCTTCCCAAACAAACACAGAGTTAGAATGGCAGCCAGGCTGTTCTCAGATTCAGACTGTTTCAAAGCAGCTGTGATAAGGCGAGTCTGCGTGAGGTCGATTATTCCGCTGGGCTGAAGAAACAGCAGCTCTGGTACTTCTTCTCCTTTTGTTTACCTCTAAACTGCCCTGTTTGCTACAGTGCTTAGACTATATGGAAATGACAACTAAACTGGCGAACAAAGCATTTTATTTACACAAAATACAGGACAAAAAACTCTCTTTCCCACCCTGCATGAAAATAACGGTGGATTGTGGAGAAACAAGATGATGTTTGCAACTATACCAGATGACTTAAGAGGTGAATGTCATCGCAGAGTTATTTTTTATTTTTTTTTAAATAAATCTTGCATTAAACTTTCTACTTTAAAAAAATAGTATAATATATATATATTAAACATTCTATTAGACAATGGTGTCTATATAGGTGCTAATATGCATTCAAAACCTCAAAATAAACTAATAACAATTAATAAATAATAATTAGTAGGCTATGTTTGGGATACTATAAAAATGTCTGTTTTATGAAACAGGGTGGATATTATTATTGACTTATTTTGTCATGGATGAAAAAAAATATATATAAACATTTTAAATAAGAACAGAACTTGCTAACTTTTAAACTTGGATTCTCTAAAACTCAAATTATGTCACTTCCTCTTAATTATCTGTCACTACATTTTGTTTCAGATATATTTTAAAAAGAATATCAATGACAAACAATGCAGGCATGTAAAAATGCATATACTCTTGATTGTTTTTTTTGTTTTTTGTTTTTTAACAGAATGAATTTATAATCCACTTTTAATTCATATATGTAATTTTACAAAACACTTAGGGGCTGTTTACACGACACCGTTTTCAACTAAAAACGGAAAACTTTTTATGCGTTTTGGTGGCTTGAAAACGCAAACTTTTGAAAACTGGTTTCAAAGTGTACGTTTTTGAAAATGGTCTCCATGTAAACAACAACAAAAACGCGAATCTGTGAAAACGATTACGTCAGGCACATGCGTATTACATATTCAGTCTATAGTGTTTCATCGCCATCTAATGGCCTGCCAGCAGAATACAGCGTTTTTAGTCGTTTTCACAAATTTGTGTGAATGGGGATCGTTTTCATAATGGTGTCGTCTGTATGCGGAAAACTCAAAGAAAAAACTTCTCCATTTTAAGCATATCGTTGTCGTGTAAACGTACCCTTAATAGCAGATTTTTGTGTTTAGTGCAGGTTGACACATTGGTATTCGCATCAATAAAATCATGAAGTCAAAATTATTTCCTGTAAAATTGTTTCCTGCATTTTACATGGTCTTTTATGATCTATCCTTGCCTAAAACCCAGATATAAGCAGAAGCAAACTCACAGACTTCAAAAGAATAAAAACAAAACGAGAGATCATTGTGTATGCAGAGATGTTCTTATGCCTGAGCCCTCAGATCGTTTAGTTCTTCTCAGCGGGCTGTAGTTAAGCTGGGTGGGGTCTAAATAAATTAATGCTTTATTAGTATATCCCACTTGAATGCCTCACTACTGTACTGTACCTCTTGCAGATGATGTCACCTGAATGGCAAGTCAACCAAAACAATGCTGTTAGCGCAGGAAAACAGCCAATAATGAGCTAGAAATCACAGTCAAGAGGGAGGCAAATGACATCAGATCTCATGTTTTATTAATCACATTTTCTCTCTTTCAGAGGGGCGAAATACCAAAAAATTCTCCTCTCATCAGTCACGGCTATAAAACAGCTGGGCAATCCAACTTTATTATTGTCAACCACTAAAAATGACACATTCATTGCACTGTGTGGATCAGCGTTTCATAAAAAAGGCATACACTGACACACTGTACAGATGACGCAGACAGAAGCGTCCACGCACAGATCTTCCCCCACACACACTGATACATCTCCAAATGGATAGCAGAAAAATCACTTGGCCAGAAGCAATGGCTTTAAAGAAGTACTGAATTATGAGGCATGAAGAGCATTTGAGTCCTGTCAAAACTAGCACGGCCTTTACGGTGACATGCTGACTCGGGCTGGACAGCACACTGAGGGTGGTTAGGACCAGCAATCGTCCCCATTTGGTACCTCTGGGGACAAGGGCTTGGCTCGTGCACACCCCCCTCTGTCACGCCTCACCCTATACTGAGATAACAGGGTCAGCTGGAGGGTTTAAACTCCTTTTGGAGGTTGTAAAGTGCACACTGCCTCCAAAATGGAAAAACACCCCCTCAAGACCTGAAGAAGCATGTAGATATGGGACGGTGTTCAGTTAATACCAGCCTTGTGAGAACACAGAGTTGTTAAATCCTATCTCACCAAAACAGGAGGGTGGTGTTGGCAGACATTTAAGGGACATTTGGCAGGTTTAGAGGTTTCAGAGAAAGGAAGGATTTATTTACACCTCCACATTGATGGATTCAGAATGATCATTTTCATTATTCTGACTATAATGCCTATTGTTATCATTATCCATATAGGGTATGCCTGGTAAAATTCATTGCTAACTAACAAAGCTAATAGAAAATGAAGACATTATTTGAGTGAGTCAATAAAGATCATTTCAAACAAGCAAAAAGGTTTAAAGTGTTTACCAAAGCTGTATTAATGTAAAGCTATTACTTCCAAATGTACAACCTGAATTCTGGAAAAGTTGGGACGTTTTTTAAATTTGAATAAAATGAAAACTAAAAGACTTTCAAATCACATGAGCCAATATTTTATTCACAATAGAACATAGATAACATAACAAATGTTTAAACTGAGAAATTTTAACATTTTATGCACAAAATGAGCTCATTTCAAATTTGATGCCTTCCAAAACATGCAAGCTGCCCGTACCGTATGCACCCCCATACCATCAGAGATGCTGGCTTTTGAACTGAACACTGATAACACGCTGGAAGGTCTCCCTCCTCTTTAGCCCGGAGGACACGGCGTCTGTGATTTCCAACAAGAATGTCAAATTTGGACTCGTCTGACCATAGAACACTTTTCCACTTTGAAACAGTCCATTTTAAATGAGCCTTGGCCCACAGGACACGACGGCGCTTCTGGACCATGTTCACATATGGCTTCCTTTTTGCATGATAGAGCTTTAGTTGGCATCTGCAGATGGCACGGCGGATTGTGTTTACCGACAGTGTTTTCTGGAAGTATTCCTGGGCCCATTTAGTAATGTCATTGACACAATCATGCCAATGAGTGATGCAGTGTCGTCTGAGGGCCCGAAGACCACGGGCATCCAATAAAGGTCTTCATTCTTGTCCCTTACGCACAGAGAATTCTCCAGTTTCTCTAAATCTTTTGATGACATTATGCACTATAGATGATGAGATTTGCAAAGCCTTTGCAATTAGAAGTTGAGGAACATGGTTTTTAAAGTATCCCACAATCTTTTTATGCACTCTTTCACAGATTGGAGAGCCTCTGCCAATCTTTACTTCTGAGAGACTCTGCCTCTCTAAGACATCCCATTTATAACTAATCATGTTACAGACCTGATATCAATTAACTTAAGTTGCTAGATGTTCTCCCAGCTGAATCTTTTCAAAATTTCTTGCTTTTTCAGCCATTTGTTGCCCCCGTGCCAACTTTTTTGAGACCTGTAGCAGGCATCAAATTTGAAATGAGCTCATTTTGTGCATAAAATTGTAAAATTTCTCAGTTTAAACATTTGTTATGTTATCTATGTTCTAATGTGAATAAAATATTGGCTCATGTGATTTGAAAGTCTTTTAGTTTTCATTTTATTCAAATTTAAAAAACATCCCAACTTTTCCAGAATTCGGGTTGTATGTCTTATTAATGTAAAGCTATTACTTCCAGATGTATGTCTTATATGTATTCTTGAGATCTGTATTATTTCACTCAAGACTTTTATTATTATTATTGTTCAGTAATATTCTCTGTTTTTCACAATGTTGGTTACTATGTCATTGTGTACATGTTCTGCACTGTAAAAAATAAATCCGTAAAATAACAGAAAAAGTACTGGCAGCTTATTATATGGACATTATCCAATAATTTTACGGACATTTGTTAACCCTAAAACAATGAAACTCAATGAAGTGCAAAATTCAAAATACAGGTAAAACACCTGTAAAAAATAAATGCGGAAAATTCTGTTAAATTAATACAGGACATTGTGCCCTATATTTACGGATTTTTATAGAGTGTGGATTTTTAATACGATCTTGAAAATGCAAAAATGCACAATAAAGCAAACAAACAGTAAACAAACAAACAAGAACATGTATACAAGAACATCAAGACAAACTAGAAATATTATCACTGCAAATAACCATAATGAAGTTAAGATGTCTTTTGTTAAACGCAAAGAGAGACTTTAATTATCTAAAGGATCCCTGCATGCTGAATGTGTTCTACTGCAGGTGTCAGAAGCCATAGGAGCACACAGGGCTGCCACAGAGCCATGACAAGCAAAGCTTAGAAATGGAGCAGAGAGGTCCACTGTGTGTGTGTGTGTGTGTGTGTGTGTGTGTGTGTGTGTGTGTGTGTGTGTGTGTGTGTGTGTGTGTGCGTGTGTGTGTGTGTGTGTGTGTGTGTGTGTGTGTGGGGCATATTTTGATTTCCCAAGAAAATTTCCATTTCAAACAGAGGCCTCAAGGGATGAAGACAACCTGCAGCAAACACACATACTTGGAATTTCAATAGGAACCACAGCAGAGTCACAGACAAAAATTTTGCTTCACTAATGGTCATCGAATTTAATCATGTCAGGAAAGAAAAACAAATATCTCATACAGAAAGTGTGTAAAGCATCTTTACTTTCAGTTAATACCAAAAGCATAGTGTGATTGTGAAGGATGAGGTTTTTACCCTGACTTAACCAGAGACACTCAAAGTTGCACTGTAATTTTTTTGCTAATTAAAAAAGGTTTTAGACATAAAAAGGGGTACTTTTATAAGTTTTTAAGAAATATGATCACATTTACACACACATGAGATGCAGACTCGGATCAGTGACCTAGCTGTTTTATGGAATAGGTTATCCTATTGTATGTACGTTTATGTTGAGATTACATGACCATTCATGTCATTCAACTGAACAAATTACCATTAATAATTTTTTTTTAATTTATTTTTATGGTTGTGCTTTTAGGCAGTACTGAAGGCGCATTACAAATCCAACACATAGGGCAAGACTCATGGTTAACAGGTTATCTTGAAGGAGAGAAAGAGAAAAATTAGGAATAAAAAAATGTATATAATTTAATAATTTCATCAGAAACTAAAAAAGTACGAATAAACAATAAGTAATACGAAGAAGAGTATTCAAAACCATTCAACTGAGACTATTTCAATAATCCAATTTCAGCATTTTATGCAGTCATGAAGTGCAGCAAATTTGCAGGCAGAGAAGCAAAAAAACAATTTGTTTAAGGAACATTCGAAGGATGTCACTAGGTGATCGATATGTTTCTGAGACACTGTAGAATATTTTGCAAATAAGCTGGAGTCAGAACAGCAAGATTCTGTAGATGTAAACCATTGGAGTTCTTGTCTATATTTATTTTATAGTAGAATACTCTATAGTAGTAGGTCTGTAGTGGAACATAAGCATGTGAGAGCACCTTTACATGCACATCTGTACACACGTGGGAAGAATTCTCATGCAGACAAATTATATTTTAGCAGACAATGTATAGAAAACCATATGTGGATTTTTCCTTTGTCTGTAGCTTTTTGCTACTGTAGGTGGACAAAGTCAAATACCAAGATGTTTGAAGAATGTAAGAGTGTGAAGTTTTTGTGCCAGAAACAGTGGTAACAGTGCTTGGGTAGATAATATTTTTCCTTACAAATCTCATCACTTTCAAAAGTTCTGAGCTTTTCAAAATGAGATCAGAAGAGGATTTTCAGATCTGAAGGGGGGAAAATTGTGGAACCAACTGAGTATATGATGTCATGTAAATATATATTTATAATAGCATGTTAGTAATAACTTCAAGTTATAATTTGTTATATTAATATGCCAAGAAAATATAATATTTATGCATAACACATTGCTCCCCATAGAAGAGGTGATTAACAAACAGAGAAAAACCTGAAACATTTAATCTGGGTATGTGCACACTCTACCATTCAAAAATTTGGAGCCAAAAAAGATTTTTAAATGTTTTTTAAAGACTTCTCTTATGAATGGAAGCCTGTTTCCGCCACTAAATAAAAAAATAAAAACAGTAATTGTGACTTTTTATCTCAGAATTCTGACTTTTTTTCTCACAATTGTGAGTTATAAAGTCAGAATTCTGAGATATAAACTCGCAATTGCATGATAAAGTCACAATTTTGACTTTTTTTCCTCACAATTGTGAGATATAAACACAATTGTGTGAAACTTTTTTTCTCTTCATTGCAAGTTTTTATCTCAGAGTTGTGACTTTATATCACGCAATTGTGAGTTTTTATTTCGCAATTCTGACTTTATATCACGCAATTGCGAGTTTATATCTCAGAATTGTAACTTTATAACTCGCAATTGTGAGAAAAAAAAGAATTGGGAGAAAAAAAGTCAGATTTGTGGGATATAAACTCGCAATTGTGATATAAAAAGTCAGAATTCTGAGATAAAAAGTCACCTACTTCGGTACATATATTGTTCTCATCAAGCTGAACAACTTTCTAATTTACAGTCATTTAAGTTTTTTAAGCACTCCTCATAGAAGATTCATGCAATCGCCACCAAACTCTGTCAACATGAAACAAAGACACTGAAGATGCTAAATTGCGAACGATTATAGGATATCTTGAATAGTGTTGCCATGGCGAGGGACTAAAGTAATGACAAAAAAAAGGGAAACAGGAAGTGTCTCATATTGTGTAAAATCATTGTTTGATTTAAATTAAATTAAGATTGTATGTTGTCCGCCATACACAGGTTTCCTTAGGCCACCGGGGCTTGGGCCCGTCATCGCTGCTTGCAGCTATATTTCTATATTCTAACTATAGGAACCTATACTCAGTGCCCAGGGCATGATACATCATAATCTGTCCCTGATTTCTCAGGGGTCCTTTAAACAGATTGTCTTCTTGTGTTTTAAAACAGCTAGATGTAGCACAACAGAGCTGAACAGCATAAGGATGTTGTTACATTGACAAAATGATCCCGTGGCCACACCGTATTTTCACATTCCCAAGAATTAATATCCGGTGCCCATGACATATTATCATGCTCCCACGAGTTAATATGCCATGGCCATGACAAAACTAAGTGAACCGAACATGTCCCCTCCTGGTCACCGTATTAAAATTTTTTTCATACTAAAAAAAATTCACTTAAAATGGTTCTTCTATGGCACTGCTGCGAAAACCCCCTTTGGGAACCTTTATTTTTTAAGAGTGCACAGTAGGTGTTTTTTTTCTCTCTCTCTCTCTCTCTCTCTTTCTCTCTCGATCATTTTGACATTGACGAGCGATGTTAGACCGCTGAGGAAGAGCAGCCTAAACATTTTTTAACATTTTTTGTCATCCTAATAACAAACAGCTTTACTCATTCTGCACACTAAAATAATAAGATAAGAACATAATAAGATATTTCAGATGGATGAAGCTTCATTAAACCATTGTTTTACTGCAGTATAACTGGCTTTTTTCTTTGTTAGACTTTAATGAATAGATGCTGCTACTCCTTGTTACTCATTACAATAGAGATGTGAGAAAAATTTCACTGTACACATGTCTTTGAAGACTGGGATTTCATTACATATTACTATAGAAGACTTTTGTTGTTAATCACACAGAATCAATTGATCTCCAAAGGAGGACCAGCATATGTTATACATTGGTGAATACTTACAAAGTAAGATTTGTAATGCAATTAGAATTAAAAGTGATTATATGCATAAACTATTGGGTGCCAATTTAACATACTAATTTCAGCTTGATTTGTTTTCTCTTATACTACTGTTCAAAAGTCACTTTTTGGATTTTTGGAAGATGTCTTTTTGGATTTATTTGATCAAGAAAAAATATATAGAGTAAATACAGTAATATTGTGAAATAGTATTAACATTTTGAATAACCATTTCTGATTTTAATATTTTAAAATCTAATTTTGTAAAGCTGGATTTTCAGCTGCCAGTCTTCAGGGTCACGTGATCCTTCAGAAATCATTCTAATATGCTGAATTGGTGCTCAAGTAACATTTCCTATTATTATCGTGTTGAAAACAGTTGTGCTGCTTAATACTTTTGTGGAAATTGTGATATATTTTTTCAGTATTCCTAATAGAAATATCAATAGAAAAGCCTTAATTGAAATTGACACCTTTTGTTACATTAATGTAATGTAATCTTTAAGTTAATGTAATCTTTCACTTTTGATCCATTTAAAGTGTTCTGAATAAAAGTATTAATTGTAAAATATCATAAATTGTAAAAAAAAAAAAAAAAAAAAAAAAAAAAAATCATAACTTTTGAAAAGTTGTGTATATTTTCAGTGGAATTTTGTCTAAAAAACATTTGAAATAATTTACTTTTTACTTTACATTTCATTGTTAATTAAACTTATGCTTGAAAGCAAAATCACACAATCTTTCAACAAATCATGCTAATATTCAGACCAATATGTGATATTGCCTGAATATACACATAAAACAATTTATTGAGTTCTAAAGCAACTTTTTAAAATGTCTTTTCAATGTTGTCATGTTCCACAATAATGTCTTTGAAGTACTTTAATTTAGGAGCTTTTTCCAGTAAATATATGTGATAGATTGCAATTAAATGAGTCAGCATATCCTCTAATTAATCTGACTTGAAATCTGAAAATCTGAAAAATTTAAACCAATTGACAGGCCAAGTATTAAAATAAATCCATATGTTCCTGTAAACTCAACTGAGTCCATTCAACTCTCTATGTTCTATTATGGCCTGAACTGAGACATGATGGAGATGGAGGAGGAGACAGGCCAGACACCAGGATATTGAATTATGTGCTCAGAGGAAACGAGACAGGACAGAAATCTGATGCACTGCTTAAGAACACAACACGCCTTTTGCCCCTAAACACTAGAGGGTTGTGAAAGAAACGTAAACGGATTTCAATGGATTTTCATGTTCATATTTGCAGTATGCCATTTCACTGCTCTTAAAACCCAGAAAATGGGCCTTTCCTGATGCAAGAAACACTGTGAGCTGTTATATAAACCCAGTGCTGATGTTTAAATATAGTATTGGAGTTGTCTATCTGTACTTGTATTTGTTGTGTTTGTGTGCTACTCTGACCCTCCTCTGACAACACTTTCTGAATCTCGACGGACAAGCAAGCCCATATGTAGTTCTTTGAAGTTGTAGAGAAATTAATTACTGTACACTCTCTCTCTCTCTCTCTCTCTCTCTCACACACACACACACACACACACACACACACAAGATATAGAGAAAATACAACAACAAAAAGATCATAACAAAAGATCAGAGGGAAGCATACAAGACGTAGTTCCCACCTTCTGCCACGATCAATCACACACAGACACACAATGATTTGCACAAACTTTTGCACTCACACACAAGTAAGGAATATTCCAGAGCATGTGGAGCACACGTACAGAAGATGCTGCTTCATTACTCATCCTGTCTGAGGCTCAGATTGGCCCTGCGTACCCATACTGCCTCCCTGCAGCGCGTTGAGGAGAACACACTTTCTGCCTCCTTTGTTTCCACAGCATATATTAATGAGTTTAGTAGTAAATTCCCTCCCTTAATACCAGCACCAGGTGATTCACTGATGGCTCTATATGGATCAGATCAGAAGGTCTCACATCAGAGGAGATTCACGCTTAAATAAGGCAGCGTGCACTAATGCACAACTGTTATGATCTATAACCTTCGGTCTCATGCTGTGTTTGATGCTCTGGTTAACTACAATTTTCATTCTCCAAAAAAAGGCCCAGTAGCAGCCACGTTTCTGTTTCATAACAAATGATTATAAAAAGCTTTTAAATAGAAAGTGACATAATAAACATTGTATTTTTGGATTACTTTATCAAATTTCAATACAACACATGAAATCACAGGATTTACAGCACTCTACACTGACACACAAGTGGGAACTTTTTACAATTAAAATGAGGCATTTTGGGAAGTTAGACAAGTCGCAAAACATAACACACTGACCCAAATATAACTGATATGTGATATCATAAAGACAGGAACAACAGAATGTGTTTTCCTCCTGAGAGGTGAAAATATGTTAAATTGATTATATAACTGTTATATTCCGGGTTCAATACAAGTTAAGCTCAGCTGACAGCATTTACTGCATAACATTATGCTGATTACCACAAAAAAAAATAATTTCAGCTTTGTTTTCTCTGCTAAATGGAAAAAATGGAAAAAAATACAGTTACAGTGAGGCACTTTCAGTGGTTACAAAGGAAATTAGGCCAATTTTTAGAGGATTTAAAAGGCACTTATTGTGCCCCTTTTACAAGATGTAAAATAAGTCTCCGATGAGTGTGTATGTGAGTTTTAGCTCAAAATGCCCCACAGATAATTTTATAGCATGTTAAAATTGCCAAAATTGCTAAAATTTTTGTGTGTGTCCCTTTAACTGCAAATGAGCTACTGATCCCAGCCCCTTTCAAGAAGAGGGCAGAGCTTCAAGAGCTCATGCAACAAACAAACAGGACAATCTCATGCACTGAAAATGTTAGAAACTGTCAGTAATGGTGTTCAGTTCGAACCGGAGTCAGACAATGATGCCTACAGAGCCAGAAAATATATACTGCATGGAGGCAGAACAGATATAATTTAGTTTAATTATGATTATAAATTATGTTGTCATCTTGCTTTTATCCACTATTAGTACAAGCCTGTTGTAGTGGACCCCGTCCGAATGGTGGCTAAAACTTTACTGATGAGTTTTATGAAGTTTACTGTACATCACACAAAAGATTAAGCGTCCATTTTTACTCCAGAAAATCACATAAGAGCTGAATAAAACACAGTACAAGAAGTGAGCATTAAAGTCTCATCCATAAACTCTCTCTTTCCCTTGCATTATCATAAACATACACAGCGATCGAATTACACAAAAACACTCGTTACAACTAACAGTAAACAAATATATACAGGCCTTATTCTTTTTTCGATGGAGGTGCTTAATAAACTGGTATCTTTTTATCCATAAAACAACTCCGATGAACTGTAATGAAGTGCATGCTCTCTCCTTTGTTGCCGTAACGTTTATTTAAAAAAAAAAAAAAAAACACTGTACAGTTGTCATTTTTCTTAATTTCAGCATTTTTATATTTTTACAGTTATCTTAGGTTTTAGCCATTGCATTGTCATGGCAACAACATTGTAATATTGGATATACCTTTACACAGAATTAGTGTCACATGTACTGCATGTTCTGTTTTGGTTTAATTATAGTTCCTGTTTCATTTGTTCTCATTTTCCTGCACTAGTTTGTATCTATGGTTACTGATTTGAATCACCCACCTGTTTCAGTTTCTGTTTATATATATATATATATATATGTGTGTGTGTGTGTGTGTGTGTGTGTGTGTGTGTGTGTGTGTACAGGGCTGTCCTTAGGGCTTTGTGAACGAATATATATATATTTCTGTATAGAGCAAACGAATATATATATATATATATATATATATATATATATATATATATATATATAATAATATACATACACATATATACATATACATGTAAGAAAAGGTGTATTTTAAAAACTTTTACAAAAAATTAATAAGAAAAACAGCATTCTGATAAGCCAGACACAACAACACCAGTTTAACCAAGGGCATGAGTTAAATCGATGTACCCATGCTTTTTAAAATCTGCTTTCATTTAAAATGTTTCTTTCTGTGTCATATCCTCCTTTTATTTGTCATGTTGTGTGGGGTGAATTGGATACCATGGCATCTAATCACAATTACAACACATAGATTGTGCTTCATAATTAAAATATCTCATTTAGAATTAAACCCATCTGATTGACCAAAAACTTTAGGTAATTAGTGTTCCTTCAAAGACTTGTGTTTGTTGTTCCAAAAAGCTATTTGGTTCACTGCCAAGCAAGATATTAAACACATCAGCATGTCCACTCAGGGGACAAAGCTCTCTTTTCAAACTTCTAATGAAACTGGCCAAGGAGCTTAACTACAGTAAACATAAGTAACTATGTCAGCAAGAACACAAAATCAATATTTTTCTGCAACAGGCCAGAGGGTCCTGATCTGCATAACCAAAATCAAAGCACTTTACCACAGCTAGCTATTAGGAAAGTGATCATGTATATTCAAATGCTTTAAAATATATGTATTAAATTTAACTAACATTCAACTAACAGGTTGTGGAACATGGAGTGCTTTTTGAAATTGCTTTGTGAGATCTGTACACAGGCAAGTATCAATGGATCAGATTTATTTAATTCTATTATGTATTATTGTTGTTGTTGTTGTTTCTATTTACATGGAGCAGGTTGCTACCTTGTGGATGCTGACATGTTGACCTCAGATGAACAGTCATGTCAAGCAAGAGTTACTACTACTATAATAGTGCTATGAAATAAACATGTTATTACTGCTTTCAGCAAGTGTTAAAAAGCACATCTAAAAAAAAGTAATATAACAACAAACACAATACAGACATAACGTAACTGGAACGAGTCATGCATGTGTTAGTAAACAAACTTCACACATCCACACCAGTAGGTGTCAGTATAACATCCTAATGAGGCTAATGATACTAGTGAGACAAATGAACATATGAGCAAAAGGCTGGAGAATTTTTTTTTTCTGTCCAATTAAGTGCACCTTTAAAAAAAAAAAAGTATTTGTAACTTCAACTTTTAAATTAATGACATAAGAATGCACCAGGCCATATACAAATGAGGCCAATTCACACCGCACCAACAGACCTGACCAACGCGGACAATCAACAAATTACAGTAGCCTAAGTCACTTCTCAGATATTTGGCACTCCAACAAAAACTGATTCAACCAGTTCAATCGACGAAAACAAGTGCTGACCAACGTCAACAGATGCCGACAGGGGTAACACACTGATCCGACAAAACCCAACGAAGTATCTGTTGGTGCAATGTGAATTGGTCTTTAGATGTATCTGTGGTCAATGGCATTGTAAAATATAGTCGTACAGGTTATACTTTATTTCGATAGTCCTCTTTTAAATGGTTGGAAATTTACTCATACACAGCAAAATCACCGGAGTTAAATCAACTCTGCTCAGAGTACATATGGTCCCTCTCTAAATAGTGTTAAAGTAACACTAAAGCAGAGTATAAGTTAATGAGATAATTAAGCGATTAAGTGATGATTGAGCGTTAGTGATGAACACCTGCTGTTAAAAAGCAGAATCAATGAAAAAAAAAGAAACACAAGAACTACAACTGACTTCAGACACAGTCTTAGATGAAATCAACTGAAGATAAAAGACATTATATCTCTCAAGATCTCAGCAGAGGCGTGTTATCTTTCCTTCAGTAATTCTTGTTAACAGCAGGTGTTCATCACTAATGCTCATTCATCACTTAATCTCTTAATTCTCTCATTAACTTTAACTCTGCTTCAGTGCTATTTTAACACTATTTAGAGAGGGACCATATGTACTCCGAGCAGAGTTGATTTTGCTGTGTAGTTAGTAGAATGTCTAAAGTGGACTAAAGAATATCTAAAGTGGTCTTACAATAGTGCATGCTCTGTTTCTACAGTAAATGCACTGCTTACATGTTTGTTTTTATTCTGTGAACAGCTACATTTACAGTTATGCTTCCCTACACATTTCAAATCCTCTGTGGAAATTTACAGAAAAGCCCTTAAAAGAAAAAAACAGACAAGGCTCTGACTCGTATCTCACTTCAGATGGTCCCTGTTAGCACCGAGAGGCAGTGTTGCAGTCACTGCACATGGTGACTGAAAAGGATAATCATTTCTGCCCTTTTCACCATTCAAATTAACATAAAAAAACATCTGCCTTAAATACATATATTATTTGACCAAACAGAAAGCTAAATCCAGACTGGTTGTGTAATATCTCTATGCCTGATCACATTGCAACATTCATCTTGTTGTGTTCATGAGAACAACAACAACAACAAAACAGTACTCTAAAAGCAACTGAGGGCAGATCTGATCTGACAAAACACCAAAGAGCTGCTTATGTTCTTCATGCGGTTTTATGTAATGGTGCAGGCAGAAAAGAAATTAATCTTATAAAACATGAAACAAACGATTGATTCCATGAAGCCCAAATACATGCAAATGATTTCACCTCCATCACCTCCAGGTGATGTAATACAGTGCAGTGTTCTGCAGCCAAGCACCAGCTTTGGCAGTGTTAGATCAGTAAATTCGTAGCAGAAGGTGGGATATTTCTTCTTCCTCATTTGTCTATCTACACAAACAAGAGCTCAAATGCGGGTAAATAAAAGACCTCTCTGAAGAGCATTTTCTCCTATTCCACACAAATTTGAACAGATGTCCTTTTGGGATAGCTGAACACAAACACAACCTGATACCCAGTCTTCCTGCAAAGCCCCTTAATTTCATCCATGTGAATGATTTGTGGCCAAACACAGAGACAACATTGATCTCAGAGTTGCCACCAAACAAGTGATGTTTTCCCACTCAGGCACATATAAAACACAACCACCTGACTCGGCCATTTCCACTCAAATCTAGCCATATCAATCCTGTGCTATTACTGCAGCCTGGAGACAAACTGAGCAACTGTTACAGAGATAAATGCAGAGTTGTTGCTTTTCCTCATAATAATAGAAGCTATGTTCCAGTGTGGGCTCTACTTTGTCCTTGACTTGCCTTAGAACAATTTTTTTTCTTCTGTCCTTCACAATTGTCGCTTGTCAGATACAACATGATCCCAGTGCAACTAAAATATCTATATCATTGTATATAGTCTATCTATCTATCTATCTATTCACTTAAAAAAAATATTGCTCAAATCGTGTAAAAGGATGGAAAAGTTCTGTCGGTGTGACAAGACAAAAAGCAAACTGATGATAATGTGATGGGATCAAAGCAGCAGGAAATATATTTAGCCCATTATACACCTTCATTTAAAGTTATTATTGAGCACGGAAACAAAAAGTCAGAGAACAAAAAGAGTCTGTTATTAGCAGCAATGCCAGAGGATTTAATTACTTTGTGCATCTTAACTGTATTTCGGCCCAGTGCCTCCAAAGCCTAGCTCTGATAATAATGTAGCGTTGTGTGTTCTCACCTAAAGGCATCATAGGAGATGTGTTTTTATCAGAAACTAGGCTGAATCTCCGGGCAGTTGTCCTTAAAGGGGTCATATCATGAGGAATCAAATTTGCCTTGGTCTTTTGAGATAAAAGAGTTTATTTTTCTATGAAAACATACTGTAACTTTAAAAGGATAAAACTTCCCCCCAGCCCAAAAATTTACTGAAACTACTGTAACTGCAAAAATTATGTAATTAGACATAAACATAAACAATACCGGACAAAGAAACTGAGGAAACTATAAAGCAGGGCGATAATGAGTAGAACAGAAACAGTTGTGTGGAAACTAATTAACAGCCAGGGAAACTAACTAGGGAACTAAGGAAAATGGGAACAGAGCAAACAGAGTGAAAACAAAACTAAAACCGGACATAACAGAGCATAACCGTTACAGTAAGAAACAAGGCATTATTTTGTGTCATTATATCAATTAATGCTGGACTTATTTATTTTGAAGCAGAGTGCTTCACTTTTTTTTTTTTATCTGAGACTGCTTCAAAACAACTCTGCTATAGTATGTTTATTCATGCTTTTAACCTAGAGGTCACATGTCCCAATCCTCATGTTTTGGAGAATGGAGAAGTGATCCGATTTGGATGTGGAGTGGAAACACACCAATTTGTGCACGTTTCTGTGAGTAATCACCATTACTTCCATGAAATCACCACAACTTCCATGAACTAATCTGATTTAAAAATGCAAATTTATTTCCTGGTATAAATATCCCCTGCCCTTGGTCCTTGGGTTCAGTTTAAAAAAAATACATTGTATCATTTGCAAGTATATTTCATATTGATATGAATGTGCCCTCTCTTTCCAGATCTTTCATGTACTTGGAATTGGAGCTGACATAAATATGGAAGACATGACTTAGTGTTACAAAGATACCATGAAAAATATTTCTTAAAGCTTTCAGACTGGGGCAAGGTGCAGAAGATGTTTGACAGCATGATTGGTACAGTATCTATAATTCACCCAAAAGTGAAATTTCTGTAATTATTTTATCACCTTATTGTTGTTCATGTTTTCTGTACCTAACCCTAACACATAAAAGACCAACTAAAAAACATTGCACTACCACACATACTGTTTGGATGCATCATTTTTGCAGTTGTAATATTTTTTTTTACAGTTAACACAATGCTAATTGTTTTATTATTATTATTAATAATAATAATAATAATCCTTTAGTCTTCATTGTCACTTTGCACTACCACAAAGTGCATTCCTGCTTCTGTTCAATTCAAACATGGTGCCTTAAGCTGTGTCATGATGGCAGGTTTGATTCTACTGACAGAAAATGTCATTAATTCTCGTGTGCATGAACACACTCAGTTCCTGGAAAGGATACAGGAAGAACCGTGACCAACTAAAACTCAGCCGAAACACAGTTGCAGCAGTAATTAGTATAATGGCCACTCTCCTAAATTGATGCCTTGCAAAATCTAGCTCTGAAAAACAGATGAACAAGTGCCTCGGACATGGCACAGAGGTTATCAATGGACATTTTCTGTGGCAGATCATACAGTGTAAAGGACACTGCATAACAACAACCTCTATGGATGACATTCAAGAAAAAAAATGTGTGTGCGTGTGTATACAGATGTGTCGCATGCAAACTTGCGCACAAACGATTCACTTTCCAAGTGGAAGCCCACAGTCAGGGTGCAGTGATTTGGAGGTGGAAGGAACAACTCATCACTGGTCGTTACCGGCAATCAGCTCTGAGACGAGCGTGGTCACACTCCTCTCCCACACTCCCCATGGGAGTACAAGCAGAGTGGGATGAGAAAACCAGGTCCCCTGAAGGGGGTCTCGAACACACCGTCTCTCACAGCCTGAAGTATAAAGACTGACACGCAAGGACCCATTACATAGAAAACGGAACACAGAAAGAGATGCCAGGCAAAAGTAAACATTTCCTTTTCATTTTCTTTGTATTCATTTGTAACGAATAGGTTGCATTATGAAACAGATTTCCTCGCCTCCCTCCTACTGATATATCATTCATTAGTGCAAGCTTTCCATGAAATAATCATATTGGGAATTTAAGCACACAGCAAAGGTGGCATAAAGCCCTCTTGCTCCCTCAAACACACACACAGATACACGCACAAACACACCTCATTTCCCCCAGACAAAAGGATTAGTCTACAGAGCATGATAAGGGTGACTGCACTAGGGCAACCTCTTCCTATTCTCCGACAAAGACACGTGCACATTTCACTCTAGCTCTGTCTCGCTCATTTCACACTTCTGTGTCTGTCTGATGGTGTCCAAGCATCCTCTGGCTCTTTCTGTTCATGCCAATCCTTCAGAGACATACAATCCATACACACTCATGGTGTCTGACACATATTGTGAGCTTAAACCACAGACCACAGGTGATCATCTCGACTTAAAAAAATGTGTTTTTGTTAAAAAGATTTTTGGTGTTTTCTCTTGGCGAATTTTTAAGCTCAGGTTTGAGACTTGATTCTGGCTCTGGCAGGTTTGGCTCATTAACTTGTGACTCAATAGGAAGTTCAATTTCACAAAAGGCACCTTTTTATTTGGTTTATCTCATCACCAGAGGTGGAAAGTAACTTATTACAAATACTTTTGTTACAGTATATGAGTACATTTTTCATTTTTTTTCCTACTTTCTTGAGTATAATTATATTGTGTTACTTTTACTTGAGTTGAATAAAAATAAAGCATTCAACTTCACTTTATTTTTCACCAAAAGAACAAAAGAACGTGTCGACGGAGCAACAGGGTGAGCTGGCACTTTTCAAACTACTGCGGTGGAGCCTTGTGCTTCAGCTAATAACAGACAGGTCTGACTCGGGTGTAAAACCAATCAAAACTTCCAGTTCAGCTGGGGGCGGTGCGCTAACGTTTCAATATTTTAGTGAATAAAAGTGAGCTATGCTCTTATTCTGATTTTAAATTGTAATTTTGGCAGCTCCTGAAATCGGTCATACTATTGATATTACCAGAGCACTGAGCAGTTTAAGTAAATGAAATAAGATCACATGATTTATCTATCAATTAGATGCACATAAAAATGTAGATGCACTATAGTAACAGTGGGCTCCTGGCACATTTTCGTTAGAACAAAAAAAAAGAAAAAAAAAGCATTTTATTTAACGTTAACCCGTACCCCACTTTATTTTTTTTACTGGCACTTTTCTATTCATACTGTTTTAATCCCTCATTTCTTTGATTGGACCTTTCACTTACCCTTCTTTGCTTTTTCCCTTCTTAAAAAACATTCAAATGATTGTGGACTTACTTTTCAAAATTAGTCATAAAGCAGTGGTCTCAAACTCAATTCCTGGAGGGCCACAGCTCTGCACAGTTTTGCTCCAACCCTAATTAAACACACCTGATCCAGCTAATCAATGTCTTCAGGATTACTAGAAACTTTCAAACAGGTGTGAGTTGGAGCTGGTTGGAGCTAAACTGTGCAGAGCTGTGGCCCTCCAGGAATTGAGTTTGAGACCACTGTCATAAAGCATCGCTCTTGGCAACAGGGATAGCTATGTTTGCTTAGCATAGCATCAAACACACAATTTATGAGATTAATATTTAATGATTTCCAAAATCACTATATAGCCTAGGCTATATATATACACGTCAGTTGTGTTTGAAATAGCGTCTGTGGTCCCATATTGCTTCCTAACACTGAGCAAGACAAAAAAATATGTTATAAAATTCTACAATAAAGGCTATGTCAGTTAGTGTTGCATTATAGATATACATTATTCTTATGAAAATACCCAAGATGATACACACAGATATATCCTTGCAATCATGTTTATTGTCTTCATGTTTCACCAGTCAAAATGTCTCTATCTGCATCAGCTGATGTCTATATAAGGGATTTCTTGGAATGTCATAAGTTTAATACTTCTATGAATCTCACTTGTGGACTTTCTGCGCGACAGCGCCCTCCGGCTTCCAGTATGAATGAAACAGTGTATGAATGAAGAGTGTTTTGCACTATATATTGAAAACATCACCTCATTTTGTGTAAAAATAGAAAAATAATACGAAAGTACTTTGTAACGTAAACGCAAACTACTTATTTACTCTTACTTGAGTCATATTATTTTTCAGTACTTCTACTTGTACTCAAGTAAAAAAGTAGCAATACTTTTACTTAAGTACAACTCTTTCCACCACTGCTCATCACAGGACACCGACACAGTCACCCAGAGAATACAGGAACACGGTGTAACAGCAAAAATCTGAACAAATCTGAACACATTCAAGCTGATTTTTGGATTGTACCTATAAAAATTATGTTGCAAGATTATTGTAGGTTATACCCACACCCCCACACCCTACTACCCCCCTTCAACAAATTTAGAGCTGTTCTTTTCAATACAATAAATAATTTAAATATGTTGTTCCTCCATCCTGACTTACATTTCTGACTGATAAACACTGAGGTAGAATTCTGTAAGTGATGTGGGCAGGGAGAAGTGGAGGAGAGATCAGCCTCTCTCACACTTTGAGCAAACACTTACAGATGAAGAGCACATTTACGAAGCAATACTTTGGCATTCAAATAAAGTCCTCATCTGCCATGTCATCAATTAGAGTTGCGTTCTGTCCCGTCTTCCCAGCAGACATACTAATAATATACATTAAGCAGCACACGGTGAGGGATGAAATTAGCGTTAGCCCAATTCACAGCCTGTCCAATCGCAGAGATATTTGCATACTCGGGAAGGTCTGGTTTGCAAAGAGCGGCCCCTGTGCTAAACAGATAAGGACATTAAAGCACCGGCGAGCCAAGGCTCACTCCCTCTTCCCTCATTAATATTTTCAGGCCTTTTCATCTCTTGGCTGAACCGTGTATCTGGGGAGAGAAGTATTAAACTTATCTTCACAATTACCACTGAACTCAGAGAATTGTATCATTTCTCAAAGTAATATAGTGCTTGGTTTCCAGAGAATTCTCTTGAGCTTTTATGCACATTCCCGGACAATAATACGATGGTATGCAGCAACAGGAAAGTATTAGAGAGAGGATCACTTCATTACTCTAAACTCTCCTACTGATGCTACCGCACACACGCTACAAGACGGCGCTATAGCCTATGGTCTGTGTGTAGTATTTAGCCTGATGTAATGCAAATGATGTATTTAATTTGACAGAGTCTTGCTCTTCTAGAGTCAATACGACTGTGAATAGCTCCTGGTCTCAGAACACACTCCATCCGAACACCCACTGATTATGCCTCGGGAACCCTGTTAGCTTTGATGTGGAATGCTAAGAAAAAAAGGTTTCTCGTTGCTCCAAGCATGTAGTAGTTCATGCGTACAAGCACACGTGCATCTGTTGCTGTTTTTGAGTATGCTATAAGTGTGAAGCTACGCCGCAGATTTGTTTACTTGTCTTTAGCTGTACCCCATTCGGCAAAGATCAGCCAACGTGGTTCCTGATGCCTGCGTGGTGCAAAGACCCCAGTTTAAAATGGAAACAAAGCATTAATTAAGCCTTAATCTTTGCAGCCGTGGCTGGGTCTATTCCTGTTTGCCTCTAGCACCATTCAAGGCAGTCTGCGAGTCTACAACACTTCATCTTGATGTTTTTGCTGATTGATTAAAGATGTAACGCTGATGTCAACAATCTGTCATTTCACTCTCTTAGTGCATCTGGCACCAAAGAATGCTTCTAATCAATCTCTTCAAACGAAACGCAGAAGTTTGTCTCCCTGGCAATGCCCTAAATTTGTTTGTTTATTAGACATCAGGACACAGGAAATTTGTTAATTTCTCTAATGTGGTGTCAGTGACACTCAATGTGTCATGTGTGTTCCCAAATCATCTCCTTTTTTTTTGTTTTGTTATCATAAAATTTATATGGGTGTTTATATAGACTGGACCAGTGAGTTATTGTCACCATGAAATCAAAATGTTCACAATTATTTTGCAGTATTCTTTTGCAGAGACAAATTCTGATGACATTTACTGGTGCGAGGGCGGGAAAACCTGTCACTCACATGAGATCACAGCAAAAGCAAACCACAAAGATCCAATCAATTCCCAGTGGACAAAATCAAGTCCCACCCTCCATTTTTTGTACTTGTTCGAGAAGCCATTTCACTTGGATATACGTCACAATGGGTAAGAAAGGACTATCACAACTTTTGTTTCATGACAGCTTTAAACTCAAAATTAAAGTTGTCATAATTTACTCACCCTCATGTCCTTTTAAAGGGTTAGTTCACCCAAAAATGAAAATAATGTCATTTATTACTCACCCTCATGTCGTTCTACACCTGTAAGACCTTTGTTCATCTTCGGAACACAAATTAAGATATTTTTGATGAAATCTGATGGCTCAGTGAGGCCACAATTTGAGAGCAAAGCCACCGAACCTCTCAAGATCCATAAAGGTACTAAAAACATGTTTAAAACAGTTCATGTGAGTTCAGTGGTTCTACCTTAATGTTATAAAGTGACGAGAATGCTTTTATTCTCCAAAAAAAAAAGCAAAATAACGACTTTTCAACAATATCTCGTGATTTCAAAACACTGCTTCTGAGCTTTACGAATCTTTTGTTTCAAATTAGTGATTCGGATCTCCTATCAAACAGCTAAACTGCTGAAATCACATGACTTTGGCGCTCCGAACCATTGTAAAGATCGATTCGTAAAGCTCCGAAGCAGTGTTTTGAAATCGGCCATCACTAGAAAAGTCGTTATTTTGTTTTTTTGGTGTACAAAAAGTGCAGTTACAATAAAAGTTTGAACCTTTCATGCTGCAAAAAGGAGGCAAAATCACAATAAAAGCATCATAAAAGAAGTCCATTTGACACATGCACAAGTCTTCTGAAGTCATTTATTTGTGTAAGACACTGTCTAAAAAACAGTTCTAGCTCTTCTTAGTATACGCCATTAAAGTTCATGAGTGAAGGATTGTAGTAATACCTAATTTGTAAACAAATTTTTCTTTTTAATCAGATCTTTTCAAAATAGCAATTTCATAAAATCAAACTGAATCAAAGATTTCTCCAGATATTACAAAATTGGGGTAAACATGTGGCCATGTGCTAATGTATTCATCTGATGCCATAAGTGTGTTTTTAATCTTAATGATTTTGTTTATCCTATCTGTATCTTTTTTTTTTTCAATGTTCAATGATTATCATATCAAAATGAGGTAATGAACCAAGACAGACTGGCCATTTCAGAAAAAAACAACAACAACAAAAAACAAGACAGTCTTCCTCCCCGATTGAGTCATAGTGGAAACATTAGTGATGTTTGAGGGGCATGCAACAGAACAACGGCAAAAATCTACAAAATCAGGAACTATCAAATGTATATTAAATATATCAGTGGTGGCGAACTCCAGTCCTGGAGAGACACAGTCCTGCAGAGTTCAGCTCCAACCCTGATAAAAACTCACCTGCTTGTAACTTCCTAGTAACCCTTCAGATCTTGATTAGCTTGTTCATGTGTGTTTGATTAGGGTTGAAGCAAAACTCTGAAGGACTGTGGCTCTCCAGGACCGACGTTCGCCACCCCTGATATATATTCTAGCACCACAATGTCCCTGTGCACAAAACAAGGTCCATACAGAAATTATTTACCAAGTCTGTTTTGTAAAAACTTACGCCCTATACAAAACACTCACCTGAACTCAAATGATATGGCCTGAACTAGTACCCAACTGTGAACCAGGCACCATCGTCCCACATCAGTGCCTGACCTCAATACAAATGCTTATCTTCCTTTTTAAGCTGTTGCTCTTCTTTAAATTGACATGTTTTTTGTTGTCATTGTTGTCCTGTGCTGAAATGGCCTCCATTTAGCCTGTGGAAGTATCTTCCTGAGGCCCTGAAGCAAACCAGAAAGGTGAATCGTAGACATGAGTGCTGGGGTTTCATTGTTGGCAGGACAGTTAACAAATGACAGCTGTTAATTTGCAGTATGCTGATGTGGTAATTATGGCCATGATTTATTCTGCGGTCCAGACTGTCTCTGTTAGACAGAGGATACCCTTTAGGGCCTGGCTGGCATTTAGCCTTCTTTCTGTGAACAGTCCATATTGGAAGAGAAGCAGATTAGTGGAGAAACATCTTCATCAGGCTGAGCAATGTCAGCAAGAACACAACAGGAAATAAACACCATTCTGTACGGGAGTCAGTCAGTCACAGATATTACCCGTCAAAGAATACACATTAAAGCAGAAGAGCAAATGTTTACTTGCTGACGACACAATCTGTAATGCTGGAAAATGTCACTTGCACTACAGAGAACAGCTTAGTTATGTTGCCTTTATAATACATTACTAAAATATATATATATTTTTACTTAAAAATGGGTTTTGGACATAAGTGTACCATTATGGCAATCCCATGGACTTTTCTACATGACTTCCACTACTGTTCAAGATTTCTCTGGTATTCCCTAATGTCATTGTCATCTAGAACATAAATGTATTACAGATATCATTATTGTTGCTTTGGTTCTTTTCACGGGGTTATATCGCTGCGCTCCCTGCTCTTATCCATGCAAGGCTGCATGCATAGGCTGGGAGTTCTTGCCCAGAACAGAACCATACCGCCAATCTAAACTGTATGCTAATTGTCAATTATCTTTGACATAAGTGGTCCTGACAGAACAACATGCTTATGCCAAACTTTATTGAAAAAATGAAGACCAGAAACATCATGCCACATGATATTTATCACGGAGGATCAACCCATTCAAGCTCATACTGAGCCGACATTGAGAGCAAACACAATGCCCCCTGTACATTCAAATGAAGGAAGGGACTCACAGGATGCTGTCAGAGGTCAGAAGGCCTCTGGACAGATTCAGTTAGGAGTGGCTGGCTGTGGAGGTGGAAGACTCTGTTCACAGGCCCATCTGCACAGAACACCTGCTGGCCCTGAGAGCAATGCTAATGAAGGTCTCTCTCTGTGTGTGTCTTTATTCTTCTCTCTCTCCAAACAGAGCCAGACATATGGAAGGGAGGGTTCCGGACTGTGGCCGGGAGAGCAACGCTTCTGCCAAACGGCAGTGTAAATCAGACAAACGCTCCACAGGTAACCTTCAGCTCAGCTCAAGAACATCGACTCAATCTGTATACATGAATCCTTTATTGTTGGCCTCAAAATCAAATAACTCTCACCCAGCACTGACAGGGAAATTGCTACTTACACTCTCAGAGCCTTCACTTTTGCAGTCTCCTTCAATCTGTAGGTTGGCTTTTTCTGCTTGCTGGTGATCCCAGGAACAATTTTTAATAGAGGCTTATCAAGGTGGAGAGAGAATGACTCTGACATTTTCAATTCTCTGTACGCAGCACCAAGAGATGCTCAAATTTCCCAAGGTCACAAAGCCGCCCACATAGACAAGACCTGAACAAGAGTGAGAATACACACACACACACAGGTTTGTTTTGCTATCAAAGTGAGGACATTCCATAGGCGTAATGGTTTTTATACTGTACAAACTGTACATTCTATCCCCCTACACTACCCCTATCCCTAAACCTAACACAGAAAACAATCTGCATTTTTACATTTTTAATAAAACATTGTATGTTTTAAGCCATTTGGTTTACGAGGACACACAAACTGTCCTCATAAACCATGTTTACGTTGTAATACCCATGTCATTATACACATTTGTGTCCTCATAAATCTCAAAAACAAGCACACATACACACAGAGAGAGAAAGAGAGAGAGAAAGAGAAAGAGAAAGAGAAAGAGAGAGAGAGAGAGAGAGAGAGAGAGAGAGAGAGAGAACAAACCTTAGACAAATAACTGGGAGACAACAAAAAACTACCTAGTAGGTAGTTATTTTTCTCTCATTTTCTTATTCTTATTTCAGGCACTGCATCACAGTCAGAAAAATCTTCCACATAAACACTCACATAAAAAATTAAAGGCTTGTAGAAAACAATTTAAGGCTGTCTGATTCCCCCTTCCCCCTCAACCCAATTTTTCTCTCCTTTCTCTTTCTTCACAGTCTAAAAACTTCATATTTATTTCACATATTTATCATTTTTAGCCTAAAGTACTCAGAAATCCCAGATTTTCTCAGGCTACATCCTCAAGTTTTTTTACATTGCTTCAGATCAGTTGTGATGTGAACTTTTGCTACATCATAAATAAACACATCCCCAAAGGTGGGTCAAAGCCTTATAAGATATAAGAGAATGTTCCAAGTTCGCTTCAAGTTAAGTTCAAAAACAAATAAAATAATTTATCCTTTATGTCATGGTTACAGCAAGGCACTTACAATGGAAGTAAACAGTGCCAACATCCGGAGAGTTTAAAGGCCAAAAATTGAAGCTCATACGCTAAGCTCTTACATTAATTCTGCTCTAAATCATGTATTATTTGACCTTATTTGAGTTGCCTAAATCATCATTTTCACAGCAGGACTGCTGTTCTAGGAGAGTTAACTTCAAGTTATTTGTCACTGACGTAATATCTGTGGGATATTTGCTTCTACATTAACCAAGATGTGTCATCATGCACCTGTTGTCAGGTAAAAGAGTAGCAGATGGTTTCTGGCTGATTACTGTCATCGAACATTATTAATGTATGCATACAACAGGAAGAAAGCAGACAACAGGAAGGAGATACGTGTTCTTCTGCTGATTTAAAACAACATCTAAATAAAGTCATAGGGGTTTGGAACAAAATGAGGGTAAATTATGATGACAGAATTGTCAATTTTGTACACTATAAATTTAAATCTTAAATCAAGCTTTAAACAGCATGTATTTTAACATTTACACATTTATAATAAATGTTTCAATGATAAAAGTAAATGAGGCAAGGCAATACATGATATATTGCCTTGCCTCATTTACTTTTACCATTGTAAGTGCATTATTGGAGCCTTGTGTTTTTTAAATAAAAGAAAACAACTAAGTTGTGCATTGTGTTGCAGAATTGCAATTTGAATTTGAGGAAGTAGAATTAAAATGAACATTCAAAGAAATTAATGTAAGTGAAATTATGTTAATTTTGGTGAACTACCCTTTTAAATTAAAAATCTTGTGACTTTAAACAGCGTGCATTTTAACATTTATTGTCTTGTCTCATTTACTTTTACCAGTGAAAGTTCATTGTCACCTGATTTTAGAATAAATAAATCAACAAATCAATCAATCAACTAAGTGGTGCATTGTGTTGTATAATTGCTATTTGAATTTGAGTGAGTAGAATTAAAATGAACTAATAAAAAATTATTTAAAAGTCACGTAATTGCAAAAAGTGTAATTTTTTAACCGCTCACACCATCATTTAAAAACTTTGAATGATGGTGTGAGAAGTTTAAAAAGTCTTTAAGTTGGAAGGATTTCTTATTATTATCAATGTTGAAAACAGTTGTTATTCATATTTTTGTGGAACCGTGACAAGGCATCTAATTTTTCACCCCAACCTAGTGGTCCACTGAGACAGGAAGCTCTGTTATGACAACGATCTGTAAGCTTGTCTATCAAGATATCTCTCAGCCTAACTAGCCCTTAGGGTGGTCTGTGAGAGCCAATGACACTCTGGTGGAGGACTGGGAGGAAATGGATCATAGCATTTGGAAAACCTCAGGGAAGAGTGGACGAGACACAGTGAGGACAGATGAGAAATGAGGGAGAAAAGGAAATGGAAAAAAAGGTGTCTAATGGCTGGAACTGAGAGTGCATAAACTCTGTGGCATGATTTAAAATCCTCCAGTGTTAAATGAACCTCACCACTAAAAGCTGTCACCAATACTCTTTTAATGGACATGCCTATGGACAGCCCAGAGAAGAAGTCCCAAAAAGAATGAAAGTAATATACTCAAAAAAGCTTCGAGCGGGTATGTGCAATCTGATCTACGATCATTCAACACGGCAGAGCAGAAAGACAGAGTGGAATTGAAACCCAAGTGTGGAAAGGATGGAAGTCTGTGTTAAAGAGTAACATACTCCTGTGTGCATGTGGGAGTGTCACATCAACACAATTAACCAGCTTACCATGAGCCTGGCAGAGACTGCAGAGCTCCCACTGTCATGCATTATTCACCCGTACCAATCATTAGAATTAATCTGAACCCTCACATATAGCTGCTGCTCCCCACTGGGCTGCCATCTTTACTGAAATCTTGAAACGGTGCAGAGCCAGCGACAACATCCATTGTTTGATATGGCTCTCGGTGGAATACTAGATCCAGGCCTGATCTCGTTCTTCACAATACATGATCTTTCTTTCATTGATCTTACTGAGGATATTTACAAGCTGTATAGCCTTTCCAAACAGCCTGGTCTCATTGTTAATACGTAGGTATTAACACGTAACTTTCAAAGACACAAAACGTATATTTTTGTACGTTTGGATAGGTGCTGAAACGTACAATTTGGACGTATTGGCAGCATTTAAACATAGCATTAAGTTTTTACAGCAAAAAAAACATAACATTTTATGTCATAAAGATATATGCACAATTTCCCTTTTATCATTTTATAGATAAATGTAAGATCCCTAAACCCCACCCCGAACCTAAACATACCCATTTTATACAGAATATTATTTATACAGTGCCGTAAACCATGCCATAATGCTAGGGCGCAACTTTCAAATTTGAATCATAACAAGCACGGGCTGCTGAGAATGAAGATCGCTGGATAAAGGGCTGAATCTTCCTTACAAACATATGGATTCTAAAGATTTGGAGTACAGCAAACCAATAAAATTGATGTGATTTGTGAATTTATGTTGGGCTTTGGTGTATTTTATGGTTGTATTGTTAGTCACTGCATAGGGGAAAATGCCTTTTGTGTCTCACAGCAAACAAACTAAATATTACAAAATGGTTAAACAAATTTTGATCATTTTAAGGTTTTAAAGTGTAGTCTTGTTAAACATTATGTAATCCTCCGAAACGAGTTTTTAGCACAAGTCACGAACAGAAATGTTATTTCATATTAAGAAGATGAGTAAACTGCATTTAATTAATGTGACTAAAAACTTGTATTGATATGACAATTGAATACAACAGAATCAAAACATTAATGCCACGATTTTAATACTAATGGGAATTCATACACATTCACACTTGGATATGTAAATAATTTACATTTTATTGCTGTCAAAACGTAAGTATTATATGTTTTAGTGCTATAAATACGTCAGTAATGTAAGTTTTTGAGTGTATGAAAACGTAAGGAAATGTACATGTGGTAGAACCACACTTTACGTAAAAATACACATTTTCATGAGATCACTGTCAGGGACACAGACAGAGGCAGGCAGGTAAGTGCAAAACAGGTGTTTATTTAAACAAAGGCATGGAAACTGGCAAACGGAGAATGCAGGTGAGTCAATGAACAAGCACTTTGGAACAGTCACTTAGCTGGTGGATTAATAGAAGATAGTCTCTGCAGGTGAAGGATCCATGGGGAACAGAGAGCAGAAGACGGATTGAAGAAGAAGATACAGGGATCTCAGGTAAGTGAGACGTAGTGCTTGCCATAGACGTTGTGCTTTCCATTGACAAGACCAGACACTGTGGTGCAGGGAGTGAGAGTCTTTATAGTGTGTGTTTGATGAGTGGATGGCTTGTAGGTGCAGGTGATTGGTGACTGAGTGCAGGTGAGGAACCAGAGGAATGTTGGGAAATGGAGTCCAGGGAAGGTGAGACAGACGGTGATGTGACAATCACATTGCTCCAAAAGGTACAATCCATAACTAATGAGAGAGCCTGTTAATAATAGAAACATAAGCACTACAGTTCTCCAGTGTTTCTCCAGTGTTCAGTGTTGCAAACACAAAGACTGTCAAACTTAAGTCAAGGACTGTCAAACCTAATTTACCTGTTCACTCACCAGTATTCCTGTAACTCACTAACCTTTCAATAAACCCTGCATTTGAGTTCATCATCTTTCTCCACCTCCGAGTCCTGTGACACGTCACCCGTGATTATTTAATTGACCTTCAGTGTGTTTAGTACATAATAATTTGTTTTCTTTTAGCTTAAAAGATAAACTTTTTAGTGCACACATTAAAACTGAATGCATTTTGATGTGAAAATGTTTAGAGTCAATTTTTAGCATATTAAAAATGAGCTAAAAAATAAATGAAATTAATCACAAAATGGCTACAGAATAAATTCATACATAAAATACAGTGGTATATTTCTGTCATGTGGCATTGGAAAGAAGTCTGGACCTTAAAGCCTTAATTTGCGCAGAACACTGAAAGAGCACATTTGAGAGTCTTTGTGTACTTTACAATACCTTTTAATATGCTTCTCATTCGGTTGTCTTCATAAAAATAAGTGGCTCATCTTCTCATCTGCGAGTCATCATTACCTTTTTACAATAATGTCTAAAAAGAAGAAATGAAAATGAACCTGGTGCACTTTGAGTTTACAATGCAAGTTTGCAGACTTGAAGTTAACCATACTCAGACCAGCTCCTGAGGCGGTCTCAGTTAGGCCTGTTTTAGAGCATGTTTAGAACAAACAAAAACCCGCTTATGAGTTTTCCCTGATATAGTGTATCAGAATTAATAAGAAGTATATCTGGCAGGAATGAGAGCAGTTATTTATAAAACAGTAGTGTACAGGCTCTCTAGATGTTCTGTTTCTTTGTGCCTGCGGCAGATTGTTACATCTCTGTCATTGGAGTTGGTTTTGTTCAGGCCCTAAAAGCTGTTGACTTAAAATCTTGTTAGTATCATGTTCCTCCCAGTCATGTTTTCTTTATTCATTGCAAGCTGATGAAACACTTCATTCATACTGCAAAAAGAGGAAGAGTATGCTAGAAAAGGCTGAATTACTGAAAAACTTCCACCACAAAACATCTTTTTAAATATGTTTCTTACCTGTCCCACTCTTTCCTTACTATATCAGATGCATTCTTATCAAGAATATTCAAGTTTATTGTATAAAATAGCTGGATATGGAAGTCTGCTTTAATTGGCAGAGAGCTTTTGAGGACAGGCAGGGGGAACAGGCGTGAACTCGTAAACAGACACTGCAGGCAAAAGCAGAGAACACAAAAAATGGTGATTGGGTGGCTGAGAAGGATAGATCCCTTGCGACGCAGTACATTCTTTGGCTCAAGGTGAGGAGTAATTGCAAAATAATCAGTAGCTCTTCCAGGTGCCAAAATTGGCTGCAAACACACACACAGATTCACCCTAGGACTTGTTGCTCATCACTTTTTCTTATTTTCTGTCTCTGTCTTTCTATTAATGTTGCACAGTGGTGCAACTATCACAATATCACAAAATACAAGGCAATCTGTAATACTTGGAGAAAGCTAACTGTTAACATTCCCATTCATTAGTTCACCTGGGAGTATGAGAGTGACCGTCCAAACCAAATGCTCTACATCAATTCATTCTCAACTATGAGTTCACTCAATCATACTGTTGCTACAATAATGCAACTACTCATAAACAGTTGTCAGTGGTCCACCAGTGACCCCTAAATGATTCACAAATGAGAGCTACACACTGTAGTTGTATCGGCAGCAGGCCAACCAGGATCCGCCCATGAAAGAATGAGTAATGACTCACCTAAGCAAGACTGAAGGCTGTTTGACTACAGACTTCTGATTTATAGTTTGCTCACGGTCTATTGACGATGGCATGTGGATGGAATATACACACTAACCAGAGAAAACCATAATCCTAATTTATGGAAATGTAATGGAAATTCCTTATTAAGTTAAGAAGATTAAGAGCAGAAAAAAAAAACAAGAAACAGAACATAGCAATACATTTAATGATGCCATTGCTCTTCATGTAAGGAAAATAAAACAACACTTTACAATAGGGTTCTATACATTAACATTAGTTAACTCAATAGCTAACACAAAATAACAATACTTTTACTCTAAGTTTTGTAAGTCTTACTGAGAATATGCAGCCTGTTCTCATTGTTAATATGTAGATATAAATATGTAACTTTCAAAGACACAAAACGTACATTTTTGTACGTTTAGAAAGGTGGTGAAACGTACAATATTGATGTATTTATAGCATTAAAACGTAAAAATACTTACGTTTTTTTCAGCAAAAAAACGTTAAATATTTACGAATCTTTTTATGTCATAAAGATATATGTATAATTTCCCTTTTATCGTTTTGTAAATAAATGTAAGATGCCTAAAACCCATCCCAAACCTAAACATACCCATTGTATACAGAATATTAAAAGAATAAAACATAATGGACAGAAATGTGTAGGAAAATGACAATTTTAGTAAAAATATAACATTAAAACGATATTTTGAACCACTAATACTACACCCATCTCTACCTCTACCTATAACCATTTCTTAAAACTATACTGTTATAAAAAAAAAAAACAGACAATCGTAATCACGATAATTTATTGCGAAAACGTCAAAAGTGGTATCAAAAGTAGTTCAAATGATGATGAGATGCAGTCGCAGCCCTCTCTGACGGTAATAGTTTTTTATAGGGTAACGTACAGAGAGCAGAATTTAACTTATTAATCGATGAAAATATGAATCCGGCTTCTCTCCGTGAAGGCGCGCACTCATTTCAAATGTCAATCCACTGAAACACGGCATGTCGTAATCTGTGACGAAGCAGGTGAGAACCAATGAGCGTTCGATATCAGTGCCGTAAACCATGTCGTAAAGCTTCGTCGAGGGCGCTACTTTCAAATTTGAATCATAACGAGCAGTCTTTGACCATGATGGTCGCTGCTGAGAATGAAGATAAAGATCGCCGGAAAAAGGGCTGGATTTGGATCTCTTCCTTCCAAACATATCGATTCTAAAGATTTGGAGTACAGCAAACAAATAAAACTGATGGGATTTGTGAATTTATCTTGTGCTTTGGTGTATCTTATGGTTGTATTGTCAGTCGCTGCATAGGAGAAAACGTTAAACTGCATTCAATAAATTTGACTAAAAACATGTATTGATATGACAAATGAACAGATTTAAAACAATGCTACTCTTGGATATGTAAATAATGTACTTTTTATTGCTGTTAATACGTAAGTATTTTTTAAGTTTTAGTGCTATAAATACTTCAAAATTGTATGTTTTTGTGTGTATAAAAACGTAAGTAAACGTACATGTGGTAGAACCACACTTTACGTAAAAATACATACATTCTCATGAGATCACGTTGGAATATGATATATGATAAGATGTAGAATAAAGACATGTAGGAAATATAACACTAAAATAAAAATGTTACAAGCTGTAATAATCTGTATTACTGTCAACCTTTCTACCAATATTCTCAAATAAAGAAAAGATGAAAAAGTAATGCAGAATTTCTCAGAAATGCCTTTTTTTTTTTAGTAAGGTGTTTTAGCTACACAAAAGAAACATATTGTTTCATCTTGTGAATACCATGCACTTGACAGTGCTCCTTAAATTTAATTAACTTGCTCTCCAGCTGAAAACTAATGGAGAATATTTGCATTCAATAAATGTGACTACTGGAGCCCTCATTCAAAATTCACTGACAACCAGAAGCTCCGCTTTTGTCAAAAGATGGCTGAAACACAAATTATAAATGCATTGTGTTCTCCTAAAAACAACCTGTATTGAGTGTATTCAAATGCAGAGTTGTTCATTGCCTATTATCCTTCATAGAGAACTAGAATGAGAGCAATTCTGGGTCCTTTTTCCACTAGTTTTGGTGGTGTATACACTCATTGCTTGGCACAAAGCAATGCGTGTGACCTCTGCATACCTCGGTATTTATTGCATTTGTTTGCATAATTCTGTGCTTAATGTCCTCTAAATGGGCAATGAGAGACTTGCTCCAGATATTACTTCATTTACATGTTACATTTGGGAAGACATGAACAACCAAACTAAAAACCTCTTAAATGATCTTTTATTGTATTGCAGTGACAGCAGGATCTCTTATTGATGTCACACTCAAAAAACCACAAGTTTAGTGCTGCATTGTTATATTATAATGTCATTTTTTTATTGGCTAGAAATGTATTAAACTGGGTTTAAATACGGTTGAATCTGATCCATATATCATGCTCTGTGTAGCAAGCTTTCTACTTCCTTCCTGCGTCCCCTTTTGTTTGAGCTTGCCCTGTCAAATGCAGTCAATATGACGACATTTACAAAAAATCAACTCTTGCAGCCACACAGTGTCATTCATCAATTGTGATTATTACTGTATGTTTTAATCAAGAATGAACACATAAACACAGAGAAAAGCCACTAAAACAGAAATGACTGCAATGACTTTGATCACAAAGTATCCACCCAGCATTCAACGGTTCTCTCTACACCTTCAAGCATGTGTCCTGAATTTAGATTTTGCCCATATAAAAGAACGAAGTGTCTGTGATCAGAATGCATTTAAATCGGACTGCTCTGCCATACACACTCATGGTGACGAATAGTTCAAACCACCGTTTTCTAGTTCACAAGACTCTGCCCATGCCTATTTCAGAATTTTATTGAGAATGACTTTTAAATTCCAGACAGATAGACAGACAGATAGATGTTTTGTTTTTACTCTGTTTGATTCCTTCCTGTTTTGCCTGATTTCCTAGTTATTTTCACTGGCTGTTAATTAGTTTCCACACACCTGAGTTCTTTTTACCTTTAAGCCTGAGTTCTTTCTGTTCAGTGTCTCGTATCGTCTACTGTATGTCAGGGGTAGGCAACGTCGATCCTGTAAAGTCGCTGTCCTGCAGAGTTTAGCTCCAGCCCTAATCAAACACACCTGAACAAGTTAATCAATGTCTTCAGGATTACTAAAGCTATAGGCAGGTGAGGTTTTTTTTTTCAGGGTTGGAGCTAAACTCTACAGGACAGCGGCTCTCCAGGACCGACATTGCCTACCCCTTGTCTATGTTTTACATGGTTGTGTTTAAGTTTTCTTCTATGATCTCCTGTGTGTTCCATGTGGATTTAATAAAGACCGTTGTGACAAGCAGGGTGGGCGAGAGCTGTGAGGGAACGGCGTGAGGCCGGTGACGCGAGTGATAATGAGCGTCAGCTGCGTGTTGCACCGGTCTCGAATCTCTCACGGAGGAGCTCCGGAAGCATAAAAGGGGAGCGACGACAGTGAAGGACGAGAGAGGACCAGGCCTGGACTTTACTTTATGTTTTATTATGTTTGTGTGGCCGGCAGACGTCCGTGAGGGTCTGCCAGCATTACTTTCGTTTTGTATTTGTTTATTTTATATATTAAAGTTGTGTTTACCGTTCGCCGGTTCCCGCCTCCTTCTTCCCATATCAACAAACATTACTACATTGGTACCGAAACCCGGGAGGAAGGAGGGACATGCTGTCAGAGAGCCCTCGCTGCTGAGGGGGATCGCGGTGCTGAGGAGGTCGGGCAGCGCCAGAGTGTGAAGCCCGCGAGTGGCTGCCCTAGGCGGTGGTGCTGGAGCGAGTATACATCGGGTGGGACAGAGAGCTCGCTGCCGTGCTTCTGGGACGAGGTGGGGTGGCTGCCGTCCAAGAGGGAGCCGAGGAGTTGCTGCCGTTCGCCATGGGCCGGAGCCTGCTGCCGGGGGAGGAGCAGGGAACGGGGGACTCGCTGCCGGCTGCCCTCAGCCGGAGGAGCCATCGCCGGCCGCCAGAGGGCGGAGGAGGATCGAGCCGTCCACCGAGCGTCCAGTACCATCACATGGCACCGCGAGGAAGAGCCTCTCGGTTGGCTGAGGACCGAGTGGCAGTGTGTCCGGGAACCGGAGCAAGAATTTTTTTTTTCTTTTCCTTTTTCCTCTTTCCTCTCTTCCCTCTCTCGTCTGTCGCTCCCTGTGCTTCCGTCTCCTTTTCTTTCGTCTCGTCTGTCCTTACCCCCAGGTGCTGCGACTGCCGAGACTGGCCCCCGGGGGGAGTAGAGCGCAGTCTTGGGAGTACCCCCCGGCCCGCGAGGGGCAATGGGGGTATGTGACGAGCAGGGCGGGCGAGAGCCGTGAGGGAACGGCGCGAGGCCGGTGACGCGAGTGATAATGAGCGTCAGCTGCGTGTTGCACCGGTCTCGAATCTCTCACGGAGGAGCTCCGGAAGCATAAAAGGGGAGCAACGATAGTGAAGGACGAGAGAGGACCGGGCCTGGACTTTACTTTATGTTTTATTATGTTTGTGTGGCCGGCAGACGTCCATGAGGGTCTGCCGGCATTACTTTCGTTTTGTATTTGTTTATTTTTATATATTAAAGTTGTGTTTACCGTTCGCCGCCTCCTTCTTCCCGTATCAACAAACATTATTACAACCGTTTTCTACTCCTTCGTCATGCGCTTCTCTACAACCTACTGTGACTGGACCACAGAACAGATTTTAGTGCTATTTTTCTTTTTTTTCCCTCTCCCCCTCACAATTGAACCTACCCGCCATCCAACTACTCTGCCTGGAGGACCATACAAGGGACATTTTAGATCTGGCATGCCTAACCCACTATCTCCGAGGTACGCCTTCCAGTGAACGGTCCCAGAGAGCATTTCGCTGCTTTTTTGGAGTGGGTGCTGGTGAGTAATGAATCGGCTTTCAACATCTGCCCAGTGGAGGACATCACCAGAGCCCAGCCAGCCACTGCCCACATACTGCACTGAACGAATGCAAGAGCCCACTGCAGACAGAGAGCTTGAGTCTGCTGCGATGCACGAGCCAGATATGAGGACTGAGCCAACCGTCGCCTGGGAGCCTGAGCCCCACAGTGAGTCTGACCAGGTGCGTAAGCCATGCGTCGCTGTGGGACTGCTCATGGAGTACAAAGGCATGGTGAAAAGCAACGCCCACACGCAAAAAGAAACAAATCCATCTTTTGTTCTTTTGAGAGATGAAGGCTATTCTATACATTACTGTTTCAAAAGAAGAAAGACAACTGGATCTAAGTAGGACAGAAAGAGAAGTGGACAGTAGATGTACAAACCCCATTCCAAAAAAGTTGGGACACTGTACAAATTGTGAATAAAAAAGGAATGCAATGATGTGGAAGTTTCAAATTTCAATATTTTATTCAGAATACAACATAGATGACATATCAAATGTTTAAACTGAGAAAATGTATCATTTAAAGGGAAAAATAAGTTGATTTTAAATTTCATGGCATCAACACATCTCAAAAAAGTTGGGACAAGGCCATGTTTACCACTGTGTGGCATCCCCTCTTCTTTTTATAACAGTCTGCAAACGTCTGGGGACTGAGGAGACAAGTTGCTCAAGTTTAGGAATAGGAATGTTGTCCCATTCTCATCTAATACAGGCTTCTAGTTGCTCAACTGTCTTAGGTCTTCTTTGTCGCATCTTCCTCTTTATGATGCGCCAAATGTTTTCTATGGGTGAAAGATCTGGACTGCAGGCTGGCCATTTCAGAACCCGGATCCTTCTTCTACGCAGCCATGATGTTGCAATTTATGTAGTATGTGGTCTGGCATTGTCATGTTGGAAAATGCAAGGTCTTCCCTGAAAGAGACGACGTCTGGATGGGAGCAGATGTTGTTCTAGAACTTGGATATACCTTTCAGCATTGATGGTGCCTTTCCAGATGTGTAAGCTGCCCATGCCACACGCACTCATGCAACCCCATACCATCAGAGATGCAGGCTTCTGAACTGAGCGCTGATAACAACTTGGGTTGTCTTTGTCCTCTTTAGTCCGGATGACATGGCATCCCAGTTTTCCAAAAAGAACTTCAAATTTTGATTCATCTGACCACAGAACAGTTTTCCACTTTGCCACAGTCCATTTTAAATGAGCCTTGGCCCAGAGAAAACGCCTGCGCTTCTGGATCATGTTTAGATATGGCTTCTTTTTTGACCTATAGAGTTTTAGCCGGCAACGGCGAATGGCACGGTGGATTGTGTTCACCGACAATGTTTTCTGGAAGTATTCCTGAGCCCATGTTGTGATTTCCATTACAGTAGCATTCCTGTATGTGATGCAGTGCCGTCTAAGGGCATAAGATCACGGGCATCCAGTCTGGTTTTCCGGCCTTGACCCTTACGCACAGAGATTGTTCCAGATTCTCTGAAGCTTTGGATGATATTATGCACTGTATATGATGATAACTTCAAACTCTTTGCAATTTTTCCCTGAGAAACTCCTTTCTGATATTGCTCCACTATTTTTCGCCGCAGCATTGGGGGAATTGGTGATCCTCTGCCCATCTTGACTTCTGAGAGACACTGCCACTCTGAGAGGCTCTTTTTATACCCAATCATGTTGCCAATTGACCTAATAAGTTGCAAATTGGTCCTCCAGCTGTTCCTTATATGTACATTTAACTTTTCCTGCCTCTTATTGCTACCTGTCCCAACTTTTTTGGAATGTGTAGCTCTCATGAAATCCAAAATGAGCCAATATTTGGCATGACATTTCAAAATGTCTCACTTTCAACATTTGATATGTTATCTATATTCTATTGTGAATAAAATATAAGTTTATGAGATTTGTAAATTATTGCATTCCTTTTTTATTCACAATTTGTACAGTGTCCCAACTTTTTAGACAACTAGAGGACAAGTACTTCAGAGTAGTTTGAGAAACAGCCTGTGCTTTTAGGCAGACTTTCATAGAAAATACAATATCTGACATTGACAAATAAAACGAGAAGGATATGAGAATGAGCAAAAGAACAAAGATGACATTTTAAAGTTTTAGAAAAGAGTATTATGAATAGATGAAAGTTTTAGGACCTAAGTTTGAGGTGTTTGATGAACAGTTTGAACAGTTTGATCAGACTGATCCTACAAGCTATACACTTTGAAAAACACTGAATGAAACCTGCTGAACGAAGCTGAATATCTTAATAAACCAAAATAAACCAGCATTTATATGAAACATAAATAGTCATTCTTGTACATGTCTTTATTTGAAAACAAATCAGGGAGGCAAATTTTTAAAATCTAAATTTGTTGTCATGAACAAACCATTTAGAGTTTCCACAGGAATCTTCCCATCCTCCAAAGAAAACAGGCCTTTGCTGTGTTTCTGTGCACTTGCCCTGATTAACCATTGCTCAGATTATTTACTGCATAATCAACGCATCATACATTTTGAAGGGCTAAAGTGATTCACACACAGAAACGTCAGAAAGCCATGAGAAGCAACCATCATCAGGCTAGTGAATGCATGTTTTCAGTAATACTGTCTGATACCTTAGGTATTTGAATATAGCATCAAATGCATAACAGATTGTGTAAAAGTCAAGCGATTTCCAGAGGGAGGAAACCTTTCATTTAGGTTTGCACTACTGGCACGTTATTGACATTTCTCTTAATACTAAAACCCATCTGACCACAGTAAGTCAAACATAATGCTTTCCTTTAAGTTCAGGTGCAGTGTTAAAAAAATGAATGTAGCAGTAGGATTTATATAGACAGGATCTCAGAGCTGACAAGATTAGACAGATCATGCCTCTATTTAAGATCAGTAATGATAGAAAGAGGATGGAGGTGTTGACTGACAACAAGAGTGATTGCTCCTCTCTACAACATCATCATTTGCTTGCAGATCGATAACAGTGTATTTGTATGCGTGCGTTTCTGTGCACAGGTTATTTATTTTTGAGTAAACAGAAGAAAAGTGGAAGTGTAGGACGGGAGAACTCAGACACCAAAGCATATTTAAAGCGATGAGTTTCTCGATAATTAAATCAAGGCAAGTGGCAGCATGGGAAGAGACCTCTCACGTAAGAGTCACTGCCTATTTACTGCCTATTAGTAACCATAGATCACCCAGTCTCCTGTTGACTCACATACATTAACACACACATTCTCACCGTATTTATGGCCCAATAAATGATACTGCAGATTGGAAGAATGCCAGAGCAGATATTCTGTATTCTTCATATATTTAACACGTCCCAACTGCCAGTGCCATTTTCATCTCTCCATGAAATATGACTGGTTCCCTGACTATGACAAGTCTTTTTTTGCAAAGTTTCGTTGCACTGTGTTTCTACGATCAGTCGACTATATTCAGAGATTTACTACTAACAAAAGACGACTGTTACATTACAGGATCTCACTTTCTTTCTTGCTTTCTTTCTAAGAAAGAAAAAAAAGAGAAAGAACTCACCCTAAAGAGATATAAGACTATAGCTGTTGTGTTATTTCCCTTGACATTTATAATGCCAGTTTTCTTTCATGTCTCTCCACTTCACAAGTCTGATTCCAGCCGATCTAGTCTCTACTCTCATGGGAAAAACAGAGAATCTTGCATTCTGTATGCTATGGTCACATAACTGTTAGGGATGTCAATCAACTTAAAATTTTTAATTGAATGACATAATATGCTAATTAATAAAACTAATGACAATTAATCACATATATCAATATTTGGTAAGAAAATCTCTCAAAAGTAATAATATTCTAAGAATACTCTATTACAAAACAGTGGTTTCTTGTAAATAAAATTCCTTTCTTGTAAAAGAAATTTACGTACAAAATGTTTAAAAGTTTGGGGTCAGTAAGTCAGTAAGGAATACATTTAAAATGTATTATAAAGAAAACAGTTATTTAAAATAATCATAATATTTCACAATATTGCTATTTTAACCATATTTTTATCAAATAAATGCAGCCTTGGTATGCATAAGATTTCTTATTGACTTTTGAACGTTAGCGTAATTTTTTAAACCATTATTTTATATATATATATATATATATATATATATATATATATATATATATATATATATATATATATATATATATATATATATATATAATTGATTAAATTAATTGACAACTCAATTTTCAATAAAAAAAAAAAAAAAGAATAAAAACAACAGTCTAGCACTTTCTGGTTTCATGTAACTATACAAATCTCTTCTTTATACTGAAATAACTCCTACCAAGAAATGTAGAAATTTGTTTCTTCATATAAATGTGACCTATATTGCATGTGTTTATCTGGAAGCTGCTATACAGACTCGTGCAGTACTCCCACACCTATGTTCAGTTCCTCACACTTACAGTACATCTCTCACACCAAATGTGTTACAGTAAAAAAGCTCTTTACCCAGCAATTTTCTCAAGCACTCCATCACCCAATAACACACACAATACAATCAAAGCTACATATCTTACAATCAGTATATTAAATTCTACAGTTATTGATCAAAAAAAAGTTAAGATAACAGTTGGGATTTTGCAGATACAATCAGTCAGATGTATCTGGAAGCACATTGATAATGGAGTTCACACCAGGAGCATGTAATTTAATTATACTCATTCAGTATGGGGGCTAGATGGCCTCTCTGTAGCCATAACCACAGACAGAGAAGAGAGATGGAAAAATTCAATAAATATGACAAAGAGAGGTAAGACCCTATAAAAAAAAGAAAAAGAGTTTAATTAAAAAAAAAAAAAAAAGGCAGGTTACAGCCTGATGCTGAAGCAAAACCATTTTTAAGTTCAACATACAACTTCTCTAGTTCTTTAGAAAACACAGTTCTGACTAAAATATTGTTGGAAGAGCAATATTTGAAGGCACTGTAAAATAGTCCACCTCAAAGGTGACTAATAAATTATATTTCTAAGAGGAAGAATGGTTTTTACTATAAACACATTTAAGTTACTGTATATTCAAGTCCTTTATCATACTGATGCTGCCACCAATTTCTAAAAGCAATAAATCACCTAAGGCCATGCATTACATTTATTTCACCATAGGTTTAAGCATTATAGGTTAAAGATTTTTCACTTGTCTAACAACACCACTGATTTTAGCCTTGGTAAAGTCATGTTAATGGCCTCTCGGGGCTTATTGCTTTAATGTATGCTGCTTCAAAGAACCTGGAAGCAATAATGCAGCCTGTTTCTGAAACAAGAGAGAGTTGGATCCAGGTACAGCAAAAACCTTCATTGAAACAAACACAACGAAAGTAAAACCAGGCAGAAACAGAATACTTCAGACACGGGCACAGAACTGAAACAAGAGCAAACATAACATCAATCAAGGACAAAATCAGACCAAGAACAAAGGAAACACTGGGGTATAAATGCACAAGATAAAAAGGGCTACAACAAGGAACAGGTGAGGGTAATCAGTTGCTATGGAGACTAATGAGGGTAACTATGGAAACAAACAAGGGTAACTATAAGAACAAACAAGGCAGCAATGGAAACAACAGCTGCGTTCTAAATCGTCCTCTATACGCTCATTCACTATTCCCTACATTACTCCAATAATATAATCCACTTGAAGAAGTGAACAAATGAACCATATTTTTCATACCATTACAATTATTTGTAACATTATATTCATTATTTTCTTGTAGACAGTACAAAATGTACAAAAATAATATCAGAATGATGTAAATCAGCATAACAGTGGCAAAACCATGACATACACTAAATGAAATAATACATAATTTCCTTTGTTTTCCGTTATGCTTCATTTTCTATGAGAATATAGTGTTTTATTATCTTTTAATTTTAGGGTAAATTATGACCACATTTCATGGTATTCACCCATAGCAACTCAATAGAACTCAACAGAAGTCCATGCTGGTCCATAGTAGTGAGTTTTTATGCCATGCCCCAGCTGGCATCCATCACAGCAGTGGCAAAAAGGGAGAGATCTGAAATACTGATCAGAGAATGAAACTTAATGCTTATGATCAAAGGCAACATACAGGACTAATCCTCTTTAGGAAAGCACTCACTCTAGAAATAAAACTAATCCAAACTAAAGATGGAGAGCCATTAGATCAAACGTAAGTCTCTTTGAGGGTAAACAAGGATAAGTGTTCAAATTTAGGACAGAAACAAATACTGTACTTTACATGAGTATGCAAACATTTGCTTGATCAACATACTACTGGTGCATTTTCCAACATGCTGGTGAAATAATGTTGACACTCTAGGGGGTGATAGAATTGCTGTCAAATTCAGCTATACTGTTTTTGTGCTTTCACAGTGTTTCAGGGTGTGTAAGATTTGTTTATGTTAAAAAAAACATTCTCTTGACCACATTTATTGTTCATTGACTATTATTAGTATGCCATTCATGGGTTTATCCCCCCAAAAAGTGTAAACATTGAGCCTCCCAGGCACCATCAAAACATTGAGAGCAGTCCACTCAGATCCATCAGTCTCTTTCCAGCTCAACGAATAGCGAGAGTTTGGGGCGTGGCTACTCTAGCAGGCTGACAGATTACATGGGAAAAAAACATTGGCTGTATCCAAAATCGCATACAGTACTTCCCTAGTAGGTGAAAAACAGTATGTGAGAAATGAAGTATGTCTGAATTCACAGTACTCATTAAAGAGTAGGCAAAAGTACCTGGATGACCTTGTACTTCCGATGAGACTCTTAAGTGTGCATACGATGGACACTTTACTACCCCATGAGGCCACGGGAGAGGATTTGTGAATGGCAGTGAAGTGACGCATGATAATGACAGCATGGTGGATGTAGTACGTCCGAATTACATTCATACTACACACATTCATACTATATAGAACATACTTTTTTAGCGGTTGTGAAGTAATGACTTATTCAAAATAAGTACTTACTCAAGAGAGTATGTGATTTCGGAAGCACCCATTTAGTTCTGGTTACAGAAGCACAAGTTAAAATTCACTGCATTTAGACCTTCAAAGATTAAAAAGGTCATGAACACGTCAGTGCGAACAGGGCATTGTGATGCAATGCACTGCAACGGTTGCTTCAGTACCATACAGCATCATCAATCACACACCCATTCAGAAAGACCTGCTACGCTGCTGCTGCTGTAGATTATAGCTGTTGTAGTAGATTATAGCTGCTGCTGATTATTGCTGCTGCTGCAGAGCAAGTACAGGAACTTGCTACTGCCAATACATACGCCGATACGCTGCTGCGAGTAAGACATAGTGCTGCTGCACAAATAGAATATATCAATAACCCATAGCAGATCTATACAGGTGGAGCTGGGGAAGGTGGAGGGTTTTAGAGTAACTCTGAAGCATGCTGCAAACTGTTATAGTGAATGTAACCATCCATTTAAATGTGTGAGCAACAAGCTCATTGGCTGCAGATGTGACATGGACCAATCAGCTTGTGCTAGTAGTTAATGCTGTAATTATCATCAGCTTCTGTTAAGCCATCAGCCTGTGCCATCTAGAGTTTCATGACAGAACTATGTATATATACTACTTTTTTAATGGTCATGAAGTAAGTTTCAAAATACTACCTACTTGTAATGATGGGTCGAATGCGTGAGGATCCATTTGCAGCTTTATTACGATAAACACCAAAGCAGACAGGGGCAAAGGCAGAGACACAAACAGGGACAGGCAATGGTCGAGGCAGGCGGCAGACAAGCAGAGTAAAGTCACAGGCAATGGTCAGGGCAGGCGGCAAACAAACACAGTCCAAATAACAGGCAAGGATCAGGGCAGGCGGCAAACAAACACAGTCCAATAAACAGTCCAATGGCAACAGAAATACAATCCACAAGAAAACGCTCAGAAGTGATCACCGGGGCAAATCAAGACTTCGCAAAGGGTGTGTGTGTGTGTGTGTGTCTTAAATAGTCCACGTAATGATCTGCAGGTGTGTGTGGCAATTGGTGATTGGTGCATGTGATTGGAAGGGAGGATTATGGGAAGTGGAGTCCAGGAACTGACAGGAACAGACAGTGATCGTGACATAACGCCCCCCTTCCGGAAGGCGCGTCCTCGCGGCGTAAATGGCACAGATAGGGAGGGGGGGGTGGGTACATTGGAGACCTGTTGGCAGACGGGAACGGGGTCTCCAATGCAGGTCCAGGAACTCGGGCAGCCACGGGGGGTCAGGTGCCACGGGCAGCCACGGCGGGTCAGGTGCCACGGGCAGCCACGGCGGGTCAGGTGCCACGGCGGGTCAGGTGCCACGGGCAGCCACGGCGGGTCAGGTGCCACGGGCAGCCACGGCGGGTCAGGTGCCACGGATAGCCATGGTGGGTTAGGTTCCAAGGGCAGCCACGGCGGGTCAGGTGGCTTGGGCAACCACGGCAGGTCAGGTGGCTTGGGCAACCACGGCAGGTCAGGTGGCTTGGGCACCCACGGCAGGTCAGGTGGCTTGGGCAACCACGGCAGGTCAGGTGGCTTGGGCAACCACGGCAGGTCAGGTGGCTTAGGCGGCCACGGTAGGTCAGGTAGCTTGGGCGCCCACGGCAGGTCAGGGTCCGTAACCGGCCACAGCAGTTCACAGGCGGTTGAAGACCGTGGGCGTGTAAGGTCCCCACCCGCAAGCTCAAGCAATTCGGAGGCCGCTGATGATCGCGGCCGTGCAGGGTCCCCACCCACAAGCTCCCCACCCTCAGGTATATGGCCCCCCCCCAAAAAGTTCTTGGGGAATTCAACGGAGGCCGTGGCGGTTTCGTGGGTAAGGAGCTCGGGTGGCGCCGGCAGGGCGAGGAGCTCGGGTGGCGCCGGCAGGGCGAGGAGCTCGGGTGGCGCCGGCAGGGCGAGGAGCTCGGGTGGCGCCGGCAGGGCGAGGAGCTCGGGGACGGCCTCCGTGGCCGTATCAGGAAGAGCGGGCTGCTCTGGGACGGCAGCGGACTGCTCTGGGACGGCCTCCGGGCTTACAACGGGCTCTGGGACGGCCTCCGGGCCTACAGCGGGCTCTGGGAAGGCCTCCGGGCCTTGAGGGATGGAGGAAGCCTTCTTCCTCCTCCTCCTCCGTTTACATGGTTGAGGCGGTGGCTCTATGCCTACCTCCTCTGAGGGCGCTGCAGCGGGCTCACGGGTTGGAGCGGACTCGCGGACTGGAGCTGGTTCTGGAGTGGACTCACTGGCTGGAACGACCCCTATGTTCCCAGACACTGGCGGGGCGGCCATCTTGCCCGTGGGCACTGGCAAAGCGGCCATCTTGTCCATAGCATCCAGAGAATTTGAGTGCGTGGCAACCGGCGAGCTTGAGTGCGTGGCAACCGGCGAGCTTGAGTGCGTGGCAACCGGCGAGCTTGAGTGCGTGGCAACCGGCGAGCTTGAGTGCGTGGCAACCGGCGAGCTTGAGTGCGTGGCAACCGGCGAGCTTGAGTGTGAAGCGGCCGGCGGAGGCTTAGGAATGCCAGCCGCTCGTACTGAAGTCAGCGCTGGATCAGCCACACTGGAACGCAACCCACTCCGCTCCCAAACAGATCCAGAGACGTGATGTAATTCTAGAGGATCAACGGAGACTTGACTTGGCTCTGGAAGATCAGCGGAGACATGATGTGATGATGTTGTGGCCGCCATTTTGTGCAGGCTCTCTTTAGAGGCAGCCATTACATGGGGGGACGAGGTGTCGTTCCTCCGCGACACCCACAGTAAAAAGTGAACCAACAGTAAGCAGGGCAAAGTCCAGAAATTCCACGAACGACCCTCGGGGACCATTAATAAGTAAGTAGTCCTTCAATGGTTCGTTTAATCCATAGCCAAAGAAGTCAATGAGGGCACAGTCAGGCAGGTCAGAGAAATAGGCAATGTCTAAAAACTTCTGAATGTGGTCCTCGAGTGTACAATTACCTTGCCGAAGGCGGACGAGACGTATTGCTGGGTCCATGCTAAGGCTGGAAGCGCTCGTAGAAGCTGCTGGATCGTTTGATGGCGAAGTCTTCTGTAATGATGGGTCGAATGCGTGAGGATCCATTTGCAGCTTTATTACGATAAACACCAAAGCAGACAGGGGCAAAGGCAGAGACACAAACAGGGACAGGCAATGGTCGAGGCAGGCGGCAGACAAGCAGAGTAAAGTCACAGGCAATGGTCAGGGCAGGCGGCAAACAAACACAGTCCAAATAACAGTCAAGGATCAGGGCAGGCGGCAAACAAACACAGTCCAATAAACAGTCCAATGGCAACAGAAATACAATCCACAAGAAAACGCTCAGAAGTGATCACCGGGGCAAATCAAGACTTCGCAAAGGGTGTGTGTGTGTGTGTGTCTTAAATAGTCCAGGTAATGATCTGCAGGTGTGTGTGGCAATTGGTGATTGGTGCATGTGATTGGAAGGGAGGATTATGGGAAGTGGAGTCCAGGAACTGACAGGAACAGACAGTGATCGTGACACTACTACTACCTACTGTATATGCAATTTTGGACGCAGAATGTTAGCCTACTCATTTGCTTAATCATGACACATAGCAACACATCAACGTGCTCTCTCGCTGTTTAGTGCTGTTAACCGCCCTCATCATCCTAAATAAATAAAGTTCTTACAGTAATGTAAGGGTGCTCAGAGTGAGTCATTCATATCTGCCTCCATTTTGTTAGCAACGCCCAACTTCCAACGATCCAATCAATTCCCGAAGGATGAAATCAAGTCCCGCCCTCTCATTTCAGATGCCGTTTTATTCGGATAGACGTCACAGTAGAGAAGAAAACACAATCGCAACTTCCGTTTCATGCCGACTTTAATATTATAAAGTGACAAGAATACTTTTTGTGTGCCAAAAAAACCCCAAAATAACGACTTTTCAGCAATATAGTGATGGACAATTTTTAAAACACTGCTTCGAAGCTTTACAAATCTTTTGTTTCAAATCAGTGATTCGGATCACGTATCAAACTGCCAAAGTAACGTGAACTATTGAAATTTCGAAACACTTATGATGTAACAAAGCCTCGTTTACTGAAATCACGTGACTTTGGTGCTCCGAACCACTGATTTGAAACAAAAGATTCGTAAAGCTTTGAAGCAGTGTTTTGAAATCGGCCATCAATAAATATTGTTGAAAAGTCTTTTTTTTTCTTTTTTTTTTTTGGCACACAAAAAGTATTCTCGTCGCTTTATAACATTAAGGTTAAACCACTGTACTCACATTAACTGTTTTAAATACGTCTTTAGTAGCTTTCTGGGCATTGAAAGTGCTAATTATCTTGCTGGCAATGCAGGCCTCACTGAGCCATTGGATTTTATGAAAGATATCTTAATTTGTGTTCTGAAGATGAACGAACATCTTACGGGTGTGGAACGGCATGAAGGTGAGTAATTAATGACAGAATTTTCATTTTTGGGTAAACTAATCCTTTAATCTAATCTAAATAATGTGGCCACATGAGCTATTGATCGATAATGAGCCAAGTTCTAAGTTCTAATGAGATCTAAGTTCTAATAAATCTGTTAATCTGTTAATCTGTTTTTGTGACCGGTAAATATCACTGATTACTGCTACAGTCTGCCACACTGTACCAAATAAAACACACTGAGGTATGAAAGCAGCCAATAATAAAATAAATAAATAAATAAATAAAAAACTCGAATGGAACACAAGCTTCAGCCCCCAGACAGTACAGCATTCAAACACATCCTACACACAAACTAACACTTCACACAGAGTAGATCAACAGACGTGAAACAGTGTATTAACATACTTACCGTCTGTCTACTTCAACAGATTCTTGAAGGCAGAACAGATTTTTCTCTGGCTGATGCATTGGTTCAAAGGATATATTGGCTTTTTATTTGTATTTTACGACTGGTCGCATAAAGCAGGTATTTGCTCTCAAGTGCTACTGCCAAGGACGGCATAAAGTTTTGATAAAAACATGTTAAAGAAAGCAATGAATGCAGAATTTCATCAAATCTGCCCCATTTTTCATGTAAGAGCACAAATTAGAGTGTTAAAAAGATGCTTTTATCTGAAAAGATTAAAAGGGGTTGGCTTTACGTAGCTTGATTTGTCCTTTCTGTTTCTCCTCTTTTAACATTGTTGAAGAGTCACTTAAGAGTCAAGTGACAAGAGAAAGCAATGACCTTGCATTTCACTTTCCAGAACAACATTGCCTCCGGAATGATTTCAGTTTCTCAATCTGGTATGATTTGCAAAGCTCGGAGGAAATAAATTTGTTTTTATTTATTTATGCATTTTCAAGACGAAATCTGAAGAGCCGTGTTAACGTCGCTGTGATGCTGACGTTTAGCTGGACAGATGAAAATTGAGTCGAACGCTCTTGGAAATGGGGGTCTTACTGGTGACCGGGGGGCAGAGATTGATATTTGAATGGTTTAAACAGTAAGATATATGACCTGCACTTAAGAAATTCAGCAGTCTCTTTCATCTGAAACTCAAATGAGGGCAGTGCTATAAATGTAAAATGCAGAAAGAGCCTAATGCTGTGTACTCAATGTGTTCTCTCTAAAGCTGTTCCTCGATTGTATTTCCATCTGTTGTACTTTTTAATTCCTATCTATTCCTTATCCCTCTAACTTCTTGCTGGGAATTATTAATAACATCCTGTTAAAAGAAGTGAGAAACTGAAAAAAAAGAAGAAAAAAAAAGAAAGAAAGAAAAACGAAATTGCACTGCGTCTTTAGCATTTGTGTCACAGCACATGATAGCTAATGCAATCTCCTTTTAACATATGAATTCTTGTATGAAATGTTCATATGTATATCAGTTTTAATTCAAATTATCTTTATAGCACTTTTCACAAGGCACATAATTCCAACATTGCCTTACAAACCCCCTACTGAGCAAGCCAAAGGCAAAAGTGGCAAGAAAAACTCCCTAAGATGTTTAAGTTAGAGGTAGACTATCATTTTTTCTTAACAATATGATTATTTTTTGTATATTTTGTCTGATAATCAATTTTCAGATTTATTTTGTCATTTTGCAATCTGAATAGCTGAAAAGTGTAAACAGTGGTAAAAAAAAAAAAAAAAAATTATCCAAACCCAAATGATTATCAGTCAATCTCTAGTTTAATATAAATAAGGAAGAAACCAAACATGAGAATGTCTTTAGATTGGCACATTTCAACAAATTATACAAAGAATACATGAAAAGAAAAAACAATTACAAAACAAAATTTAACAGCTGCCTATTATTCACTCTCATGGTACTGTACGCAGCAAAGAAATGCTTCTGCAGAATCATACGTCTTTGTTCATGAAAAAGGAAAATGATAGCTTTCATAGTCAGCCTGATCATGGACAAACAATTTCTGAGTAATCTATAACTCCTAAACAGCCTCCAAAAGCCATATGAACATTTCATTTCATGAATCAGTCATTTGAATGTTTAAATATACACTTTTGTAGTGTGAGGGATGTAATGCATTTGTACACCAGAGGCCACTTTCAATTCAGACAGATCACAGCAGTTATGAACATTCGCTTGTGTATGTACACAAACTCTAAAGATGAAATCTAAATTCCCTCGTAAACAACTTGGGGTAGAGGGGTAAAAGAGGACACGAGGTCACCAGAAACCTTTGAGTAATCTTCACATATAGATCCACAAACACACCTTTTCAATTCTCAGAGGGGCAAATTTCAAATAAGCCTTTTAAACACATCAGCATGTGCAATTGCAGTTAGGAAGAAAAAAAAATTGGTTTTACTCTAGGGAAAGTTTCACCCCCACTGCTATGAGGCACGCTAGCATGCATTAAATGAATGACTGATTAGCATCGGCAGCATGCAGATGAGCAGAAGCTGCTCTGAGACTTGACTGGGCCAGCAGGCAGATGTTCCGAGGAATCAACCATTTCCTCTACATCTTCCCAGCATGGAGGCAGAAAGACATGTGCCAAGGTCTGATCTGTGCTTCCATTTATCTTTAAGCCATCCAGCTTTGTGGGTTCACCCAGTTTTTGACTGGCTAATCAATTCCTGGAACTGACACATGTATGTTATGGTGTATTTTGCACTATTGATTTATGACTCAACGCCTGTCCTATAGTGGTTTCCCTAAGCAGATATTTGATGTCTCCATTCTGTGTGAGCTAAACAGTTGTCAAAGGAGCTTCTAGAAGGCGACAACAGAGATCTCCGAGGAATCAGAGTATTTGTACTCCTGTGAGCTTGCAGCTGAAATGAAACTAGAGGTGTATAGAGTGTGTTTAGATGTTTAGCTAATTACTACAATTACATTCAGTGAGGCCCAGTTACACAGCTAAGAAACATTTTTCAGTGAAAAGCGAACAGCTAGACCTCAATTTCATCCACATTTGCTAAATGGCAACATTATGAACTGTTGTGCATTTTTGCCAAATCATTATTAGAGAACTCATTCAGCCATACATATAGAAGAAAATGGACTAGATATGCTCTGTTATACATGGATATGACTTTACAAATAACCTGATTTTATTTTCCAAGTGAAAACCTTTGAGACATGCGGTAGTTTGACAGTACAGTGCTTATAGACTGATAACAACTTTCCCTCCTCTGCGATCTATTATGCAGTGTATTTCCAAAGCTTAATTTCCATTCCAACAGCATAAAGTTGCCATAAATGACTCGGCTTAATCCCCGGATAAACACACCACTCACTTTTTCAGTATTAAAGATCTCCTTAGATATAAAATCAAAGGCTTCTACTTCACTGTGAAGGAGTTTATGTTTTTGAAAGCACTTGATGATGCAGCTTGTTTCTCTTTTACCAGAAAGGACAAAATGGCACATATATCAGCAGAAGTGTGAAGTGATTCAAAGGTCAAATGGAATATTTGAATAACTGGTCCTGGGGCCTCATTTATAAAATACACGTATGATCATTTGATCCTAAATTCCATGAATCTGACCTAATGTTAAATCTGAAAAACAAATCAGGATTCATAAAGGCAGGACCTAATGTAAAAATGTTCTGATACCTGCTGAAAAGTGTGCTGATTAACATTTTATGAACTGTACTCAATTTGTTAATAAGTGACCATGTGCACAGAAATATTCTTATAAGTCAATTATATATGCCTTATTTTGAATTTATTAATATTTGCATGTCCATAATGTAATTTTGAGACCTAAGATAGCAGAAAATAGCGGTTTATGACCGTTCCGATAAAATGAACACATCAAAATACAGACAGGCAAAAGCAGCATAACAAACTAGTATTTAAAAGGGTTACTGGCCCAAACTTTTCAATAATTCATATTTCCGCCTCTGTTCGGCTTTTGCAGAGGACATCAACGAAAATGAATTATTTTATAAAATTACTAAATACAGCCAGAAAAGCTGAATAACCAGAAAAGGCTGTTCATATCTTACTTTAGCTATTAAAAAAAAAAAAAAAGGTTGAGAACTACAGAGCCCCGCAAATGACATGCAGGAAAAAAACAGTAGGCTAAATCTGTTATAGAATGTGGTCTGTAGAAATGCAAAATCATGCCCACGATTTATAAATCGAGCACGATTTACTTTTTTTCCTGCAAGTCATTTGTGGGGCTCCGTAGATAACTGATATGGACCCATTTGTTACACATCTCTGTTAAATAGGCATAAGGGGGGAAAACAACAAAAAGACACATAAAAAACATGAAAATCAGAGTAAACCCACATGAAATGAAACCCATGTTACATCAAACAATATAAGACAAAAACAGGAGGGTTAGGAATACTCAGAGAACTAATTAACACACATGAAACACTAAAATACAATCAGGGAAGGATCAAAGAACACAAACAAGAACAAGAGTCCAAGAACTTCAAAATAAAAGCCTGACAAGTACAAGATCAGCACTAGATAAAGCACTAGATAGCACTAGATTAAAATATATATGTGTTTTATATATATATATATATATAAAACACATATAAACGCAACAGATGTGGCTGTAGGAACTGCATCCTTTATCAAACTCTCTTGTACCCTGGTGTGCTTGAAAACATGATTTGGACTCTCCAACCACATAAAATATATTGTAACTTATATATTATAATAGATTCATATGCCATGTGTTGTTTCTTTTATGGCTAACAGTGTAGATAGAAATATGGCAAGCCTAATGGAAGTGTCCAGGTACCCTAAATTCAATTTATTTACAAACACACAAAGAGGCATCTGCCAGTATCCTCATATGTCTGTCTCTTCCTGTGTAAGTGATCTCCAAGATGTCTATGCTTTATTGTATTTCTTTTTTCTTCTGATTCACCTATACAGCTTTGATTTTCATAATGTTAAAGTTATTTGATGACTAAACACAGTGTTGGTAGGAGAGAAAAGTGAAAACCTTGTATTTTACAGGGTTTACACAACCTCTTCCAGCATGCTTTCACAAACATTGTCCTGCCAAACATCTGCTGAAAACAGTAGATAAACTTTCACCTGAACATTGTGCATATTGTAGCAGAGACAGTTAATTAACCTCCCTGGCATAACAAAGGCACATAATCTTTCAGGAGACGATTGCAACTCTTACATATGTTGTTAATTACAACTGTCTCTGCAACAATATATGCACTTTTTTTTTTTTTTTTTTTTTTGGTTTGAAGGGTTTATCCCTTTTTCACTGTGGTGTTACTGTTCAAGCTGAAAACTAAAGTGATTTTACATTGCTGACTCAAATTCAAGCAGGTGTTAAAATATATTTTCTCTTTTCCAGCTTAATATGGAGAGACAACTATAAGTAAGCAATTTGTAGGTTTATTCCCTCAAGAGCAAACACTGTGGATCTGCGGTGTGATGAAACCTTGCTTAGTTTGTTTGAAGATCCAGACACAGTAATTGACAGTGCAGTGCACATAGAGTGCAACAGTCAGGTTCCGGAAGTACCAATCTACAATTGATTTTTATCAATAGGATTCCCTATATAAACCTAAAGACAGATCTACTGACAGCTACAAAGCTGTCAGTCAATGCCATGCTTTTGTTAAAGCCACCATATGATTCTGTAAATGCACCTTATGGGGTTACACACACATACTTTCACACGGACACAGCAGTCTTGAGTGTCTAGTTCATTTTCAGTGGGAGACATGTGGAAAGCAGCGAAATGTGGGCGGTTTCACTGGCGGTGCAGAGGTGGTGCACAAAATCCTGCCACTTCCACAAGCACGGCTCTTTGTGGCAGGTGAGGCCGAAGATAAAAATATTGTACTTTTTTTGTGAGCGGCAACGGCAGCCATGTCAGCTTTAACAATTATTGAATAACACAAAATTTCCGTTATGTTTTGTTTGTATAGTTTTTAGTAAATACAGATGTGACCTTTCTGGTTGTAACTATGGCAAAGTCCGCTGCGAGACAGCGACATGAGCACCATCTCAACTGCACAAAATGCTTCCACTATGAGAGAAAGTGGCAGCTTGCACAATTCCACTATCTATCAAAAGTGGTCAGTGGTGATCCGGTGACAGGGTCAAGGGCGGCCAGGGCACATTGATGCACGTGGGGAGCAAATGCTGTAGCTCAAATTGCTCAAGAAGTTAATGCTGGTTCTGATATAAAGGTGTCAGAATACACAGTGCATCACAGTTTGTTGCGTATGGGGCTGCATAGCCGCAGACCAGTCAGGGTGCCCATGCTGACCCCTGTCCACCACGGAAAGCGCCAACAGTGGGCACGTGAGCATCAGAACTGGACCACAGAGCAATGGAAGAAGGCGGCCTGGTCTGATGAATCGCATTTTCTTTTACATCACGTGGATGGCCGGGTGCGTGTGCGTCGCTTACCTGGGGAACACACGGCACCAGGATGCACTATGGGAAGAAGGCAAGCCGCCAGAGGCAGTGTGATGTTTTGGGTAATGTTCTGCTGGGAAACCTTGCCATCCATGTGGATGTTACTTTGACACGTACCACCTACCTAAGCATTGTTGCAGACCATGTACACCCTTTCATGGAAACAGTATTCCCTGGTGGCTGTGGCCTCTTTCAGCAGGATAATGCGCAAAAATGGTTCAGGAATGGTTTGAGGAGCACAACAACGAGTTTGAGGTGTTGACTTGGCCTCCAAATTCCCCAGGTCTCAATCCAATCGAGCATTTGTGGGATGAGCTGAATAAACAAGTCCGAGACGCCCCACCTCGCAACAAAGGATTTGCTGCTAACATCTTGGTGCCAGATACCACAGCACACCTTCAGGGGTCTAGTGGAGTCCATGCCTCGATGGGTCAGGGCTGTTTTGGTAGCAAAAGGAGGACCAACACAATATTAAGAAGGTGGTCATAATGTTATGAATAAATATGATTGTATATATTTCCCTCATTAAAGCAGTCTTAAACCTTTGTCTTTTTGCCTTATTTTTAAATACTTTTTAAAGTCAATCGAAGTTTGTAAACTCGAGTCACCTTATAGCTGGTTGGTTTGCTTCATGGTTTTTAACTCTTTAATGAAGACTTTTTAAAAAACCTTATGGGAAAAATACTCAAGGCCGATTCACTCTATGGCATGAGTTTTGGGCTGTTTGGCAATGGAAGACAAGTGGGGTGAACAACAATCTTTTTTTGTAATTCAGTTTGGTGACAACTGCTGCAGAAATGACATATTTCACATTGAAGATTATTGTGATATTGTAAATTGGTCTGTTATGCTGTTGGTCACAGCTTAGCGATGACATATTTAGCATTTGATTACATCCTACGTCTTCCCTCACAGTATTCAGGAGAAAATATGTTCAAACTGTGGTGTTCTGATTGTTGGATCAAAATAGAAACTCTGTAAGACTTGTTCTGTAAATATTACCTGGCAACTAAATTAAGGTCTACCGAGCTCCTCCTCTCATGCTCTTACTTCTCAGCACAATGTATGTCTTAGGAGGTGTTGGGGAGAAAAAAACAGTTGTCAAGGAACGACCTGTGAAAAATGACACGGCTGAAAATAAACACAAGAAGCGCGGGTGTTAACACGTGCTCAAAAGTGGAAAAATCTGTTGGCTCCTGTGAACAAGCAGTACAGCAATATACTATGGTGATACACTGCCTGTACAGATGCCAATAGCATGCTTACCAGTAAGGCATTATCAATTTCTAAAATTATATTTATTTTGCTATTACTGTCACAATTAATTTCAGGTAAAATAAATGGTATTTGTATGCAAGGCCTAATGATTACATACAGGATGTAGCTAAACTTGGAAAAAGAGTGGCCCTCTTGGAACTGCCCATCCTTGATCTAGGAGAAACACACACACACAGTTGGGTTTCCATGTTTAGTGGGGACTTTCCATAGACAAAGATTTTTATACTGTTCAAACTGTATATTATATCCCCAAACCTAAACCTACCCCTAAACATAAAGGGGTACTGCTGCGTCGGACCTACGCCGGAGCCTCTGCGCCGTAGGCTATGTGTCTGTTTTCATTTATACTTCTGCGTCATTGTCCGCGTCAACGTGCATGCAGACCACTAGTAGGCAGTGTCCGCGGTAATGTTGAGTATCAAGGCAAAAGCCGAAGAAGAAGCAGCTTGTCATGTACGTTGTCAGAGAAGCTTACAAATAGAAACGGCAGAGAAGCGGCAAATAGGTAACGACTTTTGTCCCCTGAAACAGAGTATTTTTCATTCCTATGGAAGTTGAAAACGCTCGCTCTTCTACTGTTGCTCCTCGTCAGTTTTTTGACCCGCGGGAGGGGTTCTAGCAGACCAATCACAGCGCTTGAGGTCCGCGTAGAATTGACGCGTTGTTACATTTTTGAAAAGGTGCACGTCAGGCTACATCGTAGGCTACGCGTGGTACAAACAGCCTACGCCGTAGCTACGGCGTACACTTGACGCAGAAGCTGTCTCATGGGGACCAGAAAATGTCCCAATATATATATTACTTTAGCAACAGACCTAGCATAAGCTTTGAGCTCTGTCATAAGACAGTGATTTCAAAGGCAATTATTAAAAGAAGAAAAAAAAAAACAGTTTAATTACCAAAATCCAAGTAAAATACTACACTACCCATAAGCCTGAAGCGCCATCCACCTATCAGAGAACTTGTGTTTCCATGGAAACAATGGCAATCTCCACAACAGTGAGGTTTTGCAGGCTAGCAGAGGCATGCGAGGGTTTTCAGATAAGAAAGCTCTTTGAACAGAGCTGATTTGAGTCATTTTAACTTCACAGATAATTTTCAAACACTTTTTTCCCCCTTTCAAATCAACTTTTTTTATTAGTTTGCTTCTGTACGTGGGAAATGTACTTCTGGAAGCCAGGCCAATGAAAACATGTGTTCACTGTTGTGTGAAAGTGTATTTGTTGTTTGTTAGGACAGACACTGCTGTTCATCCAAACATACCCCTCTAGAGGAAATGGTGACTGTTATCAGGAAAAGATCCTATACAGGCGGGATGATGTAGGGAAAGGAAGATTACTGTTGATATGAAGTTACATCTGTACAGCACTGTGATTATATTTAACGTGCTACAATGACCCTGCCTGCAGCAAGCTCCACACAACAAATTAAATAGTCATAAAGAGACAAAAATAAAAAGACAGTTTCTGTTACCATGGAGGTGTAATGTCAGTAGAAGAAATGTATTTATGTAATACATGACCACAAAAAACAAGAAGAAGAGAGAGGCAGGGAGCCAGAGAGAGAGAGAAACAAACAATGAAAAAAGATGGACAGGAAAACTGCGATAGAGAGCTTGGAGTGTCTTAGGCATTAATATGTCTGAGCTGTGCTTAACTTCCTCTGTTTCTCCTCTCAGACGGAAATACACCAAAAGCAGGATTACAGAACGATTGCTAGAAAAGCACTTGGCACTCAAAGTCATTGAATGCATACGTTTTGAGAAAAGAGTGTGTGGTTGTGTATTTAAATGTTTGACTCCTGAATTCTCCAGTGTAAACAGAACGATAAGACATGCATTTCTATTTCCTGTGTGGACTCCTCCCCTATTCTACACATGCCTCTTATCAAACAGAAAGGCATTTAATGTGCATATATGAGAAAAAACACTCAAAGCTACATTGATTAGCGTAAAGAAAGCAAACACAAGTAAACTTCAACTCAAGTGACTCTTCATATAATCCCTGATGCACACCTGAATTTCATCACTTTCGCTCTCTTTCTATTCTTCTTCTTCTTTTCCAATTACAGCTTTATAAACTGCCTATATTCAGGATTTTATATATATATATGTACTTAACAAGACCCCTGAAGGTGTCCTGTGGTATCTGGCACCAAGACGTTGGCAGCAAATCCTTCAAGTCCTGTAGGTGGCCTTCACTTCCCCAGGTAAACAGCACACATGTGCATGGCTATCTACATGATGTAAAAGAAAACAGGACTCATTGGACCAGGCGACCTTCTTCCACTGCTCCAAGGTCCAGTTTTGACACTCGCGTAACCATTGTTGGTGCTTTCGACTGTGTACAGGGGTCATCATAGGCACTCTGATTGGTCTGTGGCTACGCAGCCCCATTCGCAGCAGAGTGCGATGCACTGTGTTGTGACACATGAGTCCACTGGTGAAAATATTTAGTTTTGCATTCTTCTCATTTATTTTTTTATTACAAATTATATTAGCCTGACAGTTTGAGTAAATAGCTGAAATATGAATATGAGAATGTCAGTATTTGTTTAGTCTCCCTTTTGCTTTAATGAAAGCAGCACTCGAGCTGCATGAACGCCACAAATTTGTGTAAAACCTGATGATCATGTTCTCCAGCATGATTTGAGAATCAGTGTTAAGTTACACAAGTTACGTAATCCGATTACTTTTTTTAGTAACAAGTAAATTAACACATTACTTTTAAACTTACAACAAAATATCAAATAAGTAACACAAGTTACTTTGTTTTCCCATTTATAGACTGCCACCTTTCCTGTTCCCAAGTTGAGAGAAATCGTAAGTGCAGAGGTGTTGTGTGCGCCAGTGGCGTGCAGTGGTGTTCTGAAATGAGGAGGCACATTTTTTAATTTTTTATGAATCAAATGTAAATTCATGTGCATTACTCTTAACGTTGACACATTTTCCTTGTTAAATGAACATTACTTTACATCAAAAAAGAAACCAAATTCAATTCTATTTTGTAATTTTACATTAACAATCTATTGTAATAAATGTTCTATTTATCAAAACCAAGTCAATCTCGTCAAGTTAGTGTTTTAAGCATTTCTACATTCATTCCAAATTAATAACTAAAGGCTGTAACAATTTAAACAATATATTTTATTTTTGTATTGATGTTTATTTTTTAATAGTCAACTTAGGCTATTTTGGATCATCAGTCATGCTCCATAAACACCGTCTGTCACAGACATGAAGATGTATTTTTAATTTCTCCAAACTGATTGAACTAAAAAACCCCGCAGTCATCATGTTTTCAGTCCATTTCAAGTTTGATTTTGACGTGACATAAAGCAGTAATATCTAACTGGGTGATCTGTTTACTTACTTTTCAATTCCCATTGACGCCATCATTTGTTCATTCAAACTGACGCGCAGAACGTGCACGTGAACAAGAGGCGGGATTTATCACACAAACCAATCATATCCATTCATAACCAATTACATCCAATCATAGCGCGATGGAGACATTGCCTCCTCTCACGTGACTTTCCCCCATTCATTCTCAATTACCCCCCACAAAACCCACCGCACGCTTTAGGGGTCTAATGGTTTTCTATGAGTGGAAAGGGAGGCATGACTCCTGCTGTAACTTTACCTGCGGGTGTCGCTGTTGGGAGTGCCTTGCGCTCTTTTTAATGTCATAATTTGTAATATTTGTGTTGTTTTATATGTAATATGGATTAATTTCTCATCCTATTTTTTTTTGAGGAGGCACTGCCTCCCTTCGCTCCTCGGAGGAAAGCCCCTGGTGTGCGCTGTGTAAACATGATGCTTATTGATGTTCTAGACTAAATGTGAGCATGCATCTCATCTCACTTGCACAAAAACTGATTCAGTATTTCTCATAATGAATAAAAACAGTGAAATGCAAACTCAGAATATTACACAAACCTGCAACAATTAAGTGTTAAATTATACAAATATATATATATAATTTATTTAATCTCACTTTTTAACCAATGTCTTTGATGATAACCTTTGATGATCCATTTCAACCATACGAATAAGCAAAAATGACTTTAGATAAACATCACATTTGTTTTATTTATTTATTATTTATTTTATTGCTGAAGTAAGAGTGTTGAACTGTCTTCTCCTGCGTCCTATTCTTCTGCAATCCAGAATGGCAGCACAGCTGAAAGGTTTGTTTGAGCTGCGCCCTCTACTGTACAGGTGTGTATTTGCAAGAATATCTTTGTTGTTGTTGTTGTTGATGTTTTTGTTATTAAAAAACAAGCAAGCAAGCCCGGTCCAGATGAGAAAAAGTAACGTAACGCATTACTTTCCATACAAAGTAACTATGTAATTAGTTACTTTTAAAGGATTACCACAATATTGTATATAAATACTTTTAAAAGTAACTTTCCCCAACACTGTTGAGAATGATCCAAAGAGCATCTTGCAGGAACATCTGACCATCCGTAAGAGTCACATGATCAATGTCACACATTTACTTATTTGATTAATGACCTAAAAATAGTGCAGATATAATCTGATATAATATCTCATATTTTACTGTATATAAGTTTTCAAAATCCTAAAAAAGTTTTAATTTGGATTTTGAATCCCACATTTTATATTGTCTCTTGTTAATAATTATGCCTAAATGTTAGAACAACAGGCTACACTGCACTCACAGCTCTGTCTCTCTCTCTCTTTTCTTCTGTCTGTGATTCTCCCTCCTTCCTCGCTCTGGCACATGGATGAATATAGAGAAAAAGAGGACTCTCAAGGTCAGTGCTGCTCCAGGGGAGCACTGGTTCACAGTTACATCAGCTCTGCAGCATCATTCTACACTATCACTTCATTGCTGCCCGGGTCTATTTTTTTTTTTTTTTTTTTATAATAAAATCAGACAGAGTTGCAGCAAGAAATCCTCATTCTATGTGAGCACTATGTTCCACAGAATGTTGCTCCAACAATGATCTACAGCTGTTATGATCAATAGACCTAGATGCTACACAATTCAGGCTTTATTGTGCCGAGTAAAGTAAAGTGATTACTTTGACCACTGCTATAGCAATGGATAGCAATGGCTCGAATAAGCTCAATACTTTGTCTCAAATGCTTCTCCTGTGATCACTTGTAAAGGGGTGGACCTCTGCTTTATTGAATGGGTCAATGATGTGACACAATTTATTAATTTATTTAAAAACAAACAAAAAAACACTACTGTTCAGACGTTTGGGGTCAGTACGATTTTTTAATGTTTTTGAAAGAAGCCTCTCTCACATCAAGACTGCATTTATTTGATTAAAAATACAGTAAAATAAGTACAATTGTGAAATATTTTTACAATTTTAAATAACTGTTTTCTATTTTAATATATTTTAAAATGTAACTTAATCCTGTGATGAGCTGATTTTTTAGCAGCTAGTCTTTAGTGTCACATGATCCTTCAGAAATCAATAAGCTGATTTGGTGCTCAAGAGACATTTCTTATTATTATCAATGTTGATAACAGTTGTGCTGCTTAATATTTTTGTTAATACCGTGAAACTTTTTTTCTTTGATGAATAAATACAGTACATACATAAATACATTCATAAAAATCTGAATATTTGTTAAGAACAATAGGCTTCCGTCCCCATTGCTTGTGGGGAACTGGTACACTCTCTCTGTCTTTCTCTCTTCCTCTGTCTCTTTTTGTATCCCTTCGCCCAACTCTCCATGGCAGTTTGATTTATGTACAAAGAACTCTCAAGGTCACTGCTGTCCCAAGGGAGCACCGAGAGGTTCATAGTTACATCATGCCGAAAGGATCGTTCTGCGCTATCACTCATTTCCTGCCCGAGGACTATTTTTGTTGTGGGAATTGATTAACTGGGCAAATTTGATAAGAAAACCAGACAGAGCAAGAGCAAAAAGAGCTCATACTGTGAGAGCACTGATCCATAGAATGCTATTCCTGCATAGATCTGAAAGCATTAACACTTTGGGGGTCTGTTCGGGGTTTATCCCAAGTCATGGAAATGAGAAGCAGAGCTGAAACATACAGTATACACCAGTCATAAGAATGGCATTGAGGAATCTCATTACAAATCGACTGAAAGTATTGTTTGGTTTGAAATCTTTAACATAGGGTCAACACCAAAAACAGAGCCCCACCAAAATATTTATCCGAAACATAGACCTCTATATCAGTGGCAAGGCCAGAAATATGAGTGAGGACCTTGGTGAAATAGGGTGGACCAGTGCCTACTCTCAAATTACAGTGTAATGGCCTCCCCAGCTCTACAGCGCACCACAATTTACCCAATGTAAATCTGTGGTGAAAAATGGAACTGCAGCACACTCTAATTGAGAGCCATTGGGGCAGATTTCAGACTGCCCCGCTTATTTTGACATTACCTTACGTAAACCTCGCTCCAGACCAGATATCAGTTCACTTCAGCTATGTGTATATTAGTCTGCAACTAGATGGCATGTCTGTTCTTTGTATCAAATTAACGAAAGTTTAAACATGCTAATGTGAATAGCCTTTATATAGTTCTGTTGTGTTTGTTTTATGTTTGTTCTTTTCCTCACCAGAATTCCTCCACAACTTGTAACATTCTAAGATGGCATACTAAGATAGTATTCTATGCGTGTCTGTCAATAAACATTAGCCACCCTCAGGCTGAATAACGCAAGGTTGTTAGACCTCTGCCAAAAGAGTGTCTGGATGTGTTCAGTGATTAGAATATAAAGCTTACAAAATGTTTTTCATAAACTAGTGCTAAGACCCAGATTCTGCCCTACCTAAATTTATGGTCAGAAGCCGCTACTGGTCAACACACCATTTGATTTGATACACAGCATTTGATGTCAACAACAAAAGATATGAGAAATATTTTCTGCAGTTTATTGTTTGCATTTAGCATTGTTTTCTTCCTGCTTTATGTGGTCACAACTAACCAATACAACCACTGAGAGAAAGTGAGAGAGAGAGAGAGAGAGAGAGAGAGAGAGAGAGAGAGAGAGAGAGAGAGATCACATGCCAGTGTAAATGGTTACACTGTTTCCAACACACAAAATTCAATGTTATTAAGATTACAGATGATTTAATAAGCTCATCCATGGGGTAATCAATGTTATTAAAGTTGAAGTTATTGATTTATTCAAAGGTCTTGCAAATGAAGTTATCAATTACTGTGTCAATGACGACTGAATGACAATTACCAATTATTTTTTTTATTGGCTGACTATAAGGTCATCTCTGAGGTCAAAAAAAAAAAATGCATATATTAACCAAAACAACAACAGAACAACAAAAATGTGCACATCATGCATAATCATGTTATACAAATTAAGTTTTTTTCAGCGTTTTCCCCCCCTTTGTTTTCTAGAAAACCAACCTTGCGACTGAGAGTCCCATAACAATTTTTCATCTCAATGATATTATCAGTAATAAAATGTTAGCAAGCTAGAGGACTTTATTGATCACTGCTGCTATCTGTGCAGCTGTGCCTAAACTCTTGAGCGTTAGGGTCTTTGCCATCTCCACACAGCAGGAGCTAATTCTTTATTGCGAGACAATGTCTATAAATAGAAAAAACTAGAAGCAGTTAGCTCAGGAAACCGCTGATATCATCCATGCTTCAACAGTAATGCATAAGTACACACACCATGGGAGATATGCAAACAGTTTGAGGTATGTTAATATGCATCGTTGCATCACAACACGTTTTGACAATAAAGATTCAATGCAATTATTGTCCAAAATACTCTTCACCTAGTTTCAACTCATAAAATCCAGATTGCTAAACTACTCCAAACACAAAGACACTGACTGTCCCTAAATTTGTGTTTACCATTTAAAAAAAGAAACAAAAATAATAATTATAAAATTGAAAATAATCAGTTCAAATCAAACCAAATCATAATACGAAATGCTTCTTTATTAGAGTGTTTTCTGAAGACTAGAGTAATGGCTGCTGAAAATTCAGCTTTGCCATCATATTGAATACTGTATATGCTGCATGATGTCTTCTGTTTTTGAATGTACTTCAAAATAAATGTGTATAAACTGTCTTTCAAAAGCAAGTCAAAATGTTCATGTACTATTATTGTATGTGTAAATACATTCATATATGTAAGGCTGATCATGTAGATTTACACATAAGTAATGAATGTAAATCTGATACATCACACAAGTATGCAGTTCTTCGAACATAGAGTAACAAGGTAACAGATCATTTCTTTCTCTCTAAGCAGGCGTGATGTGTGTTGAGGTGTTGAGCAGATGAAAGTGTGAAGGCAGGTGAAACACTGCGAAGACAGACACAGACAGACTGTCTCCCTCAGGTCAGAGAGGAGAAACAAATGCTTTCAAAAACACAGACAAAGCTCAGACTGTGAATAAACTCAATAAGAGAAGATGGATAGCACCGCAGCCCAGAGCCATCAGGGGCCCCACACGTTGCCAGTGAGGTAAGAGGTCACAAGCAAAGAGGAAACAGGAATGGAATCGAGTTCATTCCAGTAACGAGAAAACCATTATCCGTCATTATACTCACCTCTATCAGAAACCCTGGAGAGAAGATCACATGGATCCGCAAAGGATATGCATGTGGGTGGGTTGGAGTGTGTGTGTGTGTGTGTGTGTTTAGAAATATCTGCATGTGAGGATGCATATGTAGTTTGAGATAAAATATTTTTCATCTTGGAAAGAGGCCAATGTCCTAATGCAGAGCCAAGAAGAGGCTTTTTTATTCACTTGGCACTTGCTGCAGGTGACAGAGGTCTCGGTAATGCGAAGACATGCTCTTCCCTCACTGATCACAGCATGGAACACAGAGCTCCCTTCTCTACAATCTCTTTCACACATTTTCTGATGGGAAAAAATGTAACTGGGGCACACTTTTCACTGCCAGACATTCTGGACTGCTAAGAGCAAGGTCAAGACCAGCCCTTACAGCCTTGGATAAGTCTAATGCATTCAGGCTAAATCAAATGGAATATTGATATAATTTCCAAGCACACTTATTATGTGGTATCTCCAGTAGGAGTGTAACAATACCAACATATCACTTTTCAATATTAAGACAGTGAAATCAATGATGTCTAGTACCTTTCTGAGCCTTGACAGTGGTAGTTAAATTGCTGTTTATAAAGGAGTCAGAGAGTTCTCGGATTTCATCAAAAATATCTTAATTTTGTGTTCCGAAGATGAATGAAGGTCTTACGGTGTGGAACGACACGAGGATGAGTAATTAATGACAGAATTTTAATTTTTGGGTGAACTAACCCTTTAAGCAACTCAAGTACCGAAATTCCAACTTGTATCCTGTACAACAACAATGAGGTATGCATTTCTACTGGAAAATGTTTGGTCAGTGTGACAAACAAGTGGTTTTAAAACCAGATGCCATTCTAATCTGACAAGCAATCAGTTTTTCTTGCCACTAAAAATTAACATTTTGCAGATGAAAGCATTTGAATATAAGTTGCAGCAGTGTGCAATACATCATATCATAAACAAGATGAATGATTATCAATACATTAATCAAACACACTCAGAATGCTGACATTTTTTCCGACATGGTTTTACATGCATAATTTTTTATTACATTGCTTTATATAGACAGATACAAATCATATAGTACTGTGAAATCATTCACATTAATAACATATCCTCCAGTGTTTTCACTTCCATTGGCAATCGCCGCAAACACATCACTGCTCATTTGCATAAAGTTAATATTTTCTCAACAGTACATAAGCCATTGACGTTCATAGCGCTGGAAATCACCAAATCTAAATGAAAGTGAATGACTTCATGTTGCTTTGTCATAGCAGATGTCACTAGCTACGTTTACATGGACACTTTTTCCTTTAATCTGAATGAATTCGTTCCGATTGATGAATCCGAAAGTAGTGTTTACATGAATGCTAAATAAAGTGATCGGGTTGATGTTCGCGTTTATATGTCTGGTCGGATTTAATCTTTTGACATGCACACTGCACGAATATACAAAGTTTCCCGCTGTTGTTGCATACTAACCATCCTCCTTTTCTTTGTTTTAAAAAGCAGACTTAATATTTGCAGATTCAACTCATCATCTCATTTCAATTTTTTTTTTCTAATGATAAAGTATTGACAAAATGAATTTAAACTAAATCCATAAAATTTTCCCATGATGGAACCTCTAAAAGTTTCTATATATGAAGCATCTGAAGTAACTACTTTCTTCTAAAGGTACGTTTACACGACAACGATGCACTAAAAATGGAAAAGTTTTTCCTTTGCATTTTTCGTGTAAAGATGACAATGCTGTCAAAATGATCCCTGTTCAAACGCTGTATTCTGCATGCCAGGCCAGTAGTTGGCGATGTCACTTTGTAAAGAAACCCTACACAATTATAGACTGAACACATAACACTAGGGGTGTGACGAGACACTTAGCTCACGAGACGAGACACGAGACTGGGTTCACTGAGACAGAATACACATCTGGAAAAATAGTCTGCAGGTGCATTTTGAAATGTTTTAAATAATCATCTTGCAATAAATGTCATTTCAGTTCTCCTGAGTATGAATTATCATATGCAGTAAAATACAACAATATCCAAGCACTGTAAAAGGTTTTGCCATAAACTCAACTGACTGACTTCTCTCCTGAGTCTCTTCAGACATTAGAACTGTACATGAATTATGAGCTTCTAGAGCTTCTGATTGAAGCTGTGTGTGACATCCTAACTGAACTCCTTTTTCACAAATTGAACTCAGAAATAAAAACAGTATAAATAACAAAAATAAATTAAAGCTGCAAGCAGCGATAAAAGGGCCCTTGCACCCGGGGCCACCACCACCCGTTGGACTTAGGAAAACAGTGAATAGTGGGTGACATGAATGTAAGCAAGTAAATACAGTTGAAATATGGCAAAGTCATTTTGACGTGCCACACTTCCTACTGCCAACAGGTGGCGCTTTGACTATTACTGAATATTGCCATGTAGATATCTTCAGGCTAAGACTATTATCAATCAAGTGAAATTTGGAGCAGATCGGACATTGCCTGAGTTACAACAACTTCCTGTTTCGTTGCATTAATTGCATACTTTAGCACTTGCATGATTTAACATGTTTCTAGTGTGTTTGGTACTTCATGGCATATTTAAATGTGTTTCTGGGAGTGAATTATTGTGCAAAGCATGCCATTTCCTGTTGTCAGCAGGTGGCGCTATGAATATTGGCATAGAGATGTCTTCAGGCCAGGACTCTTATCAAACATCGGACACTGAGATACAACAGCTTCCTCTTTCATGGCGAAACATCCGAATTTGTCAGGCCGCCACGGACACACCCTTCAGCGTAAACTCAAGATCTTTGCAATGTAACATTGCTAAGGCCTTAAGATTAGACTGACAAAATATTATGTTGATCTGATTAAATTTCTATGAGGAGTTAATCACAGTGTAAAACATGTCATTTCCAGGTGGTGCTATGACTGTAACTGAATATTGGCATGTAGATGTCTTCAAGCCAGGACTCTAATGAATCATGTGAAGTTTGGGGCAGATCGGACATGGTATGCCCGAGTTACAACAACTTCCTGTTTCATGGCGAAACATCGAACTTTGTCAGGCCGCCACGGACACGCCCTTCAGTGAAAAGTCAAGATCTTCACGCAATTTAACGTCACAAAGGCCTTTAGATTAGACTGACCAAATATGATCTTGATCTGATTAAAGCTCTAGGAGGAGTTTGTTAAAGTACAACGTCTGGAAATGGCAAAAACTGCAAAGATTTTGCAGAGAAAATTCAAAATATCTCACTTCCTGTCAGGTTTACAGATTTTGCACCCAGGGACTTTTTTGTAGGTATTGGGCTGTTACATCTGTCTACCGAATTTCATACCTGTATGTGAAACGTAGCGCGAATGGTGCTTAATTGAATTTTTGTAGGTGGCACTATTGAGCCATTTTGCCACACCTAATCCTGAAACCCATATCAGACATACATTTTCACCACTTACGTGTGTGCAAAGTTTCATGAGTTTTCGAGCATGTTAAGGCCCTCAAAAATGCGATTCATTTCGGAGAAGAATAATTGACTGAGCAATTACAATAGGGTCCTCATAATAACTTAGTCTTATTTAGTGCAAAGAATAAGTGCAACCATAATCAAAGTACTCTCTCAATATTCAAAGTGCAAACAGAGACCAAATTGTTCTTCAAGCATGATACAGAGCTAAGATATGGTTAGAAGATATTATATGTAGCCTAATTTGCTTGCATCAGGGAGCTGCTCTCCAATTGTGGGATATTAAAATCGCTTTCGAATTCACTATCGCAAGTGCTGAGTGTGCATTCTACAAGATAAGACATTTGTCAGAAGCGTAGGCTCTGTTGTGCAACGAATCCTTTGCCATGGTCTTGTCAGTCATCTCTCCTTACTCTTGTCATGTCATCAGTGAACTGTGATTCCTGCTCCACTGTGTGTGACTCTGCAGCTCGTGCTGGATGAGCAGAGCAGATGCTTTCGGTTTAGAATTGAAGCGACCGTTATCAAAACGACAGTGGAGGCTGTAATGTAAACGTAGCGGTGGCATAATCTATGCTAATTTACACTCACACTCTGTCAAGGTGATATCATGAGACAGCTTTTCACCTCAATGAGAAATCCCTTCATATTTTATTATCACAAGATCTCGTGGCATGAGATCTCATCCCACCCTTACATAATACACATGCGTATGACGTCACCATTTTCACAAATTTGTGCATTAGTAGTTTACACAACAGAGATGTTAACGGTATCATTTTAAAAAACTTGCACTGTGAAACTCATTTTCAAAAGTTTGTGTTTGTGTTTTGTGTGCAGGAAAACAGTGGCATGGACTGAGGTAATGTAACAGGGCATTGTGGGAAACAATCAGGATCTAAGCATCCATGATTTGGTTCAGCTTTATTGCTTTAAGCAGTGTTTTTTCTCTTGTGTCAGTCCCGGTTAATTCTTAAGTCAGAGTCCCTTTTGTCTGTAGCACCTTTCTACTCATTCTCATACCCCACTAATTAGTCGGATTACATAAGAGCACAACTTTCTGCACGCAAATGGCATGCTAAACAAATGTAAACAATAATGAACACCCAGATTGGGACAGGGACAGACTCATTATCATGTTCTCTGCCTCAGGGATTGTAGACAGCAAGGCCTACTTCTACAGGAGTTGTGTATACGCATGTGTTTGTTTTGTGCACTGCAAAAAATACTGATTAATGAAATTATTGTCTAGTTTTCCAGTTAAAAATATCTAAATATCCTTAAAAAGGATAATTTGCTTGGAAAGAAAAAAAAAAAAAAAAAAAAAAAAAAAAAAAAAATATATATATATATATATATATGATTGTTTTCAACCTTCATTCTGACCCTCTGACTGAAATGATACGTTTTTTAAGTGCCAGTTCCTTTAAGGCTTTGCCAGTAATTGGCCACAGATTGGCTAACATCACTGTATAGGAAACAGTATCAATGCCCACTTGCTATCCATCTTTTTTCCTGATGAGCCTTCTGCGTTTTGTATTATGGGTGGCCCGTCCATTTTTTAGGGAACTTCCACTCAAAATGACTGAAACAAATCATCAAATCATCATTGCCAATTTCACTTCATGTTTTATTTTCAGAGGTCAGAAGAATAACATAATACACTTGGTATTTTAATGTGGTATCAGAAGAATACAGTATCTGTGGCAAGAACTCTTTTCAGTGGCTGCATTCTTTTCCTCCTGATTATTTTCTTTTTTTTCTTTGTATTCCGCTGTAACAGTATGAAAAAAAGACAACTTACTGTGCATTTGTGGTCTGCTCTCCCGATTTAATTTCCGATATATCCCATGAATAATTCACTGGAATGCGCTAAGCATATCTAGCTTTTCTCCCTAAATCCTCACGTCTCTTTCCAGGTTTGTTTTCACACGGATGCTTTAAAATGTAATTATCTCCCCTTTTCACTTCTTATCCCTATTAGTGTTTACTGGACATTTCTAAAGCAGTATTTGTTGTCTGTCAAAATAACAGAAAACACTTTGAAATATTATCACTCAATGCTAAAGTTAATGAAGATTTTTGATTAAGACAACGTAAATTACATAATATAGACAAATACAGTGAAATTTAACACGTCCGTAACATTGCTGCAGAAATATTAAAGCTTTTGGGGTTCTTCATGGTGTGTTGTAGTAATTTGTTAATGCTTTTTACACATTTCAATTTCCTTTAAATGTTCGATGATTGAAGGGTGAGTAGAGTAATGTCACTTCATTGTACCCAGTTTAAAAAAAAATTGCATTCATAGAGTGAACCCTTCACTGATTGTTTACAGTTTAACGGAAGTTATTCCCATGATCGTGCAAAGCATCATAGGGCATAGGAAAAAGGTGGATTGCAAGTGTTTTGAAAACATTTTTCATACAAAACCGTCATTTACAGACAAAGCATTATGAAATCATTGGTAACACTTTAGTATGGGGAACAAATCTCACTTTTAACTAGTTGCTTATTAGCTTGCATATTGACCGTTTATTAGTACTTATAAAGCACATATTAATGCCTTATTCTGCATGAGCATATTCTAAATCCCTTAAAGGATTAGTCCACTTTCAAATAAAAATTTCCTGATAATTTACTCACCAAGTCATCCAAGATGTCCAAGTCCTTCTTTCTTCAGTTGAAAAGAAATTAAGGTTTTTGATGAAAACATTCCAGGATTATTCTCCTTAAAGTGGACTTCAATTGGCTCCAAACAGTTGAAGGTCAAAATTTCAGTTTCAGTGCACCTTCAAAGGGCTCTATGCGATCCCAGACGAGGAATAAGGGTCTTATCTAGTGAAACGATCAGTCATTTTCTAAAAAAAATAAATAAAAATTATAAACGTTTTAACCATAGACAATCGTCTTGAACTAGCTCTCTTCTTCTTCTTCTCTATTAGAATTTCGGCAGTGTAGACGCTGCTAAGTGTATTACTGCCCTCCACAGGTCAAAGTTTGAAGTAAATTGTCATATACAATATGCTAGTGCAAGTATATAACAATTAGTTTGACCTGACTTTTAATCCTACCCAATACCTAAACTTAAATGCTACAACAACTACATTACTAACTATTAATAAGCAATAAATTAAGAGTTTATTGAGGCAAAAGTCATAGTTAATAGTGAATATGGGTTCCCCATACTAAAGTGTTACCAAAGCATTTACTTACGGTTTCTGATGCAGCTAATGTCAAATCCAAAACAGTTGGCTGCGTCATCTTTCAACAAATGTTTATTTGTGAATTCTCCATTACACTGTGTCTTGTTTACAAAACAATATGCAGTCAAATGCTCTGAACAAACATAATCCTCCTACTTTATCCAGGATGCCATTAAAACAATCCACTAAACACTCCCCAGATCCCTGATGCTGGGATCCTTCTTTCATTTTTCCATTTGTCCTCTTGTCAGCAGACTCAAGTGCGTTAAGTATGTCAGAAACTGAATGCACATCTGTATATTTGTTGCAGTGTAGACAGCGTTAGTGATTATAATGGGTTCAATTTGCTTTTGATGTGACTCAACGCTCTCATCCAGTGTAGCAAATGCTTTTAAGCGACTGAATGCCAGTGGGCGGGGCCTATGGTGCAATGATGTATAACTATTCATCGATGTCTTGCTCTGGAGGCAGGCATATGCAAATGTATTTGCCCTTGTGACATCACAAATCCCACAATATCCAAACAAGGCATTTTTGGAGCTTGTTTAAATAAATGCTTTGTTTATAATGAGGGGGACGTTTTAAGCTATGAAACTTAAAGGATGTTTTAATGGTACAAGGACAGATCCCCTGTTTATTGGGACAATTTTTTCCCCTTGGACAACTGATTCCCTTTTTGGACATTTTTATGTTGTATTTATGTTAATAAACACCTACTAAACGTGATTACAAGAAGTTTCAATAACTATGTTATTCATTAAAACTATAGCTATTGAGAGGGAAAAAAAATTCAGTTTATTTTTCTCATAAAAGTTTTTTTTTATATATATATTATTAATAATAATAATAATATATTCACTCATCTTTAAGTCATCCTGCGGCCCCCCTTGAAAGTTTGATGAGGCCCCCCTCTATGTAGGTTTGATATGATCTGGTTCCTAAGGGTGTGTATGTGTGCATCATTGTGCTTATCTGCATGCATCAGTGTCAGACAGACAGGCTCTCTTTCTTGCGACCAGGGAGAAGCAATTTTCTTGCATGTTACGTTGCAAATCAAAGATCTTCATAGTAATTGAATATGCGCTGATCCCGATCGTGCTGCTCACTGTAGGGGACTGGGAAGTGGGGGTCTCCTCCGCATGTGTCTGTATGAGATAGCATATGAACAGTAATGAGAGCAGACTCTGAGCTGGCTCGCGCTGAACCGATCATGCTGCTCTCCATTTGGGCTGAGAGATGGAGGAGATTTAACCTCCAAAACAATGAGATTTAAACAAAAGCTTTTCAACTCATCCAGAGAGATGCCTCATGCATTTTTTTATAACTGTTCACAGGAGAAAAATGTTGTTGCATTATTCATGGGAAAACTACATCTCAGCTGTATCAAGAATATGAAAGACAGTTCTAGGCTGTCTAAGTGTGGCGCCTGCTGTTTGAAAAGTGGCTATTCTTCAGTAAACAGGCAAAATAGGGGCCACAATGAGATGATGTAAAAAGTAAAAACTTACTTGTCTTTGTAACCAACTACATGAGTACTGGAATGAGTATTACTTTTTCCCCCCATTATAAACTAGTGACTCGGGACATTCAGACAGATAATCGAAAATGCACATCCCTCCCTAAAGTATAGTCCTCCTTTTATGTGATGTAACACCAAGATCAGTCAACCAGTGCATATTGTTGGTTCATGAGGGATCACAGTTTGGAATAGTTACAGTACATTGCCACTGGCAACCACTGAGAACTGAAGGTTCTGTGCAGAAAGTTCCCTTAAGAACACCACGACTAACTCTTGTTCTTCTCCAACGCTCTGTCTGTCTTGCTGCATGGGTCAATATCATGGTCATGCTGGTCTTTTATTAGTCGTGTTGGTAGTTCCGTAAGTCTCGGGTATGTGTTTCTGTCTGTCAAGGTTATCTTTGAGTAGGTTTTGAGAGCTCTAGCTGTGCTTGAGCTGAAGATAATGAGCTTTGGGTAGTGTAGGTGTACGTTTTCCAGACAGTCTGATTTTTCATCAGAACAATTCAGTTCCTGTTATATAAACTTGTCCTTTACATGAAAAATGTAGTTTTGTACAGCTGTACATACAAGTTTATATAGATAAATTACACCAATTATACTGTATAAAAGTTTACATACCATTGGTTCTTAATACTGTATGGTGTGTTGCCTCCTCCAGCATCATTGACTTTTTACAGTCTTTTGTGATAGTTATAGAGTTTTAGTCCCTGAACTGCCCCAAGTGCCAAAGGTGTATCTTGACATCACTGAGTCACTATGAGGAATGCTGGGAAGAGAGAGAACTTACAGGGCCTAGAGGATTCACAGAAGGCAACAAAATCTCACTGATGCTTGAGGAAGCAATAAATGATATTGAAGAACTAAGTGCATTTAACAGGCATGTGATCAGCTAAGGACAAAAAAGAAGGAAAACTTCCCCATATGACTGTGCAATAATAAAAATAATAACAATACTTTATTTTACAGTACAATAGTATTATTGCAATAGTAATATATTTCTTTGATTAGTTTAATTTTTATAATTTAAATAATAATACAATTAAAATATAATTGTGAATAATAATAATCCATTTACAGAACAACAGCAAAATTACAATAATAATATTTATGGCTGCCTTAAAGGGTTAGTTCACCCAAAAATGAAAATTCTGTCATTAAGTACTCACCCTCATCTGTTCCACACCCATAAAGACCTTTGTTCATATTCAGAACACAAATTAAGATATCTTTCATAAAATCCGATGGCTCAGTGAGGCCTGACAATTAACACTTTCAATGCCCAGAAAGTTACTAAAGCTTCAAAGCTTTACAAATCTTTTCTTTCGAATCAGTGGATCGGAGCGTGTATCAAACTGCCAAAGTCACGCCCCCCAGTGGTGAACCATTGAAATTTCGAAACACTTATGACGTAATGAAGCCTCGTTTACTGAAATCACATGACTTTGGCAGATTGATACACGCTCCGAAACACTGATTTGAAACAAATGATTCGTAAAGCTTCGAAGCTTCATGAAGCAGTGTTTTGAAATCGCCCATTACGAGATATTGTTGAATAAAGTCGTTATTTTGTGTTTTTTTGGCGCACAAAAAGTATTCTCATTGCTTCATAACATTAAGGTTGAACCACTGTAGTCACATGAACTGATTTAAATAAGTCTTTAGTAGCTTTCTGGGCATCTGAAAGTGTTAATTATCTTGCTTGCAATGCAGGCCTCACTGAGCCATCAGATTTTATGAAAAATATCTTAATTTGTGTTCTGAAGATGAACAAAGGTCTTACGGGTGTGGAACAACATGAGGGTGAGTAATTAATGACATACATTTTATTTCTGGATGAACTAACCCTTTAATATCTTTGCTTTCAAATGTTAAACCATTGAACTTTTATTTTGGTGGAAAACTGCAAGGAAATATTTATAAATGATTCTCATTACAAGTTTGGGAAGATAAATACAAAGTTCTGTCATGAAACTCTAGATGGCACAGGCTAATAGGTCCTTAACTCAACTTGTTTGAAATCACATCATTCTCTATAGGGCACAGCTGATTGGTACCTGCTGTATCAGTAGTCAATGAGCTCGCATGCTCAACCTTTAAATACTGGTTAGCATTTACTTTTGCAGTGCAGAGAGCTTTCAGAAACCCTCCACCTTCCCCAGCTCCACCTGTATAGATCTGCTACGGGTAATTCATGCAGACTACACTGTAGAGCAGCAGCATGTCTTGCTTACAGTAACATGTCGTGTATGTATTGGAAGTAGCAAGTCCCGTACTTGCTCTGCAGCAACAGCAGCAGTGTAGCAGATCTATTCCTCCAAGACCAAATATCAACAATGTCACACCCATTACCATGCCAAAGTTTTCATGACAGAATTGCATTTTCAAATGCATGTTACATGCATCCCAAACCTTACTGCGTACCGAGCCATTCTGAGACACACTGGATCATGAACTCCTTGTGTGTACTAACTAAATAAATGAATAAAAACACAAACAAATAAATCTAAAAAAAAATTGCCAGCAATTTGCCATTGGGAAAAGGGAAAATTAATCTATAATACAAAATAAATATAATATACTGTATATTAAAATATAATACATAATATTATTGATAATAATAATAATAAATTATTATGATTTTTATAAATCATTTTAAATTAATTATTTATTTATTATAAGAAAAAAAATTGGTTTTAATTGACATTTTATATTGACATTTACATTTTTCTTTGTTTTAAAAGGAAAACATCTTGAAGAATTTGAAAAAGTGTGAAAACTTAGAAGCATAACTCCGTAATATGTCCTGCTTGTATGTCTGACGTGTCATGATGAAACACTAAAACGTTTACCTCAGATGTGGGCCCTCTTTGTGATTGAGTGTTCCCTGCGGGCGGGCTACTTACAGCCAGTCTAGAGATGAAAGCTTGTCAGTCACACCTCTCAACAATGACAGGTCACAATTAGTGTGCAGCCTCCAGCGAAACCACAGAGGAGCCCATGTGAATGACACACACATGCATGCATTCATCCAAGCTCAAAACCTTTATAAGTCCAACTCAAAATCAAAACAAACATATATGTGCATGTCGCCTGTTATACAAGCCTCCACCCCTCCTTTTTCTCTCTCTCCCAGTGAGCTGAGAAGGAACTAGTTAATCCCGGCATGATTTATTTGAATATGGATCTTCTATACCACAGCAAAGAGGCCTGAGAGCAATTACTTCTGAACAAAAACCTTCCCTGAGCTGTCACACATCATCCCACAAGTGCAACACCAAGCGGCCAGAGCAATTTATCTGCCTTCTGCATCAGAAATACTGACACTGCAGTCATCTCTGTGTATGAAAAGTGTGTTCTTCACATATCACTTAATTTGAACACTACACACTTTATTGTTTGACACCCGATACAGATTGTGTTACAGATATTGAGAAAATAATGAAACCTTTTCATTTGATCACCTGGTTTATGAAACCAATAGCTATTTTGAAGCACTGGCAGTCGGTGATGTGCGCAGTCACATATGTCATGGAGACAAAACCAATTTGATAGCGTAAAATCTCAGCCTCAAGTCATGAGGTTAATTTGATGTAACCGATTTAAAGTGCCAGTGCAGAGATGATGGATGCTGAAGCTCTGACAGAGAAGTAGAAAGCTGAATTAAGCATGCTATCCATCATGCAAGGGATGACAGTGTCGTCATGACCCTGTAGAGAGATCTTTGACACATAACTGCCCTTCAGAGCAAAGGGGATATTTCACAGAGGGGTTCTAGCGGTAAATAGAAGTTAGAGTAGGTGGGACGCTTAAAAGAACACCTGTAAAGCTGAAAACATTTTTATATCTGACAGTCAAAAAGACATGCATCTGATCTAACAAGTTGTTCTCACATGTGCACTAGTGTAGTGGTGGGAGGGGTTGGGGAGCTGATTATGTACATAAATATTTACATATACAAAACATATATTAATACACTGAAGAAACTGAATGAAATTGTGTTTATCCGAGACTGTCCTCTTCCAAAAAAGGTTGTTTTTTCAAGCACCTTATTACGACCTATATTTACGTTTTAAAGTCATGCGCCCTCTAGCAGGCGTAAAAATAATGACAGTGTCGTGTTACGTCTGTCGTCATGAAGTGACGTATGACCGTCGTTACCAATCAAAATGCGTGTTCATTTAAATGCAATGTGTGGACTTTTTACATGGTCCCTTACCCACCATTTGTCCTATTTCCATTTAGCAAAACTCATTTTTTTATTAACGACTACACCTACCCCAACCGTAAAAATACCCTTAGTGATTTATAGTGCATATACACTTTATGATCACATGATTGCATATTGTTGTATACTGCAATGCTCTACCAATTGAGCTACACGAAACTCGAAATATGATGCAGATAGAAGGGTACAATCCAGAGATGTTCACAAGTCCCTGTGGTCAAGTCCAAGTCAAGTCTTTGTTCTATTTATATATATATATATATATATATATATATATATATAATTTAATATATTTTTTTCAGCTAGTTGTTATTGTAATTAACAGTGTATTTAAATATCAAAACAGATTACTTTTACTTTAAAATTGTCTAATAAAGCACACAAAATACTACTTAAATCATTTCTATTACTTTCTAACTTTATACAAAATTATACCATTCAGTGCTGTGTATTTTGAGCTATATCAGTTGGCGTAGTTTGCTGTAGATCTCAAGCAATGCTGGAAAATGTAGTCTACCAGTGAGCGCCGTCGGTAAAAAAAAAAAACAAAAACCTATGTATAGACAAGCGTTACAGTAAACAACACAACGAACAACAATTCCATTTGTGTGTCTCAGTTGTGATAAGGCGATATAATAACGCACCACGACTTCACCACGACCAATCTGTGGAAATGAGTCGATGGACAGGGTCATAAAACGCGCATGGAAGTACTCGTTCAATCCAAATACAATTTAACATGGTAAATCTGGATATTATATGCATTATCAAATACTTGGACAAAAAAAAAAAAAAAAAAATGAAAAGGACATGTACTTCTTGAAAATGGACCACAAGCAAGCCTCTGCAGCTGTGCAACACCGCAGCTTCCCTTCAGATTAATTGATTGCTTTTCAAATGAAATGACAAAGTTTATCGCAAGGTAAGGCTTGGCTATATTGTTATTATTTGTTGCTAATTTAGCAAGTTTTCTAATGGGTGATGAATTTACGTGCCTTCAGATGCGTCACGCGCTCGATGGCTTGGTGTGTTTAGAGATGATTTGTGATATTTGCTGCTGCAGCACATATTTGGGAATGAATGGATAGTAAAATGTGGTGTTTCGTGCCATCGTGTGGGGTAGTAAATAGAGAACGTAATCGGGAATGTCACGCCAAAAGACTTGTATTTTTCACAAGTCTCTGTCGTCAAGTCTCGGGTTAGTAGTTCACGAGTCCAAGTCAAGTCGCAAGTCGTTTATTTTTGCGACTTAAGTGCGACTTGAGTCCAAGTCGCAGACTCGAGTTTCCATCTCTGGTACAATGCATTAAAATGAAAGTGTTCTGTTGTCGATAGGGGCACAACTTTAGTAAACGCTCCTATGGGTCGTATTTCAGGGAAGTGACAAACGACCTATATGGACGTATTGGTTGGAGGACATGTTGTTTTATCCACAATAAATTGATCAAAAGTGACAGTAAATACTTTTACATTGTTACAAAAATATTTCAAATAGATGCTGTTTGTTTGAACTCTATTCATCAAAAAAATCCTGAAAAAATGCACAGTTTTCACAAAAATATTAAGCAGCACAACTCTTTCCAAAATTGATAATAATAAGAAATGTTTCTTGAGCACAAAATCTGCATATTAAAATGATTGGGAGTAATGGCTGCTGAAAATTCAGCTTTGCCTTCACAGGAATATATAAAAATGTAAAATATATTAAAACTGAAAACAGTCATTTTAAATTATAAGAATATTTCACAATGTTACTGTTTTTACTGTATTTTTGTAAGCATATAAAAAAAGAAACAAATCTTACCAACTCCAAGCTTTTGAATGATAGTGTACTATATATAAAGTAAAATACAATAACATTTAATACAATATAAACATTTGTGTTTAATAATATTCAATAGATAATTGGTTAAATATTATCTTGTATATTGTTGAGTACAAATTCTATATTAAACAATGTATTATACACACATAAACACAAATTATAGAGTATAAAAAGGAAATATATAAAATATTATTTAAAATAATAATTTTATACTGATATATTTAATACTATTCTATTAACTGTGTTGCAAATGTATATATGTGATACCTTTGCATAAAAAGCACATCATTTATTGGTAAATTAACTTGTTTTGGCAGTGTTTATTGTCTATAGTGCTGTTTTATTGAGATTATTATAAGAGGTTGTTGAACAGTCCACTCAAATTCCACAAAAAACGATCAATCTAAATTAGGATTTTATTTATACCAGCCATCAATTTACTCCAACATACACTTCTCAGCAGTAGCAGAGAAATCGTAATATTTATTCTACCTTGCACAAGCTGCTGGAAATCAAGAGGCAGGTCTAATAATGTCAGAATCTATCTTGGGCCCAGAATGAATATCCACCAAAGCAAACTGCCTTTGAGGACTCATAGATGCATTCAGTTGGCCTCCAAATTGCTTCAGCAGTGTTGTCAGTCAATTTGGCATGCTCGCCCACAACTCTAATTGTTGCTGAATTTCCATATTGGTCACATCTGTGTAACAAATGCTATTTTACTCAAAGTGAATAGCAGACGAAATAGAAGGGAAGGGAGGGGAGGGGGAAAGAGACACAAATAAACCTGTTCTTTCCAACAGAAACACCTGTGAGATGAGCCACTGAAGATACTGGCATCTCAATGACTTTGAAATAAGACAGAGTGTCTGGACAGTGTTTTATTTCCATATCCTAAACCATGCTGAAAATAATTACTTTACACCTGGTACAAATTCATAAGCCAATGAAATGCAAATGGTATTTGCAGTTATATTTCTGTATATTATTTGTAATAACAAAAAAAAAAACATTTTTTTAGTTGTTGTTGCTTATACGCATTTTAGGGTGGTAAGAGGTTTAAGTGGTATACGTTTATATTTTGCATTGCTAATAAAAGTTGATTCATTCTCCTGATTCGCCCATGTACACACCTTATATGTGTAAAACCTCTAAGCAGGTTTGACGTCTTTAGCATCTGTTAGTGATGAGCAGATCAGCTTTGCATGTGTAACTTAAGTGGCACCAAAATGGCAGCTATGCATTTTTAATGGAAGCCAGTCACTTGGGGGGCCGTTTCCACAGCATGGGGCTCAGTGCCATTGGACCTCCAGTAGAAACATGTAAGGGAGGAAGTGATATGATTTCTGCACTCTGCATAACCCAATAGCCGTAATGACTCCAGCCTCAGCCTGATGAGTAAGCTTGTGTCCAAGCTTGTGTATTTACCCTACAAGCCTACGGGTCTTCTGCAACAAAACTCATCAAAGGCTGGAGTCTGATAAAGTACTTCATTTAAACAATTAAGCCAATGATGGATTCAATTAAACCCTTTATGAGTTCAGGTGGAGCAGAGGACCGCAGGGTCCCAATGGATTGGATTTGGGTATGAATTAAATGTGGATGAGATGAGGGGTCATACTGTGCATACTCAGGCTACTCCACTCAATATTTAAAAAGAAGGACCAAATTAACTGCTCATACCTTCATCTGGAGGTTTATCCTGCAGCGGCACAGCTCGGTGACAGATAAGAACATAATGTGTCCCTGCTGTCTAATAGCAAAATGGCTGCAGTGTGCGGTGGTCTCAGCTTTTATACTTTTTGTATAATTGTTCTGTTGTGTTATACGGAGCCCCGGACATGACATGCAGGAAAAAAATAGTAGGCTAAATCGTGTGCACGATTTACTAAAACGTGCGCACAATTTACTATTTCGTTCCCTCGATTTACTAAAACGTGCGCACGATTTACTATTTCGTTCCCTCGATTTATAAATCATGCGCATGATTTAGTAAATCGAGGGAATGAATTAGTAAATCGTGCGCACGGATTAGTAAATCGAGGGAACGAATTAGTAAATCGTGTGCACCATTAAATTTTTTTTCTTTACATGTCATGTGCGGGGCTCCGTAGTGTTAAGACATACACCGCTCAAGAGTTTGAGGTCGGTAAGATTTTTCCTCTTATGCTCAGCAAGGCTGCATTTATTGGATTGAAAAAAATACAGTTAAAACTGTAATATTGTGAACAATTATTACAATTCAATATATTTAAAAATGCCATTTATGCCTGTGTTGGCAAAGCTGAATTTTCAGCAGCCACTCCTTCAGTCTTCAGTGTCACATGAATCTTCAGAAATAATTCTAATATGCTGATTTGGTCTTCAAGAAATATTTCTTATTATTATCAATGTTGAAGATAGTTGCACTGCTTAATATTTTTGTGAAAACCATTATAATTTTTTTAAGCATCCTTTGATAAACAGAGTTCATGTTCAAAAGAGCACCATTCAACAACTTTTATAACCTTATAAATGTCACTTTTGTTCAATTTAATGCTTCTTTGCTGAAGTTTTGAAGGCTAGAGTACTTGTCTGAAAATCTCAGTTTTTGGCTGACTTGAGTTTCTTGAGTGAAGAATGTCACACTGTTGATAGGGTGTTGCTAGGCAGTTACTAAATGGTTTCTAAGTCAAAGTTTTCTAGTATATTACAGTATTTATTATAATTTATCCATGCACATCATTTTTTTATTTATGTGCCCTCATAATCTTTAATCAAATTAACTTCCCCTCCCTCTTGCAGCAACATCTCTTTTCTTCTCTGATGACGTTTACCGTCGTGAGGGTGGGACAACCTGTCACTCACATAAGATCGACCAATAGCAAACCACAACCATCCAACAATCCAATCAATGGACAAAATCAAGTCCCTCCCTACATTTTTTTTCTTGTTCGAGAAGCTGTTTCACTTACATATACACCACAATAGGTAAGAGAAGACTATCGCAACTTCAATTTCATGCCGACTTTAATAGTACTGTAAATATCTGAATTTTATCAACTTTTATATAAACCCATATAGATCACCTAAATTCTAACTGACAGACTAAAAACCTCAAACTCTAATTATGATCACACTAAGGAGGATACCACCTCCATTATACAACAACAAATTAGATGCTGGGTAAGCCATGCTAATTAGAAAAATCATAATTGTTTGGAATGCTATAATTATCCAGAGTAATAAAAACAGTAATCTTTTTTTCAAAACATGCTTCGAGAATGAGTTATGAATTTTTTGTATCTCCACCCTGTAAGTGATGTGCAGTCCTCTTTAAACAAGCAACCCAGAATTAAAAGCAGCCTCTATTTGTCCACCTAAAACGTGCATCTGTGTGGGCCTCTTAATGGATAACCTTGGCAAGACATGTTTGTTTGGCTGTCTACGTGAAAGTTTCAGTGTCTTTGTGTCGGTGTCATTAATGGCTGGCATATTTCCACCAATTCACCATTCAGAAAAAGCAGGATTAGAGGGAGCTGTAGAGGAATAGAAAGATGAAGTGTATAATTCGGGGAGTGTTTTTCTGGCAGATTCATCAGGTGTTGATGAATAGAGAGCATAATATCTTAACATTCCTGCCCATATGATCCTGCTGGGCCGGCCATAAGCCACTGCAAGGGCACTTGGTAGAATTATTAGTGCTGTATAGTGTGAAACAGGAAGACTGTAGAAATTATAATACTGTTGCAGAAGTTCCCCTTGCCAGACCTTCTAAAAAATGGCTTCCTGGAGTGGCGACCGTGCATAAAAATGCTACGTACGTAGAAAAAAAAAAAAGAGATGCATGTGGACAATGAGTTGGGAAGATGATAATGTGGAAAGAAAGAGAACAAAGACAGGAAGGGTTCACAGAAAGGGGACTGACAGTAAGAGGGAGACAGTGAGTAGGAGATATAAGAGATAGACAGACAGAGGCAAAGAGAGAATCAGAACCACAGACTTATAACTTATGCTCGTCTTTCATAACTGAATAAATTGCCAAGCGTTAACATTTGATGGCCACTGTTTTTCTGCCCAGTTTTAATTCACCTCGAGGACTCTTTGACAATGGTGAAAGCCCACGCAGATATGATAAGGAATGTACTCATTAAGGCAAAGCCATGTAGGAAATGGAGAAAAAACACCACCAACCATGGTAGAAAAACAGACACAATCAATTATTGAGATTTCAGCAGACAAGAAAGGTCAAAGCAGGAGCAAAACAAGCCGAAAGAAGGATGATGAATCAGTCATTGGTCATACAGTGTGCTGTTGACTTTCTTTTTCTCATGGATGAAGTTGAATGATTGACTGAAGCACCAAGGAAACTGTCTCAGTCATTGATGCTTGTGTCAGCATATGCTAGCTCTTAGCTTTTACTGATTATTAGGGTTTAACCCTCTATCATCGCCTGAAAACATTTTTGACTGCATATGATTTATCGCTTGTGCCATCATTTCTGTGACCTTGAAAAGCATCTGCTAAATGAATAAATGTAAATGTATTAAAAACATTCTGAACTGAAAAGGACTTTACAGAACTTTTCTGAACTGAACAAAAACTTATTTTGTGATTAAAAAGTTACATGAAATGAATACTTTGTAAATGTGTACACTGTTCAGAGGTTTGGAGTCAGTACCAGTTTTTATTGTTTTTGAAAGAAGTCTCTTACGTTCACCAAGGCTGCATTTATTTGATAAAAGACAGTAAAAAAAGCAATAATGTGAAAATATTACTACAATTTAAAATTATTGTTTCAACTGAACATGTTTTTAAAATGTAATTTATTCTAAATTTCCAGCAGCCATTACTTCAGTGTCACATGATCCTTCAGAAATCATTCTAATATGCTGATTTGGTGCTCAAGAAACATTTCTTATTATCAGTGTTGAGAACAGTTGCTGCTTGACATTTCTGTGGAAATTACTTTTTTTTCAGGATTTTTAGAGAGTTCAAAAGGACAGAATTTGTTTGAAATAGAATTATTTTGTAACATTATAAATGTCTGTACTGTCACTTTTAAGCAATTTAATGCATTCTTGCTGAAAAGAATTCATTTTTTAGAATTAAAATCTTACTGACCCCAAACTGTGAACAGCTTTGCACAACACTTTCAACAGATTTCAAAAGATAGTCTAGGCTAATTAATCTGTGTACCACATTCTCACAAATTTTATCACTGCTTGCATGAAACAAGCCAGTTACTAATTGTTTATATAGTTAGCCAGAAGTTACACCCATAATTCACAAAGCTTCATGGGATACATCAAATAATTTGGACATCTCATGAGCTTGAAATGTATAAGAGACTAAACTGATGTATTGTAACAGATCATGACATATTCCATATTGGCTTTCATCTTGGATGGCATGACATAGCTCAAAATGTATTTACAAATGGTTGTAATTTTATTTAATATACTGTATATATTCTTGAGAGACAAGTCGTGACACAAATTGTATGATGTCACCATATTGTTTTGCATTAATAGTTCAACTGAATCATTTTTCAGTAACAATGATTCATAGTTGATTGTTTCTTTCATTCTCTTTTATAGCAAGGTAGAATGGAGTGCCTCATGACTGATCTCGCCTACAGCAACATGTGACTGCTGGTGTGTAGCATGTATCTGAATAATTCTTTTCAAAAACAAGCGCAAGTATTTCATCTCATTGATGAACATCACCTATGAAAATGCAAGTCAGTATAGCTAACAAATAGCTAGCTATGGAAATGTTTAGCACAGTGATATTCCCCTATTATTTTTATCATGCCTTACCTTAATGTTGAGCCATGTTTGTGCACAAGTAAAAACCTAAATAACCATGCAAAATGGTGGCTTATGATGATCAGATCTACATCTAGAAATAACCTAGCATCCAGAATTGTTGAATTTCTTGTCTCCATAGACCCAGGTGATGCTTGTGCTCGTCACCTCTTTAGTTCTCTGACACTAAACCCAACAGCACCATCTGCGACCCAGTCGGCTTTCCTGCCGCCACTGGACATAGATCTGTACTGACAGAGTGTGAGCTGGAGTGCCAGTGCCTTTTTCATCTCTGGGGAAGAACATCAGTGGACAGAAACACCTGTTCACTCCTCTCTTCTCCCCAGGGAAGTGTCTCTGGTTCTTGGGGAAAGAACTCCTCTGTCTGTCAAGAGGAACCTTTGGAAAGCACAGCTGCAAATGATAAACCACAAAGCTTCTCCCTAAAATGGCCACAGAGGATGAAGCTTTATCTGTTGGAGTATTAATATGGAACTAGAAGGCTCATTTTCAAATGAATTTTCAAACCACAGGTTCCCAAAGGAATTTTTTGGTTTTTAGAATAGTAGTTTTCATTTATGAGTGAAACAGTGTCTGTTCTACAACGTAAATTGTACAATTATAATGTAAAATTTTGAAGTCATTGTTTTTAAAAACAAGTTAAAGGTGCAGTGTGTAAAGTTTAGTGGCATCTAGCGGTGAGGTTGCGAATTGCAACCAACGGTTCAGGCCACCGCTCACCCTTCCCTTTCGAAGCACATAGAGAAGCTACGGTGGCTGTCACAGGACAAATATGTCCTCGTCTGAGACAGCAGAGAGTAGCCAGTCAAGCAAACATGCTCTGTAGAGCAGTTTGTCCATTTAGGGCTACTGTAGAAACATGGCGGCGCAAAATGGCGAATTCGAGGTGGGGACCTGCGGTGTATGTAGACAGAAATGGCTCATTCTGAGGTAATAAAAACATAACGGTTCATTATGTAAGGTCTTTATACACCACTTAAAACATAGTTATGTATATTATATTGCATTTCTGTCAATAGATCCTCCTAAATTTTACACATTGGACCTTTAACAATAGTTGTCCAATTCATCAAGCACATAAACTTACATCCCTGTGGTAGTTGTAGCCCTTATAGCAAAAAAAAAAAAAAAAAAAGTTAAAAATGAATGTTTGATGTATGCTTTTTGAACAAAACATGAAAGTCTCAAGTGTTGTTAACCACAGGCTTTATATTATGGTGAATTAGCATTCTGGGCTGGTCTACACATTGACATAGAACTAAATAGATTTAAAACCCTTTGACACTCTAAAATCACTCTTAACATCTATAAGTATCATTCCTAAATGTTAGCACTTTATTTTTGTCATTCACAATTCTTAATAAATAAATAAATAAACAAACAATGTTGACTCAAAAATTAAGAAAACACAGAATTTAACAAATGACCTAACCATATTAGCAGATGTTAAAAAGTATAAATAAATAAAATAAAGCTATTTCAGCTTTAAGCCACTTTTTCTGAATTTTTTTTCTGAAAATCAATTTTGTTGAATAAGTTACTCTTCTTTGGGGGGTGGGGTTGGGGGAGAGAAGAACTTATGAATGAATAAAGCGATGCTGCTTTGCAGGAGCAATATTAAAGAGATAGATCACCCCAAAATGAAATTTCTGTCATCACTTACTCTTCCTCGTGTCGTTCTAAATCTGTATTTTTTCATCCGTGGAACACAGGAGATGGAAGAGGGATGAGAGGATTGTGATTGTAACTGTCAAGCTCCAAAAAGCACATAAAAGTCCATGAGGCTCGTGTGCTGTATTCCAAGTCTTCTGAAGCCGAACAATAGCTATGTGTGACAAATAGACCATTATTCACAGAAAACCTTCCCCTTAGTCATTCACAGCTGCCACATTAATGATACACAAGAGTATGTCTTTGTTTATATAAGCACAGTGTGTACTACACCACATAAGGAGAAGGATGCAAAGAAAAAAAAAAAATGCATAAACTTAATTGGTTCTCAAAGTGGCAGATTTGAATGTGTTTATATCTTGCAATTCTGACTTTTTTCTCAAGATATAAAGATATGCAAGATATAAACTCGCAATTCTGAGAAAAAAAAAAGTCAGAATTGTGAGATGTAAACCTGCAACTGCATGAAAAAAAGTCCGAAAAATATTTTACAAAAATAGTTACAGCTTGTTTTGTATATGCAGCCTAGATAAAGAATGTGGCATCCACATTCCACAATAAAAAAAAAAGTTTTTACTGTATTTTTACAGAATTTACTGTATTTGTTAATGTAAAAATGACAGGATTGTTTTTTATACAGTGTGAGTAAATGATTAAAGATTGCTGTAGTATTGTATCCCTTTCATAGTAAGGTCAAATTAGGCATGCACTGAAATTTAATACATTTATAGTCCGACAAAAAAACAAAAAACTGGGTAACACTTTATTTTGATGGTCCACTTTAGACATTCTACTAACTATAAGTAACTTTGTAACTACATGTCAACTAACTTATTTAAAGTATTAGTACACTGTCTGTTTGATATCTGCTGACACTTTATTTAAGTTACTAAGTTAAGTTACTATTCCACTACATGACAACTTATTCTACTAACCTGAACCCTAACACCTAACTCTAACAGTCTTCAAACAGTCTACTTCTTATAGTTAGTGTCTAAAGTGGACAATCGAAATAAAGTGTAACCCAAAAAAGTTTTGAATTTACTCATAACCTAAATTATTAAAACAAAGATTGCACAAAATGATGTTCATTTATTTCCCACACAACTCATAAGACCACAGTATTGTAGATTCTGACCACCAACTGTTTACAACACCCTCCCAAAGCAGACTGAAGCAGCAAAGATGACCAAAGGCCCAGCGTGAAGACTGAGTGGTCTTGGGTTGGACAGGCACAGTGAATTAAAATGGCAGGCATGACAACTCTATGATCGAGTCTGGTTTGTGACGACAGATCTTTACTGTCAGCAACACACTGGACGGCGTGGAGAGCACCATGTGTGTGGAGAACTGACAGTGTTGAAATAGTGATTATGTAAAAAGCGGTACAGTTTAATCTTACTAATGGCACACAGGAGGGCCGCTGCTCTGACAAGCTGCAGGGATGGCGATAAACATGACAAAGTGAAGAGGAAGCGAACATATCACAAACTCACTCGAACAGACACCCACATACAGAAAGACAGTCTGGAGCATTCTGACCCCTGCGTTCACGCTCTCCCTTCACAATTTGAAAGTTTATGTCTCTGTTGCTTTGTGCATCCTCCTCCTGCATCTCTCTCTTTCTGCAGGAGCAGGTTATTTTTGGTAGTGTGCACAGATAGTTGAGGGATTATTGCAGAGCTGGGATGTGCCTGGCAGACGTGAGAGGCGAGAAATGAGGGAGAGGAGTTGGAGGTGTGAAGAGAACGATTGCTCATTCATTCGTCATTACTTTGCGATTCAGGAGTCATGGTGGGCGCCGGCACTGCTAGGCCAGAGTGGAACGTATCGTATCACTACAGGCCAGCAACGACACAATGGCCACACTGCAGCTAAATATGGTTGTCACTCCTCTACGGATCACTTAATCCTGTTCCGTACGTACAAAGTTTCGTTATTTACGGGAGTGACAACTGCATTCTACAAGCAATTTCACTCAAAATTCAGGTTGTGTACTAGAGCTACATGATTCTTAAATGGAGGATTACAATTTTTTTTTGTTTAAAATAGAGATCACGATTCTCCCACAATTCTGAATAAACAACTAAATAAAATAACATGCAGTTTACTAGAGGTTCTGACAAAATGTTAATTGCTGAAGTCTTTTTAAAAAATATTTAATTCATTTTAATTAATAATTAAAAAAAAAAAAAAAAATATATATATATATATATATATATATATATATATATATATATATATATATATATTTTGAATGAATGATTCAATGGCCAATACATTTTTAACAGTTATTTGTCGCAACCTACCGGTGTGACGATGTAATTGAAACAACCTTTATTTGAAGTATCAAGTATCTCCAAGTGTGGGTATCTGCAGGTTGGAGTAATGGCCGTGACGAAAGGTTAGGGTGTGCCGAAAGGTAGGGGCGTGGAGAAAGGTCTTAATCATTGGTCGCAAGAACTGTCTGTCAGGTAGAGTTGAGGGTTAGTTTCTGTTGTAGCAATTCACCTTTTGGCATGTCCATTCCTTTGACCTGCAGCTACCCCTGTCTCAGTTTCTTTCGAAATGTGATTTACTCTATTTTGATCACTACAGTAGACATCAGTGTTTATATCCAAACTATAAACTTTTATCCCAGTACATCTGTGATAATGCGAATTATTGTAACACAGAAATAACGACACTGTGCTTAAAAATACTGTTTGTGAAACTGTTTTTTGTTAGGGGCAGTCGTGGCCTAATGGTTAGAGAGTCAGACTTGAGCAAGACACCTAACTCCCAATCACTCCCCGGGTGCCACAGCAAAAATGGCTGCCCACTGCTCCGGGTGTGTGTGTGTCCACAGTTTGCAGTGTGTGTGTGGGTTCACTACTCACTACTAGACATGTGGCGATATTCAGTAATACGATGTATCACGATAATGAATATGCATGATATTATCGCAGGCACTTCAAAATACTGTGAATAATTATTTATTATGAATTATTCAGATTTTTATCAACCATATAAAATGCACAACACCGCTTTATGCTGCGTCAAAGGGACACTCAGATGTAAACAAGCCCTAACGTGCATGAGAAGCACATGGTGCCTTGCTGAATGAAAGTGCACGTTCACTCTCTGACAGCAGAGGGCGCTGATGGAACAGCAGAAATGCAGCGGTTACCCCGGTAACCCCGTAAACACAGCAGCTGCTACTGAACAGTTTTTAAAATGCTTCAAACAGCCATTCATTTTTTTTGTATTCGCAATGCTGTTCATCACAGCACCAAATACTTAATACTAAAAAACTTAATAGGCTATTTATTTTCAAACTTAAACATTTTTATATTTTAATGTGGACTACAACATGCCCTAATGATTGAAAATGTTCTGATTGTTTGTTATTAATGAGACCTTATTGTAAAGTGTTACCTGTTGTTCTTTATAATTATCTGTTTGAAAAAATTTACTTCATAATTTTTTTGTGTGCATTGCGTTGTTGTATTTAAATGTTCAGACTCAGAGTTCTTTTTTTTATAGGAAAAAGAGTTCTTAAACCTGTTATACTATGACAACACTTTTTTGCAACTTATTTCAATATCGTGATAATACCATAAGCTTCAGCAATTATCGCAACATGAAAATTTGATACCGTCACATGCCTACTCACTACTCTTATGTGTGCACAAACTTGGATGGGTTAAACGCAGAGGACAAATTCCGAGTATGGGTTACCATACTTGGCCTGCACATGTCACTTTCACTTTTATACTGTACCAATACATGACAACTGCTCTCTCTAGGTCAGCTGTGCCAAAGCAGATTTGAATGTTCGCTGTGATCGTACTTGTCAAAGGTTTAACCAACATAGCTGAATCGTTGTCATTTAGGAATAAGATCGCATGAATAGAGATCGCAATCTTTTAAAAATTAAGCTCTATTGTGCATGGAACCAAACAGAAACCAAGCTAGTTGTCTGTGTTTTGATATCATTCTCTCTCCACCATCCTTAAAGTTTTGGGGCAACTCATTAGAATCCAGAGAGAGCATAAGAATTGTTTAGAAGCAGCAGCTTAATGAGCATAAACAAAACATGGTGCCTTAATCAATGGTTATTTCTTAAAAACTACCGGACAATAATATGTCTCAGGTCACTAATAGTACTAAACCAAATAGGTCCAGTATTCCATAGACATAAAAAATTATAATTTAGGGTATTAACTCCCACATTAATGAGGTTGTATCTCCCAAAACTCTTCAGTGTTTATGTGGCCAAGGAGAACAGTATGCAATTGCAGGAAAAATTCTGTGAATTCGCGTCTTTGCCATAGATTTCTATGGGAGTGAGTTTCTGCAAGTTTGTTTTTCACAGTTTTGACTATTTCCATTATTGCAAGTTCATAAATCACAATATGACTTATAAAACATTTTATAAATAAAACTTTAAAATACATTAAAATAGAAAACAGTTATTTTAAATTGTAATAATATTTATCAATTACTGTTTTTACTGTATATTTGATCAAATAAATGCAGCCTTGGTAAGCAGTGTAGATTTTTATATAAATTGTTTATAAAATTTGATCCGATCCTCATTTGAGTCATAACAATAGACAAACACAGTCTGCTTAAACAAAGAACACAAACTAAACGCCTATTCTGTATATGCCCTCAATGAAAACATTCACAGTTCAGGGTAGAAAACATATGTGAACCCTTGGCTTTAATAACATGTTGACCCTGCTTTGGCAGCAATAACCTCCACCAAACGTTTCCTGTAATTGCGGATAAGACCTATTCAATGATCAAGAGGATTTTTTTCACCATTGCTTTTTACAAAACCATTTCAGTTCAGCAATATACCTGGGATGCTGGTATAAATCGCTCATCTGAGGTCATTCCAAAGCATCTCAATCCATTTTTCCTTTGAAAATCCAAGGGTTAATATCCTTTTCCCAGCAACTGTACAAAAGCACATAAAAGAAAAGAGTGAAAAAAGGTAGAAGCATCTGTTTCAGCAATGACAGCTGTAAGTTTTCTTGGGCCATTGCAGGGCATTCAATTTGTTCTTGAGCAACTCCAATTTTAATTTGGCTTTGTGTTTGGGAATTTTATCTTCTTGAAAAATTAACTTTCTCCCAGGCTTGAAGTTTCAGAATGAAGTAGGTAATCTTGCAGTATTTCCGCTATTCCTCTTTCTATATTAACAGAATGCCCAGATCATGATAATGAAAAGCAACCTCACAGCATGAAGATACCACCAGCGTATTTCACTGTAGGCATGGTGTTTTATTAGGTGTGGGCAGTGTTAGATTGCTTTTATATATCATAATTTTTTTAACTCTTACAATCTGTCCCCAAGCTAAATACTAAAAACAATGAAAAGTCATCTCACTTTCAGAAACTAAGGCTGCCGTTACCCTGTAAAGCGCTGACTGTGTAATGCAACATAAAGAAATAATTAATGTAATATTTTTAATACAAAATTATGGATATAGAAGCATAAAATGAATGAAAATATAGTTTCACATAATAAAAGATATCCTGTCATAGACATGTGGTGGGAGTCCTCTTTCTGCCAGTTTTATATTTTTCATTCTGAGATGGAAAAAGGTTTGAATACAAAAGTTTTTTTTTTGTTTTTTTTAAGAAATGAATAAGTAGAAGTAGGATCTGAGGTGGGCAGAGTTGCCATTGCAGTATGGCTTTATGTGGTTTAGAGCAGCTTTAACTCAACTACTTAGATGGAAAAAAAAAAAAAATATGACATGCTACATTAGCACAAATATCAACCCCTACCATATGCTCCATACTTTATTTCATCAACCGTGAATGCCAAACCTCTGACTTCAGGCAACCTGCACGGATGCTTGCCCTAGCTGTAAAGACAAATGTATTCATATAAGCTTGTCCATGCAATTCGAGCAGGAACACGTAATTATTTTCTCTTAAATGAGACTTGGAGTAACTCCACTGAATCTAGTACACCGGTGAACATCCGCCCTGTCTCTGACCTTGTTTTCTGCTCTGACTTCTAAAGACATAATTCATGCCTTGATCAATCTGTGCTAAGTGCAGGTCTGAGGCATTTAATCACAATCATTCCCAATCATTGCTATGCATCTTACATAATGATGGATTGTGTGAATAGCCATAAAACACTACATTACTGGGTAAACCAGTAAGGCTGATCAGAAATGGGTGCAGAATGGCTCTTGGAGTGGCAGGACTGAAAGATAATCAGGGAAATTGAGGGAAAATGCTTTAATCTGGTTTCAATATTCGCTGCACACTCCTCTGCCGCCCGGCTGTTGTCTGGGTGGTTATTTGCGCATCAACACTCCACTCCACCAAGAAGTTCGTTTCAGGATTTAATTCATGGCATTCTCTGCTGCACTGCTGAAAACATGCATTAGTCTCTCAGAGCCTAGAGATTAAATAAACTAAAAACTGTACTTACTGCTGGAGGGAAGAAGCAGGAAGAAGAAATGAGAAAGAGTGGAAATGTGCCATGGGTGCTGGCAATTAAAACAGACATCAAATCTCTATTTTGACCTTTTTGTGACAGTAGTTTGCCCTGATAGAGGGGAGAAATTCTCCCTAAATGTGTTTTCTGTTCATTTTCTTCCATTCTCTGAATTTTGGCATGTGGTTGAAATCTGAATCTTTCCACCTAATTACATTGCAGTCTGCCATCAATCATGTGTCTAATGATTTCAAAGGTTGTGAGTTAACAGTCATGACTGGTGCTATTTGTTTGTCTTTTCTCGCCTGTCTCTAGCAAGATGTGGTGTCATAAATCCACAAAATTTGCTCCCTGAGCCTCATCTTCTTCATACTTCCTATTATTCTGTTCTTCAATCTGAAGTTTTAGTTATTTATTCCTCACCAGTTATTTAGAGTAGAGCAAAGGGGAATTCTATGTTGTGTGTTTGAAACGATCTCCAAAATTATGTTCAAGGACTATAAACCATCCCTGTAACCATATATGCATACTTCCATATAATATGGTAACCAAAAAGCAGTATGTCAAAGTAGGATGTCTGAATACGCAACATTCATGAGGTGAACAATATCAGGCAACCTGCTGAGATCTTTGCTTTCAACTTTGCTACACTGTAAAAAAAAATATTTTCATGATTTATCACAACACTTTTGTCAAATCAACTTAGATAATTAATGTTAATCGCCTTCATTGTATTAACTAAAATTTTTAATTTCAATGAACTCAAAATTTTAAGGCAACCAGGTAACTTACATTAAGTTAAGCCAACAATTCTTTTTTTACAGTGTATCCCATAATACCACAGGAGGCTCTTTTCAAGTATAATATATAATAAAATTTGCACACCTGCATGCCGTTCAAAAGTTTCGGGTCAGTGAGATTTTCAAAAGTAGTAATAAAAATAAATTGGCATTAAATTGGTCAACATTGTTAGTAAAGACTTTAACATGGTTACAAAAAGATTATTTCAAATAAATGCTGTTCTACTGAGTTTTATATTAACAATGTACCATGGTTTCCACAAAAATATTATGCAGTACAACTATTTTCAAGATTTAAAATAAAAATAAATGTTTCTTGAGCAATCAAATCAGTCAAATCAGCATATTAGAATGTTTTATGAAGGATCATGTGACACAGAAGACTCTTTGCCATCACAGTAATAAATCACATTTTAAAATATATTAAAATAGAAAAGTTATTTTAAATTGTATTAATATTTACACACAAAATAACTGCTTTTTACTGTATTTGTACCAAATAATGCAGCCTTAGTGAGCATAAGAAACTTTTTTAAAAGCATTAAAAAAAATCTTACCAATTTCAAACTTTTGAATGTAAGTATGATACCTAAAACACTGTCGATAAGTTTTTTTTTTTTTTTCCCCCTCAAAGAAATTCAGTAAGTACTGAGTGACCTTAAAGCTGGAGCACTACTGAAAATCTGAAATACTGAAAACTAAAATATCTAGAAATGACTCCACAGAAAACAACTCATTCATGTTTCAACACACTTCCAGTGGAATTCTATAAGAATCAACATTTCCAAACCCTAGTGAACAGCCCATCTAAACAGAACTATATGTATCATGTACACTCTTGAAAGATTATGCTAAAGACAACACATTTATAGTTGTAAAAAAAAAACTCTTTTTGTGTAAAATGATCACAGAAAGGATGCTAAATGAGCGCTGGGCCAATTTCTCTCTCTCAGCTTAACTGCTCCTTGTTCAGGTAAATTAGGAGCAGACATTTAGATTAATTTTATATTTTTTGACACATTGATATTAGTCACCTAGAAGTGGGTCTAAATGTTTTCTAAACGCCGAGTCGTGACTCTCCAGGTTCAAAGCCAAACCCTTCTGTGGCAAAAGAAAGGACTCAGGTTTGCTATAAGTGGACTATTGGAATCCACCCAAACTGAAGGGCATTCAAAGGTCTGCTTTGAAGATAAGAGGCTGCAATTACAGAAAGCAGAGGGGATCATTAAGGGACAAATCGTGAAAGTCTGTCTTCCTTTCCATTTCGCACAGAGAAGAGTGGGTTTGGCGCTTCTAAAAGTTAGAGCAAACCTTGCTGGCGGGGCTGATTGTTTTAAATCTGCGCACGTACGTTTCACAGAGTGCCAAAGCTTTGAGGTCGACCAAGCCTCTCCTCTGAGACGAGACCCCAAACATCCTCTAAATTAGAGGTCAAGAGAGAAATGACATCAGCTTCTTTTATACAGAACCCCCCGTGCCCAGCAAACGACATCCCACAGTGAGCGAGGCAGCTGGGGTCAGTCAGAGAAACAGCAGTCTGATTGAACTAAAGAGGCAAAAGAAAGAGCAAGGAATGAAGAGAAAGCTGTTGAGTGCCAAAAGAACCATAATGAAGAGGCTAAGTTTTTTTTTCTTCTCCCCCCCCCCACTGTCTTTGAAACTCTTTCTACTCTACCATGATGCCAATATCAAGGATGTCAAAAGGGTTAGTGTTTTATCCTTTCTAACTCACATGGACAAACATCTTTCAGTGCGTATCGTCAGTATACTTATATACCGAAACAGGATACGTGTATCCTGCAATATGCATGCGTTTGGCTTGAGAATTCCCATCAATACCAGAGACATCCTTTCATGTGCACTCTTGGAGATCAGATATAGAGAATACTGCAGATCCAAACAGAAGTTTGAGGGAGGTAAATCAATGGATATTTAATTTCCATTCAATTCCTTCTCCCCTGTGATGTCCCTCAACATTTCACACCATTTCATAATATAATAATATTGAGTCTGATCAGTGTAAGCGAGGCCTGGCCATGTGCTCACAGGCACAGAACTAGATGTTCAATGGTTTGACTGTCTTACTGCCAAGCTGCAGGAACACTGACACATAGTACACACTTGTGTTTTTTCTCTCTCTCTCTCTCTCTCTCTCTCTCTCTCTCTCTCTCTCACACACACACACACACACACACACACACACACACACACACACACACACACACACAAATACACTACCTATCAAAAGTTTGGAGTCTCTTGGAAGCTCACCAAGGCTGCATTATTTTAATAGTTTAATTAAGTTTAATACAGTTAAACAGTAATATTGTGAAATATCGTTACAATTTATGATTTTTTTAAATAATAAAAGTCTCATTTTTTTCAATGATTTTTTAAAATAATTTTACTGATTTAATGCATCATTGTTGAAAAAAAAAAGCATTAATTTCTTTTGAACGGTAGGGAAGATGCGCACATTAAGACGAATGCAAACATATACAGGCTTACATGATCCTAATGAATCTTTCCATTATGAAGTGAAATAAATAATTGATAGTATAAAAGGAAATTCCATTGCCAAACCCCAATAAAAGAATACTCACATTGGCTGTGTATCAAAACCTAATGAGCTGACTCACTATAGTATCTACATTAAATGGCCCGTTGTCTACATAAACAGCATTTTAATTAAAACAGAATGTCATAAGTGACTCGTTTAAGATGTTCTTCATAGATATCAGCTTCATTAGCAGAACTTCGCAAGCACACCATGCAATATACAGTAGCAAACTGCTCAAAACTCATCTAATGCCAAAGACCCTTTAAAGTCTGTCAGTCCCCTCATTGGCCATTTTAGCAAATTCAGGGCAGCTATTATCTATCTATCTAGGTCATGTCTCATTCCACTCCGTAGTTCCTTATGATACAAATTCAGGCACTTGATCAAGTAAACAACACTGATGACACAATAACATGCGACATGACAAGTCATACATTAAAACATAGCTGGTATTCATCAACAAATCGCAAATAATGCCATTGTGCATCTGCGTTGTATCTTTTGAAAAGAACAATGTAAAATGTTTGTTTTACACAAACACACATCTTCCACGCCTCTGACACTTTAAATCTAGCATACATTATAGCACTAGATCCACTACGCACTGCCAGTGAGCTCAGAGGTCCTTTTTCTTATGTACACATTGGTTGTTCAGTGAAGAAACTATCATTTATAAATATTCACATGACTGTATATATGAAAAAGTAGTTGTATACTAAGTTTTAACACAAAAAAACAGCATTAAGCAGTTCTTGCTGTTGCGCCTCGGAGAAGCCATATTTTATATTTCACCTCTTCCAGCCAGCTGTCATTGAAACAGCAGACTGGCATGTTGATGGAGACAGGACATGTGGATGCAATTTCTCAGGGTGCCAATCATGGTTGGTGTGATATGTACAGTCAGAGTTCAGAAAGAGTCTCCCCCACCCACACCCACACTGACCAGCAGCAAGTGAATTTAAAAAAAAAACAAAAAAAAAAACAGTTAAGTATTTCATATATTACTTTTATTAAAAACGTCCCTACACTTATGGGTTTGTTTACATATACACAATATACATACAATCTGGAATTTTTGATTCTGATTGGTTAACATCAGCTTAGAGTGGTTAAATATTGATATATATATATGTAATGAAAGACATTAATATTGTGAAATTATTACATCATTGTTATTTTTGTGAAATATTATTATAAATAGCTGTTTTCTGTTTTAATGAAATTTAAAATTGACTTTTTTCCTGTAAAGGCAAAGCTGAATTTTCAGCAGCCATTACTCCAGTCTTCAGTGTCACATGAGAGATGCTGCAAAAGTATGGACCCGTGTTAAAGTTGCTTTCGTTACTATAGCAACAGTAGGCTTCTGACGCGTTTTCTTTCCAAATTGTCACTGGACTGTAGAAAAGTGAAAATGGTAGAATTTTTTTAAAGGGAAAATGAGATAAAAAAAAATAAATAAATAACAAAGAAATACTCATATCATGGACAGTGTCACGATGACAGACAGACAGACAGCATTTTCAGTGTTTTTTACATTAAGGTTTTTTGTGTCCCACTGTTTTAATGATAGAAATACTGCAGCAGGTGCTGTATATGGATCACAATTGCCCAAAACTTGCAATTTATTCACATATTTTTGTTTTTCCTCTTTTGAGATGGAAAATGACAGGCCTATAATGCAGTTCTATGGATGTTTTCCCCACCAGGTCTCTGCGCCAATTATATGAATTAATCACACGTGAACCAGCTAATAACAGACAGGTGTGTTGGAGCAGATTAAGGCCCTGTCCACATGAAGACGGGTATTTTCAAAACTGCAGATTTTTCTATGCGGTTTGACCGTTCGTCCACATGCAAACGCAGTATCCGGTCACCGAAACTGAACTCTCCGGTTGCACTGTTGTCATGTAGACAGTGAAACCGGAGATTTTGGCTTGTGACGTCGGAACCGGTAATAACCTTTCTTCCAGGCTTCTGATAGGCCAACGTGGCTTTACGGTTAGGGTTATATCCAGGGTTCTAAATTAACACCCGCCAACCTGCCAAATGCGGGTTAAAATTCATTTTGGTGGGTGTTAATAAAAACTTACTAGCCAGTTTGGCCGGTGATGCATGAGGCTCTGTTCTCGGTAATTTATCCCCCTGGCAGCACTTCCTACATTTCCCATGAACAGTGTGCCGTAATGCTACGCGATGACGTTTCATACGCCCATTGGCTGCGCGCAGTTTGCAGTGAAACCAGCGCAAGAAACCATGGAAACTAACGGAGCGTCCATCAGAAAACACAAGGAAGAAGAAGAACGAATGGAGCCAGAGCAGGGAGCATAGACTGAAAGAGGAGGGAGTTAGCTAGTAAAGGAAAAAGTTCATATTAAACTAAATGCGGCGGTGGTTGGGACAGATTTCTGGGGGCGAGAAGAGGAACGAGGCAGGGGATGAAAATATCGACAGAGAAACGAAGAAAAGAAAATTTAATGCCAAATGGCTGACGGGTCGTGAATGGCTTGTGTTTGATCACGAAAATGTCATGTTTTGTCAGGATTGCCGCATGTACGCGAAAGAAAAAAACAAAACAAGCATTTTTTTTTTTTTTTTTTTTTAACTAAGGAGAAAAAACTTTTGGATATTGGACCAGTATTAAGTAATATTGGACTCAAACTATGAAGGAATAAGATCATTTAGAACCAGGGTTTGTAGATGTAATGCAGAATGCAGAAAAATGCAATAAATAAAGTCTGAGAAAATTTGAAACAGAGGGTGAAAAAACAAAACAGTTGAACTAAATTCTCAACTGAAAGTGCAACAGCCTGATAAGGAGAACACTGTGCTTGTGAAGAACAGATGTGTGGGCATTGTGATATAGAATGAACGAAGTGAAGAAAACAAAAGAGGAGCAGAGGAGAGAAGGAGAAGGAAGAAAGAAGAGAAGAGGGAGAGCATGCAGTAATGACGTCCCTCTCTGGGACTGAGCTTCAGAAAAGCTGCAGGATGCTATAATTCTTGTCTTGATGATGATTTAAAATCTGCAATTCACCAATGGCCTTCATGATACACTGGAGATTTTGCCATGGTAAAGCCAATAACTAAGGAACACAGCTATAACAGTCCTAATTAAGATGCAGATGCAATCTCTGTGCACAAAAACAGTGCAATCATGCGACAACCCAGGTTCCTGTGCATTAGTGCTTTTGACATCTATTATTGTGCAGATATATTCCAATGTTTTTCAGCGTATACATATTAGGTATAGTAGTGGATGCTTGCGGATGAAAACAGGCTGACGTCTTTCCAGAACAAAAAGATAAACGTTGATATACTCCAAAGCCAAATCAGTGTAAAAATCCCATTCTATGGAACAAAGGGGTTTATTATATTCAAAAAGGAAGAGCAGTACAGCACCAACCTTTTTTTTTTTTTTTGCAAATATAGTGTAGGAATGAACTAAATAATTTGAGACACCTATACAAATGGCAGGTATTATTACAGCTGCAGAGCCTCAGGAAGTCACATCTAAAAGAGCTACAGTATAATGTGAGAGAGCAATCATGAGCATTAAGATAATCTATAATGAGGCAGATGAAGTGCGTTTCACAGACGTGTGACTCAGCCAGACTTTTGCACTATGAGCACACGTTAGAGTGCATGACAGCGAGCCCTGTGTGGCCAACTCTCTCTCGTACCGTACCACCAACGCACAACAGCTCTGCCTCTTCAATTAATGAAGAGGAGGAGAGTCATGCTGCACTTAGTCACAATTACTGTCCTATCCCGTTCTGATGAATTTGCCAGAAATGGAATACATTTAATGATGAAGACTATGGCACCATAATAGACACCAGCTGGATGTGAACATGCTAAAATGACAACATTACGGGTGCTTGCACACTATATACAGTAGGAAGCTCTGACGGAGCGTTTGACAGATGTAAAAGTGTGTGATGTGTTTTGAGGTTGTGGAAAGTGCTGGGATAATGTGAAATCATGCAGGCTAGATACAGCAAATTAGATTTCTAGTTTTTCATACAGCAAACTAGATTTCAGAAAAGCACAAATGGACTGTCTGAAATTCTCACAGACAATGTTAAAACGGTATCAACTTTTGGTTGTATGATTTTGTTCATCTTGATATCTCACAACTGTGTTTTTTCTAGGCAAGACGGAGTGATGCTAATAGAGTCTCATGAACGTGCACGTTGTGCCAAGAAGACCAACAGCCAAGGTCAAGAATTTAGTTAAATAATACATTACATTTCGTTTTTCGCTATGCCCTATCATATTACCCCGGAACACTTGGGGCCAGATTTATTAAATGGGGCAAACTGGCATGAGAGCGCAATTCCACAAATGTGCCGATGGGAGTGGCAAGTTTTGCATGTGATCTACTGCTGACATGCAAATTAAAGAACACAGACGCAGTCAAATCATTTACATAATGACCAACGCAATCAACCAAGAGCAGTGCAAATTAGCGGTGGGTCACAAATAAGCAGAGCTGATGCTCATCTGGTGCGAGGTCAACTTGTTACATGTAATCTAGCAAACACGTACACATTATATATAGCAACAATTGCAGCCATATTGCAAAATGGGTTAAGACGTGCTTTTTTTGGGGCGTTAAATAATTGCGCAAATACCAGTAAATTGACTAGCACAAACATTAGTAAATCTGAAAGGGAAAGTTCTACAAATAAAACAACTTAGTCGCAAAAACAACTTAGCCCATGCCTTTTCAGCACTAATTTTGCACTGCATGTCTTTAGTAAATCCAGACAATAGTTTTTTAATGCCAAAAGGGGGTTTGCGCGGCACAAGCTGTTAGTAAATCTGGCCCTTGGAATATACGGCATGTGATGGGATCATTCTGTGATAATTTTGCGCCTTTTTTAAGCTGGTCAATATTCACTGCCATTATATGGACGAGCGTGAGGGGGAAATTTTTTAAAAATTCTCCTTTTGTGGTCCACAAAAGAAAGAAGGGCATACAGCACTAGAACAACACCAGAGTGAGTAAATGATGACTTAATTTTAATTATCCCTTTAATTCTAAAAAAAGGTAAAACTACCCAACAGTGACACCAATGGATAAAGTTTTAGAGGGAGGAAATGTGTATTATACGTGTGTGTGTGTGTGTGTGATTATATATATATATATATATATATATATATATATATATATATATATATATATATATTATATAAACTAAATATAATAATTATTAACTAAATCTCACATACTGTTAATGTGTTCCTATACTGCCTTTTTTTTTTTTTTTTTTTTTACTGTGTTTACAAGGTTGACATCCAGTATGTCATTATGTAATCTGGCAGGTCACTTTTAAGGTCTTTTAATGAGTCTCTGCCGCTGTCTCTTTGAATACATCCTCATAATGAGTATTTCCCCGAGTGAATCATTGAGGATCAGGCATGATGAAGTCAAGCCTCTATTGAGTTTCCTGAGACTGGTCCTGATGGGTCATTGCAAAGCACTGACAGCCAGAGCAGAGACAGAGTCACTCAAATGAATAAACAAAGCAAACCCCAGGATGCCCCTTGCAAGATAAGTTAAAAAATAGATTTCCTTTTTGTAATAAGTATCTGTTTGCCCTTTAAAACCACATATAAGTATGTAATAAAGTCTGATGTAATTGAATACGTGACGTGAATGAGGAGAAAGAGGTAAGAGGAGAGGAAAACAGGAGAGATGGTGTGAGGCAGAGGAGTCTTGTAACGCATCTCAAAGGGTGTATCTCGTTATGTTACCTAATGAAATGGAATAGATGGTAGAATGGGTTCTGTCATTCTGGGAAGCCATCGTGTGTAACCATATGGAGTCAGTTCTATGTGTGTGTGAGAGATGAAAACACACAATACCGTCCACCATCACAAAAAGCATGGCTTCCATTTGAAGCTAACGTGACAATGAGGAGCCACAGACACACAGATGATGTTCTTCCCTGGTGTGGATTGTGACGGATCTATCATCATTAGTTCTATTGATAATAATGAGTGTGGGGGCGTCTCTCACCTTCTACAGAGTCTTGTGGAAAAGAACAATTACACAAATGCTGAGAAATACTACAGCAGCTGAACATTCATTTAAAAATTAATTATGAAACATAGTTTTGACTCTAAAATCTGTCTGGATGAACCATATTTGAAATGGGGCTTGGGATCAAAATCCAGGCCTAATAAATAGACTATAATAATGAGGACCTTAGCAGGGGTCCCATCGCTGTAGGGCCCAGGACAATATTGACAACGACTATAAAATGGAATAGTAAAAAATGAATTACAAAAAAAAAAAAAAAAAAGATATACAACAAATTTTATATAATGTTTATGTATAACATGCAATAAACAACAAAAATAGTATGTTATACATAAACATTATATAAAATAAAAAATCTTGAATATCAGCATCAAATACAAGGAAATAATTGACATTACTGCACTGTGATCATTTTAATTGCTGCAAATCATGTTTGTTTTCTTCATAGAGAACTGAGGAATTAATAAATTGCCTCATAAATAAACAACATAAAATGAATAAATACACTTAACACAGAGAGAGAGAGAGAGAGAGAGAGAGAGAGAGAGAGAGAGTTATGTTTAATATTTTATGCAATACATACACAATGCTCAGAATGTGAGACATAATGCAAGACCACAAAATTTGTCTGAATGTGTAAATCAACCAATATTTAAAGATATAGTCAGACTGCATGGCCCTGGCAGGTATTCAACAAATAAACTGGATAAATGCCTATAACCTTTCATTGGATAAAACTATCACAGTTCTCACAAAAAAATAGAGACCAATGTATTATGTATGAAAACGGGAACATTGCTCACAGCGGGCGATCTGAAGACTGACAGTAACTGTCTTGAAATTTATTACTGAGTGGGGTGAATTTGTTACACAAGCGGTGTTTTGATGGCTGTAGTGGCGGCACTTTAAAAGGGATGAATTTAGAGATAAAACTTCTCTGACAGTGTAACAGCATGTTAAAGCAAAACACACTCTCAGCATGCTAAAACCCTGCTGAAGAAGCTGCATCACTAAATTCATCCCATTTAAATTAATTATATGATTGGCATTTAACTACCTTCCTAACTCTTCACTACTTGTGACCAGCACACAGGTGAAATATATAGGCCTTTTAATATTTCACAGCTACAGATATAGATGTATAAACCTGCAGTTAGGTTAAGTAAGGCATAATGTACAATCAGCTGGGCACTATAGACACCAAAGTGAAGCAGAGAAATTCAATATACTAACTACAGTTGGCTTGCCATTATTACAAAAATATTTGACCTTTGAATGCTGCTACTGTATTGTTGTTTATTTATAAGATTGTTGTTGTCATTTATAAAATATGTAGTTGCTAAGATGTTCTGTAGTGCGTTTTCCAAAAGCATTGTTAGCCAACTATGGTTGCAAGTTCCGTCGTTATCAGCATATGGTAGTTCAACGAGTCTGTTTCTTGAAACCATAGTTCCAACGAACATTCGCAAACAATACTGTAAAGTTGTGTGGTTGGAACAACAGCTCTCAACTTGTGGTTAGAAACATGTCATGTGGAATCCTTATCTTGTGCAAAATAATCAAGCTGACATTCTATCTCTTTCGTTTTAAATATATACAGTACAACTTTCATTTATGTCTTTTAGTTTGTCAAGAGATTTAAAGGTGCCCTAGAATTGACATTTTACAAGATGTAAAATAAGTCTAAGGTGTCCCCAGAATGTGTCTGTTAAGTTTCAGCTCAAAATACCCCATGGATTTTTTATTATACCATGTTTTAACTGCCTATTTTGGGGTGGCATTAAAAATGCTCTGACTTGGGGTGTGTACACCTTTAAATGCTCGTGCTTCCCGCCCCCAAGCTCGCGACTCCAATAAACATTGCATAAACAATACAGAAGTTCACAATATCCACAAGTTTCCTACGCCCCATAAGGCCTTGCGTCAAAAGTGGGAGTGTCTTCCGGTTAGAAGTAATCAAGCTGGACGTGACACTCATTCATTCAACAGTTGACAGTCATTCAAGATTTAGCGATCCAAACTTACGAATGTTTGGCTTTTACTTAAAGATTTAAGATTCCAGCATCAATATTTGAACAATGTTTTACAATAAAAAAATGTTACAATAACAGTAATTTATTAATTTATATCAGGAGTGCACATCAATCATGCTAAATCTAACTGATATTTATACTGACATAAAAAGAAAACACATACCTATTCAGTTGCACCTGCTTCCATTTATTTACGATCACAAGAATGCACAAAACAACTCCATTACGGTTTTTAAGTCCAAAGGCTTACACATTTAGAAATATATTGATAACATACCCTATGTTTACATCACTTTTTGAGCATTTCTATTAATTTTCCTCTAAATTATGTGATAATTGCAATCCGAGGACGTTTGAGCGATCTCTCCTGTCTATCTATCCTGATCCTTTCAGCCAGAGCAACAGAGGGAGCTCATGAGAGAAAAACAGGAGTTATGAGTTATACGAGTTAACCGGAGTGTGTGAATCTGTAAAAGATATGCGTATGCATCCGTTATCAACAAAGGCACAGGGAAGAGACAGATAAAACATTAAACCAAATAAATACACGATTATAATCATATAAGAATTGTCTATGTTCCTCAAGCAGTCTCTGGTATTTTTTCATAAACGTGTGTATTTATTATCGCAATGGTTAACATAAATAGCCTTTAGCATCGCATATATGACAGTGGACACTTGACTGGCTCTGGCACGCACGACACCAGTAGGAGTAAAATATCACATCATAAGGCTTTGGTGCTAGCATCAGTGACAGGTGAAGAACAGACAGCGGGTTGTTCATGTGTTGCAGGGCCAGGATGCTCTTGTAGTCATGCAGCAGCACTTTTGTGGAAGGTCAGTAAAGTGAAGGACAATTAAGGGCACGAATACTGTTTATTGTATTATGATATTATTAACTAATAAATGTACTAAACTGAAATGTTGACCTTGAGTGCTGTAACAACATCTCTCATTAAGGTTTGCAACTTTAAATAGTAAACAATGATTCGAAAAACACTTAGCCTCTTCGCTAATTAGCACACAAAATACCATTGGTATGCTACTTCCGCCGCCTCACCGGAAGTTGTACCCACGTTCTTTTTTACAGTAGCGCCCCGCGGAAACAGGTGGATAACTCTCAAAACGGATCTTTACAAACTGTTCGTGATGCAGCATATCAGATCACGTAAGTATGGCATGTATTTTGTGAATGTTTGCTAACATTTAATTCTGAATGAGTTTGATAGTGCTGCAGGCTAACGTGGCTAAAGCTACACACAGTTGGAGAGACTCCATAAGAATGAAGATGCGTTTATGAATTATACAGACTACAAGCATTTTCAGGGTTAAAAATGGAAATAACGACATGGCTCTGGTCTCCGTGAATACAGTAAGAAACATGATGAAACAAATGTGGTAACTTTAACCACATTTAACAGTACATTAGCAACATGCTAACGAAACATTTAGAAAGACAATTTACAAATATCACTAAATATATCATATCATGGATCATGAACAGTTGTTATGGATCCATCTGCCATTTTCACTATTGTCATTGCTTGCTTGCTTCACAATACCTGCAGAACGTCTGATGATTCGGCTATGCAGCTCCAGACGTTAATACTGCCTTGCCTTGAACATGGACTGGTATATGCAAATGTTGTGGGCGTACATATTAATGATCCCGACTGTTGCGTAACAGTCGGTGTTATGTTGGGATTCGCCGTTTTTTCCGTGGTGTTTTTCACACGAGATTTACTTATGAAGGAGGAAACAATGGTGTTTGAGGCTCACTGTATGTCATTTCCATGTACAGATCTCTTATTATTCAACTATGCCAAGGTAAATTCAATTTTCAATTCTAGGGCACCTTTAAAGCCCCATTTCTGAAGAGTGCGCATGTGTGTGCATGCTCTAGTATGTAAGGAGCCTAGACTGAATTTGAAAATAAAGCAAAATAACTGAGAAAAAAAGAGAATTAAGACCCGTTCACACCAAGGACGATAACTATAAAGATGACGATATAGTTCTAAAAATCATTCTCAATATTAAAGAATAGAAGAGTCCAAACCACAACTATAACAGCACAGAGAAATGATATAGTTGGAATCACTTTCAGAACGATATTATCCAGTTGATGAATGATAAAAACACTGACAGCCAATCAGAATCAATCCTGCTATAACGAGCTCGAGCACTTAAAGCGGCAGACAATCACGCACGTAGAATAAACAGAACTATACTGTCCGCTGGTGTGGACACTAAAATAGTTATGATTATAGTTATCTTTATAGTTATCATTGTTGGTGTGAACAGGCCTTTAGTCTTCAGATGCAAAGTCCATAATTTATTGCAAAAAATCCAGCATTAATTTGATCTCAAATGGAATAATTAAAAGAGGTTAGTACTCCAACACCATGGACACATTTGCGGGAAACAGTCGTGACTAGCTAGTTGATTTCTTCATCGATGGTAGTTAAGCAGCGAGTAACGTTGCTGTATTGGAAACGCAAGTAGTTCTTAAGGTGTGGTCACATTAGTGAAATTTTATAGATAGAGAAGTTCCATTGTTAATAGTGTAAACACAGCTCACACAGAAGCAGCTTTCTGTTGGTTAACACTGCAAATTTGCATGACTAACATGAACCCATTGCAAAATCTGCATAGTATTTCACCCTCAAGCAAAATTCCAGATTGCATGGATACCTATTGAAAACTATTTCAACAGCGAAACTATTTCGAACGTTAAATGTGATCATACTTTTAATGTGTTATTTCTAAGGTGCTCTGGGTTGTTGCTTACTGGCTCATGTCAAAAAATTTAAGACATCATTGTGTCTGTAACTCAAATGGTGCAAGAAGCATTAACAAATGAAGTTTAAAGGGTTAGTTCACCCCAAAATGAAAATTCTGTCATTAATTACTCACCCTCACGTCATTCCAAACCCTTAAGACTTTCGTTCATCTTCAGAACACAAATGAAGATCTTTTTGATGACAGAATGCTGTCAGATTTCGTTTCATTAAATGCCTTCACAACTAAAACTTTGACGCTTCAAAAAGTTCATAAAGAGATCGGAAAACTAATCCATATGAATTGAGCAGTTTAGTCCAAAATTTCCGAAGATGAACGAAAGTCTTACAGGTTTGGAACGACCTAAGAGTTAGAAATTAATTTCAGAATTTTCATTTTGGGCTGAACTAACCCTTTAATACTTGAGGTTTCAGATTAGTTACAAGTATTAATTACAAATATGAACAACAGTAGCAGTGATGCCTGCCTTAGCGAGCACCATTAATCAGACAGCAAAGTTTATGATTCGCTGTCAGATATGATACATTTTGTTACGCAAGCCTTATACATACATTCAGCTTCTTCTTTCTACCATTCACATAAACAGGGACTTGATCAAGTATGTGTCTACGAGATATATTATGCAGGAAAATGAGAATGTGAGCTGAAAGTCATGTCCAAAAATACCTAATTCCAAATGACAACATCCTTGCTGATTGGCTTGTTTTTCAATAAAGCTTGGTTACACTTCTGATGAAGAGAGGTGACCAACAAGCATACTAATGACCTGCTTTACATGTGTGTGGGTGAATAAGTGTGTGTGTGTGTGTGTGTGTGTGTGTGAGTGTGAGAGGGAGAAATGGATGGAGAGAGGAAGTGAGAAAGACACTGAGAGAAAAAGAGAGAGAAATTGTGTGTCTTTGGCAGTTCCTGGCCCTTGCTTTGTCCAAAAGGCTCGTTCGGACTACAGACACTGCATTGTATTATGGCCGAGGAAGGTGGGAGAGATTCTGGACTCAAGAGAGGATTCTTGGATCGTCGCTTCAGAGAGTGTTGTAGTGGAGGAAATAACAAATGAGGACCACAATAACATCGGGTTGATGAGCCATTTGCCCAATCATAGGTTTTACAATGCATTTCAATGATTAATTTATTTCAGATTTGTGATGTGGCGGAGAAACAGGAAATATGTGTATTTAGGGAAGGCGGTAATGCCAGGATCACAGATGCCAGAGCCACATGGACGAAGCCTGACGTGAAGTGCTGTACCACACTGCCACCCAGAGGACAGTCTGAGAAGTGCAACATGTGTCAGTTATTTCATTACACCTGCAAACCTTGAGGTTACAAAATTCAGCTCTTGAAAAACTACTTAAAAACCTTGTAGTATACTTTTGAAAAGAACAGTGAAATCGCATCAGTTCAACCTTTCTTTCAGTGTCTCTTCCAGTGTCCAGTTTTTAATAACATCCTGTTGTTGCTCTAATCCTATTAGCTGATGATATATTTCGCTTTAAATCACAACTTTGTCTATTGCTTTTCCTCTGTCTTCCTCTTTCAGTGCAGTGTTTATTCTACGTGTTTGTCTAGTGAGTTTTTCGCCAGCTTAACTCTTTGGCGGTTTAGTCAATAGACTGTAATGAAGGCTGCTTTCATGATTGTGTCAGCTTATTCTCAGAGATGGTGGGTTGCCTATAATTCTAAGTAATGGTTTTCAGCCCGTTGATTTATTGATTACAGTGATTTGAAGCTTCAAAAATCACAAACAGAAAGATAGATGCAAGAAGGCAAACAAAGTTTCTAGGGTTTTTTTTTTTTTTTTTACCACTGATTAATTACTGAGATATTCATTAGCATGTTGATGCTCTACACAGTTATACATGTGAATTGTGCAAATTAGGATTAAAGCCATCAATCAATCACCAATTTGTGACACCACTTCCAAGCGATTTTAACTAGAAGTAGTCAAAGCAGTGATGTTCTTGCGCTCTAATGTGAGATTTAATGTATTCAAAAATACATTAATACAATTAATACAAAAATTTTAAATACACATCTTCTATGATGAACTATGATATTATTTAATATAATGTTAATAATTAAAACAAGTCAATATGGCATAACCAACATACAGTAAGCCAATTTATTGCCATGTGACTAAAAATGTAAATAAAAATAAAACACAGAGGACCCCTTTAGACCCTTATAATTTTTGTATCCATGTCAGTAATATAAATAAATAAATAAATAAATAAATACTTGTCCTTTGTCAGATTGAGTAACTTGATATCCATAAATATATACCAATTATTTTGCATAAAAGAATATTCTTGATAGATAATAGTATTATAATTATTATTCGTGCTAACTCATTTCAGCTGTGCATTCAAAGTGCAAAGAGAAAATTACAATACTTTTTACTTGAAGCTTACACCTCTTGACATTTTCATGTCATTAAACCTTGTTCAAAGTTCTTTAAAATGATTAAAATGATCATTTCTAAAAAACAAATAATAAGATTTCTCCTCTTCAAAACTGAAACTGAAGTGGATGCAGCTGTTGTTGAGATGATCAATAAATATATATACACCTTAAGCTAATTCATCAAACCTGAGCAGGCTGTTGTACAGTAAAGTGTTAAGCGTACACCAAAGCAATAGCGAAAGCCTACAATTTTTCAGTAATTACAGTTTCATTTTAATAGCTAAAAGAGGGATGGAGTGCTGGGAGTGAAGGTGACTGGTACTGAAGAGTTTTGAAGTGGCAGCTTGATGAATGCCAGTTCTAGTATCCAAAGATACAAGTTCAGACTCTCCAGCATTCCTTTCGGTTAGAATGCTGGCTGAACAGGAATAGACATAAATCGCTCAATACAACAAGATGAACCATAACCTTGACATTCAACATTAAAAACTGTGCATTTTGCCATTTTGTTTCACGGCCCTCCAAACTGTAGCTAAAAAACTAAACAATTGTCTGAATTCAGTCAGATTTATTGAATAGAAAATGCCAATACTGAAATAAATGTGTGCTGCTTACATCAGCTCTATTACTCTCTATATATTATAGAGAGAACAAAATGCTGTATTGTAGCAACCCTGGAGCAATTTGCACGAGTGTTTGATGCTCAAGGGCAGAATTGCTATGCATAGTGTAAAAGAGAAACCTTTAGTTTTAATTAGAGCCCCAGTGTATCGTCACAATTGGTGCTCTACAAAAGCTTTGAACCACTGTCCCTAATATTTACAGACAAAAACACTGCATGGTGCCTTAATTCATTTGTTCTCATAAAGACTTGGAAAAGGCAGCCACAATTTTTAGTCAGTTTAGCAGCTGACTTTCCTGAATGCATCTGTAACAGGTAACCTCTGTAAGAAGAATTTTGTGCTCCCTTTGGAGAAAGAAAGTCATATAGGTTTAGAACAAAATGAGGGTGAGTAAATGAAGACAAAGTCTTCATTTTTTGGGCAAACTATCCCTTTAATAACCACACTGCCACCAGCTTATATTTCAATTCCATTTGAACGGCTAAAAATATCAAGCAGACTATTTTTGCGGTCAAAATCGGATATCTGCATGTAAGCTTATCCCCCTCTGGTATTTTCACTGCACTTACATCCTCAATCACCAACAGAGTCACATTTTATATATGCAATTGTGTTTAAAAGCATAATGATCACACAAGAGTTAATTACCTCCATAATGATATACAATTTCCAATATCAAAGAAAAGTACTTTAAATGACCCTATACTTTATACTATGAGGTACTCTGTGAGAAAAGCTGTTTTTATCTCAGATTATCATTAGAGTGTTACATTCACAGACACCTGCTGAGTCTAAAACCACCATACTTCTCCATTCATGGGAAGTATTCTCTGTTCCCACACAGAATGCCGTCTCCTGTCTGTTTTCGTCCTTATCTCTCTGACCCTGAACGTGCACATTGTGTAAGCATGAGCGACTTACATGCATAAACACACAACGATAAGAGCTGTGTTCGGTAAATGAATACTGGAAATTCTACGCTATATGCAATGCAGTATTGGGAAATTTGGAAACTATATTTCATACTGAATATGGGAATAAGAGGCTTTCTGTGATAAGAAAACTCCAGTGTATCTTAAACAGGAGGAATTCCTAAGGAGCCACTCGCATCTGGGGCTGAGATGAAGTGTGAGGCTTAGCTGGGCCTGCGGGCAGAGAGAAGTTAGGCATTGTAATGCCATCTGTACTCATCCTGTCCATATGTTCCTGATGGATACCTTAATTTAACATGGGTAAAAGAAAAGTACTTTAAATGACCTTTATACTTTATACTAAGAAGTACTCTGAGAAAAGCTGTTTTTATCTCAGATTATCATTAGAATGTTACATTCACAGACACCTGCTGGGTCTAAAACCACCATACTTCTCCATTCATGGGAAGTATTCTCTGTTCCCACACTTCTGACTTCTACTAAAGTACAAGACTGAATAGGGATGAGCGATATGACCAAAATTTTAAATCAGGACATGAGTAATTTTATTTCACAATAACAATATATTATGATATAGTTATCTTGCTTTAAAGTTTTTTTATGATATCAAAATGTTGGATACCATTGAAATTTCATAATTCTCATAAATCACCAATTTCAATATCACACAAATACTATAGCCTAACTAACATGAGTAAAAAAAATAAATAAATAAAACTCAATCTTACTGAAGACAACAGTCAGTGATAAAATAGGAACAAAGAAACAAATTACAAGCAATAGGACAAAAAACTACAATAGAACAAAGACAAATTAAATAGATTACCTGAAAAATGTCAAGCACTAGAATAGTTGTATAAAAGTAGGCCTGATCAAATTTACATTCTTATTAAAGTTACTAAAGTAATTCAGTCAAGAGCAATGAGAGATTGTTTGATTAACATTAACGGCACAGATACGGCACAGCTACGACCGAACTGTTTACATTCACTTACGACATTCACTAAACTACTGTGTTTGCGTGAATACTCACAAAGACGGGCACTTTGACACAAAAGGCGCCCAAAAGAACTCAGTTCAGTACATGTGCATTGTATGAGCAGCAGATTTATGTTATCCCGGACCGTACCCGAGATTGTTTAACTCGACCCGACCGGTACCGTTGTAAAATTTCTACTAGTTAACAAATTTCTACCAGTATATCGTCACCCTAGGGCTGGGCGGTTTTTCCGATTTTTTCGATTAATTCAAATTTATGTTTTGCCTCGATTTTATTATTTTTTGAATCGAGAAATCGCGATTTTGAATAAAAATGTTAGCAAGCGTTCAATTAGATATGTTGACAATACAGCAATGATAACCGCATTAGGAGAAGAAAATGATCCGACCTCAGGATGGCGCCGGCGTGCCTGATAACCGCTCTCATGTGACGCTCTATGAACGCAGAACACATCACTGTTCTGGCTGTTCATTCAGAAATGCGTTATTGCGTTATAAAAATGAGACGCAGACAGTGGAATGAGAAAAAAGTGCAAAGTTATTAAACGCGAGTTGAGCTTTTTTTTTTTTTTTTTTTTTTAACTTGACCGCCGTGTTTTTAGAATGCCGTTTCATGGGTGAGACGCTGCAAGCGACGCGAGACACGAGTGCAACACCAAAACATGTCCGCCAAACATAAAAACAATAGTACAAATAGCGCAATGGAATGCAAACAACTGTAAACCTGTTTGATATTTCATGTTTGCATGATGGTGACAGGCTGAAAGCTGCTGTTGTTTTCTGTTTTTACAACGCATTTGCTGTTAATAATAGCCTATTACGTGTTAGCCTTTTTATTGCTATTACTTTTTGGCTAAGAAATATTTAGCATTTTCTTATTTTATATTATTTCTGAGTATATAGGATGTGTTTAAGATAAGTTTGTACAACATTTGTCTTCATATTTCAGGCATATTTCTGCAAAGATATTTAACAAATTGTTTTACATTTACACCATGTTGATCACTTCATGTGTGGTGCACTTGGAATGGAACTTTTTTTTAACCAGATTGTTAATAAAGAGAATGTTACTTAAATCATATTGTAGTTAAGTTAAGGTGACTAGTTAAACAGTTAAAAAAAAAAAATAATAATAATAATAAAATAAATCGAAATCGTGAATCGGTCAATCGTTCTGAAAAATCGAGATTTTTTTTTTTTTTTGGCCATATCGCCCAGCCCTACGTCACCCTAAGACTAAAAAGGCCTTTGCACACTGAGTCCAAAATTTTCGTATGCGTTTTTTCGTATTCGTGATCCTAAAAATTGGTCACGCACAGAGACCTTGCACGCTGACTCTGATGCGTATTAATGAATCCGTTGCAAAAAAAATTCGCAAAATAATACAGAATGGAGTCTTCAAGCAGTGAGCATGATTTAGTTGTCCTCTCTCTTCTTAAGAAGAGAAAAAGAAAGAGGAAATATTGGGTCCATCAAATCCTGAGATTGCATAGAGAGAAAGGAGAGTTCCACCTCATCAAGGAGCTGCGTGATTATCCTGAGTGTTTCAAAGTTTACTTCAGGATGTTAGTGGCTCAGTTTGATGCTTTGCTACTGGCACAATCTGTCTTTATATTCTGTCTCTTTGTATTCCGCACTTTGTTTGTCATACAGTGCTACTGCTTTGTGCTGTAGACAACGTGGATCAACTTGTCAGATGGCATTCGCGATTTTGGCGTTCGCTTGTACGGTGGCTCTGAATTGTCAAAACGTCTCTCAAAATGCGTGCCACGAATGCGAAAAACGCAGAAAATCAAACCTGATCCCAATTTTTTTATGACGGACGAAAGTTTCGGAGGCAGTGTGTAAACGTAATTGACACAATGTGAGGTCGTATTTATTTTTTAACGTGCAAAAATTTCGGATGCGAATTTCGGACCAAAGACCTTAAATATGTCACAAAAAGACAACCCAAGGTCATTGGAAAAAAAAAAATGCCTGCGGCAACATTCCTGCGAAAAGATACTATGCTGCTTCTTGCATGTTTTGCGATACTTCCCTAGTGAAATGTCCAGTAAGTGGGACCTAAATGGAGTTCAGTTTTATCCGAAACAGATGATATGAACATGTCAACATTTTATTATGTTGGTTGTTATACAATACATAATGTTTGGCGAGTAGCACTAAAAGGTTATAGTTCTGTTGTGTTTGAAAATAATGTACTGTACATGAGATAAAAATGCAAAATAAAAATGCATTTTCTGAAGCAATCATGCCATTTTAGCTTGCTTCTAGTATTGAGCTCTTTTATTCTGACTCGTGTTTCATGCAACTTGTGCCCGAGTGCTCCATATCGCATGTGCAATGCTTACTACATTAGAAAAGCTGTGCATATGGAGCTGGTTATGTGATGCCAATGTCAAAATGTATTTGTTTACAAATTATGCACTATAGTAAAAGTGATTTGAGGTCATAATGTAGTATTGTGCAAGGAACAGCGCAAAAAAATGTGTCTTTATTAATGAATAATCTGCCTCGTTGTCATAATCTGTGTGAAAAGGAAAAAAAAGTTGTTGCCATTTTACTGCTTCTACAATAGGGTTAATTTCAGCTAGAAACTGCAGTTAATTGTACATATACATATTTGGAGTTTTGCAAAAACGTCGGTAAGCGGCACGTTACGAAAAGACATGTTTCTTAAAGATTTGTGACAGCTATAATACACGAGTTAGGCTTACAATGATGTTAGGGACAATGCACATCTCACAGCTGTCAAATGTCCCATCATCCTTGCATTTCCTCTCTGCGCTCTAATGAAGAAACCAATTAAAGAAAATAGTGAAGCGTGCCACACGCCAACGAATGTGATCACATTCAAATCACATCCATAGGAAACTTCACACAGAGAGATTCTCTTTTAGAAGTTAAAAATGTTTCAGTAAACTTTCAGTATAATGTGCACTCACCATAAAACTGTAGTATGTGGCCCCACCAATTCAAGGAAACCTAGATTCCTCCATTAGGCAAGATTTCTTACCACAAGCCAGATGTACCCTGCTGTAGTCTAATGGGGTCAGATGTTCAGAAGAAGCTGTATTTCTGCATAGTTTGGTCTATGAACCACAACATTCACATGGTATACTTGAGCACACACATTTTCAGAAATGCACTACACTACATCCCTGTATTGTAGTACAGAGGAAGTTAAAAGCTTGCCCTTGGTTAACAAAATAAAAAATTGACCTCATGCCTGTCTAGATTTCACATAAGCCATTTACTGTAACAGTCATCCCCAGTACACCAGACTGACAGATGCAACCGATGGAGGTGGATCTCAACTGAGGCCTGCTGTGCTTCTAATAAGAACACAAAAGCAATTCCCCACAATGATAATGGCAAAGGGCATGTCCGGAACAGAAAATATGGTGCTAAACAAACAAATCCAATCAAATTAGCAGCGAGAGACTTCAAATCACCTGCTGTGAGCAATGTTCCCATTATTATACACAATCTAAAGGTCTCTATGATAGTTTGTGCATATTAAAGGGATAGTTCACCCAAAAATGAAAATTCTGTGAACATTTACTCACCCTCATGTCAAATATTCTAAAACTGTATGACTTTGAGTGTTTGAGATTTTTTTTTCTTTGTCCATGCAATGGAAGTCAGTGTGCTGTTTCAAAATACCTTCTTTTGTGTTTTACAGAGGAGAGAAATGTGTAAAGGTTTGAAATTACATGAGAGTGAGTAAATGATGACAGAATTAAAATTTTTGGGTGAGCTATACTTTTAAGTATGTTTATTTGTTCAATATCTGTTAGTTATAATACCCTGTTGAAGGTTGGATATATTCTGCTTGTCCTTCGTTTGTTTGTTAACTTTGTGTTTTTCAGTGTTAAATAGTCTATTTTTTCCTTGTCTGAAAGGCTTGTGCACGTTCTTGTGGTGCCATCAGCCAATCAGCGTTCCAGAGCGATCAGACATATGGCATTCTTTGCAGCTCAGGTTCTAGTGGCTAGTGATTTATGTTGTTTTGCTCATCCCTAATTCAGAGAATGAGACAAAGTACAACTAGCATCCTTCATGAAAAAAAAAAAATGCATTATTATACAATTAATTACTCTGACTTCGAAATAATAGTGTTCGTTCAACTTGCCTGCACTACCGGAGAGAAAAAACCTCAGCTTTTTCACATAAATAATGTCAGAGGGCATAAAAGCTTTAGGGGGAAAAATGACTAGGTAACTAGATGAAAATATAGTCTTTGGGTAGATTGAACTGGGTCACTAAGTGTGCTTCATTACACAGCTCTTTGAGCACTGTAGGTTTGCAGATGTCACGCACACTCGCTGCACTATATGAATGATGCTATGTTTGGGATGAGGGGTTACATGTGCTACAAAGTGCATGCATTAAAGCCACTCAAGCCACATTTACATTTAACGAAGTCTTGCCTTTAAAAATTTACTGACCTAGTCTGTGATCTAATTGTGCGTTTTGATTAAAAAGTCAATCCAGAGATTGAATGAACTATAGTCTAAATTAACATTACCATAAGGCATAAGACACTGTCTGTTTGCCAACATCTGTTGCTACTCTACACATACATATTATCTGGGAAAATCTTACATTTTAACAACCAACAAAGACCATAACTATCTGACAGTTCAAATGGTTATGGTTTGCAGACAATGTGTTGCATCTATAATCAATTAAAATTTTTGAAAGAAATTAATGTCATTCAGCAAGGATGTATTAAATCGATTAAAAGTGACAGTAAAGAATTTGTCACATTGTTACAAAAAATTATTTCAAATAAATGTTCTTTTGAACTTTTTATTTAAAGAAACCTGAAAAAAAAAATGTCTCATGGTTTGCACAAAAATATTATTGCACAACCGTTTTAACTGGGATAAAAAGAAAAGTTTCTTGAGCAGCAAATCAGCATATTAGAATGATTTCTGAAGGATCATGTGACACTGAAGACTGGAGTAATAATGCTGACTATTTAGCTTTGCTATCACAGGAATAAATTTTAAAATGTATTAGAAAACAATTATTTAAATTGTAAAAGTATTTCACAATATTACTATTTTACTATATTTTTGATCAAATAAATGCAACCTTGCTGAGCATAAGCTATATATAAAAATAAAAATCTTACCGACCCCAAATTTTTGAAGGGTTTTAAAGGGTAAGTGGTAAAGGATGTTGATTGTGCCAATGATGTTCTGCAACAGACCAATCTAGAAACCCAAAGCTAAAAATTATTATGGGAGATGAAGTAAGAAGCGAATGAAGCCATAACCCAAAGAAATGCCATTTCTGATGGAAAGGGTGTAAAAGCATCAAGGACACTGGTGACATTTAGAATTAGGAAAGCACTGGAGGAGGATGCTTAACCAAGCATTGGCTAAGGTGTTCTGGTGTTGAAATGCCAGCGGGTTTTTTTTTTTTTTTCTTTTCCTTCATGTTTGCAACTTTGAGCCAAAGCAGCTGTGACATAACCGTTTTCCTGGTTCTTCACTGCTTTGCACCACTCATAGAGCAGAGCATTTTCTGCATTTAGATGCTTAGAAAGCCCAAGGGTGGATATGACTCATAAGTTAATCCCAAAGGTGATTGGAATGGTCTTACCTGGAACAGTAAAAAAAAAAAAAATAGCTTGCCTCTTCTTTCTTTTTAAATGTTGATTACAACAATAATGAATGAATGACGGCATTTATGCTATGTTGTCGTATACAACTTCTGCTGCAAAGGCCATTGAACTCACTGCTAGTGCTTACATTAAGTGAACCATTAAGTAGGCCATTTGGTAAACTCAAAGTTTCCATATTTTACTAAACTGTGCTGCAAAGCTATCCTGTGGTGTTTTGAAAGAAGAAAAAGTTTAAGTAATTTAGCTTTTTTTTTTTTTTTTTTTTTTTTTTTTTTTAAGCAAAGTTTAGCATTTATTGTTCTAAACATTCAAATGCTTCAATGTGCAAAAAATTGAGAATATATTGTTGCATTTCCTACATTACCTTACTTACCTCCTACATTACATTACCTATTTAATTTCAAATGTGTAAAGACAAAGCTCAAGGTCTGAAAAGACGCAGTTACTCTTTGATTGAAAAGAGTGAGAAGGGGAAAAGAAAGAAAACTCCCACTGTCTTTCTTGATCCCTTCCCTTGAGTAAGCTAGTCTGTGTTGAGGTATCACAAACCCTCACTACTTCTGTTTTATGCCAAGTCTATAAATACCATGGCCCTTGTGGAGGCCTTGCATCAGAATTTGCCCTTGAGCTCCTCTATCCAAGCATACATCAGAGAAGGTTTCCAGCTGTGGGTGCATATTGGATAGATTACTGCCTGGGACCCTCTATAACAATGATTGGCCAACTGCTTAAGGCGTGCTATTAACCATATCCTCCTTCCTTATACTGCCTTTTAAGTGTCTACTTTCGTCTCTTAATACTTTTCTCTACATACGTGAACATGAAACATTCAATACATTATCATGTCAGCTCCTATTGTTTTGTATCTTTTATTATAGAAAACGCAAAAAGACGTGCACATTCTCTCTTTACTTCTGCGTTACTCCAAAGCCGCATGTCGTCTTGCTGCCAATCCATCTTTCAGCTTCAATGCCCTGTGTGAACCCTCTGTTAAAGTTACACTTGAGTTAACTCTTACCATCCATTTTACATTCTCCCTTCAATCTAAGTATATAATGATTGAACCCTTCTGAATGTTACTTTCTATCTTAATCTCACATGCCAAATATACCCTGTTAATTTATACGTGTTGAACACCACAATTAGTCTGAGTAGATACTAAAATACGTAACAGCTTCAATTTCAGTAGGATTTCCAATAAGAGACTTCTATTAAACCAACGCAAGTCATGAAGGGATGAATCAATCAAAAGCATTATCATTAAATATTAGAATGAAGAAAGATCAATAGCTTGTTGATTGGGAAAGTGTCACTCTGGTGCCACACAAAACAACCACGATCACAGCAAGGTAAGACTGGACACTTCAGCAATGATGGTTTGATGATTTAAGGCACATTCACATCAAGGATGATAACTATAACAATAATGTTAAAGATATAGTTCTAAAAATCCTTCTAAATATAAAAGAATAGCAGAGTTCACACCACAACTATAACAATAATAATGACACAGAGAAACAATATCGCTAAAATCACTTTCAGAATTTTTTTTTTTTCCCAGCTGATGAATGATAGAACACTGACAGCCAATCAGAATTCACCCTGCTTTAAAGAGTTCAACCATTTAAAGGGTTAGTTCACCCAAAAATGAAAATAATGTCATTTATTACTCACCCTCATGCCGTTCCACGCCCGTAAGACCTTCATTCATCTTCGGAACACAAATTAAGATATTTTTGTTGAAATCTGATGGCTCAGTGAGCCCTGCATAGCCAGCAATGATATTTCCTCTCTCAAGATCCATTAATGTACTAAAAACATATTTAAATCAGTTCATGTGAGTACAGTGATTCAATATTAATATTATAAAGCGACGAGAATATTTTTGGTGCGCCAAAAATCGAATCAGCAGTTCGGAGCACCAAAGTCACGTGATTTCAGCAGTTTGGTGGTTTGACACGAGATCCGAATCATGCTTCGACACGCTGATTCATAATGCTCCGAAGCTTCATGAAGCATTGTTTTGAAATCGGTCATCACTATGTAAGTCGTTATTTTGTTTTTTTTAGCACACCAAAAATATTCTCGTCGCTTTATAATATTAATATTGAACCACTGTACTCATATGAACTGATTTAAATATGTTTTTAGTACATTAATGGATCTTGAGAGAGGAAATGTCATTGCTGGCTATGCAGGCCACACTGAGCCATCGGATTTCAACAAAAATATCTTAATTTGTGTTCCGAAGATGAACGAAGGTCTTACGGGCGTGGAACGGCATGAGGGTGAGTAATAAATGACATTATTTTCATTTTTGGGTGAACTAACCCTTTAAAGCAGCAGACTGAAGCACGTGCTTAGAATAAACAGAACGATATTGGACACTAATTTAGTTATTGTTATAGTTATCTTTATATTTAATGTTCTTGGGGTGAACAAGCCTTTACACTGATATTAATGATTTAAAAATGTGTCAAATAATGCAACATTTAACATTTAGGGTAGCTAACTAGCTAACTACAGCTAAGCAAATAAAAGTATGAAAAACAATAAAAGTATTGTAAAGGCTAACTTCTCAAAGTTTATGGATCAGGTTTTAAAATAAAAACCTTTTAAATCACAAGTTTATTTGTGAGCTTATATCTCACTATTCTGATGTTTTTCCTCAGAATTACAAGTTTATATCTTGCATTCTTACTTTTTTTTTCTCAGAACTGTGAGATATAAACTTGCAATTGCGAGTTATAAAGTCTGGAATTGCAAGATATAAAAAAATATACATTGAAAAAAAGTCAGAATTGTGAGATGCAAAAAAAAAAAAAAAAAAGTCAGAATTGTGACATAAGAAGTCCCAATTACCTTTATTTTTTTATTTTGTGGCAAAAACAAAATAGTTTCACAAAATAGAATAATAATAATAATTATTATTAAATCAGAGCAGTATCTTTATTTAATGCTCTGTCACAATATATCAATCAAGTGCTTATGACAAAAAGAGCAGAAAGAATCTAATAGGGATCTCGCTCCATCCAGGCACTTTTATGAGTTGTTATGGTTTATTCAAATAGTCCTATTTACAGCTGTGTAAAGTTAAATTAAAACTATAACTCAACGCTAGAATGTCATATGGAGGATATTAATATACTGTAGATGTTGGCCTACACATGCAATTTCAAAGCTTCTCTGATGTATGTTTGGTCTTCACTTCTAAAACTTAGAAAATATTAAATTAATTGTTTACAAGTGCAAAACTCCAAAAACAGCTATGGGCGGGGTGGGGGGGGGAGTGTTTCCCTTTGTATATGATGTGTACATGTGACAAGATGTGTCTACTTTCTACTACTTTTTTTTTTTTTTTTTATAAGGTAACCATAAGAGCCCATTAGTGTTACAAAATAAAACATTTTCACTTATCCTGTCTGTCTGACTTTGGGGAGCTGATGAACTCCTTCAAACACATTACAAGAAGAAAGAACCTTTTTAAGATCGTATTTAAAAAAAAAAAAAAAAACCTTTTTAAATATTAATCTGTAAATGCCCCTTAGACACCCATTAGCATCAACAATTTCTCTGAGATATTACTGAGTACATCGGTGGTTTCAGATGTGACAGTGTGTTGGCGGAGGTCCCAGGCCTCCAAATTCAGATGCATGTTGTATGATTCACAAAGCACCTAAGCACAACCAACACCTCAAGTCTCTCCTTGTCTTTCTTACAGTGATTTCTTTGTATTACCATCTTCCGTTTAATTTAAAGATGTCACTGAAATGAGAGTCAAACAAAACCACACAAGCACACTGATGTACACATTGTTTCAGAAACATTATCTGCTAATTTGTGTATAAAACGGTTTAGGCAGCGGTTGTCCTAACACAACAGATGAAAAGCATTCACATTTGTCCCTCTGCCAGGCTCACACAGTTAATTGCCTCAGACTGAAAATAAATAAAGAACTATGATTTATGCTCAGTAATTAAAATCAGAAAAATGTACCAAGTTCTCAAGTTTGAGCAGCTACATTTTAATTTTCTCTTATATTGCTAGGCATAAATCCTTTAGTTTGAAAGTCATTGCTGAAATGCAAAATGAACATAACCCCAATTATTTGGCTGAAAAAGAATTACATTGCAATAAGTAGCATTAAGTACTCAACAAATGTTTGATCAACGAGATGTGCATATGCTACACAAGACAGAAAAGAGACACTCTTTTGGTTTGCAGGCCAGTGGCAGGGCATTAAACATTTAATAATGTAAAGCTGGGTTTAAGCCGCTTTTATGTGGAAATACTTAAAGAATAGGTTAGGACATCACAGGCGTACAATCATCCCTTTCAAACCTCTTAAGCCACAACAGGAGAGCTCTTATTAAAACAGTATTCTCCCCCTAAGACACAATGAACTAAAGACTCTACAATCAAGTGAAATGAGTTTAGTTAAAGCCTTTGTCATCGCTGTGTACTGCAATAATTAATCCTTAAATTAAACAAACAAGCAATTAGAGGAGAAAGTAATTATTATGATTTAATTTGTTTGAGCGAGCAGTCCTTTGAGGCATGATTTAATGTCTAGGTATTCTTGCAGAGTGAATATTCATTAGCCCCAAAAGTAGTACTCCCTCTAGTGAATTGTTTGACAATGGTCTTACACACTTTTACTGCCTGAAACACACTAATACAGTACAGATGAACTTCAACGGGTTAATTCACCCAAAAATAAAAATTCTGTCATTAATTACTTCAGCGCTTCCAGGTTCTACGTCAGAACGTCAGCTCAGTATTGAACAAAAACAACGTACCAAAATGACACAGAACAGAGGATATTGTTGAATAAAGTCGTTATTTTTGTTTTGTTTTTGCGCACAAAATGTGTTCTCGTTGCTTCATAAAATTAAGGTTGAACCACTACAGTCACGTTGACTATTTTAACGGTGTCTTTAGTACCTTTCTGGATCTTGAACGTGGTTGTTAAATTGCTGTCTATGGAGGAGTCAGACAGCTACCGGATTTCATCAAAAATTTCTTAATTTGTGTTCAGAAGACGAATGAAGGTCATACAGGTGTGGAACGACATAAGAGTGAGTAATTAATGACAGAATTTTCATTTTTTTGGGTGAACTAACCCTTTAAGATTGAGCTAGCAGCAGTCAATAAAGGTTAATGCAGAAGAGATCAGAGAGACCTTAAATACAGTAAAATAGTAATATTGTGAAATATTTTTACAATTTAAAATAACTATTTTCCATTTTAATATATTTTAAAATGTTTTTTTTTCTTGTGATTTTTTTTCCTGCTGAATTTTCAGCAGTCATTACTCCAGTCTTCATTATCAAACAACTTTTTCAGAATTCTTTGATAGAAAATAGATTAAAGTTAAAAAGAACAGCATTTATTTGAAATAGAAATCTTTTGTCACTTCTGATCAGTTCAATGTGTCTTTTTAGTTTTTTCTTCTTTTCTCTAATATATAATATTATATATATATATATATACATATATACATACATACATACATACATACACAGTATATATTCAACACTAGAAAACATACTAAACAATAGACTGTTGAGTAAAAGGAACTCAAGTGAATGATATAAATAATGGCACAGCTGGCAGTGAGGTGCTAAAGTCTATGTTAGGATATAGCTGTTATCTAGAACCTTTTCTGACCGACAAGTAAGTAAATATCCCACAGTAATCCAGGGTGCAAAACACAACTTATTATCAAAGCAAACAGAAGTTGAAAACAACAGAATTAAGAGTTATGAAGGTTCCCAGACTAACTGTTGTTTTGGCAATTAGTTAGTCTGTTATATTTAGTGGAAGCACTGACTGACTGGAAACTGACTCTTTAAAAACCTTAGCAATTTTGATTGTTCAAGGCAGGCATGTTGTAATTTGGTCAACAAAATGACTGTACATTAACCTATGACGCAATAAATTTATTCCCAAAACTAAAAGTTTAAGAGGTAAACATCACATAGAGCCTTTTCCCAATAGCACTAACAACATGAAATCTGCAACAATAATCAGAACATGGAAGAAGCTTTGCTTGCTCTTTGGTAAGCATTATTTCGGTTACTTTACAGTATGCATGCTAAATCTTGAATGATTTGATTCTAGGGATGCACCAATATGATTTTTTTGGGGCCGAAACTGATACCGATTTTAACAAAATTTTTGGCCGATACCGATACTTGTCACTTCCTCTTTTATTTGAAATTTTGTCATTAAAATAGATAGTATTTTGATCATGTTTTAAATCAGCAAAGTTCAAAAACACCTGCATTAAAATATACTAGCAGGTTTATTGATGCATCATCAAATAATTTTAATGAACATGGATTGGATCCATTTAACATTCAGTAGGCCTACATAAAGACAACAGAACAAAGATACATATGAAATAAACAGTGCTTTTTAGGTAGGTTTAACTGTATTCAGTTACATAAATAAAGTAAACAAATGTAAAATAACACTGCATATTCTTCACTGTATAAATTATATACATATTAATTCTTCTTTATTGTAACACACTTCATTGTGATAAATCTTCTAATTTGTTTTTGTATACATTTTAATATTTTTTGTAAGTTTAAATATGTATGAGATCTGCTCTCCTTTACTAAGACGGGACTCTTATTTTGACGGGTTTTCTCGTCTACGGAGCTATAAGGGTAATGGAGAGCATGCAGTTCTTCTGAGATATTTTGCAGATTTAAAGTTTGTCAGTTTATTAAGCACCCCCGAAAAGGCGTAAGATCTGTATGTATTTGTTTACTGTTAGTTGTAATAAGTGTTTTGAGTAATTCGCTGTATGTTGATGATAATGCAATGGAGAGAGAGAGAGAGAATTTAATGTGCACTTCTTGTGCTCTGTATTGTTTAGCTTTTGTGGTGATTTTTTTTGGAGTGAAAATGGACGCAAGAAACGTAATAAAACATGAGTAAAGTTTTAGTCATCATTCCGATGGGGTCCGCTACACTAATGAAAGTTACAGAAGTTATTTAGTCAAGAATAGTGTGCGATCTTTTGTTATTTGATTAACATTAAAGCGCAGACAGCAGCGCTAGGATTACGCAACAGTCATTATAAAGCTCCGCGCCTTCACGCAGTTAATTAATAAACCATCGGTTTGTTATATTGGCTTTTTTCCTGCTACAGCCGATATGCCGATGGTTGTAAATTGAGCAGAAATCGGCCAATAAATATCGGCGGCCGATACATCGGTGCATCCCTGTTTGATTCTAATCGCTCTATGAAGATTTTTACTGGAAATCTCTTTGTGGTTCTTCTACAGCATTTCTCTTGACTAGAGCTCATGGAAATAATACTTCCTGCTCTTCCTCTGAACTCTCTTTTGGGAAGCTCGACAAAAATCTTAAGGTATAGCGTCTCTTTATCTACAGCTAAAACACTATGTAAACTATCTGTTTACATACAAAATATTATCGTAGTAAAATAATGGTATGATGTTGATGGTGTTATTGCAGGCACATCTAATATCAAAATTAAGATTTGATTTTTATGCTAACTTCTTTTTATATAGGATTTAAAAAATTGTTTGGAAGATGTATCTGCTACATGGACAACATATCAAAAAGCAAACATTTTTAATCAACTACGCTTTCTGACTGATATCTTCCAGAATCACCAAACCAGAGGTAATTCAGTCTGTCCTTCCAAAAACAAATATTCCAAACAACATATCATATTACCCATCACACCCTTTCAGCGTATGTTATTCAATATTTTAGCATATACTGCAAGCTATGCTATTTTTTCCAAAACTTGAGTACAGTGCAGTATATCACTTTTTATAATATGCTTTAAAATTGCAAATATAGCACAGCACCAAGATGTGTAACATATATGCTATTTCTTTCAAATATATATTTGAGAAACAGAATGCTAAACACAGCTAATATTTATGTCTATAAAAAGTACTAAACAGATCCTCTCTTCTTTGCAGAGTTACAGAATTTACTGCCAGTAAACTGTTCTGCTCCAGCAGTGCCCGAGGATGGAGGCCTGCTGTGTGCAGCTGCGAAGAATGCGATCTACTGTAAACCTATGTGCAATGCGGTACATTAGTCTCACTGCTATCAAGACACATTTTATTTTTGCATTACTTTTTTTTATTCAAATAACAACTAAAAAATCTTATGCTATCTATACTTTTTGGATACACTTTCTTTCAACTAAAATTAAATACGGCATAATGTTTTTTGTTTTTTTTTTGTTTTTTTTTAGTTTAAGCATACTATAAAATACATTAACTTTACTATACTAAACCACTATACCATACTAACTACATTCCCAAGTTAAAACGGCATCTGCAGGTTTAAAAAAAAAAAAAAAAAATCATATTTTCTTATATCTTATTATTCTACAATTTTTGAATGCACATTAGGAAGCACATTAGCTTCTTACCGTTCCTCCAGTTAACAATTAAAACACTGCGTATAAGTGGTGTAAAAAATATGGGTCGATCCTCACATTTGTCTGAACAAAAACGGCAGACATGCTGAAGTCAAATTCAATCTCTGACAGTAGATGGCATTTATGAAACAGCAGAAATATAGTGGTTTTCCACCCCCAAATTTAATGCCAAGTTTACAAAGGCATTAGGTGTCACAGTCAGATGTGCTTTTGAAGTGGCATTTAGGTGTCTTTACACACAGACTTTTTAATGCTGCTTAGAGGTGGCATACATGCATTTACACAGCAATTTCAACTGTATACTTTGATTCTAGGGACTGAGGTAGGTCAGAGCAGGCACAATTTGGTCTGGCTTTGCAGCATTATGTCTTTACATAGAATATTGAGCAGACACAGAACAGCTTTAACACTGCTGAGGAAAGAAGCCTTGCGACCTCTTGAAACAGTTAAGACTTTTCTAATACCATTTAAGATATTTAAGGCTTTTTATAACTTTAAATTTGATAAAACTTAATTTAAGACTAAGATCCGCGAAGACCCTGTAAAATGCACCCAAAACTGGTGCTGGTTAGGACTTGCACATCTACGCATTGAAATATAGCTCTGGGGCCGTATTCACAAAACATTTTATCTTACCACTAAGAGTTCTCCTAAATGGCAATACAAGTTCTTAGCTAAGTGTTTTCTCTTAAAACCTATTCACAAAGCTGCTGAGACCAACTTTTACTGAGGAATAGAGAGAAGTCTTAAGCTAAGAGAAAGGGCGGGATTGACCTCGTTGCTATGGACTATGACCACAGTGATTGGCTGATGGGGAGGAGTCTCTGTCAGCGATTTAATAATAGAAATATTGTAGAATGAGGTATCATGTTGCCATGTACAAATAAAGGTTTTAAAATAAAAATGTTGCCATATTCAAATAAAGATTTTAAAATGTAGGCTAAGTGTCACTAATTAAAGGGTTAGTTCACCCAAAAATGAAAATTCTGTCATTTATTACTCACCCTCATGACGTTCCACACCCGTAAGACCTTCATTCATCTTCGGAACACAAATTAAGATAATTTTGTTGAAATCCAATGGCTCAGTGAGGCCTCCATAGCCAGCAATGACATTTCCTCTCTTAAGATCCATTAATGTACTAAAAACATATTTAAAATATTCTCATCGCTTTATAATATTAATATTGAACCACTGTACTCACATGAACTGATTTAAATATGTTTTTAGTACATTAATGGATCTTGAGAGAGGAAATGTCATTGCTGGCTATGGAGGCCTCACTGAGCCATCGGATTTCAACAAAAATATCTTAATTTGTGTTCCGAAGATTAACGAAGGTCTTACGGGCGTGGAACGGCATGAGGGTGAGTAATAAATGACATTATTTTCATTTTTGGGTGAACTAACCCTTTAAACTAGTATATGTTCAGCTAATTGTCCGCCTCTTACATGTTTGCATCTCGAGAGATTGCAGAATTCAAGTGACAAATTATGTTTTATAAACAAAATTTTGGAGGAGCACATTCAAACAGTCTATCTAATCAGCTTGAGTGGAGGTATATATATACACAGACGAGAGCCGACTCACATAGTTACCTCGACAGTTTTCTGCATCCCTCCGCCAACCCGTTCCTCACTCTCAGCTGGCTGGGGATACGAGGAGAACTCTGGATTTGGGCAAAATTCCAAGCTCTGAGCCCTCGATCCCCTTGAACAGCACGGCCAATAAATTTTTTTATATATATTTTATTTACTCTATTTGATCATTTGTAAGTGTGAACTAGTGAAAACAACTGCCACAGGTAATCAGGCATTATTATTTATTTATTAAAGATTTATTTTTGGTGTTTTATCGTAGATTCAAATCTATAAATCAAAATATGTATTGCATTTATGAAGAAAAGGCTCAGCACCCAAGGCTCTATCGCTATTGCTTCAATGATGTACAGTGCCTTTGGGTGGATTGCTAAGGCAGATTGGCACCAACAATCATTTTAGGACTGTTTTTGATTTTGTCTTAGTGACTTCCCTTGTGAAAAAGAAGTGCACTTTAGTATACTTTTATAAAGTGTACTTATTGCACAAATAATATATTTTTAAAGAACACACTTAAGTGTGAATTAAATGTAATGTTTTCGCCACTTAAGTGCATTCTGTTTGTAATTAATTTCAAATGTATCACAGATTAAGTTCATATTAAATGCAATTCGTTGAACTTTTGAATGATTTTTTTAAACCACCTAAGTGGGACTTTAATACAATTTATGTATTATGTACATTGAAATATGGTAAAAGTGTACTTCCGAATGTACTGACAAGCAATTAATGTGAACTAAAATATACTTTAATGTAATTTACATGTACACTATATAATTTAATACATTTGTAATTAAATTTGTATAATAATGAAGTTACAATTTAGTATATTTCAAAACTTAATTACCAAATTACAATCAACACAAATGCAAATTGAAACCCTCTACATTTATTGATGAAACAATCTCTAAAACAAATACACAACCTTTTTGTTGATGCACAAGAAAAACCCAAGAAATACTTTAAACAAACACAAACAAGTGTATTAATAAATATTGTCATTAAAGTATATTCTCTTTATGTATACTTAAGTGGCCTTTAATTTGAATTATATTACCTGCAAGTGCACTTTTAAAAAGTATACTTTTAAGATTTGAAGTACACAAAAAGTACACTTTCAATACAATTAAGCACACTTCTTTTTCACAAGGGTTAGGAGTCCTCTTGACTACTCCTAGTGTTTCACAGATTTAGGAGCTAGTTTTAGAGATAAAATGCTTTGTGAAATACTCTTAGAGCAAAAACTTAGGACTGTCATGGCCATTATTTTTAAGAGTTTCTCCTAAATCGGCAAATTAGGAGCTACTTTTAGCCTTAAGATGTTTTGTGAATACGGCCCCAGTTTTCTTAGGGCCTATCCCAATCATCACACTTGTGGTCTTGGCCACTTGAGAGTGCACACAACAGGAAATAAGTGCACAAGACTGTTTCAGGTCTGATACATGCCAAAGCTAGGCTTTTTTTTTATCCCTTAATGGACACTAAATCCACTTCAGAGCAGCAATTATATTTTACATATAATTTGGTAGTAAAACACTACATTTTATTGGTGCAGAGATAAGTATGTGCATTTTGCAAAATGTTTGCAACTGCTTTTTTATTACTTAATTAGAAGCACCATCTTCTACATACAGACTACTGGAGAGACATTTAAAAGTTTATTTTAAAGTGCAAAGTATTGAAAATCAAAATGTGTAAATGAAGCTATGTAAAAACCTCACTTGCATTTTTATAACACAAGTGCAAAGACTACAAGTGTGGGTATTAGGACAGGCCCAAAGAGTTGTGTTTGCAAGTGTGTGAAGTAAACACGTTATTTGTTTAACAGACTTCAATAGACAGAACCCAATGATTCATCAGCACCTCCCAGTGGACAACCCAAGATATTGAAAAAAAAGCTTGAAACCAGAATTCAGGCCAATCCTATAGGGCAAAATCCACTATCCTAACAAACAAAACATTTATTTTTCTATATTTAATCTTTCCATGCAAACAGGGTTATGATTTCACCTTTATAAGAAGATCAAGGCTGTTTGAGAAATGCAGTGCTGCCACAAAATACAAATGGACAACACAGTTCTTTGGTGGCAACACGCTGGCTATATGCAGCAGTAAGTTTTGCACATTTGTCAAATTTGATATTTATAAATAAAGGAATCTGTGAGGTTCACAGGTTACATTCTTTAAAGTAAATAGTACTGCAAGCTTACATGTACTGAATAAGGTGCTTTCTTATATTTCTCTGAAGAGTCCCACATTGCGGTATCAGGAGCCTGCTCTGCCTACTTCCCTAAGAGCCACGACTGTCACAAAATAAAGAGCCATGAACAACTAATGAAGAATATAACAAACATCTTCCAATCAGAGCTGGCTATGGCAGACATCACACAATTATCAGATCCTATCATCCTTCACTGTGGCTATAACAAAAGCTAGATCCAAGAAGGAGATCTAAGAAGTGCTGGGTATAAATTAATTTTTTTTTTTTTTGCCATATAATGTACTGTAGGCATGATTCATGACATGTAAGTGCAAAAACTTTAGGAAAATGTAAACTCTAGAAATTTATAACACTTAATGTTAAAGGGTTAGTTCACCCAAAAATGAAATTTGTCATTAATTACTCACCCTCACGTCGTTCCACACCCGTAAGGCCTTTGTTCATCTTCAGAACACAAATTAAGATATTTTTGATGAAATCCAAGAGGTTTTTTAATCCTCCATTGAAAGCAATGAAATCACCATGTTCAATGTCCAGAAAAGTAGTAAAAACATTGTTAAAGTAGTCAATGTGACTACAGTGGTTCAACCTTAATTGTTATGAAGCGACGAGAATACAAAAACAAAACAAAAATAATGACTTTATTCAACAATTTTTCCTCTTCCCTGTCAGTCTGTTAAGAAGTTGGCGCAGTGCTGCGTTTCCGTGTTTACGTCCGAACGCCGGCTCCTGCGTCAGCATCACACACGTGCCTTGTGTTGCTCACGTGAAGAGGCGTCGGCCAATACTGAGGTGCCGTTTGGACATAGAACCTGGAAGCTACAACGAAAATAGCGTAGCAGAGGAGAGACGGGGAGCGACAAATTTGTTGAATAAAGTCGTTATTTTTTGTTTTGTTTTTGCGCACAAAAGGAATTCTCGTCGCTTCATGACATTAAGGTTGAACCACTGTAGTCACGTTGACTATTTTAATAAATATTATGTTGTGCATAATGTGCTCAAATCAAGTTAACCACAATAATTTAATGACTTATAATTGAGAATAATAATTTAATAATTTAACAACTAATGTATTTTCATAATGACCAGGCCCAGTATAGAAATACCACGGTAGATGACAAGGGTAAAACATAAGGAGCAAACTGCCACATGCAGCATCATTTACAAAGAATAGATTTTTTTCTAGCTCTAATTTTTGGGCTGGGTAGTCTTACAAAATCTTAAGACATTAGTCATATTTTTCTAAGCAATTTTACAGTGCACAATTAATCACCCTCAGACAATGGGAAAATAAAGCAGCCTATTACTAAGGGGGTTTCAGACGATTTAATTTCCGTGGCTGGAATAATCTGCCCATTGGGGTCTAAGGAGGAGATGAGAATCAGACAGATCAGCTTAATGGCAGATGTGCACCAGTCATCCAACCTCACCAATCATAGCCTAAGGCCAATAAATCTATCCCTGTTTATTTCATACACCAATGCTGTATGTGCAACAGAAATTGAAAAACAGTCCATTTTTATCTGTCCAAAATGTGTATTTAATCATTTCATTACAAACAAGCAGTCAATTTTTTGGATTGATACGAATCCAATTCAGTCTGTATGCAACCCTGCTTTTATTGTTAAACATGGATATTAAAAAGCATTTAAATGTTTTCCGTTTGGATGTATTATTGCAATAGGGCCACTAGATGTCAGTGTTGTCAGCATTTAAAGTACTTATAACAGAATCTGTGCCTTGCGTGAGATGAAGACAGGTACAGTATCTACAGAAGAACATATCTAAATAACTAATTTAGTTCAACACATTGGCCTTAGTCAAGCTTTTCTAACAGTACAAATAAGCAAGATCAAAACTATAGATCACATCATCTAAAGTTGTTACAATGTTGGTTATAGTGTATATACTGTATATGAAGTCTGTGTCCAACAAAATTAAATCATTAGTCAAAACAAAACTGTCACTATAATAACAACAATCATAATGCCAAATATTAGCCTACAAAACAGAGGGTTTTTGAAGTATACGAAGTCTGACTGAAGCACCCAGCCTCAACACAACATGTCCTTCTGTGATAACTTCTGCAAAGTAAAAAAAAAAAAGTTTTTTTTCTTTTTTTCCATTGTAGAGTACTAAACACATTCCTATTATGTGCCTATGCCTAGAAAGCTAGCGCTTTTCATCCATTTTTCAGATTAAAGCGCTTAAAATACTTCCTTGGTGCCTTAGCTTTGGGTATATAAGGAGATTGTAGTAGCAGTGTCAATGAGAAAGACCATTTTTTTCTGTCATTGTGTTTGGAAAGTACATAGTTACCAGTCGCAGGGAGTGAATCTCAGAGCTGAGGGTCTCTCGCAGAAGCTCAAGCTCTTCTTCTTTATATAACTCCAGTTCTTTCTTGAGTCTGAATGGGACACACAGACACATTCACGCAGGAAGATGGTTATTCGATCATGATGCCCAAAGCGAAATAATACAATCTTAAATTGCATTTCAAATTTTTAATTTAACTTAAAAATTAGTTTAATTTAATTTTATTAATTTCATGTAATAATTTTCAAATCTTTGATCTTGTTCAATCATTCAAGCAACTTCATGCTTTATACTGTATTATTAAAGGGATGGTTAATTATGATTTCACTTTTTTAACTTTAGTTAGTGTGTGATGTTGCATAAACAACATCTGCAATTACGACATTCAAAGTTCAATGCAAAGAGAGATATTTTCTTTTAAAAAATTCTGTTTAAGGACTACAAGCTTTTTCCCGGGTTAGTAACATCACTAACCCTAAAATTTACATAAACCCTGCCCCCGAGAACATGTAACAAAGGGGGTGAGGCCACGTTGGGCTGCTTTAGAGAAGAGGAAGAGTTGTTGTAGTAGAGTGTTGTTACCATGCCGTCATTTTACGCCGGACTGCTTCACAAACGAGGGTAAATTCAATGCTGCATTTGCACAAAAGTTTAACATGACGGCACATGCTAGTCGATGAGTTGAATCAACTCCACAGCAACTACAATAACCGTTTATCCACTAACCATTCAGAAACATCCAGATGCATTCTAAGTTCAGTTGTAACTTCTTCCTGAGTCTCTCAATCAGACACATTCTGGGGACACCAGAGACTTATATTAAATCTTGTAAAAGGGGCATTATAGGTCCCCTTTAAGAGATAAAAGAACAAAGAAAATACTTTTGAATGCACTTGGTGAAAGATTTGAAATTGTTTTCTAAACCGATATTCAAAAGGGCCGCAGCTGAAAAACTGCAGAAACATGGAGAATGCATAGTTGTGATTTAATGAATTGTATGAAACGAGAGAAAGACGGGGCACAAAATAATGTACTGAAAGTCAGCATAGCTTTTCACCATGTTGTCCCCACTAACTACTGGCAAAAACATGCAGCCCAATTTGCAGTTGCCCTTTTTTCAGTCTGAATAGAACATGAGAGTCATTAGATTTAACAGGTTAGACAACTAAATCGACCATCTCGAGCACAGAACCATTACTGTAATCTGTGTACTTTCTGAAAGCTATTTAGTATTTATTTTAAAATTAATAAAAAAAAAATGCTCATTTGCAAAATTAGTGAAAGTTTCATTAATCTAAAATACTGGTTGCTCATATGAATCATATGTTGCTCAATAAATGATTCATATATTCATATATCAAATCATTTTCAAAGAAATTATTTCAGGAAATTTTCAGCAGAAAATGTCTGCTGATGTGAGCACAACAAAATTCTGAACATATACAAGAAACAAATGCTTGCCTTGAGTAAGTACATATCCAATGAGTAAAGAATATAACAGAATATAAATGACATGAATGGTACGCAACTTTGCTCTTCCTTCATTAGGCTACAACTACTGTACAACATTAAGAGAAAAACGAGACTTAAGGGCAAAGAATATCCACACTGTATGTGATAAACACAACAGCCTTGGAAATCCACAAATCTTGTCTATATAGTATAAATCAATTACATGACTAAATACAACTGAAAATGTTTGATTTTTCATATAACGACATTATTACATTACTACTTTAGACTGAAATGCTGTCTTTTAAAAAGAAAGACATTTTTAAAGCATGTAGCATTGTCAACAGAACAGCTGAATAGGTTTCCAGGATGTAACCAGTTAAGGCAAATCAACATAAAATGTTTTTAATGCACACAGTTGATTTTAGGATTTACTAATACAGTTTGGAACAATTAGGTTGTATACAATTGCACTATATGAACAAGAAAATTTGTTTATAATGGTTTGGTGTGAATTGCATCCCAAAACATTATAATGAGGAACGTGAATAAGCTCACTAAATACTACTGGAAACCAACTCTGAGGTTTAAGGAAGTCTTGAATTAACCCGAAGTGGCTGATAAAACACATAAAACCAGAAACATCTTTACATGGGCAAAATAAATCACTTCAACCCTGCCATGCAGTAAAGTTTGGGATGCTGATGGAGTCTTTCTCATAACTTCCACTTAAATAGATACTGTTAATTTCAACTGACATATGTTCAATGTCAGATGATCAATACAGGGGAAAAACTGCCCTCTGCACGATGGGGGCATGTGTTTAAGAGTGATTCATGACTACATAGGAGAGGAATGAACATATCCTGAGCTTAGCAGCGCTGTCCCAAAAGCCTCGTCCTCAGCACATCCTGTGGGCTTATACAGTCTTTCCTTTTAATGAGGAAGATTTGTTCCACACTACCCCCACATATGATTTACACACCCTATGGAGGAGCTTTCTTCCTGAGACAGGACAGCTATCGATCCCCTTTCCATCATCACTTCTTAGTGGGGCGTTGATCTGAAGGGGTTGTGTTTATCTAACTCTGGACCGGACATAGTAAGCAACATATCAAAGACCTAATTAATAGGATGGATCTAATGCTGCATTAGTTTCACATGGTTAAGTGACAGGAGGAGGAAGATGGAAAGATAGATGGAGGGAAATTCAGCATTCTTTGCTTACACTCCTCATGGATCATGTTTCTCTGGTTAGATAAAGACACACACTAATATTACGATAGGTCTTAACTTTCTTGCCTGATGCAGGTGCTGTCTGTCAAGGGTTTCTGACGGACCATGAGCCTCTCGGTCTTCAAAATCTCTGTCAAAGCCACTGCTTCCTTCAGATCTCTCTCTATATCTGCAAAAGAACAGAAAACTAGGGGGTGAGGACTTTTTGACACATGGATACTTCTAAACTATGTCAGAGAAAGTTCTGAAGTGAGCAGAGCCTTGTTTTACCTGCAAGCTGTGATTGTATATCCTGGAGCTCAGCTTCTAGTGATCTTTTCTCTGCCTCCATGGAGCTCAGCAAAGTGTTCTTTTGCTTCAGCAAGTCCATCTCTGAGGAACAGCAAAGGTGACAACTCAAGTAACCTGCTGGCAGGCGGTCAGAACTACAACAAACAGACCTTTGAAAAACGATAACCATTTTAATGAGGATTTTGTGGCTGTCTTCCGAAATACAAAATTTTGTTTTCATCGAAACCTAAGAAACAATGGTGCATTTTCAGTAAAGTGAACATTACAGGCTTATTTGTCAAATTACAGCATGCCGACAAAAGCTTGATAGTCATTCAGTGCTCATTAACACTAATTTTGGCTCAAATAGTTTGCTAAATCTTGTGTGGTGATTTAACAATGTAAAGCATATTTTCAGAACTTAAAGGTTAAAATACAATAAAATGTTTAGTTAATAAAAACCTATATATGATTTTTAATATCTATTTTGACTAAAATAATGTCAGGTTTAACTTTATTAAAGGCCCACTTAAGTGCCTTGAAATGCACAGCATTATTTAATGTGTTGACAATTTCCACTGAAACAGGAAGACAGGGCGGGACATATCGAACAGCTCCTCCCCTTTTTTGAAATAGCCAATAGCGTTTCGTTTATATCACAGCTCGGCCAGAGCCGTTGAGCTCGGTAAAGCAGCAGTTTCCTCCTAATCTCTAACCGTTTATCCTCCTAATCTCCTCCATATCGCTTTAAAATATAGCATTCTATACAGAATTCAAATGTGTCCGATACGTTGTGTGGTCTGCACCGACTCGCTTATATCATCCGCTCTGTGCTATCGTGTCTCTGGACTGGCTCCGTGGTGGTTTGCGTGACACTAACATGAAACCAAACTTCATTTGCCTCATTGCAAAGCATATTTACACTGACTTAATCGTTCCCTATCCCCTATATAGTGCACTACGTGCCATTCACCATTTAGAATTTTCCGTGACTTTCCAAAAGAGGGAAAAATATAGAGATACAGCAGTCAGAAGAGAGAAAGATGTCAAAATTGCCATCACTCCCTCAGTTGTTGTACAGTATACACCCTCGCAGCAACGTTAATTTGTTTTTTGTCATTTACTGCCAAGGTAATACAACAAAAAGTATATCTTTATAAAGTGTGTATTCATTTTTTTTTTAAATGAAAATATTAAAAACTTTGCTAGATTTGCAATGTTGATAACTATGGAAACGCTTCATCACAGCCCGTGAAAAGCGTCCATTAGAATGATTTCTGATTTCTGATTACTCCAGTCGTGACACCGACGACTGAAGTAATGGCTGCTGAAAATTTAGCTTTGCCAGCACAGGACCAAATTGCATTTTTAAATATATTAAAATAATAATAAAAAAAAAAAAACAATTGTTTAAATTGTAATAATATTTCACAATATAACTGTTTTACTGTGTTTTTGATCAAATGAATGTCACCTTGGTGAGCCTAAGAGACTTTCAAAAACATTACAATCTTACCAAACATTATTGGATTGATTTAGATCGGATTTGACTTATGCACAGTAGTGTGCAGTGAATAAAATACAGATTTTTAACAATAAAACACTTACCTTTGTGTAGAGTTTCAGCTTCCAACTCCAGACTCTGGATCTTAGAGCGGGTTTGGGTGTGAAAAACAGCATTTCTGTTGCTGATTAGGCTGAATTTATTGTTGAAAGTTATCATCTCCTTCAAGAATTTCTCTCTTTCTTCACAGTATTCTCTTTTCAGCCTGTCCTGAATTTTAAAACAATCAAAAGGCTATTATGCAGATTACAAACAGAGTACAAAAGCACTTTTAACACTTCAGAATGAGCATTGTGTTAGATGACAAATAATGCATGGCTTTGAAATATTCAATGGCCAATGATGTCTTTCTTTATCAGACCACATAATGGTAACTAGCTTCATAATTGTAATAATATTGTTTCAGGCATAACTTTGTTGTGTTTTCTTGGGGTGTGTGATGAAGAGGCAATAGCCTTTCCAAAAAGATGGAATACAAAAAAAAACTTCAATAGACTTCAATGTGGCAGTATGTACCAGGGTTTCTTTGAGATCTCTCTGCAGCTCCAAGAGTTCTTCTCTCTGCCTTTCCAGTTGATCTCGTCGCTTTGTCATCAAAACAAGCTGCAGTTTGTTTTCAGACAAGAGCTGAGCCTATGGTCAAAAAAGTTATTCTTGAGTTTGACCAGTGTCTTATTCAGATGGTCCCGAAAAGCGTCCCTCAAATGAACTTTGTATTCACAGCAGTGAAGTTTTATAACTGGCTGCACAAAGACATTGCGGCAGCACAGCATGTTGCTCATCTGACGGATCAGTGGCTTCAATGCTGTTTGTTAAGGTAAGCTTATGTCATTTTGTTTGTAGGTCATTCTGTAATTGGCATTGCATTGCCTTTTGAATTCAAGTCCCTGCTTCTCTCCTTTTACCAGCTCAGTCAACTGTGAAAGACATCAAGGATCCTTCAGGTAATTACTCTCTACCTGGCTTCAAAGAATGCAAGCAAATTATGCTTCATAATTACACAGGACACGTTGGTCTGACCAAACATAATATTACGCAGAAAATTAGACACGTCTTTCATGACATTCACTACCTCAGGTGGATCACTGAGGTCATTCAAGGAGTCGGTATTAAATGTTCTAAACTCACCACAATGCAGAACGGATTAATTGAAAAACTGTGAAAATGTTAAATAAAATGTTAAATATATATTTTAAATGAATTTATGTGAATAGGTGACATCTGGAGTCATCTGCATTGAGAATCCTATAGACCGCCTCTGTATTGACCTCAGTATTCATGAAATGAGTGACCTCTTTAATCAAATGATTCAATTACTCATTGACTTACTATGTCTGACATTGGTATCAAACAAACTGTGTGCCATATGTTTGCAAGGATAATTGTATTTTTAAAGGTTTTTCAACAATAATACTAATGTAATCTGAAAGAAACGAGATTGATTTTGCAGTGCCGCTTTGAATTGATCCACTCCATTTTAATGTATCCTGTCCATTAGATGAAGTGTTTTAATCATGAAACAGAATGTCTTTTCACAGCGCCAAAGGATATTAATACTTCATATCAGCTTTCTGCATAGATAAACTTTAAAGTGAATGACAGTGGACATTCTCTGCTGTGTGGAAATATTTCTATCTGAGCTAGGCCTATATATTCACATAACATTTAAGAAAAAAATGAAAAGGGAAATTAATCTTTTCTAATCTGCCAGTGAGTGTTTTTTTAAACACTGGGTAATAATAGTCCAAACCTTCTCGTCCAGTTCGCGATGTGCTATCTCCAGCTTTTCACATGCGGAGTTTATTTTGTCCTGTACACTCTTGATGGCAGCTTTAACTGAATGAGCAAGAAAAAAAACGAACATTATTAACTTTTTCTTACTCTACAAACGTATACGTTTACAAGCTTGTAAAATATTTCGATATTTAATGTAAAATAATTTAAAAAAAAAATATTGTGTGTTGGATTTTGTTTGTTCAAAAACACTCGCGAGCTCATCTCATTAAATTAACCGTTAACTAATCTGCCCATGTACCCAGCATTACCTTCATGAAGCTGCTTGATATTTTCCGACACCTGCTGCTCTGTCAATAGAATTTGCTCGAAAAGAGATTCTAGACTCATTTTTACCATTAAATACCAAATACCAAAATGAAGGAAACTGGCTAAATTAGCTTATTAGCAATCATATTATGAGGAAAGCTTGGTTAATAGCTTGTTTCTGAAGCGTTTCGAAAAGAATCTGAGTCTTCACGTGATGTGCGCATGCGCAATACTGACACCTGTGACTACGCAAATGCACACGCAGCAACGACGTAAGTCACCCTTGCCCAAAACTACCTAGGCCTATCTGTAATTTATTTTTTTTTTTTTAAGTTGTAAATAAAACAAAGAGCATTGGAGTACATTTTTACAAGAAAATACTATTTCAGTCTTTCAACTTAAAAACTTTTAATTCACGTTTTCTTTGTAATTAATGGAATTTTAAGGTGCGTTAACTGTAACGTAGTTAGGAGATTCTAGCTTGTAAAAAGCGTTCACGTCCTCGTAGAGCTCGTAATTACAGCTTGTGAGCTGGGAGTTTTCTGAAAACTCCCAGATGTACCACCTGACCGCTGTAGATTGATTTAGGCGTTGATAGTGGTGTCATGGAAACGCATAATTCCCAGTCCAAGGACTTGAACAGCTCCGAATATAACGTCACGTGCTGTCATCTCAAGATTCCGGTAAATACCAAATACCAAAGCCACTGGAAGGCAAGCCTGCAACCTTTAGCCAAAAAAGCGTAACGGCTAATGCTAACGCCCCGCCCCTGGCGGTACGCAGGGAAGGAGACCAGAGGCTGTTTTTGAATGGATGTCAATTGATGAGAGGCTTCATATGCTGATTAAACAATTTTTGTGGGGAAATAGCTAATCATTTAATTAATCGACAGCCTGATTACTAATCTTCAGCATGTTTTACACTAAACAACACTTTCGTTGGGAACTATATGTAGATTTTAGCTTGATAAAAATGTATTTTTTAAGGGAAGGCAGACTAGGGAATGTTGCGACTGATGTCACTGCCATTACACAATGTAATACAATGTCACTTGACATTTGACATTTGATATTCAACAGTGCTTTGCATCTGCCTGCATTGACAGCATTTTCTTTAAGAGCTGCTGTGCAGCCAAAATTATATACCAGTTATCACTGTAAAGCTGCTTTGACACAATCTGCATTGTACAAAGCGCTATATAAATAAAGGTGACTTGATTACACGATAGGCTGAGAGGTGAGCACGTGATTAAGTTAGCCGTTACGCTTTCTCCAATGGTGAGAGATACAGACCCTCTTATCTCCCTATTATATACAATCCTGGTAAATACGAGGTGGCGTGAACGCAGCATTACTAGACAAACGTCACGTGAACAAACAGGAAAACAGGTCTCATCCTTGTTTTATACGGTCTAATGGTCTCATCACATTTGCCTGTCGGAGAAGCTGACAGCGATAATATCTATGGACTTATGAGGTTATCAGCTAACCTAGCTAGTTCTTTTTATTGTTGGCGTTTTATTCGATTTTAATGTTATTAAGAAGAGGAAATCTATCTATCTATCTATCTATCTATCTATCTATCTAATCTGTTTTTATTAATTTTTTTATTATTATTATTTTTTTATTTCTAGCATAATAATATTTCTGTGTGCAGCATTAAACAGTTTGTTTAAATGCATCTTTTCATATATGCCACATCATATGCAGTTTCTGTGCTGCCTTTGCAGAGTGAAGATGGCAAAAAGGAAGAATCTGTCTTGGTACTTCCTGGAGTCAGGTGACTTTATTCTCATTATTGCTTCAGATCAAACTTTTCAGGAGTTGCACTTTCATCACCCCACTGAGAGCATGTAGTGGATACAACGGGGCATCAACTTCCAGGCAGTGGCTGTCTGATAAATAGACTTGCAGTAGCCTTACAAACTGATGATACACTGGCAGAGGTGTACCTAGATGCACCACATGAAATGTGAGCCCATGGGATAGCTCAGTCGTTTGGCCTCCTCAACTAACAGTTTCATTCATCACCGGCCTACTTTGAAGTGCAATTTAAACGGCCAGTCTCCGTATTGTTTGGCGTTTGTAAGCACAGTCAGCAATCAATAAGTTTAATTTGGTGCCATTTGGTCCTGCAGTATTTGTCATGTCATTCTTTACTTTCTCCAGTTTCCCAGACACTGCTGGAAAGAATGGTTTTGATCTGGTGCCATGCAGCACATTAAAGTGTTCTAGTTTATATGACCGTGACTATATCATTTTGACATTCATTTGCAAAATGAATAGTCCATTTTGATTGAAGTTTTTATGTTTTTCAGACTTTTTCTTCAAGAATCAAACTCTTAAATCAGAACAGAGATGGGTCTAAAAGTTTGGCTGTTTCTTTTACTGTATGATACAGTGCAAATCAGGCCTTGGTCCACCCAGGCAACCAAACAACGCCCACCACCCCAACTGTCTGACCCACCTTAAATCTTAGAGCTGGAGCTAGGCCTGGTACAAATTGATTTAGTTATTTCAATTCAGATAATTCCCATTGAGAGAGAGAGAGAGAGAGCGAAAGAAAGAACGATGAGACGAGGGGAATATTTCAAATGATTTTGAACCCTGCTTGTCACAGATGGCCTGTAGAAACCCAGTTCTCCACTTACGTTTATTAAAATGAAATGAGCTCAGGTTAATTGAGAAATGCATTTAAACCAGACAAGAAGCATGACTTTTGATCGAACGGTTGTCAATAGATTTGGTCAAAATATTTGATCCTTAATGAACTATGGACATAAGGATAAATGTCAAACAGTTTTGATTTTTTTTTTTTCTTGTGTAAAAATTCATCTCATTGATAAGGAGAAATTGATCTATGTTTAACCAATTGAACTATTAAGCCATTAAATTGTAAAAGGCATTAACAAGACAGAATAAGTAGAATGTAATCCACCAGCCTGTGTCCTCAGAATAGGATGTTCCAGTGATTCTCAACTGACGTCTTAAAATGATTTAAACAAATTATCTAAAAAAATAACAATTAAAATACTAAATCTGTTAAAACACACACATTCATACGGTACATACATGCATATAAATATTAGTAGGAAAACCTCCTAGCCACTAGCAGCTTGGTGACTTTAATCATTGTGAATGGGATTCTTAATTTAGAAAAACATCTGGAACTTTACATGCACCACAGATTACCCAAACAATTTTTCACTTCAGTGTTCAACTTTGGCAAACAAACTTTCAGTTTTCACCTTAACAATTGTCAGTAGATCTAAAACGTTTGAATTGCCAACTTCTGTGTGCTTTTTCACTCTTCAGAGACAGTTACTCATGTTTAACTCTAGGCTAGTTGAACTCAGGGCCATAACCACCATAGTCATTGAGGGGGACAAGCCTCCCACCCCCCAATATTTGATGTTCTTAGTGCTGCTCTGTTGCTCTCAATTACGCACTGCTCTGTTTGTTGTTAGGATGACAAACAGTTTAAAAAGTTACATTTTTAGGCTGCTCTGCCTTAGCGGTCTAACAATGCTCGTCACAGTCAAAATGATTGATATGGCCAATCAAATCAAAGAAGGTGGGGCTTACTGAGTGCAAATTCCAATGCAACACTTTAGTTTTTACAGTGAAAGAGTGTGTGGTAAGAAGTAAGTAGCTTTTACGATAGATATGTTCAAGGACCCACAGTAATATACAGTGATGTGAACTACTCAACTTTTTTATGAAATTTTGCCATTTTTAATTGAAAATATGCTATCATTTAGAATGCTCCATGTCATTCATAACTGAATGTGATGAGACAAGAAATAGGACATACAAATAAGAATGAATATGCATATTTTATATATCATTGCAAAGAGTTTAAATGGATTACTTCACAACTAGGCTACAATTAGACCTAGATCTTCGTTTACCATTCTTAAAGTAGTTCCAAACGTAGGTTCAGGAGGAGCCTAAACATTCAGTCCTGTCAATCATCATTACGAGCGTATATAAGCAGCAGTCACTACGTCATCCCAGCGACAATTCTTCCAGCATCCCTCCTCCTTCCCTTCTTCTCCTCTATTTCTCTTATTCTCCCTCTATGTAGTACTGTTATAGGGGGGTTTAACTCGGGGTTCGAGCCTCCTTCGAGGACAGCAAACCAAGTTTGTTTTACCATTAACCATTCAGACTGAATGGGCAGGCGAACTTGTGAATTTCTTTTAATCCTTTAATTATTTAATTTATTTAAAGAAAAACACCAATACCCCCAATGTTCAAGACATGGTTATGACCTTGGTTGAACTGAGTAGTAGGGCGTTACAAAGAATTTCCACAGTAATCAATTCTACATCTGGACAACTACTACAGTTAATAAATAAATAAATGAACTTAATAATTATCACTTCAATGTATTGAATGTAAACATTTTTACTATAGTTTATTTTGTATATATATAATATATATATATATATATATATATATATTAATCATTGCTGTTTTAAACTTTAAGCAATTTTGATGTGTTTTTGTAATTTTTCTTTTTATTGTTTTAATTTTCTTTTTTATATTGTATGGCTATGTAGTTTTTATTCATTTTTATTTCAGTTTTAGTTATTTTAGTAGCCTACATTAAGTTAAACTAAATTAAAATGATAAATGTTGCCTTGGTGACTAGCTGAAATAAAATAATTTTAATGTATGTTTTATTTTATTTCATTTAACAAAGTAATGAAAATAAAACTATAATTTTTAAAAGCTATATTAACACTGGTTTGTGTTCATAAAAAGGTTTGAAAACATACACCTTTGTTCTTTCAACAGAAGTACAAAAGGGGATAAAAATCATAGCCTGTTTAGATGACCCTGTAATATTGACTTTGACAATGGAGGACCCAAAGTTACAAAGGCTGAGATCCATTGGTCTAGTCATTCATTAGTTAGATGCATATACGTACCAACAGATGGCGACCTCCACCAGTCTTTAGTTCAATAAGCAATCCCTCGAACGAGATCGCAACAAAACTTGTGGCAAGTATGTTTATCCACAAGGAAAACCATATCTTAACTGTTCAATATATTGTAATTCTGTACAAAAAAAAAACCTTTAAAATATTTAATAGCATGTTCCCTTAGATAAGTATTTTTACACGTACTGAGATAGACTTTGATACGCGGAACAGTTTTTTCTCGTAAATCATTTACTTGATTTCACTGGTAAGGGACGTAATCTTCCCAGTTCCATTCTGACAGATTGTCCAGCAGCTAACACCTACAAGTCAGGCAAACAAAAGCTATTTCAGCGCTTGCAATGCAATTTCTAAGACATACTCAGATCACCAATTGACGAGGAAAGAAAGAGAGAAACCAACGTGAATCACTGATAAGACACACTCAACAATTGACGTGAAAAGAAAGAATGAAACGTGCATTACGTATATCCTTATATACTCTTATATAGTAACAGAGCAGTAAACATAAGTTTTGTAGTGGCAAAGCAGGACGTCTTTGTCCTGTTGCCGTGTTTCACGCAGAAACGCTGAGAGTGCACTGAGTCGCGTGTGGTTTTTGGTTTGGGTTACAGCGCAGCTGAATGCCACAGTGCTGTCGCGCGCTCAGTCGCACGAGCATATCTTGAGAGCTGGAGTTTTATTCTACTGCCTCGCGACTCATTTTCTGCTTGTTTGTTACATCGTATATGAGTCTTAATCCAAGAAACCATTACATATCGATTAGTGACAGTTTTGGGCCAGGTTACGGAACATTTTTTCTTATGTATTCTGGATGTACATTGTGACCAACGATGTTTCAATGGACCTGAATGAGAAGGATTATTCTTTTCATCGTCAAAACAATATATTGCGTGTTTGAACGAACTTACCCACGGATAAAAAGCGCAATGATCTTCGCCGCGATATACATCATTTTACCACTGTTGGGTGAGTTAGAATGCGGTTTCAGTGATTGATTGGTAAATTATATAGCAATAGACTGGTGCATAGACGCGCAGTAGGCTATTGTATTTAAGTTTAAAACTCAAATGTCATCAAAAGACCGCCAAAAAGAGTTTTACATTGATGTCTTTTTAATCCCGTCACATATATAACTATATTATATACTTAGGATGTTACAACTGTCTCATATTTAGGGCATATTTTAGCTATTGAGAATCAGCTGTTATATTTTCCACTTAATTCTTATTAAATCTTCTTTTGTTAACATTTTAATCTCTAAAGCACCTAAAGTTCCCTTTATATTCTTGAACAAAATTAACTTGTGTTAATTTTTCCAACATTTTCAAATGTTTTCATACACTAAACAATGCAACAAAAATAAAATAATTCATATTTATGCGAATTAAATATGAATTTAACTGTTGTTGTTGTTGTTGTTGTTGTCGATTTTGCTTGTAACAGCTGAGTAGTTCTTGGAGCATTTAAATAAAATGCGACCCTGACCGTGATATGATTATTTCTGTTGTCGTCCTCCATAGATGTGCTGTTTTCTGCCGAGGAGTCTTACTTTAGTTCAAACCGGCTGGACTGTGTGAAGGCGAACGAGCTGTGTTTGAAGGAGCCGGGATGCAGCACAAAGTATCGAACTATGAGGCAGTGCGTGGCGGGGAGGGAGACCAACTTCAGTATGGTGACTGGAATGGAGGCAAAGGATGAATGTCGGCTTGCCTTGGACGCTTTAAAGCAGAGCCCTTTGTATAACTGCCGCTGTAAAAGAGGCATGAAGAAAGAAAAGAACTGCCTGCGCATCTACTGGGGGATCTATCAGCATTTACAGGGTGCGTGGATCTCATGCACTATTATCATATAAAGCTGTGACCATATTTAGCTTCAGATTGCACTTTGAAGCTATACACATCATTTTTTTCTGATATAATTTATTTTTAATACTTAGCTAGCAATAATACTAAGACAAGGAGTTGCTTTTCTGGGTTCTGATATCAGATAGGGTCACTGTAAAGTCTTCAAATGCCTCTCTGAAGTGTGTCCATTAAAGTTTATGGAGTGTGAGGTCATCTGATGCTTTATGTTTGTGTGTGTGTGTGCTGTGGGGGGAATTTCTCAGCTCAACTGACCAGTGAAGCTAATCAACCAGAAACTGGTTCCGGAAATGTAAACCAGTCCCATGAATCAATGACCCAGATACTAACAAACATGACGGACAGTTTGCAGCTTTGTAGTTTAATAATGATATTAAGAGTGCACTTAAGAAAAACTGATTTAATAATTCATATAGCATTTCATTATTGGTATTTAATCACATTTCATTTGTTAATATTACAGGGAATGATTTACTTGAGGATTCTCCATATGAGCCTGTGAACAGCCGGCTTTCAGACATTTTCCGACTGGCCCCCATCTATTCAGGTAGGGTGTGCGTTTTTAATCTGCTTCATTCGTTTTAACAAGTGGATAAAATAAAAATGCTATTTGAAAAAAAAGGACTTTGACATGGTGTAGTTCAACCAGTGGGGTTGATATTTTCTCTCATGTCCTACTTGTTTTCCTCCCTCTTTTTCCTCTATATGCCCTTGTGGATGCATGCTATCTTCCGCTCTCTGATCCTCTGGATCTTGCATGGGGAGATATAGTTCTGAATGTTCACGGTTAGTGCTCAGAGAACCATTATAAATGCTGTACACTTCAGCGAACTCTAGGGGCAATGCAATTGCTCGGATCGGGGATGAAGCTTGTGTGAGGTGCTGCTGATGTGACAGTAGCATTTGAATGTGTTTTATTTGGGGGAGGGGCTGCAATGAAATAACTTTTTAAATGTGCCTCGGGTTACTGAGGAAACATGTTCATGAGGATAGCAGGGGTTGTGAATCTGGCCTGAGATGCTGGATGCTGACTTGGATCATCCTCTAGGTGGCAATGTTGTTCCCTGCTTCACTATGGAAAGGGCATAATAAAAAGAGCAGAGATGCGCTGTCAAAGGTGTGCACAACAGATGGTGACAGCAAAGGTTTAACAGCACCAGATGAAGTCAGAATGAAAATTTTAGTTTTCTGAAGCAATTGATTTCCTCAACATGAGAGAGTGTGAAGTAAGAGAGCGCTTAATTTAATCAACAACTAATATTCTATTTAGAGGTTTATTGTAAAAGAAAAAAAAACTTAGAAAACTTATACCTTCCAAATTCAATGTCACTGTTAAGTCATGTCAACCAAAATAACGAAAATGAAGAACTGCAAATCCTGGTTCGAGCTTCCCTCAGGGAACTGGAATAAGGTGGCGAACACCACAGTAATTAAAATAACATGTACCTTGCTACTTTCCCTCAGACACTCTCACTCTGTGGTTGTGAGAACAGAGAGCGTTTTGGCAGAGTGCTCTAAATCTGAGGGATCCTCATTGGAAAGCTTTTTACATTGATTGACGGCTGAGTTCCATGGCTAAGAAACAGGCCAAGAGGGGAATCAGTTCCCCACCTTCATGAGGATTTATGACATAGACACTGAGACGAGGCAGACTATACATTCTGGGTGTCTGGGTGTAGTAGATCGCAGTTTTATTAGCACTTCCTTCTCAAAAGCCAGAAGATTAAAGATAACTTTTTAGTTTTAATTTAATTTATATGTTTGATTTGTCTGGGCTAATTTAGTTAAATTATTTACATATGTTTGTTTTTCATGTGGTGGAGATATGGTAACAGTAAAATAAATGTCTCAGCAATATAGTTATGCTTATAATTCTTTTATAATTTCTGGCTCTTTAATTTGTCTGGTCAGTAATGGAACTTAGAGGACTATTGAATCTAATTTAAAATACATAATACCCTAAATAATGATTAATACTTTACAGCTGAGGAGGTGAGAGTTTATTGATTAGAGTGTTGCATAATTAATTTATGTCAACTTAGATCAGGGGTGTCCAAACTCAGTCCTGGAGGGCTACTGTTCTACAGTTTAGGCCCAACTTGCCTCAACACACCTGCCTAAAAGTTTCTAGTATGCCTAATGCTGCCTTCACCTGTTATTGGAATTATCGTAAAAATTAGTTTCCTGGTTAAAAATTGGACATGAATGCCCTCTCAAGTCGTATTTACCACTCTGGCATAATTTTGATACCCAAGTTCCCAAATTGGGTGGGCCATAAACTTTAAACATGGCGGAGGGGAGAGTGATTGCTGTTGTGTCTGGTATTCTGGTATGGCAAAACTAAAAAAAATATAAAGCATTTAACTTACCTGCTCTCAATGGCCGCATGCACCACTTGTCACCATGATGGTAACCCTCCAAAAACCCACATGAACAGAAACTCTTCTAAATTAGTATAACAAAACTTTAATCACTACTAAATCTCCCATTTAACATTAAACTTGCACAAAAAAGCATTATATAACACTTAATTTTAGCATTTACTCTCCCTTTCGAGTGCCATGGGCAAAGCATGCTGGGAAATAGAAATCCCAGTCCAGTTTCAGTGAAACTTAAGTTCATCTAAATTAAAAGAAATAAGTTCATAAAACTCAAAACAATGAAACAGTTCAGTTTACATATCAGTTCTGTGAACTTGAAAGAAAAAGAAAGCACTAAATACTCATAAAAGTTAATATGACTGAACTAATTTGTTTAATTTAAGTTTGTCCAACTCAAACCAATTAATTATTTTGAGCGTTAGGGTTTACAGTGTAGTTTTTTCCACAACAGCTACATCACCTTGTATTGTTGTTAAAGTAGCGCATATTTACATGTACTGTATGAATAATAGTTTGAAACGTGTTGTATGTTTTATACACAGCGAAAATAGCTTGTATTTGACAGAAATTCTAGAATCGTCAACAAGCTGACTATCTACAGAAGATAGTGTGGTAATGTTTATATGGTTGTCAATGAATGGGATGCTAAATATAATTTTTTAATAAGGTTTTCCCAATAAATAGGCAAGAACAAACCTGGTGTCCTCCATGATTCCTGTTCTTTCCAGCAACAAAGCACTTGACAGCAACAAGCTCATAATCACATCTTCAGAATTAGGAAGTAGGAAATTTCCAATAGCACGTAAAAGCAGCATAAGACGTTGATTAGTTGGTTCAGTTGTGTTTAATTGGGGTTGGAGCTAAACTTTGCAGGACTCTGGCCCTCCAGGAGCAAGATTGGACACCCCTGACTTAGATGATCTGATTTTTAAGTCAGTCCCTTTTTTTTTCCCCTTCAGTTCACTTTTTGAATTTTCAAGTTTTAAAATCTCACATTTTAAAGAAGTAAAATATATTCTTTATGACATCACTGAAAGCATATTTAAAAATAAAAGCTGAAACAGTCAAGGGTCACAAAAACTTTTTTTATGTAACGGTCTGCCTTTATAAAACGCAGCTGTGCTCTATTGGGGTGTGGAGCATGGTTGTGTGTTCCCTGTGTGAAACATAGTAAGTCCTCATGAAAACTACCTCTCCCCCTGTCCGTTTTCCTGCTGAGTATCCTGCTGGGTTTTACCTGTATTGATGTCTGCTTTCCACTCGATTAAATGGCTTATTGAATGCTGCAGGGCTTCCTCTCTCTTGGGACTATTGCCCCTTATTTGCCTGAAGTACCCTTGTATGCCTTGGTGCCAGTAAAACAAATCCAAAGGCAGGGTGATGCAGGGGTCAAAGTTTCTATATTTTCTATAGCAGAGCTGCTGCAGATGGATTGAGTTTGCAGGCGCGTCTCCCTCTGCTCATAAATGCAGATGTCTTGTTTCAGAATGGCCTGAAATGTCAACAAATAGGTGAGGACAGGGAAATGTAAACTGTTTGAGAGATCCATTTCGCCTGGCCTGAATGTTTTCTGAGGTTTTCCAGTTTTTTAAGGCTATTTAAAGGGATAGTCTATTTCCAGGCTATTTAAAGGGATAGTCCACCTAAAATGTTATAATTTACTCACCCTCATGCCATTCCAAACCTCTATGACTTTATTTCTTTTGCAGAACATAGAAGAGGATGCTTTGAAGAGTGTTGGTAACCAAATAGTTTTGGTTCCCATTAATGTCCAATGTATGGACAAAAAAAAAAAAAAAAAAAAAAAAAAAATTGGTTACCTCAGAATTTTCATTTTTAGATGGATTATCCATTTAAAAAGCCAGGTGGGAACACCAGAACACTGGCATCCAAAATGCAACTTAATGCTGGTCTTTTCAAAAGCAGTAGCAGGTTATAGGTGTGATGATATAAAAGTTACAAAAATGACACCTAATTGAGTGTGATTTTCTCACTATAAAACGGAACTGGATGTTAGCATAGAGAATTAGTAAGAGAGAAGTAGGGTAGGAGGCAGTATGCTTAAAGGAGTGAGGAAACCTCACCACTTTTCACAGCTAGTTTATTCACACTTATTTGGCACTCTCTCTCATCCTCTGATCTGAGTTGACTTTGCATTACCTCCACATCATTAGGCTTTATGCAGGAGGAAAACAGAGAGAAAAAAACTAAGCGCCTGAACACTCAGAGCACCCTTTACTCTCCTATGCTGAAACACTTTTGTTCTGTATCTCAGCAGTATCTGTTTCTACAGTATTCTGTTGCAGAATATTTGAACCTGGCCTCTGCAGTAGTAATTTAATCTTGTCAGGGGAAAATAAAAATGCACAAGGTTGGAAAACAAAAGCTGTTATTGTCATGGAGATGCATGGTGTAAAATTTGGAGTTTGTTGATAAAGTCCTTGGCAGTATCAGGCAATTGCCATTTAGCGTTCAGTGGCCCTGTGAAAGAAATGGGACTGGGGTGGGGGAAAGGGGGGAGATGTGACACAAAGTGTAATAGCCAGCTATGCTGCTTGAGTTGGCTGGGATGAAATTGCCTAAATGATGGGGTAGCCATGAGAAAAAGAACAGGACATCAAACAATTTCAGAAAGCACGGCTGTAAATAAGGATGAGTTGCCGTATAAATTGGTTGTTTCTTGGCCCCTCTGAGTGCTTTTTTGTTATAACAACTGTTTGTCTGTCATTGTGGAGATATGAAATGTATGAATCTATTTGTCTGTCTGTCTCTGTCTCTAATAAATCTTTAAATTCTTTTAAAAAACTTTTTGTTTTGACTAACTTTGCTTTAGTTTATGTAAGGGACAGTGGCGGGCACAGACCTCCGCGGGGGCATGGGCGAAATTGCGCTCCCGGGGGTGGGGAATTGCGACCGCAAAGGGCACTTTTCACAATCTGTGCAAGCCACTTGTAAGGGATAATGTACATCCAGCCAGTTAATGTACAAGTAGCCATGTAATAAGCTTATTACACAGTTACTCGCCACGTAAGTAAACAATTAGACATGAAATATTGATTTGAGTTGAAATATTTTATTAGCTCATTAAACGCCAAGCTTCTGCAAATAAAAACGGTTCCTAGCAAGCAACTTTGAGCCTAGACGAATGAAGGAATAATGTACAGAGACATTTAAAGTCACTGTGAAATCAAAATTTACATTTCTTATTTTCTATGGAATATTGCCATATTTAATGTAAATGATTAATCCGTGCACATCATTATTTTGTTTTAATTCATGTGCCCTCATAATCTTTAATCAAAATAACTTCCCCTCCCTCTTGCAGCAACATCTTTTCCCTCACTCACATGAGATCACAGATTTGCAGCAATAGCAAACCACAATGATCCACTCAATTTCCATTGAACAAAATCAAGTCCCGCTCTACATTTTTTTTTTTGTTTGTTTGTTTTTTTCTCCGAGAAGCTGTTTTACTCAATATATAAGTCACAATAGGGAAGAAAATACTATCACTGAAAGCTGAATACTATGAAACTTCCGTTTCATGCTGACTTTAATACTGAAGTCATCCAGTTTCATTTTACAGTAAATACAGTCAATAACTGAGGCATAAGATAAGACAAGAGAGCGCGTCCATCCGTGGTGTGATGGTCATTATCAGGAAATAACTGACCTTTTAGAGCAGTTTAATAACAAGTTTTAAATTAGTTGTATGATTTTTTTTATTTCAATTAATTTTAATTCTACTTTCTTGCGTCCTATTTGCAGCTCAATTCTCAGTTCAAATTCAGGAATTTAAAAATATTCTCAGTTGACCCTTTGCCGGGAGTTTGATTGACAGGCGTTCTAACCAATCATGATGCCAAATCCTCCGTTATGTCCGACAGTGCAGTCAGGGGAGTTAGTAGATTAACGTTGGTGGACTTGAACTTGAAAAATGGTGTGTACTGACGCCTTTCTGCGGTTGAAAGAACTTTCCTTCTGATGTTCTTTTATGTTTATTTGTGTTAATTGTCTTGTCTGTCGACGCGTTGTCAGTGTTCTCGTTGCTCCGCCATGTATTTTTCACTGTGAGAACATGTGCATGGCTTGACGGACATAGCAACAATAACTAAAGAGGGCGGGTATTTGCAAACGGTCAATTCAGTTTTGAATGGTGCACAACCTTGAAGTATTAACTAACACATTTCAGAATGCAACACACAAAATTAAGTTTAGTACATCTAGTACATGATGTTATGTTCAATGTTTAGTATGTTTCTCGGCTAATCAAGAACTTGATTTTCTTTGTCATTTTGATGTGATTTTGGGGTCTGCAGAAGGTTATGGCATTCCCTTTCCTTTTGGTGTCAACTTTAGGCAGTGTGAGTTGTATGACCTTCCAGGCTAGCCATGTAACACTTCTGAAAATCCCTATACTGACATGATGCTGTGAAGCTGTCGACACCTAGCTAGAGTCGCAGCAGCACTCGGTTAATCAGTTCCAGACCGAGGACATGTTGTTTCACAGAATACGCTGGTTACCGTAAACTCACCATGACAGCAGAACATGGACATAATTTGTGTAAGATTATAGTACCATACCAGTAATGTAGCATAATGTTCTTCAGGTTTTTAATTAGCAAGTATTTACTGCTGACATTCACATGCCACTTACAGTTTGGCTGTTTCTACACACTGCCTAGTGCCTACCCAGCATTGCTCTCCGCTGCACAGGTATTTGATGCCTCTCTTGACACAAAGCACCGGAGCTCCTTTCATTTCAGCGGGAGTGGGAGCACAGTACTTGGCAAGCGCTCCTTAAATGATTTCACCCTTCGAAGTCAGCCTCCATTTCTTACTATAAAAGCTCTGTGCACCGTGGTGCTGTTCTGGGAATGTCCATCACGCAATACAAAAGCCTTTCATGTTGGCAACTGTACACTGACTGTGCTTAAGCAGGAACTGTTAGTGCAGATCAAGCAGGCCAAGGAAGCATCAGGCTATCATTTCCCAGCTCCCCTCTCTCTATTTTGTGGGTTTTGTTCTGCTAAACTCTCTTCTATCCTCCTGGAGCAAGCTGCTGCACAGGGAGACTTCAGCTATGAAAGCTAATCAATAGTGGGCCATGTTAAAATAGAAACCTGAAGCTGTGAGTACAAGAAACCATCGATTTCTTTGTTTCTCTCTTATTCCTGTCGCCTTAGCTCTTCCGTTTAGATGGATCAGAGGAATATCTGTCTGTTGCTAATGCTCAGGTTTAGAACATAGCTCAAATGACAGTAAACAGTAAAATGTTTTTTTCCCCCTTTGATTTTGTTTTCAGTTTTAGGCACTATTGAGTGTTTATACATTTGTTAACAGTTTGGCATATTCCTGGGCAGTACATGGTAATATTAATCTTTTTGAGGACATTTTTGTTCACTTTTTTTATTTATTGATTTATTTATTTATTGGGTCACAATACTATGTCCAGTGTACAAACTGGGTTAAAAAATAAATAAATAAATTAGTAGAGAGCCACTGATCTCTATTAACAGTGTTCCCCTTTAAGAGATCAGGTCACCCCTGTCAACACTGAGCTTGTTATTGGCTATATTCCAATGATGAAGTGGAGAGATGTGCAGAGAACATTTAGGGCTTTGATGGAGGACTGAGGAGCTCTTGAGGGAAATGTTAACAGACTGACTGTACAGCATGATGTCAACTAGATTTTATGTGGCATAGAGCTCATCACATAACCCAATCACATCCAGTCCACCATCTGTCTTTCTGCTTTCTGGAGGTCAAACATTCTCACGGCCTTGGGGGAGATGATGAGAGAAAAGTGGAAAGCTAAGGAAAGTGATTGATACCCACTGACCTTGACTTCTAACCTGCAGGACCACACCGATGAAAAAGGGAAACCAAAGAGATGATAGCATATCTACTTCTTGATGCAGAATGGTGATGGAACAATTGTGATCATGCGGTATTTTTTTTTTAGTTGCAATTAAGTGCTTGCGATGTTTATTTTAGACTTTCAAAAGTCATGCAAAACCAAAACCAACTAGTTTTTGCATATTTGCAGTTTATTGAATTTTTTAGTGTTATGGCAGCCCCTGTTCGTTTTCCTCATTTATTCATGCAGTTGTTTTGCACTCCTCTGTGGCTCAGTGTAGGGAAATCAAACACTCTCACTGATAACAGCATGAGAAACTAATTTCACTTAATTGTAAATGTTTTTTTCTTTGAATGTTATTTTAAGTTAAATGTGTGTATGTGTGTGTGTTTCAGGTATACCCTACGTTATGGGGACTAAATTTCCCCACAAAGATGGCGATATCTGAAAATCTTGTCCTTGTGGGGACATTTTTTGGTCCCCATGAGGAAAAAAGCTTATAAAAATCATACTACAGTATGTGATGTGTTTTAAAATTTAAAAATTCAGAAAGTTTTCTGTGATGGGTGGGTTTAAAGGGTTAGTTCACCCAAAAATGAAAATTCTGTCATTTATTACTCACCCTCATGCCATTCCACACCCATAAGACCTTCGTTAATCTTCAGAACGCAAATTGAGATATTTTTGTTTAAATCCGATGGCTCCTTGAGGCCTAAATAGGGAGCAATGACATTTCCTCTCTCAAGATCCATAAAGGTACTAAAAACATATTTAAATCAGTTCATATGAGTACAGTGGTTCAATATTAATATTATAAAGCGACGAGAATATTTTTGGTGTGCCAAAAAAACAAAATAATGAATTATTTAGTGATGGCCAATTTCAAAACACTGCTTCAGGAAGCTTCGGAGGATAATGAATCAGCGTGTCGAATCCACAGTTCGGAGCGCCAAAGTCACGTGATTTCAGCAGTTGGGCGATTTGACACGCGATCCAAATCATGATTCGACACGCTGAATCTTTCTAAAGCAGTGTTTTGAAATCGGCCATCACTAAATAAGTCATTATTTTGTTTTTTTTGGCGCACCAAAAATATTCTCGTCGCTTTATAATATTAATATTGAACCACTGTACTCACATGAACTGATTTAAATATGTTTTTAGTACTTTTATGGATCTTGAGAGAGGAAATGTCATTGCTCCCTATGTAGGCCTCACGGAGCCATCGGATTTAAACAAAAATATCTTAATTTGTGTTCCGAAGATCAACGAAGGTCTTACGGGTGTAAAACGGCACGAGGGTGAGTAATTAATGACAGAATTTTCATTTTTGGGTGAATTAACCCTTTAAGGGAGGATTAGAGTTAGGGGATACATTAATTATGTCTATGGAAAGTTCCCATAAAACATGGAAACCCAACATGTGTGTTTGTGTGTGTTATTTTAGTATTATTTATTTTCTGTTATAGTGTTTATTATTTTTTTGAATTAGCTTTTATATTTATATTTTCAGTTTTAATTTAATTTTAATTTAAGTTTGTTTTAATGGTTTAAAGTGCTTATGACATTTTTATTAGTTTTTTTATATTTCTATATTTCACTTTCATTTATTTTTAATTCAGTTTTAGTAATTTTAGTCAAGTTAAACTTACTTAATTGCAGTTAGTTCCCAATGCAACATTACTATTTTCATTTTTGTAAGTTTAAGTTTTAAGTTTAAGTTTTTCTTATATTTACATTTTATTTGATTTCAGTTTTATTCCAATTAATGAAAACTATCTTATATCTGTTATTAGATTGAATTTTGATCATTTTTTTACCCTCTGAATCTGAGCATAGCCAAAACCGTAGGGTATAATTTAGTTCTGATGACATGTGAATTTTCTGTGTTTTGTGCATGACTGTATAAATACAAAGACTTGTACCTTACAAGGGCAGGCTGGAGGATGTAAAGCTCAGAAGCCTGCAGGCTAATAGCGTAATCTAACACAAAGCGTCAACCGGGTGCTCTGCCATGCCGCCCCACGCTGTCCAAAAATCATTTAGTCAGAGGTGACCAGATCTAAGGCCTGCTGTGGTCTCTATGATTGGATTGAGAAGTGGGGGAGTGATTCATCATTGTTAATAGACACTGCTGACAGCTGGAATCAGTAGGGGCGATGTCTGTGCCAGCTCCAGCCTTGGCCAGTCACCACAGATGCATGCAAAATTTACACAATTACCAAGGCAACAAGTGCCAGTCAGGAAGCAGGTAGATGTGGCAAACACATAATTACTCTGTTTTTAAACAGGTGGGAGGGATGCAGACAGGAGATAGAAATAAATGGACTAGTATGACAGAGTTTCAAGAAACTAATACTGTTAATCACTCTATAAGGATTTATAAGCAGCTGACTACGCCAAAACTGATATTGAAAAAAATATATGATTTTTTTTTTATATATATTCTATTTATTTTGTTTATTAGATAAATATATAATATTTTTCCCATAAATGTTGGGGAGTATAGATATGTAGTGTAGATATGTCCATGAATAATATTTGTCTTTCAAGGGTTTTTTTTCTGTCACCTTTAAGTTGCTCACTGATCACTATTTTAAAGCTCTATGATCTGTAAAGCTGCTTTGGAAAAAATATTTATGAAATTTTGGGTAATATATAACCTAGTACAAAGTACATTTCATGAAACCAGTCATAAACTCTGCATCAGTATTGTGGAACATATGGGTCCACAAGTTTTAGACAACATTGAAAATCAGGGACTTAAAAAAGTTTTTCAATTAAAGAAGGTTTTCAATTAAAGAAATAAAATAAAATTATATTTTAAACAGGACATGTCATGAAAATCTGACTTTTTCCATGTTTAAATCGGGTCCCCAGTGCATCTACCAACCCAAAAAATGTGAAAAAGGACAACCCAGTAACTTTGTTTTGGTAAGCCTTTCTCTGCAAGCATGTGAAAAGACGAGCCGCTCAGATTACACTACCCTTGTGACGCAAGGGGATCTCATTATAATATTACCACCCCTTAATCTGCACATTTCCATCCACAAACTGTATTAAATTAGAAAAAAAAATTGCAAATTAGAAGCAATTCAGTAATGGTCTCAGACATTTGGACCCCATTGTTGGTGGTGTTGTCCAGACAGTTGAGAAATGTCTGTCGCTCAGAGTTTAAAGCCTTTCAATATAATGAGGAATCGGCTCGCACAATCTCACCAAGACCTCTGGTTCACCGAGGATTTGGCGAGTGCTTGGTGGGAGGGGAAAAGAGAGGCTGGCAGTGCATGAAAGAACAAGAGATAGAAAGGAAGATAAAGGTTGAAAATGAATGAATGTTGAAAGCCAGGGAAAAGACACATTAATACATGATTTCCATCTCAGCATGCCTCCGACTCTTCTAATCATGCTTTTGCTTTCACGACCTACAATTGGACCAGACTAGACGCACCACACTTCCTCTCAGAGCATCCCTCTGTTTTATTCTCTCTGTTCATCTAATCACAGCTGCTCTCTACAAATATTCAGGACCTACACAAAAATAAATAAATAAATAAATAAAAAATAAATAAATAAATGAAATAATTAAAGAAAAAACAGCTGCCCTGGTATCCAGCTGTTCCTGGCTTTGTTCCAGTCTTACAAATTATCAACCCCCCTCACTCAAATCCTCTGTGTTCTCATTTCACTCCTTTTTATGCTAGAAATATAAAGTCAAGCACAAAGGCCTCCCACGGACACAGCGACATCATTAATCCATCATCAAGCCAAGTCACAATATTTCATAGACTGCTGAATAAATATATTCTCTCTGTTAAATAGTTATTCATAGAAAATAAATTTGATACTGTTTTAAAAATATTTGTCATGTTTGTTTTATTTAATATTTGATATTATTTGTAGTATATTATCATTTTTGTTTTTGCATTTCTCATTGAACCAATTGCAATGGGTCTTTATCACATCTCAAAATACCTTGAATTTGTGTCCAAGAGTATCAGAGTATTGCGCTGTAGGATATCTCGCACTGCATCCAAATTTGTTCCCTGTTCATTGTATTTACTGCATTACTTGACTGCTAATAAAGTGTGCTTTATGCATCTGTAGTATTAAAACAATCTGTAAAAACACAAATGATTTCTATTTAAAATAAATTATGATCTTTTTGAACTTTCTGTTCATCAAAGAATTCTAAAAAAATAAAGTAAAAAATGTATCAAGGTTTCCACAAAAATATTAAGCAGCACTATTGTTTTCAACATTGATAATTATAAGAAATGTTTCTTGAGCAGCAAATCAGCATATTGATTTCTGAAGGATCATGTCATACTGAAGACTAGAGTAATGATGCTGAAAATACAGCTTTACCATTACAGGAATAATTTATTATTATTTAAATTCAAATTAGAATAATAATATTTCACAAAATTACTGTTTTTACTCTACTTTTGATCAAATAAATGCATCCTTGGTGAGCATAAGAGACTATGAAAATCATACCGATCATAAACTTAAAAATTTTCCCCTTTAAATTTATTTTTTGTTGGTGTAACATAATATATTTAGGTTGATTCAGTGATTTTAAATAATATTTTTTGGCTTGAATAAAATTAATTAAATACATACTGCTATAGGAATAACATTTTTATTTATTTCCCAGTGTACTACATCCACCATGTTGGCATTGTCATGTGACCTAAAACATCAGCCACATCACTGTTCTGTGCTATTTATGAATATGACTACTCTTACTCCTCTCCCATGGCCTCATGGGATAGTAAACTGTCCAACTTTTTCTCTTACTATTTCATGAACGCTGCATATTTCTTCTACTTTCGATTTGACATATTCAGATGCTGGGTTTCGACTTCTTTTTCTTGCTCTTGTTTTGTTTAGAACTATACTCCCATAATTCTCTTTTGTCTCACCTCTGCTTTATGCTGATTCCCTCTGTTTAAACCTTGCCATCTTCTTTTCTTTGCTTGTGAATGCATCTTCTTCTCATTTTTATACACAGTTTTTGGACCTGACTAGTTCCCTTGTTCTGTTTGTTGAGTGTTTGTGGTTGTCAGATCTTTTTGTGCTTTTTCCAGCTTTGTATTACATGGTTTTAATCTTGTTTTTGTGTCCTCGCTTCCCCAATGTACAGGTCTTCGTCTTTGTGTTTAGCTGAGCATTGTCTGTTTCAGATGTGCTGTTAATTGCTTTGCAATGTGATTGAGTGACTTTGAATGCAAAATTTACTTTCATTAGTATGATAGCAAAAAAGATTCCATTAACAAGATCATCTGTATCACAGTAGCATCTTAAGATTTGGAAAAACTACTAGGTAATTCTTACTTTGTTAAACAGAACCAATTAATACAGCTCGTAATATGGACTTCTTAATCCTAGTTGGCATCTTTTAAAATATCTTTCGCTTGACCAAGTGGAAGTTACTGAGTACAGTGAGTCTCTTTGCAGAGGGAGGGACTGGTGGCGGTCCCTGGAGCAGTCCTGTCACCATGGCCCCAGGGAGAGGGTCCCAGGGCAGGTCAAGACCACTTGAGCCTCAAGACCCCAGTAGAAACAGAAGGGCACACCCAAACTGGGCAATTCTGGGTAAATACGTCACTAATACATGCTGAAAAAAATTGGAGTAAGTGGAAAAGTGTGCATGCCATTAACAAAAAGTTAACATTCTCCATTGTGTGCCATGACTATATGGTGACGTTGGTTTGTAATGTCAGTACACATGGTCTGGATTTGCAGTCAGGAGGGGTCGTGTTCTCACTTTGCTCTAAGTGGCTGAGGGAATAGAAATACAAGATGAATTACAAGATTAAAAGAAAAGTTATTCAGTTGCAGTAGTTCTGTTGAACTGAGAAAAGATTTTATATATATATATATATATATATATATATATGAACGCAGGAGGAACAAGGTCTTGCAAATAAGATGAAAAGACTCTTTTGCCATATTGAAGGGGGTTCAATTTTTTTTTTTAACAGAATTTGAAATAAAGCTTGTAACATTCAGTCAGTATTCCAATGAACGTGATCATTGACAACAAACAGATGTACCAAGGAAAGGTCGCAATGTGGTATCCATGACCTCATTCAACTAAACAGGTACTGTAGTGTTCCAAGTTGGATTACTCGCCATCTGTTAGTCAAGTCAAGTCACCTTTATTTATATAGCGCTTTTTACGATGTAGATTGTGTCAAAGCAGCTTTACATTGATAACTGGTATATTATTTGGCTGCACAGCAGCTCTTAAAAGAATAGTGTCAATGCAGGCAGATCAAAGCACTGTTGAATATCAAATGTCAAGTCAAATGTCAAGTGTCCCCAACTAAGCAAGCCAAAGGCGACAGCGGCAAGGAACCCAAACTCCATCTGGTGACATCAGGTGGCAGGCAAGTGGCAAATAGGTGTTTAAATGGAGAAAAAAACCTTGGGAGAAACCAGGCTTAGTCGGGGGGCCAGTTCTCCTCTGGCCAACAGTGCTTTGTTACGATTCAGGTAGCTATCATAAGTCCGACAGGATCGCAACATTCAAAGTATTTATTCCAGTTCCATCCAATTGAGGATCGTATTCATCACGGCGGTATGGACGGTTGTTGAGGAACTGTGTCGTGGCTGTCGTGTCGATGAGGCCCTCACAGTGGATGATCTAGTTGACTCAATCTGCTGATACTTCAGGGCTGCGTTGTGGTCGTGTCAAGGTGCAGGTCCTTGGTCTCACCTGGATACGGCCCGGATCCGGTTGACTACGGTGAACCTCGGGATAACCAGAAAGACTAATATTAGCGTAGATGACATTCTTCTTCTGATGTAACGAGTACATCAGGAGTTATAGGAAGTGTTCCCGGTTCCAGCTGACCTAATTTATGCAGCCTAATAATCCTTTAACAGATTTGAAAATATAAATTGGTAATGTTGATAACAGTGTTCTCATATTTAGCAATAAAGCACTTTTCTCTGGATAACAGTCGAAATGTCTTAAATGTAAATATGAATAGCTATTCAGTGCTAGCTTGGTTGCTGGCTATATTTTAATCTCTCTATTAAAATGAAGCCAAAATGTTTTGCTTTCATAAAACAAGCCATTGGTTAGATGGTGTTTATTTGGTGTGTTCAAATACAAGGAACCAGTACAAGACAAAATGTGTGTGAACTGCCTTGAACCAAGTCAAATTTTGCCTAAACGTTGACAGAAACTAAAAGCAAGAGGTTCATTACATTTTTGCTAGTCAATTAGTTTTCTAGATGACTAGTTAACTATTAAAAATAAGTAGCTGTGCAAGGCAAGCCCTGGGTAATTCATTCATTTAGCATTTGTTTGTATCACAATCATTTGCATAAAGTAAACAATGATCAACTAGTCAGCTAGTCAATTTGCTTTCTAGATGACTAGTTAACTATTTAAAAATGAGTAGTTGTGCAAACACTGGGTATTCATTGATTTGGCATTCGTTTGTATCACAATTACTCAAAAACCAAATGTGTGCAATTCTTATGCCTGTCTGCCAGTAGGGTGAAGGCAATTGACAGAAAATGTTACATAGTGATATATGAAAATTACACAGAACTGTTTTCTTTGTTGTCAACAGTAAGAACAAAGCTAGACGTCTTCGGAACGAAAAGCTCTTTATCTCCCTTTCGGAGTAAACAAAGCTGTAAAATATAAAATGGAATATAAAGTACAGATTAAGAGGCTGGAGTTTTGGCTCTGAGTGAGACCCCAGTGTTCGTACGGGATGAATAATTTAAGCACCTGCAATATTGTGTGTGCTGCAGGGGGGGACAATTTCCGTCTTGTACTGCTGAACAAGTGGCGCTCATTCCCTGGGCCTAAGACGCTGCTTTCTGAGTGCCGCAGCAGACTGATTCGTACCCTCACTGTCGTCATTTTAACAAATATGACAGATAAATGTTATCTGTAGAGGTTCTGACTGCCTTTTACCCGTTGACTCGAAACAACTGGGAAACTCGAGCCCTGATTTAAATTGTATGATCTCTTTTCAAAAGCTAGAGAGGTGGGTGTGTTATTGGCATGCTGTGAACTCAAAAGGTTATGAAAAAGAAAATATGGAAATGGAAAGTCATGAGTTTGATATTAAACCAACAGAACAGTGACTAGAGAACTTGAATATGAAAGCATTATTTAAATTGTGTCTGGAATAGCATTTTTCTGTACAATGAATATGAATGGAAGACTTAAATTAGTATGCTGTATGCAACAGGGAACACCTCAGGGAAACTTGGATGCATACAGGAATACACACATACATACACACGTATATCAAGTTTTCCCCTCAGATCTTTTCTGCATTGTAATTGTCAGGCCACAGACACGGAAATATGTCAGATAATCTAACCATTTCATATTTAATGTAGAGCACGGTGGTCGACTAGATAGCCCACGAGTCTTTGAACAGCAATTAGTGAGGTCATCTTTTGTTTTTTGGATAAAATTTTTTAATATATTTAATTCATAAGTGTGGTGTGCTTCAGTTGTTTGCAAAATAAAACAGAATAAATCCTCTTCAAAAAAACATGCCAATGATTGTCATTGGCCATTGTGTCATAAAAATGTTTTATGAGTGTCTTGCATTTGTATGATGTTGTTTAAAATAGTTTAACTATTAAAATGTTTCAGTAATCAATGCCACTGTCAAGATTTCTTTATTCTGTTAATAAAATTGTCTGATTATGGAAGGATTACCGAGGTAGAGCAAATAACATTTGGCTGATCAGGTCATGTCATTTTTGGACCCATGAGATTCAATGTAAAATTTATATATTTTTTAATTTTAATTTAATAATTTATTATAAATTGTAATTTTATTTTTCAAAAGTATTATTTATTTATTTATAGGTTAAAAAAACTTTTTTAATGATAAAAAATGACACTTTACGAACAATTAGCTGACTAGTAGTTGAGGCAACCCACCGACCGGTTGATTTTGAAATCATAGTTTTTATTCAAAATATTCTCTTTATTTTTATTAAGTATATTTATCATCACTATTGATCTTTTATTCCCATTCTTCCCTTTTGCTTTTAAAGTATATTTCCTCAGACAGCTGTATATGATCATCACTGTAGTTTTTTTTTTTTTTTTTTTTGAAGTGCGCTACACTGTATATCAATATTTTAAATGTATAGCCAAATATATTGGCATTCAGAGCCTCCAGACAGGGGGCAAGTAAACACCCAGACCAGGCCGTGTAATATAAAAAAATGTTTTGAGAACACTGGAATAGAAATAAAATCCAGCTCATTTGCATAACAGACAGTGCTGTTGAGGCATTGGTGAATGTGCTCAGCTCTGCGTGAACATTCCAAGCTGTTTACGATGGTGTGGGGAGGGATTGTTTAGCCATGTGGCCCCTCTCCTCCACGCTCGGCGCCTTTCATGTGCTGTTGATTTAGTTCCTGGCCATTTGCGATCAGTACTTAGAGGCGGGATGAAAGCAGGAAGCAGGTCAGCGAGCCCTCAGCGAAAGAGCCCGGAGGATTTGCATGGCCCAGGCCCAGTCATGCATGCATAATCACAGCCACTCGACAGGTGACTCTGGATAAAATAAATAAATATAAAAAGGCTGGAAAGAGCAGGCTATTCCCGGAGACCTTGAAATTATTTTCCAGTTTTAGAGCATTAACAGGATCCAAGCTGGCATGGCAGCTGGCCTACAGGGGAATAGACGAGAGGTAATGAAAGTATGGCGTGAGCTTTGGAGAGCAGTCTCACCGCCGCCCGTTACAAAATGCTATTTTTTTAGCCAAGAAATTACCAGTCTAGTATAATTCTCTTTTTTTTTCTAGATGCTTGTTGTCAGTTATCACAACAGAGAGAGATGAAATGTCTTTTGTTTCAAATTAAATGACTGCGTTTGCCCGGCAGGACTGTGGATCTGAATAAAAGCCATTACTCTTAAAATGAGCATTGTCTGGAAAGCTCATAGGGATGTAGTCACAGAAAAATTGTTAAATTTTGCTCATATTTAATAACTTATGATTTTACTACACAGATATTGATTGATTTTCATATATTGGTTTTGTGAAGCATATATCCAGCGTTAGCGTCAGTTCTGGCAGGTCACGTCAGTCAAGCTCGCATCAGCTGACTCCCAGGTGACTCGCGTCAACCTATAGGAATACGACGCCTATCACAGCATCCATATTTAAGCTCCTCAGTATTATCAGTAGCTATTGCATTTCTTAGGAGCCACTTACTCTCCTCCATCCCCATCTCCTCCTCTCGTCAGTCAGGATTTGGCCTTATGATTCCCCTGAATCAGGCTAATTCTTGAAATATGTGTACGTTAAATTATGACATTAATGATATCTGCATATGTTGGTTCTGTTCTGTTTACCCTAAGGGGGGGTTATCGCTGCTCTCCCTGCTCTTATCCAAGCTAGGCTACATGAATGCGCAGGGAGTTCTTGCCCATAACAGAACCAGACCGCCAATACAAACTCTATGCATTATCAATCATATTTGACGATAGTGGTCCTGACAGAAATGATGTTATTAGTTTTTGAACAAATCTTTTAACTAAACGAATTGTTCTCTTGCACTTGCATGCACTTCACTCATATTGTTTGTTCATTCAAGCGTCTCCGTTTTAAAGCACTCAACTGCTTTGCTGCCTTTAAAGACTGACTATAGCACAACCCAGTAGCCTTGAAGTGTGAGCTGTGAAGAATCATTTCATTGGTTGGGCTTATTGAATGAATATGCCCTCTTCACATAATGAATCGATAATTGTATCTGAAATTGCCTCATATATCCTTGTTATTCCCTATATTATTCCACTAATATAGTCCACTTGAACAAGTGAATGAAAACAAGTGAGCGACTTTGGTGACTAAGTGCACTGGAATGGCACCATCTTCTAGCGAGACATGAAAATAGACCATTTGGGTTTTTGCAAACAGCGATGACGTTTTTGTGGGCGGAGCCTACCTGGAGGCAGAAAATGACGGTTATGCAGTTTGAATGCGATTTTGGACACAGACAATATTTTGAGTCTGAACAAAATGCACGAATCTCATTTGTGAACAAACTGAACGAATGAAACATCTCGTTATGAGCATCTGCCACATGCATTCGTTCATTTCGGCATGTCACTCTTTTTCACAACAAGAGGTGAAAGGTGGTGGAAAAATAATGATGCATGTAAAATGATGCATAAACAATCTTTATATATTCTCTTAAAGTTGTAAATGTATATTTTAACAACATGGTCGACTTGAGTTAAAGATTTGCTCACAAAAAAAAAAAGACCTACTGGCATAATAATGTAACCTGCACTGAGTGAATTTCAACTAATCTTTTTAGCAAACAGATGTAAAACATTTAAGTCAGTAGGATGAATCAAATCCCCAACCATTAAACCTTACAGAAAGCAATGTTTTGTGGTAGACCTCTAAGACAGCTTTTAGTGGTAAATGGCATAATTTCTAAAAACAGGCACTGAACAATCCATTTCACTATTTAAATGTTGGGTTTTTTTGACAGTCCCCTTTAAGCAAAGCAGAGCTGATGAAGATACCGGTGTCTGTGGGCGGATACGACACAGCACTAGTGAATACCGTCTGTCTGTATGCTCTAAACTTTCATTTAGTCGCTGCCTGCTGCCTACAGTGCTGTCCAGGTTTTCACAGCTTGTACCTTATACATTATTCACCAGGTCTGATTCACTGAAACCTGAGAAGTCAGGCGCACTGAGAGAGGTAGCGAAAGAACAAGGGAAAGTGATAGAGTATGTGAGAGGAAGTGGGCGGTAATAGGACCTGTCTGGGGTACATCTATACATGTGGTTGTGTGTGTTTCTTCACCGTAAGCATGTATATAGAAAGCCTGCGGTGTGTGAATTTATGTGAGAAGTATATCTGAGACGCTGCAGGTGTTGGTAGGCTTAAAGGAATAGACCCTATACCTATACCCTTTTTTTTGTTTGTTTTTTTAATATCTTTCTTTGGGTTAACTCTCTTTAACTATCTCTTGCTACATCCCAGTTTGCCTACTTATATTATGCCCTCTTTTTGTGAAGATAAAGTACATACTTTTGTAACAGAAGGGTAGACGAGCTTTGGGATACACTACCATGTCAAATGTACAATTGCATCTTGAAACCACGCACCGTTTTGTCACATAGTTGTGCGCATCGTAGCACTGTAAACTGGCCTGTCAATGATCTTGTCACAGTTAACATCCTCATATACACATTCCACATTTTATTTCATTTGCGTTGCGTGACATACTATCATATCAAATAGGGGAAAAAAATGTTTTTTAGTGTTATTTATATACTTTTACAGTATTTATTAATATTTTGAATCAGCTTTTATTTTTATATTTTCAGTTTTCATTTTAATTTGAGTAATTTAATTTATTTTTTTTTAATTGCTCTGTTTTCTGTTTTTAGCTTAGTTTTCATCTAGTAATTATATTGTATTTTATTCCAGCTTTATTTCAGTGAATTTTCAGCTATTTTTAAAATTTTTATTTAACAATAACAACATTGGAAAAGACGTTACACGTTCATCACGTGGGTCTTTCCTGCAGACAACTCATCTCATGTTTTTTTTGCAGTTAGTTAAATGCCAAACGTATCCGTTTTGTTATTGTGCTATTCTTCATCTTTAGAAAAGTTCCCAATGTTCTTGCAGATGAACTATAACACAGATAACATAAACAAATATTATGCTTTGGGAGTCGGGACACATTTATTTTAATATCTCATACTAATTAGGATAGATAGTATACACATTGGGACACAGGGTATGTCAGACTCGGTGCTCTGTGCGTTGTGGGCCCTAAAGCTGCCTGCAGCTGCTTGCGTTTTCTGTAGCCACATACATCGGGGTTGAATAGACTGCATGCTTGCCTCTCTGCCGTGCCGTTCTGATGACTAAATGACGGGCAGAGCAATTTTCCTCAAACGGATCCCTGTGGGCAATGATTGCCCCAGGCAGCAGTTTTAGGCTTGTACTGTAGTACTGACACAACGGCCCCACACCTGCGTCCACTCACCCCTCTTTTGACCACCTGAAAAGTCACTGTTGACTCATCAACAAGGCTGGTGCAGTGAGTGAAGGAAGAACAAACTTAAAAGCCTGGTTTTGCTTGGGTTCCTCCTTTAATTCTCCTTCCCTCCTTGCGGTAGGTGAGTCACGGCAGTTGTATTACAGGCCAAATCCCCACAGTGTGATGAGGAGGGATTTACTGGGCTGCTTATGAGAGAGACGCACCCGACTCTGTGCTTGAGTTTGAGATTTACATACAAAGAATGGAGTGCACGGGAAAAAGCGGGTGTGAAATAGTAGTGATGACTTAGAAATGCCCCAGCAGGTTAAGTGCAGCAGAGGTACAGTTTAATATCCATAATGGGAAATGCCAGCCTGGTGGCTTAATAACTCTGTTGTTATTACTGATTTTACCCCTCGCTTCCTTTTTATGAGAACATCTCTGTGGATGTTCTATTGTGTTTTGCATGGTAATTTCTTTGAAAGTTTTTGGAAACTGACAGTGTGCATGTATAACAGGTTAGATGTCCTAGCTAATTTTATATAAACTTTTATAATACTATTACTAATATGATTAAAAATCATAATTTGGCACATTAGGCGCGGAAGTTACACGAAACAGCTGTCTTAAGGCCTAATGTGACTACACAGGTTTGCAAGAAAGCACCATAGAAACACAAATTATTGATTGATTGGTTGGTTGGTTGATTGATTGATTGATTGATTGATTGATTGATTGATTGTCAGAATTGGAAAGAAAGAAAATAGCATACTACTGCTGTATGACATTTCAGATTTGTAATAAATAGTCAAGAGTTTGGGGTCGTAAGAAGTCTTTTATCTCTTATTTGATAATATACTGTATGTATATACGTATTACATATACTGTATGTAAAATGTAAAATATTACTAAAATTTTAAATAACTTTTTTCTGTTTTTATTTAATTTAAAATGTAATTCCTGTAATGTCAAAGCTGAATTTTTAGCAGTCATTACTCCAGTCTTCAGTGTCACATGATCATCTTCAGAAATCATTCTGAATATGCTGATTTGGAACTCTAGACACATTTCTTATTATTATTAATATTAAAGGATTCTTTGGTGAAAGAACAGCATTTATTTGAAATAGAAATCTTTTGCAACATTATAAATGTCCTTACTGTCACTTTTGATCAATTTAAGTATTATAATATATAAGTCTTTTATATTAAAATAGTAGATTTTTTAAAAGGAAAAATATCTTACTGATCCCAAACTGTTCAACGATACTGTATGTGTGTATGTATATATATTTGTATATATATGTGTGTGTGTGTGTGTGTGTGTATATTTATATATACGTATGTATATATAGGATACAACATAGGATCTTGAGGCCACGACTTCACATCACATGTCCACGATATAAAGATTACAAGTTAATATGCGGCCACAGCAAAACTATGTGAACTGAACATTTCCCCTCCCACTCTCTGTATTTTAATGATGAAAAAGATCATGTTAAACTTGTAAAACTTCCACTGTGAGGGTCAGTACATGTTTGTATTGGTGTATGTGAATGTTTGACTGTTTGTGTGGTCACAGAAGTGGAAAATCCAGACAAGCTTTACAACCTCTGAAATATATCTACAACATTAAAAACACTATTAAAGACCATAGATGTTGGTGTTGCATGTCAGAGAAGTGACTAATAACTGGAATTACTTTAGGAATTGGTCACTAATTGATTGACGCATTCCCATATTCAGCTATGCTCATGTCATTTTTCCATATAATCAGGGCTTAAATGATTTTGCCACAAGTGGGATTTGATTGAATGCAGTGTCTCATTTGTCAGATTGAGTTTTATAAGTACAATGGCCCATATGCCGTCTCATGTGACACCAGCGGGGTTACACGGGTGAGACTAATTGGAAAAGTCTACCGTGAAGCATAGCAGCAGACAGGCCAAGTGAATGTGAGAGGGGGAATGAAAGTACGAGTTCAGGTTTCAGGGGGGACTGTATCAGACGACGCACCTGTTCTTCCCTCTGAACCAGTGCTGGTTGAATGAGGATGGTGGGTCATGTGTCCATTCACCATCTGCTGTTGGCTTAACTCACAAAAAACACTCTCAGGCTGGTGCACAACACTCACTGGACTATCACAAATGTCATGCCATGACTACAAAATAGTGTAATGAAATGCTTTATACAAATATTGAAATCAGTTTCCTGAATTGTCTAAAATTTGATTTTGAATGTAAATCATTTTAATCTCAGTGTCAGACAGTGTATCACCCACAGTCCGTTCACTGACTGTCTGATTCATACTGCACAAAAAAATGACGAGTGCAGTTTAAGCACAGTATCAGTATGAAAACGTGCATGCAGTGTTCAGTGTTCTTAAATTGTTAGTATTTTTTAAGATTAACTTTAAGTGAGCCTTTGATTGTAATCTAAATGTAAAAAAATGGACGAAATGGTGTCGACATGTTGTGTATCCCATCTATTCCGGTTATTGTAGTATCAACTATTTCAGATAAACCACATATAAAAGCCTAACAAACAGACAGAATGAGCTAAAAAATAAAAGGTTGGGCTTATCAATAGACTACATCAGTGGTTCCCAAACTTTTTAGAGTGGAGTACCCCCTGAGGCATTTACCATCCTTCTGCGTACCCCCTCTCTTCCACCTAGATTGTAAATTTTCCATTAATGGACAATGTTTGCCCCCTAAATTGACTTTCTAGTGCATTTTTTTTTTTTTTTTTTTTTTTTATCTTTATGAATACCTTTACAACATTAATAATGTTTTAAATAAAAAAAAAATTCAAAAGAGAAATATGCAATGCTAAAAGTGATTATTTTAAATACTAAAACCGCCAGTAGATGGCGGTAAGTCACTGTCTTAATGCGTGAGTCATCGAGTTATTCGTTCAACGAAGCAAGTGGCTTTATTTATGAATGAGTCAGTGAATCATGACTTTCAAGAACGATTCGTTCAAAGCCGCAGATTAGTTCTCGAAACACTGCTGTGTTGTAATTCTGCTGTTGCTTTCGTTGCAAAATAGAGCAAATACTGACAATACTGTGAAGAATATCACTTAATATTACCCTTTTGTTTTTTGAACTGTTGTGTGGATATTTGGATTTGCATTCTTGCTCGTATAATATTATCAACATTAAAAACAAGAACTCACAAAAGGTAGGCTATGTTTTGTATCAAGAGTTTGAATCTTAAATTGATCTTTATGCACCTTTTGTGCCAGGCTATTTGTTCTTCATGCTAGTAAGTGCTAAATCTGCAGGTACATTGTCTAAAATGGCAGTAATGTAGAGCGATTTGCTAAGACAGCAGACTCTGCACGCAACCTAAATGCACCCATATGCGCGCTGCTTATGTGGAAATGGACGCTGTCAGATTTGACCGCAAAAGATGTGGTATTTTGATTGGATGTCATGTAGTTACGGCATTGTGTCTGTTAGAAAATACATGATCGGTTTTAATGTTATTTTAAGGTAGGGAAGAATTAAATGAATGGCAAAATTTTGTTCGCGTACCCCCTGTCACCTCACGTAGCCTACCCCCAGGGGTACGCGTACCCCAGTTTGGGAACCACTGGACTACATGAATAGAATTGACTTTATGCCAAACATCACATGAACAAACATGAAAACAGGTCTCATTGCATCCGCTTTTCGGAGAGGGTGTTAATAGCAATATGAACTGCCAGTGATATATCTATTCACTTTTAATTTGCTAGTTATTTTTTTTTATTGTAGCTGTTTTATTCAATTTTAATATCCGAATGTTAGTGAGGAGAAGAAAAAAACCTTTTAGATACCATTAGATGTGGTAGATTTTCCCCTACGCACCTGACTTAAGTTTACCTGAGTTGTCTCCTAATCGATGCCCCTAAACATCTATAGTCGTCACGTAATAATTTATCCTCTACCGCGTCTCCAAATCAACGTTGTTTAACGTCTTGACCCTTTTGACACTATCACTTGGGAAATAAGATCTCTAGTGACCTAACTTGCTGTGCAGCAATAACCAGACAGACTCCAGACTAAGCCTTAGAATATGCTTTAATCATGGCCCGAGGACCTCAGATCAATCTCAGAGAATCCCACCAGCAAAAATAGTACAACAGTTTATATAGGAATTGAACATGGCAAAGCATTCTATAATATGATTGGTTCTTCATATGCCAAACCCTTCTGTTACTAGGTAAAGCAAGATCTGCCCAAATCGTGGGTTTATTAGTTTGTTGGATACTCAGTATGTAGCCCCACTATTATATTTAGATAGTTGTCTAGTTTCATTTCTCCTTTTCTTATATTTGAACAAGATTCATACACACACTGACTTAGCTCCAAGGTTTGGGGACTGCTTTGAAGGCATCTTGAGTAAAATGGCTTTATATTTAATTAAACCTACAAAAGACCTGAACCAGAAGTGATGCAAACTGTTTTACAGAATACTGAAGTGTGTTGCACATAACCCGTAGTGTATAATCTGGTTGTTTCTGTGCATTTTAATACTTTTTTTTGTATGCCTGCCTGTTTTTTATGTTGTTGCAACTGAACACACTTGAGTATTCCACTCTATGAGACACCAGCAACATCACAATCCACCTCTAGAATTGGAGGAACAATTCAGCACTGTTGTGAGAACACAGTGGCTAACTGGTGGGAAAATGTCATCTGGGTCTCTTTCCCTTGCAGCGTTAGGTGGTGAGATGGACGTTGATAGCCTATTAGCAGCTGTGAGATTGTGAGAGAAATCAGTTTTGAGGTGAGCGTTAAGTCTGTAGGGACTGATAACCATCAGTCTGCTGAGAGGTTTGTTGTTTGAAATTAGAAGGAGATGAGTTGTTGAGAGAATGACTTTAACTGTGGGTGTTTAGCCAGTCGAATCAGACCACTAAAGCGCTGGTGTGTAATCTGTTCAGGGGAATGTTTCATCCAATCAGTTTGTATTCTGTCTTGCAGTTTTGTTTTTCCATCTCTCTCTCTCACAAACATGCAGTCACACTTTGCACATCATAAGGTTTGTAAGTCACAGAAATCCCTCACTGCCATTCAGCCGCCTTGCATCTAGATGCCGATCAATAGGGCAACAAAGATTGATCTCCCAACGGGCATAGCTTTAATGAGAGCTTTACACAAGCAACAGATGCAGAATTATGAACTTTTGATGCCCAGTGTTGCACGCTCACACACACACGCGTTGGGTTTCCATATTTTATGGGGACCGTAGACATAATGATTTTGATACTGTACAAATTGTATATTCTATCCCCTAAACCTAACCCTAACCCTAAACACAACCCTCACAGAAAACTTTCTGCATTTTTACGTTTTCAAAAAATATAATTTAATGTGATTTATAAGCAAGGTCAGAGATTTCTGGTATTGCCATCCTTGTGGGGACATTTTGTCCCTATAACATACACCTGAACCACACACACACATGTTGGGTCTCCATGTTTTATCGGGACTTTCCATAAACAAAATGATTTTTATATTTTACAATCTATTCTATTCCACAATCCTAACACTACCCCTAAACCTATCCATCACAGAAAACCTTCTGCATATTTAATGTTTTTCAAAAAACATCATTCTGTGTGATTTATAAGCTGTTTTCCTCATGGGGACCAAAAAAATGTCACCACAAGCACAAGGATTTTTGGATATTTGGATATTGACATTTTGGTGAGGAAATATTGTCCTAATTTGTATGGCATACCTGAACCACACACACACACACAATTAAAAAAAAAAGAGTAATTGCATCTGTGTGGATATTGTGGTACATCCCCAGACAAACAGATATACATATTTACACTTCAGCATGTTAATTTCATACACCCACATTTAGCGTGTTGGTAGAGTTATGCCTTTGAATTTATTTCCATATTATTTGCATATGATGTTATATCTGCCCTACTGAAATCACTAGGCTGTCATAACTGTTAATGTGCATCTGCAACACCTTTTTAGGGGTTGTCCATGAAAGGTCACTCAGCTAATAACCTTGTGATATCTGCTCTGCAGGGGGAAAGATTAATAACATGTCGTTAACCAGAAACAGAAGTCTTCATAGCCACATCATTATATGACAGCTCATTCATCAATTATTTAAAGATGTTATGTTTGTAGGTCACAAAAAGGGCTTGGTGTTTTTTTTTTAATATAAGCTTAATTCAAAATACACATTTTAATATCTTAAACATTTTTGTTTGTAAAGTAAATTTATCTTGTTTAAAGGATGTTTAGACATTTTTATTGAAAATAAAGACAAAAATACTGACAAAATACAGACACAAATTTGCAGTGCATTAATAGTTTTCATTCTTTCTTTCCTATATTCTCCTTCCACTCATTCTTAATAACCTCTCCATGCTTTATACACAGGCAGCAGAAGATAGGGACATCGATTTCTTTCTCCCCCTATGAGCAGTTTTTCAGTTGTCAGGGACATGGAGAAGAAGTTGTGCTTGAGAGAAGTTATGTATGTTATTAAGGGGATGGCTGTGCCGAGCTTCTCCTGAGAGCTGAGGGATAAAGCTCTTTTCAGCACAAGACCTGATGGAGTTAATATCACGGCAGCTGGAGATCAGCCCTGCAGGCGGTAAGCACGTACATGCATTTCTGTCTGGTAATTATAGTCGGGTGGCAGGGAGGATGGCCGGCTGGGTCTGGTAGCTCTGTCGCTGGGAGATGAGGGACCCCTAAGCCTCGGAGGCGTCCATCCTCAGGATGCCTAAGCTTTAGCCCCACCGTTCAGCATTCTGCCTCCAGCATCCTGTGTTTATATGGAAACAGGTCAGCCGTGTGCTAGGGGGTGGGTATAGGGGGTTTGGGGCTTAGTGGAGCTGACAGTCGGAGACAACACAATTACACAAGCTCATACACACAGGCTTATCCAAAAACACATTTACGGTCACGCAAGCACACCAACAAACAAGCCAGCACTCAAAATTTTGATTAAAAAACCCTTAAAAGACACAGGCAGACAGAACATACTGTGGTGCCAATAACATGGTACTTATAGTGACTCCCAAAACCTATTTGGACGTTTTTTTAAGGTTCCTAATTTAGTTTTGGAGGTCTCCTTCAAAAGATTTACATGCATCGATGGTCAAAAAACACTTTAGTTTTCTCATAATATACATTGCAGCAGCATCAACTCTTTTCTCACAGTGTCTAAAACAGTTCGATCAAGTATTCGGTCTCTCTAAACCCATCCTTTCCGAGAGCGTACTCTTCTCTGATTGGTCAGATGGTTCAGTCTGTTGTGATTTGTCTAGCACTTACAGTGCATGTCAGAAACGAAGTGCCCATTACCATCTGAATTTCAGCTCTAGAGGCCTCTTTAGCACTTGTATTCACAGTGATACAAACAGTGATGAAACAGCGATTTTACCATATCAATTCGAGCCCATGTCTTCATTGTTGTTTTTTTCTCGACATATCAACAACACAAACCAAACACTTCCAGGTCTCAGCTACAGTGTTTGAGAGCGGATCAAAGTAGATGTTGTTTGTAGGCAGCCAATGAAGACCAAAAGCTGGCATTATGCAAATTTGTTACAAACCTACATAGGTTCGTGCAGAAAGTAAGACTGGAATTACTGATGACTTGTTTCAGGAAGTTTAGAATGAGCTCCTATATATTGCACACTACATTAAAGGTAATATCCGAAAAGCCTAATAGTGGTACTTTAAAATGGCATCTATTTTGTAAATTCATGTTATAGATCTTATTGTGAATTTGTTTTTGTTTTTTTAATTTTTAACCAAAATGTCAACTTGAACGACCGGTTTAACAACAGACTTCTCTTTGGTATGTTTGCCAGACTTCTCCAGTTATTTAGTTAGCTTAAACCCCACTCCTTTCGTACAATCCACCACAAGCTTATGCTGCGTTACATTTACCTGGGAAGAGGGAAGGCCTAGCTGGGAATGGCATCACACCTGAGTTGACCACACTCCAGTAAACAGGTCAGAAATCTAAGATGGACGCATCCAGGCAAACCTTTGTTGTGCTTGCTCTATCGGAATACAAATACATAAAAAAAGCTGTATTTTGCACAGATAATGCCAAAGTATCATGTCCACAAATAGAGGTTGGATAGTACTGTGTGCACCACTGAGTTTATTGAGACACAGATAAACAGAAGTGCTAATAAACAATATATTACCATTGCTTCACTACAGTTGATGCGCTGAGAAGCCATATTGGATTCTGAAGTCGGGGTAGTTGAGCTTCCCCTGAGTTTCCCAGTTGCAACTCCATTTTGAGGGGGAATTCCAGTTAAAAGTTCTTACTGTGGACTAAGACTTTTCCACTTCCAAGGACAAATGGAATGCACCATATACAGATCTGCCTCCATTCAATCAGCAACATCGCTGTTACATCACAGCTTTAAGTAACACAAGAACTAACTTCACTTACTTTTAACCAACAATTGTGATTCTTTACATTAACGATGAACCTGTTCTACATCTGACGACTAGAAAGTGTTGCAGTACTTTTTTCTTGCCATTATATAGCCAAAGACTACAGATATAGAAAGACGGTTCACTTCTATTAGTTATGAATGAGGGAAACTGCAACATGCAATATGGCGGAATATGTCCCGCCATCTAAGTAAAAGAGCCAATCACTGATTGATAAAGTCATTGCGTCATTACTGCTGCCGTTAGTAGCTCCGGTTCCTATAGAAACCTGAGACTCGCGGTCTCGCGCTTAGGCCTGCACATTCGCACTGGCTCATCTAGCCTGAAAAATAAGCTTTTTTTTTTAGCACTATTTGAGCATAAGAAACAACATTTATGGGACAGTTCATGTCAGATTTTGTTGCTGATTTGAAATATGTTATTTAATTGTGACTTTGCCAAGCAGTTTTTGAGATTTCAGGATTTCCCCATTCAAATAGATAGGACTAGGTCTTGGATGCATGAAATAGCTGCCCGGAGGCATTGCAAATATGGCCTCCAAGTGAACAGACTTTCTTTGAAAGGGACTTTGATATAGCATCCCACTGATGTATTATCAACTTCATATTCCATGATATAGGCTATGCATCTCAGAGTTTATCATTCAAACATAAAGGAGACATAAATAATTGGTATATATTTGTGTCTCCTTTCCATTCACATGGTAAACCCACTTTCTTCCAGCTCCTCTTATCTTAATTTTAAGTATCCATGAGACCTGTGTGAGACGCTCCCTGTCTATCTCTATCATGCAAACATCATTCTTGGAGCTGATCTCTGTCCCAAATGGCATGAGCACAGAGCAGCCCCTCACTGCTTTACACAAATCCTCTGTCGTTAATGGTGGTTTATGGTTTTTACTGCTAATGCGGGGGAATCGAAAAAAGGGCCCCCGGGGTGTGTGACTGGGCCTCTGGCGATAGTAAAAGAGCAAATGTACATTTTCATAGGTTATTAGGCATTGATTTTCTGCGGATTAAGAGGTCTCGTAACATTAAGCACTATGAATTTAAAATGCATGCGGTAATGCCGTTATCAGCTTAAGAGAAAGACTGAGTGGCACACATTCACTCTCACACATGCATATAACGTCTATGATACATGATTGTCTTTCTTTTTACATACAGTACTTACTCATTCACTTTTCTCATGTTTTCTTTTAATTCCCTCTGTGCACATCTAGTCATTTTCATTTCTACTGTCTTTTCCCCTTGCTCTGTGGACTTTACCTTTTCTCTTTTTGTTTCTGTTTTTTTCTCCCCTCGCCCTCCCTGTGCCACTATTTTAGCAGTCCATAGATGAACTTTTCCCCCTATTAGCCTCTCTATTATCCCAGCTCTGAGGCTAGTCCGTAAACACCCTGAGGGCTACTGTCTTGTTTGAGTTGTTGATATTGGCAAATGTGGCTGAATGCTTCAATGAAGAGCATCCTGCAGTGTGACTGACAGAATGAGACTAGATTGGCAAGTCAAGGTCAATCGACGGTTGTTTATGAGTGTTAAATAAAACATTTTGTATTGTTCTATATACAGTTCACACACAGTGGCATCAACCAATTTTAATTTTCGAGCCCCACTCTGGTACAGTGAGTCAGGGCTTGTTTATACTTGTGGTCCACAAGGGTATTTGGTAAATAATCCACAACTGTTCTGAATCATTCTAGTTGAATGACATATATTGAAACCTTGTGTCATATGACGGCATTGTTTTGCCTGGAGCAACAGGCCATAGAACTACAGTAATAGGGTGACATGGGCCAAGGCCAATGGCCCATGTCAAGGCCAAGTATGGTAAACCATACTCTGAATTTGTCCTCTGCATTTAACCCATCCAAGTCAGCGCACAGTGCAGACAATCAGATCTTATTTGAGAAGAAATCCGATTTGCATGCAGTCTGAACATAATGACAGAAGTTTTATTTTTAGGTGAACTATTTTTTTAATAGTTTATTGGTGGTAGGCAACTGTTATCTAAAGGGCTGGCTACGGAATGCATCTAGACTATTAGACTACTATTTGTATTACAGTAAACATAAATATAGTTAAAGGGCTAGTTCACCCAAAAATTAAAATTGCTGTTAATTTACTCACCCCCAGGCCATCCAAGATGTAGATGTAGATTTTTAGCTGAAACCATGTTCCTTTCAAGTCAATAGCTATCACTTTGAGAGTAAAAAAACGACATATACAGGAGAAACAAAATGAATACCCATTGCTCCTGAACATGCATTGTGGTTTTATGAAGCGAAATGATTGGTCTGTGCAAGAAACTGAACATTATTTACAGCATTATTACCTGTAATCCACAGGCAAATGGTGATGAGTGCGTTCACGGCAGGAGCAAATTCACACGTGAGCTGACACTGTGTTTGTTTACAACAGAGAGGGAAGACGTGTGTGTTGTATTGTTCATCTAAATGGTACTTACTTGTGCTTATCCTGGATGCCGCAACCTATATAAAAATTAAGATTACGTTCGCTTGCGCAATCTCAATCGGAAAGATTGAGTTTTCATAGATTCCCAAACTTTAAACTCCTGTACATACGTCATTATGCAACAGGAAGTTTGCGCTGCAGGCTGTTTGCTGAGGTTGTGGATTACAGGTAATAAAGTTGTAAGTAATGTTTAGTTTCTTGCACAGACTTATCGTTTCGCTTTAAGACCCCAATGTATCATCAGGAGCCACTAGTATTAATTTTGTTTTGTTTGTGTATGTTTTTTTGTTGTGTGACTGTAGTCACTGACTTGCATTATATGAATCACAGAGGACCACAATTTCAGCTAAAAATCTTCTTTACTGAAAGGAAAAAAAAAGTCACCTACATTTTGGATGGCCTGAGGGTGAGTAAATGAACAGCAAATTTTCATTTTTGGGTGAACTATCCTTTTAATGCCTGTCATACACTTAAGGGAATAATAGTGTCTCTTACAGAGCAGAAACAGACTCTGTTATTAGAAAAACTGTAGGGACTTTGGAGCTGAGAGTGATGGTACTTTGTAGGGGGAGGGGGGTACATAAGGGATTAATTATGTGTTCCCAGACCCATTCATCCTAAACTCAAATCTTTTATAACCAGTTCAAACCCTAATTGTGCCTATCTATCTATCTATCTATCTATCTATCTATCTATCTATCTATCTATCTATCTATCTATCTATCTATCTATCTATCTATCTATCTATCTATCCATCCATCCATCCATCATTTGTACTTTTTCTGAGAGGAGTACCTTTTCTTTGACCATGAAAAATGCTGTTTTCTCTGCCCGCTTCTAGACGACTGGCACTTCCCTTCAGCACAAGTTTGGCATCATTTTATAGCACAGCATTCCAACTTTGTGAATATTCATAGCAAATTTTTTGATGGTATGAGCCTAAACCAATGAAATGTGATTTTCAGACTCATGCTGATAAACAAAACGATTTTACTCCCGCTGACTGACAGACCCAAAGCGCGAGCAAAAATACGCCTCAGACAGCGCTCAATCCCGATATACACATTTACACAGAATTACAGTTTTTCAAAAAATCGGTCTTGGCGAGTATGTCTTAAATGAATGTTTGGTTAACTGTTGGGGAAAAACATCTGATGTGTAACATTATAATTGATCCATGTGATACAGTAGGTTTTGATATATAAGTTGTTTCATTAATGTTAATCAAACAATTGTGGAATCATGGACATCCTACAGATGTGGGTTTTGACTTGGTTTGTGCCAAATTTGATGGAATTACCACAGATTTTTTTTTTGGAACCTTTAGAAAACTTTACCTCGATTTTTCCCAAAATTGACTTTTCTGACTTTATCAACTTCAAACAGGTGTAACTCAGTCAATAACTCATTTTTGCAAATTGGCTCATTTCAAATCATTTTGCCAGCATGGGTCACATAGGAAAATTATTTTGCAAAGGAGGCCATAAGTTGGTAAGATGGAACGTACAAGCAAAATTTGAAAACTTAAAATTTCAACTCAAATCTACGGAAGCTTGTTTCCAGCACTGAATAAAGAGCGACTCTTTATCTCTCAATTCTAGTGGTTCGACGGATCACAAAACTCACAGAACTCAAAAGTTCGGATCATATCATGGTTATTAAGTCATGGATTGGATCATTTTTCGGATCAGCACAAAAAAAAAAATAATAATAATAATTGGGGGGTGGGGGGGTAACTTTCCATTTATTACTTAGCCCACTTTAACTACTCCGATACCACAGCAGAAACTACTAGCCTAACTAATACATTATTAAAGGCAAGTGAACAGACTGTAAAAAGAACAAATACTTACAAGCATAGATAAATACATCATAAAGTTACAAATAAAGTATAAGGTCTAACTGTAGTATTAATTTTCGTGTACAGAAATGTAGTAATTAAATGTAAAATGACACTGTATGTTCACTGTATAAATTTAATATAGATTAATCTTTGTTAAAGCTGTGTTTTGCTTTTTTCATTTACATGACAGACAACAGCAGCTATTTATAGGTTGCTGTCACTTTAAGAGTAAGACTCCATGCACGCACACATCCGATAGATACACTTCCGAATTCTCACCTTACTCACAATTGTGAGTTATAAAGTCAGAATTGCAAGATATAAACTGGACTTTTTAAATTGGACTTTATAACTTGCAATTGTGAGTATATACGTATCTCACAATTTTAAGAAAAAAAGCCAGAATTGTGAGATAAAAAGTCGCAATTATCTTTTACATTTTTTTTTTTATCCTGTGGCAGAAACAAGCTTCCATACAAACCAATATTTCATATCCATGCGTTTATTTATACCCGCTAGCTTCATGTCAGTGTCCTGGTCACCCTAGTTATAATGACAGTCTGGCTGTACATTATCCCATGCTTGAACTCTGTATGAGTGTCGGTCCTTCAGTGTGGCTGAACGGTAAATAATGAAGTCCATTTTCCTAGAAAAGCGGCAAGTTAAAACAACAGAGGATGACTAAATGAAAGGAAATCTGACATCAAGTTCAAACACAGCAATGCACAAACTCTTCATTAGTTTTTGTAGGCCAATGAAAGCATCCCATTCTCTGCGGATTTTGCGTGCTTAATTAATGTGTGCCTCCTTTTAATGTTTTTGCACATTTTGTCATTGTGTACATCAGGGGCAGTTAAAAGCAAATTAATTTATTGTCTTTCTCTCTCTGCCTATCATATTAAACAAATAAAAATGACAATGAATGCTTTGCTTGAAACAGTGCCATTGTTATAGCTTTGGCTGGACTGAGAATGATAATGAAATGCAGGTTTTGGAACACAAGTCGTATTTGCTATTTTAAACCATGAAACAGAATTATTCAGATTGGCATTTTATTATGATAATTACATGGATTCACATGCAAAAAAGAAAGATGTTTTTAGACTGCATGCATTTATGTAGTGAGGAGAAAACTGATTATATAAATATATAATGAACAATGGTTAAAGTCCAGCGCTTTAAATACACTATATAGTGTACTTTCAGAGATAACGAAGAATACATTTTCTCATTCTCTCCACTATTCACAAATCAGATTAATAGCATGTGCAGATTTTGGTGAGGAATTAAATGGGTGAATAGTAGGGTAGGGATTTGACTTAATATGTCTGTTTATCCATGTATTTACACTAATAAACAGGACTGGACAGACAGATGGAATGGATTTACAGCTAAAGTTGACAAACAGTTTTAAATGTGCAAAATGGATGAGATTGTAATTCATCAGAGATTGTATTTAGAAATAAATTACTATTGAACACTGCATGCAATTTATAGATTTCCTATAGCAACTCAAAGTTGATTGCATTACTATGACCTCTTTCCAACAGATCCTACACTGCCTGGCCAAAAAATAATCTATGAATGGATCATTATTACAGTGATTATTATGTTTCTAGCATGTTATATGTTTGGCAACGGTTCTTTTAACCCATGAAGATGGAGTGTGTAGCTTTTCATTTCTTAAACAGCCATGTAGGAAGACACATCATGGCTATATTTCAGGATGACAATGTCAAGATTCACCAGGGTTAAAATTGTGAAAGAATGGTTCAGAGAGCATGAAGAAACTTTTCACACATTGGCACCTCTGAGTCCAACCCTTAATTTCATTGAAAGTCTTTGGGATGTGCTGGAGTAGACTTTACAGAGTGCTCACCTCTTGCATTGTCAATACAAGATCTTGACGAAAAATTGATGCACCTCTTGATGGAAATAACATCACAACATTTATTTCCATCGAGAGGTGCATCATTTTTTGGTTAAGATCTTGTATTGACAATGCAAGAGGTTTGCACTCCTCCAGCACATCCCAAAAACTTACACTGAGGTTAAGGTCAGTGCCAATTCATGTGTGAAAATTATTCTTTATGCTCCCTCCCAACAATTCTTTCACAACTTGAGCCTCATGAATCTTGACATTGTCATCCTGGAATATGGCCATGATACATCTTAATACATGGTTGTTTAAGAAATGAAAAGCTACATACTCCATCTTTTAGGGTTAAAAGAATCGTTGCCAAACATGTAACATGCTAGAAACATAATAATCACTGTAATAATGATCCATCCATAGACTCTTAAGTATTTGCCTATTAAAATCCAAACAGTGACTTTTTTTTTGGCCGGGCAGTGCATATTGAGGCATTATAGTTTTCCCAGCAAAGGTTTGCTGTGATATATTTTAATAATGTATGGGTTGACTCATGTAATGCATTTTCAAATATGGTTTTGTGATGGGGGGGAAAGAGATTATATTTATAATGTATTATAATCACTTGCCTTGGAGATGTTTGGTGAATTTTCAAAATGAATAGGGCATTTTAGAATTCCTTTTATTGCAAGTTACTATAGCAACAAAATGCTGCACATCCTCATAAATCCTTGGACATTATGCGACTCTCCCCCAAACCCTCATCCCTGTGTTTATGGGTGAATCATTTTGGTCTGTGTGCATGCGTGTATGTGACTTAGAAGAGAGAAAATCTTGGCTTTTGCTTGCTACAGATACAGCAGTATAGATATGTAATGGCACAACCCACTTTTCTAAGCCCCTGCTAACAGGACGTAAATGTTCTCACAGATGCATTAACAACAGCGGCAGAGTTCCAGCTTGTTGTCATCCAAACGCATGAGTCAGCAAATCCGTAAACAAAGTTGAACATTTATTCCACAAAGCAAAAACAAAGTAATCCAAGCGTAATAAATCTTGAGCTGTAGCCTATTGTAGCTAATACCAATTAAGTTAGGTCACGGCTCCACTTCCAAATTTTCCAATCACAAGTAACTCACAGTAGCCAACAGTGGATAACAGAATCTTAAAGGGATAGATGAAAGGAGAAATTTTGATCATGTATTTATTGCTCTTTTCCATAGAGTTACGTGCAAAAGCACATAAACATCAACCATATGAACAGTGTGCTTTATTCCTAGTCAAATGAAGTCATATGATAGCGTTTGTGTTCTTTTCAATGATTGACAGTTTGACAGGGTTCATAAATCAGTGATTAATTACTAAATTACTATAAATTATTAACATCGTTATTCAGTAATTACAGACAATTCAAACTGTCATGGAAGAGTCATAAAAATTAATTGATCAAAAAATGTGTGAACCCTTCGGAAGACTTATAGTACACAAATCATATTGACCACTTTTTTTTCTTCTTCCTCACTGTTTGTGTTCCACAGAAGAAAGTCATACAGGCGTGGAATGATATGAGGGTGAACAAATGACAGAATGTTTTATTGGGGAGGAACTGTTCCTTTAAGAATTGTTTTCAACAAACTAATATTGCTATACAGAGAAGGTAAGCATATGCACAATAAAACTTTACAATTTTAAAATTCTTTATCATTTGCAATAAATATTTTGAAAAACCTCAGTTTATTCATGTGCATTCAGTCTCAGCTCCTACAGGAAGCAATATCGCTACATACTGTAAATCCAATTGCAAAGAAACCCAACATCCTGTGTTAATCAATGCTGTGAAAACAATAATGACACTTTTGTGTTGTCAGGTTCCTAGAAAAATCTAAATTCACTGTCTTGTCAGTGGATATGATGTGTGAATAATATCCTTGTACTCCTTTGTGTTTTTTTTTTTTTTTGCTCTGATTTTCTTTGTGGGTATTTATGGTATTTTTAACACTGGGTTCTGACACAAACCCTGTGATACTCTGCAATCTGGATGTGTTTACATTTGAGAAATCTCACTTCATGTGGCATATTGTGGTGTTTAAGGTACCCATGAAGACAATTATCACATTTATCACATCAAATTGTTACCCTTAAGTTTAGTATCCATTTAATCTATTTATACATGCACTCTCTTCTTCTTTGTTTCCCCATTATCCTTTCTCCTATCTATCAGTTTTTTTAAGTTGGAGCTGATCTATCTGAGCTCAGGTGGAACACAAACAGATTAAGAGATGTTTAATTCACTTGAGTACAGTCTCTCTTGCTCTCTTTACCTCTCCTATGCACCTCCTCTGTTCTTTTTCCTCTGTCTCCCTGGACACACTGAAGAGTAATGGGAACACACACTCCATTTGTTTCCATTTTTGCCTCATTAAAGCTCATCGCTGTAAGCTTATCCCGATTACTCTGGGCAGATATCCCACAATGCCATGTGCAGTTCATGTGTGTCCAGTCCCTCTGTAAGGATCTATCATAACATCACATTTGCTTTATTGGGAGAGCAAATTAACTGAGGAGGAAGACACTATGCACATTAAAGAAGGCAAAGCTTTTGCACTGACTAGTTTTGTAGACATACCACATTAGGGTCAAATATACCAAAATGTGGGATTTTCTTTGATACATTGCCTCTTGGACCTCGAAATTGATGATGAAAAAAATGTAGGCAACAAATAAACAGCATTAATGATGAAATAAAATCATAGACTGTTGATATATTAAAGTCAGTTATTTGCAAATACATCATAAATGTTGTCCACACATTAAGTTCCTTTTTAAGAAAAGAAAAGTGCAAAGTATTGGGTTTGATGATTAATTTGGATGATTATAATATTATGACCATTTAAAATTCTATTCTATTTTATATTCTTATATATATATATATATATATATATATATATATATATATATCTCATTCACTTTTGATCAATTTAAAGCATCCTTGCTGAATAAAAGTAGTAATTTCTTTAAAAAAAAATCTTACTGACCCCAAACTTTTGAACAGATGTGTATAAACATGCATTAACTTTTACACTTCAGATTTTGAACTAATGAATGTGTTTGACAATGTTGTCATCTAATCTACATCTTTACAACCAGGAGGGGAAACCCATGACTAAACCACTCCAGCTTATCAGCTTAAGGAATGTATAACATTTAGATAAAACTTTACTTCCCACATCTGGCCACCCTTTCCATCATGTACAGGTCACTGGTGTCAGTGGATGATTGCTTCCTTTGGCTTTTTGACCTGTTAAAACTTGCAGGTTTGCTCTTCTTTCCAGGCACCGCGTCAGGAGTAGTGTTGTGCAGAAAGACACATTTCTTCCCAGGCCTGTGAATGCTCCATCACCATACTCCACATTTCAAACACTTTATGCATCTGCACAGTGTCAGCAGCAACAGCTCAGCACACTGCATCAGCTAACCAAAAAGCTTTCAACAAAAGCGCTGTCTGATGCACTGCAGACGCGGTCTCGTACGACTCCAATCTTCACAATCCCAGAGAGGGGAAAAAGACATTGGAAAAAGAAAGTGCCATAAGAAATCTAAGTAGATTAGAAGGGGGTTGTTCAATTCAATATGTTCTTAAAATGTCAGACAGGCACAGATTGGGCTCACGGGATTAAACAAAAGCAGGTGGTCTCTGTTTTTCTGCGGGGTATGTGCATATTGTCATCACACACCTGCCCATAAGCACTAATCAAGAGAGACTATTTCTCCCTTATCATCTATTTTATAATAGAACCTTTAAAAACAAATCCAGAATCATGTAAATCTAAATTGTTTTTAACAAGTAGAGAGGATTGATTAAGCTTTAAGATAAATTATGGGTTTTAAAATAACCACGGCAGAGCTACAGCCTGCCAAATGGATTTTGCAAGTGCACCAGAAGATTTTCAGGTCTTAATTCCCCTAATTAAGAGCACAAAGAAAAATTCAGATGTTCTCTGACACACAGCTTATATCAAGAAGCACAAAGGGGGAGAGTTTGTATGACCTTTGACCTCATGTAATGGCAGAGCACATCACTCAGGAGCATTTTTAAACTCAGAGCATCACATTGATGCTTACCAGTATGTTTCCTCATCATTCCACACACCAGAATAGAGCCATTAATTACAGACACATGAGCCAGAAAAGATTATAGCCTGGCATTGCCTAGCACAGACCTGGGCAGGATTCTAGACAAATACATGCAAACACACATCTCAGAGAAAAGGTTAAACACCTGTTGTGAAGGCAGCTCCAGTAAAGTCCGTCATCAACCTGGCACTCGCTTTTCTCCCAATAACTTACAGACCAACAGCCAACTGTCAAGGGCATTTAAAACATAAGTCACGTACTCCTAAAGGGATATCATACATTCTTACATCATGTCACACATTATTTATGTTTGATTTTTTTTTTCCCCCTGTGGTCCACATATAAAGTTTCTTGTAGCTGGAATTTAGTTTTAGTGGCAATACATATACATTGTCATACACTCTTAAATAATTTTTTTTTAGTAACAGCCATATCAAATTGGTTAAGCAGCACGTTTGAGCTTCCGGAAGAGATTTGTTCTTGTGCGTCATTCATGTTCGGTTGAGCTTCAGTTTATGTTCACTGATCAATGTTTACATGCGAGTAAAAGCCTAAATTAAATCTATTCATCGTAAAAAGCGATCGAGTCTCTTCAGAAAATTTTGACTAAACCATTTAATTAATATGGATTAGTTTTCTAATCTCTTTGTGAACTTTTTGAGGCGTCAAATTGGTCGCTGCAAAGGTAGACCTCTCTCAGATTTCATCAAAAAGATCTTAATTTGTGTTCCGAAGATAAACGAAAGTCTTACAAGTTTAGAACAACATGAGGGTGAGTAATTAATGACAGAATTTTCTTTTTGCGTTGAACTAATCCTTTAAACATGGATTAAACAAGGATTAGTTCACTTTCAAATGAAAATTACCCCAAGCTTTACTCACCCTTAAGCCATCCTAGGTGTATGACTTTCTTCTTTCTGATGAACATAATCGGAGATATATTAATAAATATCCTGACGCATCCGAGCTTTATAATGGCAGTGAGCAGGACCAACGAGAATGAAGCTGAAGAAAGTGCCTCCATCCACATCCATCCAAAAAAATAGCCATAATTAACAAGTCATTAAGTAAAATATCTAGCTTCCGCCAGACCACCTTCCGTATTCAAAAAACGGAACTGGTGTCGTGTCAGTTAAACTTTTTCCATAAGTATAGGGAAGGCGTAGGACATAGCATAAGCTTTTTGAACTGCGAGAGTTTTACACTTTCTTCGTAAGTTGAATACAGAAGGCGGTAACAATTCCTCATAGCCCCCTTTGAAATCCCCAGATCACATTTTAAATTGTGAGAGTTAGCATGTTTACTGTTCATATCTGTTGTACATGCTCAAGTTATGATTTTCCACTTCCTTTGCTGTCATTATTAATAAGCCATCCCCTGTAGTTGAAAACTTGCTAATTAGTCAAATGAGGTGTTGTAGAACACAGCTGGAACAAAAACCCACAGGACGTCAAACCCTTAGGGAGATGAGATGAGCGCCCATGTTCCAAGTCATCAATGGCGCTCTGGAATCAATTATTGCTGGAAGCTGTGCTAGTGGCTCATATTGCATTGCGTTGGCCTTTTCAGTTGGTTGGAAAGGAAGTTGGGTGACATGTTAAGTTGTGCCTAATAATTCTGCTCTCCATTCAGAATGGAGTTATTACATGAAGTACAATAATCGACTTGTTCTTTGATGAACACAAATATTTGAATCATTTAGCTGCGTGCTACCAGACTATTGATCGGCATATGAGTCAATTCCTCGTGTTCTGGCTCAAAGTGATTGCTGAACTAGACGTTTCTTCCATCATGCAGTCCATTACAGTGGGTCAGGGCTCAGCACTAATGCAAAATCACCAGCGTACACTTACAACCGACACAGAACAAGACCCCTGATTTCACTCTTTATAAACTTCCCCCTTTATAAAATTTCCCCTTTCTACTACTAAGTACTGCACTGGTCTTTAAATATACATCACAGCATACAAGCACTTAACTCTAAGTACAAATCAAAGACCTGGCACTTGTCTTGTAATGCTGCAAAGAGTCCAGGCTGTGACTTTAATCTCCTGTCAACCAGTTTCCTTTGGACTGAATTTCGTCCTGTCAGACAAGCTCATACTAAACTCATAACTTTTACTAAAACGTCTGATCTCCTCCCCCTTCACTATCAAAGGGCAAATGACAGTGCTTTTTCCCGAGGGAAAATAATGGTTTCTTTTGATTATAATGGAGCCACACTAAAAACTGGCTACCTCGCTGATATACAGTCTAAATTGATAGAAAAGAGTGAACTGATAAGCTAGATCACAGAATTTGAATGTGCAGATTTCCACAGAATTGAAATGACCGTTATTCCCAGAGTTATACCCTTGTGTGTCTGTGTGTTCATGAGAAATTTTGGTTTATTTGATTATGCTTAACCAGAATGTTGTAATCTCAGCTTCATTTAACAAATTTTACAGTGTTTAAATCCATTTCACCCAAATATTCAGCAGAGGAAATGCTTTATAACGTCTTTAGATTCCATCTGGGCTGGCTGATAAGGGATGCAATAGCCACCAGCTCTTCAACAGAACTTTGCAGGACATTGTTTTAGTTTACTCCTTAAGGGTCCATTTAGCTGGTTCTTGAAGTAGCAGGCAAAAGCAAAGGGCACCCTGACTCAATCTGAGCTATGTGCAGTGATCCCTGCCGTATGTTTCCACCTTTGATAACAACTGCTTCCTTTCATCCACAACCAGACCAGAGCAGTGCAGTCAGTCTTGAGCTGGATCTCATTGTCTTTTATTGCTGTTTTGATTCTGTATGCATGGTCTCTCATAGGTGATTTGTGGCCATTAATTTAGTACAGGGTTTGTACAGGGTTTATGGAAAAACTCAATACATACCGTTCAAAAGTTTTGGGTCAGAATGTTTTTTGTTTTTAAAGAAAGCAATTTATACTTTTATTCAGCAAGTGTGCATTAAATTGATCAAAAGTTTTATGAAGACATTTATAATGTTAAGAAAGATTTCTATTACTTACCAAATAATAATAATAATAATAATGCTCTTTTGAACTTTCTATTCCTCAAAGAATTGTGGAGAAAAATGTATCACAGTTTCCTCAAAAATATTAAGTAGCACAACTGTTTTCAACTGAAAATAATATGAAATGTTTCTTGAACAGCAAATCAGCATATTAGAATGATTTTTGAAGGATCATGTGACACTGCCGAGTAGAGTAATGGCTGCTGAAATTGCAGTTATTTTAATTGTAATAATATTTCACAATATTACTCTTAATACTGTATTTTTCATCAAATAAATGCAGCCCTAGTGAGCTTCTTTCAAAAACAAAAAATCTTATCGATCTCAAACATTTGAACAGTAATGTATATCAAGGAATTTAATAGGGCTGGGACAATACATTGGTTCTCGATTCGTGATACAATGATTCTGGATCAATACTGATATTTTCTCTCTCAAATCGATTCTGAGCTTAGTTTTAACAGAGGATGCACATCAGCTCAGAATGCTTTTATGACACGAGATTAATGTAAACAACCCACTGCGAACACCCTTGTAATTCGCTTCAACCTTTTCAAACTTTATGATTGATTATTTTAGGTTTAAGTAGTGTGTGTAAAGGAACTGGAAGCAAGCAGAGTATGTGTGTTTCTAAAGCACGTAGTGCCATCTGCTGTTGAAAACTAAGCTCCGAATCGATTCGAGAGAGAATCACGATACATCGGAAAATATCAGAATCGCTCCAGATTCTTTGTATCGCAAATCGAGAATCGATGTATTGTCCCAGCCCTAGAATTTAAACATGTTTTAAATCATAGAAATTTATAATGTGAAAAGTCATATTTCATTGAATAGATATTGCTCATAGTGTTACTGGCCAGTCAGTATGACTTGCCATGTGATTCATTGGACAGAAAATGTTACTAGCTAATAGATAATAATTATAGATGGTAAAGTGGGCACAGAGGCTCAAAAAGTCAAAACGTGTGGAAAAAAAAAATAAAAAGGTAAAAAAATTAAAATAAAAAGAAGGTCATGGAAAAGTCATGCAAATTCATTGATCATAAAGTGTTTGAACTGTATATTTCCTCATTTATCGACGCATGGGTATAAATGAACTACTACGATTCAATTTTTCCTCAGACTGTTAATTCTTTATTTATGTCTGTCTGGGTTTCATCACTAACACTCACACTGAAAGATTTCATCATCACATCTTCCCCTGCTATTGATTCTCCCCTTCGTTTATTATGAATGTCTTATGTTTCTTTTTTTTTTTCCTGCTCTGGCCCCCTCGCTGTCTCTTCATCTCTCTATCATAGTCCGAGCTGTATGAGTGATGGATTCAGTCATTCTCATTGTGCTGTGGTTTATAGTCCTGTAGATAACCCACCAGCGTGTCCTGACTGACCTCCATAGTAATGGGTATTAATGAGAGGTCATAAAGCATATCTGGTCCGACCACAGTAAAGTATGCCGCCAGAGGCCTGACAAACCCAGACGAGCGACTGTTTCAGAGTTACATCCTCTCACTTCCCATGCAGCTCCATTAATTATGTGCCGTGCGTTCGTGAAGATGGTGGAACGAATGCTATGGAAAGCGCTTGTGCATCTATACATACAATCCCATGTGCCACTATATTAACTTTAAAAAAAAAAAGGAAGTAAGGTGAATGTGTGTGCACAGTCTGATTCATACGCAAATACTATCACTTCTAAAATGTTCCTTTATTGCTTATACGACTGTTAGACATTAATTTAAATAAACTTTCATCAGCCAGTCACAAACAAAAATAATATCGGATTATGCTTGGATAACAAATTTGCACCTATCACAATCAAAAATAATATCAGATTATGCTTAAATAACAAATTTGCATGATCATATGTACCCTAGACTTATTTCTAGTATTGTAGGGGAAAACAAAGAAAAAAACACTGTGGTATTGGTGCATGGTAATGGTTTTGTGGCTTAAATCATGAACATCACTAATCCAGCTAATTAAAGAGTGTTTTCAACAAACCAGACTTGCTGTGCTCTATGAAGCACTCAGACAATGTGATTAAAATGTTGGCTTAATGTCGAGGAAGAACACACTGGTGTTTCCAAATAATTACAGGGGAAGTTATCTGGCAGTTATTGGCTCTGGAACCCCTGTGAAGTCATTAGGTAATCTCATTAGGTAATAATGACCTCATTGGCTTGTTCCTTTACCTCCCAACTAGTGTAAGGGAGCAGTTTGGGAATAAATAAAATCAGGATGTTGTGCCTATCTGCATTGTTTTCAGTTCTCTCCCCCCATCCATTTCTGTTATACTTTAGTTTTTTAAGTTGGATACAAAATATTCAAACTCCAGCAACAGTGGCAGTGAACGAAACACCAGCAGTTTTAGTGTTCAAAGAAGCAACAAAATGCAGGAGAGTAACATTTTGGTGTGTTTGATGTGAAAAAATATCTTTGCATCACTGCTGCTTCTTTGAGGGCAGAGAGACAGATTCTCCAGAGACCACATATCTCCTCCAATTAGGTATGAGAGCAGTGAAGGGCTCCTTCTTTCTTTCTTTCTGTCTTTCTTTCTTTTTCTTTCTTTCTTTCTTTCTTTCTTTCTTGTTCGATCGATTATACTGAAATTACACAATGGCCAATATGATAAGCCAGTAATTATGTTCATGTTATGTCCGATAAATGCCCAGTGTTATAAATCTATACTACTTTGTTAAAAAAGAAAAGAAGATGAAAACACACACACACCCAAAAAATAAATAAATAAGTAGGCATCATAATGTACAGTACAACAGTTACACCACTGTTCAAAATTTTGGGGTTTTAGATTTTTTTTTATGTTTTTGAAAGAAGTCTCTTATGCTCACCAAGGCTGCATTTATTATTATTGTTAAATATTACAATTTAAAATAACTGTTCTCTATTTGAATCTATTTAAAAATGTAAACTATATGTAATGCAAAGCTGAATTTTCAGCAGCCATTTCTCCAGTCTTTAGTGTCACATGATCCTTAAGAAATAATATACTGGTTTGGTGTTTAAGAAACATTTCTTATTATTATCAATGTTGAAAACAGTTGTGCTGCTTAATATTTTTTTGTGAATAACATATATATTCAAGATCCTCTGAAAAAGTTCAAAAGAACAGTATTTCCTTGAAATAGAAATAAATCTCTTTACTGTCACTTTTGATTAATTTAATGCATCCTTGCAGAATAAATGTTTTAATAAAAAAAAAAAAAACTTACTTACTCCAAACTGTAAAATGGTGGTCTCTATATAGAAATTTCTTTTAAAATCTGTTATACAAAATATAGTGTTTGAATAAGAAATGAAAATAGGGTTAGTTCACTTAAAAAAAAAAAGAGAACCCTTAAAGGGTCACCCAAAAAAGTCTGTCATGAACTACTCACCCCAATGTCGTTCCAAACCCGTAAAACATTCGTTCATCTTCGGAATACAAATGAAGATTATTTTAATGTAATCTGAGCGCTTTTTGTCCATCCATTGACAGCCTACGCAACTAAAGACATCATTAATGTAATCCATGTAATTCCATTGGTTTAACTTTGTTTGCAATTTGTTTACCAATGCACGTTCATGCAACAACATCCGCTCTCACATCAACATAACGCACGTGTCATGGGGCTCTCGTGAACGCACATTGGAGATTAATATTTTGTAAATAATGGATTACTTTTATGATGTCTACTGCCTTTCTGGGGCTTGAAAGTGGTAGTTGTGTAGACTGTCAGTGGAGGGATAGAAAGCTCTCAGGTTTCATTAAAAAGATCTTCATTTGTGTTCTGAAGATGAACGAAAGTCTTACGGGTTTGGAACGACATGAGGGTAATTTAATTTTAATTTTGGGGTGAACTAACCCTTAAAATCAACCGTTATCACTTTAAGTTTGTGCAAAAGGATAACAAAAGTAAATCCTAAAATAGGCAAAAACTCTCCAAAATTGGCTAATAATAATAAAAATAAAAAATGAATAACATACACTATATTGCCAAAAGTTTTGGGACGCCTGCCTTTACGTGCACATGAACTTTAATGACATCCCATTCTTAATCCATAGGGTTTAATATGGAGTTGGCCCACCCTTTGCAGCTATAACAACCTCAGCTCCTCTGGGAAGGCTTTCCACAAGGTTTAGGAGTGTGTTTATGGTAATTTTTGACCATTCTTCTAGAAGCGCATTTGTGAGGTCAGGCAGTGATGTTGGTGAGAAGGCCTGGCTCGCAGTCTCCACTCTAATTCATCCCAAAGGTGTTCTATCGGGTTGAGGTCAGGACTCTGTGCAGGCCAGTCAAGTTCCTCCACACCGAACTCGCTTATCCATGTCTTTATGGACCTTGCTTTGTGCACTGGTGCGTAGTCATTTTGGAACAGGAAGGGGCTATCCCCAAACTGTTCCCACAAAGTTGGGAGCATGAAATTGTCCAAAATGTCTTGGTATGCTGAAGCATTAAGAGTTCCTTTCACTGGAACTAAGGGGCCAAGCCCAACCCCTGAAAAACAACCCCACACCATAATCCCCCCTCCACCAAACTTTACACTTGGCACAACGCAGTCAGGCAAGTACCGTTCTCCTGGCAACCGCCAAACCCAGACTCGTCCATCGGATTGCCAGACAGAGAAGCGTGATTCGTCACTCCAGAGAACACGTCTTCACTGCTCTAGGGTCCAGTGGTGGCATGCTTTACACCACTGCATCCGACGTTTTGCATTGCACTTGGTGATGTAAAGTTTGGATGCAGCTGCTCGGCCATGGAAACCCATTCCATGAAGCTCTCCACATACGGTTCTTGAGCTAATCTGAAGGCCACACGAAGTTTGGAGGTCTGTAGCTATTGACTTTGCAGAAAGTTGCCGACTTCTGCGCACTGTGCGCCTCAGCATGCGCTGACCCCGCTCTGTGATTTTACGTGGCCTACCACTTTGTGGGTGAGTTGCTGTTATTCCCAATTGCTTCCACTTTGTTATGATACCACTAACAGTTGACCGTGGAATATTTAGTAGTGAGGAAATTTCACGAATGGACTTATTGCGCAGGTGGCAACCTATCACGGTACCACGCTTGAATTCACTGAGCTCCTGAGAGCGACACATTCTTTCATAAATGTTTGTAGAAGCAGTCTGCATGCCTAGGTGCTTGATTTTATACACCTGTGACCATGGAAGTGATTGGAGCACCTGATGATTTGGAGGGTGTCCCAATTTTTTTTCAATATAGTGTATTTAATCATATGGTACCAATATATCATGCATATTTAGAGTATTATTTTGTATCCTCATGCTTGGTCAATTACAAATGTTCTCTCTGTTCAGTCTCTACCAGTCTCTGTGTTGCTCTCTGTCTTTCTGTTTCTCTTTCCCCACGTCCCTGCCAAGCTTGACTGTTTTTGCTGCGTGATCCTCAACTTTACCTGCCAGAATTGGGAGAGCAGTAGTCATCCATCTTCAGGGCATACTTTGGCACTGTGGATGTTAAATTAAAAATGTATAGCCAACAGAACTGGGTCATATGCACTTTAAGTGTCGAAGACAGCGCTTAGAAAATGAGCATCATCAATCAAAACTGTGAGTCTGCAATGCTTTGTGAATTCAGCAACACTACAGCCCAATTATATAGGGTGATAGACTGGAGACAATGTTTGTTTTTCAGCAAAATGTAAACTTTTCAACTGTAACGAACTGTGTAGATTAAACGTTTGCTATTATGTCACATTATGTTAATCACTTAATCAGTTTGTGTAGTTATCTTTTAGCTCTCATTTACCTCATTTCTGTCTTCTGGAACAGTTCAGCTTAAATACTATCCTTAACTTTGTCATTGAAATACATTTTAGGTATTATGTTTTTGTTGTTTTTAGTTGTTATATTCAACCATCTCTTGTAAGTTTAGATTTCAAATGATTCCCGCTTTGAGAGTTCTTTATTTCAGGTGTCTGAAAATCCCTTTTGACGCATGAATCCCTGTCGTAACCTCTCAAACTGAATGAAAGCTGTATTTTTCAGTGTTTAGAACAGACTGTTCATTTCCTCTGCGTGGCTCCTATGATTGGCAGCTGACATTCTGAGCGACGACAAGGATGGCAGAGAGAAATATTATATCACTGAGATAATAATAGACCACAGACTCTTAAAGCTGAGGAGAGAACAACCGAGATTACATTCCCTGATGACTTTTGCTCCGCTGAACACACAGCGCACCCAACTACTAGTGTCTCATATAGTTATTTAAAGTGGTGGGACGCTGATTTAAATATAGTATGTATAACTGTCATCTCAAAATGAACATTCATTATTTTTATACAATAACACAAAATACAGTATCTTTTTTTATTTTTATTTTTACTTTTTGTTTCATTTGTGAAAATTAGGTTTTGGCCTAATTAATAGAAAGTAGAGATGCATATAACTACATATTTTCATAATAAACTAGTCAGTGGGTTGTCTAAACAACTAGTTGACTAGACAGTTTTAGCCCTAGATAATTGGGCTGTTTTAGGGTCCACCACACATAGGATACATTTGTGTGTTAATGAGCAGCTAGATGGTCTGAATGTGAATGTAATTCTGTCATTAATTACTCACCCTCATGTCGTTCCACGCCCGTAAGACATTTGTTCATCTTCGGAACACAAATTAAGATATTTTTCATAAAATCCGATGGCTCAGTGAGGCCTGCATTGCCCACTACCACTTTCAATGCCCAGAAAGCTACTAAAGATGTAAACAGTTCATGTGACTACAGTGGTTCAACCTTAATGTTATGAAGCGACGAGAATACTTTTTGTGCACCAAAAAAAAACAAAAAACGACTGTATTCAACAATATCTAGTGATGGGCGATTTCAAAACACTGCTTCATGAAGCTTTACAAATCTTTTGTTTTGAATCAGTGGTTCGGAGTGCGTATCAAACTGCCCCCAAGTGGTGAACCACTTATGGAAACACTTATGATGTAACAAAGCCTCGTTTACTGAAATGACGTGACTTTTGTAGTTTGATACGCGCTCCGAACCACTGATTCGAGATTCGTAAAGCTTCGAAGCTTCATGAAGCAGTGTTTTGAAATCGCCCATCAATAGATATTGTTGAATAAAGTTGTTTTTTTGGTGCACAAGAAGTATTCTCGTTACTTCATAACATCAAGGTTGAACCACTGTAGTCACATGAACTGTTTTAAATAAGTCTTTAGTAGCTTTCTGGGCATCTGAAAGTGTTAATTATCTTGCTGTCAATGGAGGCCTCACTGAGCCATCAGATTTTATGAAAAATATCTTAGTTTGTGTTCCGAAGATGAACAAAGGTCTTAGGGGTGTGGAACGACACGAGGGTGAGTAATTAATGACAGAATTTTCATTTTTGGGTGAAACTAACCCTTTAAAGTCAGCATAAAAAAAGTTTTGGTAACAGTTTATTTTAGGGTCTTTTAACTAGTTTCTTAATAATAATAATAATTCATTACATTTATTTAACGCTTTTCTGGGTACTCAGAGCACTTTACATATGGAAGGGGGAATCACCTCAACCACCACCAATGTGCAGCATCCACCTGGATGATGCGACGGCAGCCATATTGCCCCAGAACGATCACCACACACCAGCTTATTGGTAGAAAGGAGACACAGCGATGAAGCCAATCAGAATGGGATGATTAGGAGGCCATGAAGGACAGAGGCCAATGGGCAAATTTGGCCAGGATGCCACGGTTACACCCCTACTCTTTTCGAAGGACATCCTGGGATTTTTAATGACCACAGAGAGTCAGGACCTCGGTATAGCGTCTCATCAAAGGATGGTGCTTTTTGACAGTATAGTGTCCCCATCACTGTACTGGGGTGTTAGGACCCACACAGACCACAGGTTGAGCACCCTCTGCTGGCCTCAATAACACCTCTTCCAGCAGCAACCTAGTTTTCCCAGGAGGTCTCCCATCCAGGTACTAACCAGACTCAGCCCTGCTTAGCTTCATTGGGCAACCAGTCTTGGGCTACAGGGTGATATGGCTGCTGGTGATATTACCTTGCATATTACTAGAATATTGGCAGTTTATTAGTACTTATTAAGCACATATTGATGCCTTATTCTGCATGACCATATTCTACATCCCTCAATCCTACCAATACCTAAACTTAACAACTACCTTACTAACTATTAATAAGCAGTAAATTAGAAGTTTATTGAGGGAAAAGTTGTAGTTATTAGTGAATACATGTTCCCTATATTGAAGTGTTACCAAAGTTTCTTAACAAATGTTTTTTATTTGACCTTGTAATTTTTAATCAAAATGTCAACACTTAATCTTCCGGTGAAACAACAGACTTCTTTTAGGTGACGAATGCAGGACAACTCCAAAAATTTTGATGCTCTCACTGATCAAACTCCGAACCTTTCTTAAAATCGCAGCAAGCTTTCATTCAGAGATCCCTCCATCCAATTAACAACCATTGGATTGAACCAAGTTCCCACCCTATAATTTTTTTTTTCTTTTTCGATAATCATTACTTAGATCTATGTCACAATACGGAGGAAAGGATCTGTCGCTACTTCTCTTCATTGCGACTTTAAAAGTTGAACTATTTTTAACTTGACACAGCATCTTAACACAAAATTCATGGTGTGAGACATTGAGAAAAGGAGACCTGATGAAGTGGCCAAGTCTCTCGCGGTAGACAGTCTCAAAGCATGCTAAGAAGTTCTGACGTCAAAAATATTAAATCTAAAACAACTAGATAAACCATTCATTTGGTCAATCAGCCATACTGACCCATCACTGACAGAAAGCAGATTTCTTTTGAAAAGTTGTTTAAACTGAGTTCACCTCATTAGTTTTCATACAGCAATAACACTTAAGGGGTGATTGTACAGGTGAGATGATGTGAGATTGCACGATAAAACATGCTGTTTGTTGCATCTCACAGCCACATTTTGCTCTCTCATTACAAAAGCCCCTGGCTCTGCTAAACAGCTCTCTGTATTTTTGTTAGAAATATCACAACAGTACTTATATGATTTAGAAGTGCAGCAGATGCAGTTGACTGCCAGTTTAGATAGCCTCACTGATATCCCACTCCCAGTGGGTTTCCGCATTAGCTCAGAGCAATCTCTCACTCTTCCAGTCCTTTATGAGCAGTTCAGTCAGTGGGCGCCTTTTGAACGTGACTGCCGTTTAAGTATTTTCCCTCCCACATCGTTTCTTCTCTCTTAGAGGATTCACACACGAGTAGCGCTGCCTGACGGGGTCTGATGAGATGGCTCTTCACTTCAGCGTGACCTTTGACTCACATAGTCAGTAGGCACAGAGATAAAGACCACATTGATGACTGTGACGTCTGTCAAATGTCATATGACTAGAGCTGTCTGATGCTTCACAAGTCTCAATAGTAGTTTTAGCTGTCATTTTAGGACGCTTGGTAAGCCGCACAGTCCTCTGAGTTCCAGAGCAGATGGCCTCTATCAGTGCTGCCAGTTTTGGTGCAACAAGTACTGCCCAATCAGAGCCAAGCACTGCTGCTTTAGCCTGATTGCACTTTGGAAGTTTATACTGCACTTTAAGCCTCTGGCAATAGATGCACTTTCACCGAATTTTTCACCACCCGGGGTAATTCTGTCTCACTTTGGCGAGTTGATCGATTCCAAATGAAATGGAAAATTATTCACAGTCATGAAAGCAGTGGGGCTGGACCTGAAAAGCTGCCCAATCTAACTTAGAAATGATGTTGTTTTCGACCATGTTTATCAAGACCTGCAACTTCTAAACTCCTGCAAACAGCATCCTCTGCTTCATTGTGCCATAAATGGTTCTCACTCTTTTTCTGATGCCACTATGGGACCTTTAAGTTGAGGTCATTAAAATTTGACATAGAAAATATTACAATATAATTATAAAATGTAATATATATGTTCACATTTATTGTATGAAACAACTGAAAAAAACTAGAAAATCCGTATACGTTGAAAGGTGGTTAGGTTTATGTATTATTATAATGTATTTTTAAATTAAACTTTTCTTTTTTTCTATCATAATTTTTATTTATTTTTTGTCTTAAATTAATTTAAAAATTGAGTTTTATGTGACATTTATTTGTGAATTACCACTGTATGAAATGTGCTATAAAAATAATCTTGCCTTGCCTAATGTGTAGAGGCTCCATTAGTAGACATTAATAGATAAATAAATAAACTATTGTTTAAGCAGTGTTTGTTTATCAGTAGTTTTTTGTTTGTTTGTTTGTTTTAACTAAAACTTTTATTCATAAATGCTGCTTTTTACACTGAATTCTTCAAAGAATCCTGGAAAAACAATTATCAGTTTCCACAAAAATACTAAGCAGCACAGCGGTTTTCAACATTGATAAGAAGAAATGTTTCTTCTTAGTAATGGAGTAATGGCTGCTGAAAATTTCGCTTTGCCATCACAGGAATAAATTACATTTTAAAATAGAAAATAGTTATATTAAATTCTAATAACATTTCACAATATTACTGTTTTCATTAAAAATACTAACTGGCCCCACACTTTCGGACTCTTTTCTGTTTAAACAATGAATGAAAACTGCACTACTTCCTCTATATTCTTTCAATTTCTCAAACAAGAACAGTATTTTCTTATTTGCACATGGTCAAATGGTACTTGTTTGGACAATGATTCAGCAACATTCTGTTTGCATGCTCTATTTCATCACGTCCAATCATGGGAAATAGATCACAGCTATCCTATCTCTTGCATTCATGCAAATACAGCAGCAGGGTCTAATGATTCTCACTAGTATAACTTCCCTTGAAACGGATGTCTCTCAGTGTGCTGGTACTCTGGGGCTAGAACAGTATATCTCTGTGACAGGCTGGGGGGGGCTGTGCATATTAATGCCTCACAGATCATGTTTGTGTACAGGGCCAGGATCGAGCAGGCAGTCTGGGCCATGAATCCTCATCATTCGAAGGTTCTGGCAGGTTGGTGATGCTAAAGCTTGAGGGAGTGTGTATGTGTGTCAGGGATGTTAACTTCTCAAACAGCCTCCCATTTTGGTGGGAGCGGAGATATCTGACATACCAAAAGCTAATCATATCGTCAAGGCATCAATGGCTAGTTTACTCAGAATTACTCAAACAGTTACTAATACAAAGTATCATATTTTCTGAGCTAATGTCATCTTGTCGACACTGGCTTCCTTACCAAACCCACCATTATCCCAGGATTTAACCAATCACTGCTGAAACCCTATGCACCCTGATGAAATATCTTAGAGGAATGTCCTTCTCCGAGAGCATGCCACCTTGATCGAAAGAGTGAGGAGAGACAGAGCAAGGGCTTCAGGGATCAATTACAGAGGTCTTGAGTTATAGGACTGCTACTGTTTCATTTGCCGTTATTACACTGGAGGATTGTTTGCAGAAACAGAGAGTTTATTAAGCACTACAAAGAACCAAAAGACAGGAGAAAGAGAGGGTCTTCTTTTCAACCATGTGTCTTCTCTGATTCACTGATGGTAAACAAGGAAAGAGCTCTCTATATTTCCACCTGTACAAATGGATTGTTATGGTCCACAATAATAAGTGAAATACACCAACATATGGTGTATTTATGTTATTATATGCTTGTGTATTTATTTTATATCAGATAAACAGACAAATATAGTTCTAGTGTTCATAAGGACTGCACAGGGCTTTGTCAGAGCCACTATAGAGCTGACTAATTACAGCATATTATCAAACACAATCCTTACCTTATATTATCAAAAAATTCCAGTGAGGAATCTACATCTGTGTGACCGCAGGGAGAGAAAACCTGGACACACTCCAACAGTGTCGGTCAAAGTATTTGTTAATGTTTTCCATCTTTTTAGTCTCATTATGTCGTTGTTTCTATAATTGTCTCTTCATTTAGTTTCTCTGCAGTCTAGTGACTGAAAATAATCACCTGAAAGACACATAGAAAGTTATAGTGAGAGACTTAACACACGCACACACACACACGCACTCAAGAGGACATCAGGTTCTTATCACGGTGGTGTTTTAATCAAATACTCGACCTCTCTGCTAATCGCTTGTGACATTACAGTTCCAGATAAAGTATGAGAGGACTCCCCTCCTTGTTTCACTGTACGTTTCCCATTAACCCTCAGGTGAGGCTTTTATTAGGATTTAATCAGGCCTCTGTTTTCTGATCCTGGAGAGAAAGTATGTTAAAACAGCACAGAGAGAGAGAGAGAATTAAAAGAGTGACTACAGTGCCTTTGCTCTCATTTTATTGAATTGGAATGTCTATATTCTCTGTATTTCTAAACACTGGCAAAAAGTTAATTGTATTCATTCTTATTTTGGACCTTTTTGCCTTTTTATTATCCATCCATCCATCCACCCATCCATCTGAGAATTTACCTCATGACCTTGGTGTTGCTAGTGCCTTACATATACTTTGCAGGTTGAGCTACAGGAACACAAACCCATGAGATTATGTGAGCTCCAACTTCTAAATAACACACATTGTAACTGCTGCAGTAGGGCTCCAATTTCATTGTTTAACGTAAATCAATATTTAAAAAAAAAAAAAAAAAAAAAAAAAGACTTACCCACCACAGTTGGATCACTGTTGTACTGGCTCAAGGAAAGAACAGATGATAACAAAGGTCCAAATAAAACACTAGAAGCAGATCTGTAAATACACGGGTTTGTTCTAATAGCATCCAAGGTCATTATTCAGACTGATTCTCCTGCAAATTGAAAATTAGAGCCAAAAGAGGAAGGAAATAGGAGACACTAATCAATTTGAGGCTGTATCAGAGATGAGACACAGTAGGGAGGGGGTTTGTGTTCTACCTACCAGGCCAGATGGCCAGTGTGTGTGTGAGGTGTGGGGTGAATGAGCTATATATGTGTGATGTTGGTATTTGTGAACATGAAGCATGTTCATGAGTAGGATTGGTAGGTGCAAAAACCTTAATTGATCCTTGATTTTGAATAGGTAAGAGACTGAAAGGGTTAGTTCACCCAAAAATGAAATTCCTGTGATTTAATTACTCACCCTCATGTCGTTCCAAACCCGCAAGAGCTTCTGAAATTGAGGTGTGTTCAGGCACATTGCTGGTGCGTTGCTATTTTGAGGCAACTGAAATAGACTGCGCCATTGACCAACTGAAACCTGGTCTAAAGTCAACGGCGCAATTTTTTTTTTGTTGTTATTTAAAGAGTGCATTAGTAATATGTGCCTATATGCGGGTGCACAACGCACGTACATTCTGCTTTTTACACACACAGGGATGCGCAGCAGCGCACGAACATATTAAAAATATTAAAAATAAAAAGGATTACAATGCAAAATAATATTATTGTGTGCATAAAGATAAAAATGCTTTGGTGGAATCTGCCTTTTCCCATAGATGGTCTACTTCCTCACTCCGTTTCCTCACTATAGAAGCTTTCAGTTTTTCTGCTAGCAAATTCCACCTTGTAAATAGCGAATACGCCATGGCGCAAACGCAACTAGCTTTTAAAGGGAATGGGAGATGAGACTCTGGTTGGTTTATTGCATGTTACACCCAAAACACTCCCATTACTCATTAAGAGAATGGGGACAACCCTTTTAGATCATGCGCTGAGTGCGCCGACAGTTTTTCTCCGTCGTTAAACTATCAAAAGTGGATTCGGACACGCCCTATGTGCACCTGCGCTGTGCGCTTTAGACCATGTATTTAGATCGTTAAAATAGGGCCCTTTATGTTTTGCTTTATATTTTTACAACGGCTGCGTTTAATTACCGTCATGTTAATGTTACATTTTAAAATTATTATATTTTGAAAAGAGAAACATATTAATGAAGCTTACTTGACACTCGAACAGTTGCTATATAAACATCCTAATGAAGAGAAATACGGTTATATAAAGTATAGTTGTCAGTACATGTCAAGCTTTTCTTGTACAGATTGATGCTGCCTATTGATTCAGTTGATTTGAATAAATGTCTATAATGGCTAACGTTGCTTAACATTTAATATACAGTGATCATAATGCAAGGTGGGGGGTATGTGTTGAGTGTCTGCTTGAAAGTGTGTGTGCATGTCTGACGCTCTGACTGAGAATATCACACTGTTCATGAATAGGCGAGATTGCATTCCACTTTTTCTTCCACACACAGATAAGTACCCACTCTCAGAGAGCGAAACAGTGAGAGACAGAGACTTTTCTGTGCTGAAGGGCTTGAATGGGCAGATGTTGTCTGGGCAGATGGACTTTAAATGTGTGTACATGCTTCTGTGTGTGTGTGTGTGTGTGTGTGTTGAATTACAGTCCAGACTGCTAACAGATGGGGTGGAGTGGTGTTTTTTTACATTGTTCCATGGAAGGTCAAGGGGTCATAGTGCATCTCACACAGTCTGAAAGATACACTACCATGTTTTAAAAAAGATTTGTTCTTTTAGTGTTTTTGAAAAAAAAATGTCTCACCAAGGCTGCAATTATTTGATAAAAATACTGTAAAACAATAATATTGTGAAACATTTTTACAATTTAAAACAAATATATTTTAATATATTTTAAAATGTAATTCATTTATGTGATGGTAAAGCTGATTTTTTAGCATTATTATTCCAGTCTTCAGTGTCACATGATCCTTAAGAAATCATTCTAATATGCTGATTTGGTGCTTAAATAACATTTCTTATTATCAATAATGTTGAAAACAGTTTTGCTGCTTAATATTTTTGTTGAAACCTTGATACAGTTTTTTCAGGATTCTTTGATGAATAGAAAGTTCAAAAGAACAGCATTTAAAAAAAATAGAAATCTAACATTATAAATGTCTTTAATTAACATTATACATGTCTTTAATTAACATTATACATGTCTTTAATGCATCCTTGCTGAATAAAAGTTGTTTTTTAATGAAGTCTTGCTGACCTCAGTCGTTGGAATGATATTGTATAATATGCTCTTGACTTCAGCACAGACTGACATTTACTTGTTAGAGATACAGTCATCACTGAGTACTGATTTTCTAATAATAATAATAAGTTTTCTACTTATTATTGTGCATCATTATAGAAGTGCACCACAAACACAGTTACTAATCCATTTTACTTATGTAATTTCTGATTTGACTGGATCATAAAAAGCTTTATACCACAAAAAGTCAGGTAGTTGGAGGGGAGAGGTTAAAAATGGTAAAAGGGATTTCAGAGGCAGAAGTTTGGATACGTTTTGATAAAAGATTATTACATTTTGCTTTACATTGTGCACAATACATTACGAAAGTAAATAGGGTCAGTTTTGATTACAGATTGTTGACTTTGAACCCTCTTTTTCACTATGTCCAACAAATACAGACTGGAAGTCATTAATTTCTAATGGAGAGTAATACAGGAGATTCATGGAGCTCCTGCGTATGTGGAATTTTGGGAATTTTTGAGCTTCACGTGTGACCCAATGTGATGCATTCTAATCAAGTGTGAGGTGAGAATTACTAATTATTATTCCTGTAAAATGGGTGTTATGAATATTTCAGAAATAATTATTTTATAATTTTTACATAATAATTCACTTTGATTAGCCCCAAAAAACCTACCGTGCTTTTCTTTCAGACAAATTTATTTTTGTGGATATATTCATACATTCATTATGCATTCATTTTACCAAAGCGAAGGGTAACAGCTGCTTCACGACCAATTTTTAAAACTTCTGTTCGACTGCCACTAGGGGGCTAAATGCAACAGTTGTATGCTAATGTTGGAGATAGTGGAAAAACAGCTTAAGCCACTTCATACACCTGTTTTTAGCCTTGATCTGATCCAACATGACTTACATGACCAAATGACATCACCTCCTGCTGCTAGTGGCTCTGAGGATACAGTCTCCTCTTGGGCTCCCATAAAGACAACCATCTTATTAGCACTGTCCTTACATATACACGCACATACAAAAACACATGCACTGCACAAGTACGCTCCGCCCTCGCTCTAATACAACCCATCTCTTGTTTTTAATTGGCTCTCATTATAAACCAAACTGCTGCTGTAGCTCAGCGAGACTCCAGAAATGTTAGTTAATGGTGGAATGTGTTAGAAAGCCAGCAATTAGCCACAGCTGACAGGCGAGAGTAGAGCCATGCCGGCCGCTTTGATGACTCCCCTGTTCGGCCAAGATGACTGTTTGTTTAGGCTGCAGGGATCCAAAGGGACGAGCACTGTTTCATTTAACATAAAAAACAGCCTAAAACAAAAAACAGGTTCCTTATAAACAGCCTCTGTGTTTTGGCAGACCTGCAGAAATAGGGATGATTAATTCACATGCCTGTCAGTGCTGTGGGGTATTCAAATGAAAGATTTTTGTGTGTGTGTGTGGACCAAGGATTTTAGAGCTGTGGATAGCATCAGACTCTTTGTTTTTCTCTGTCTGTTTGTTCTGCTTTTTTCTTTCTCTCTTTTATTTCTCTTACGGTATCTACTTTTTTACTTTTAAAAGTTTACATATTTTTGTAAAAATATTCATTTATTTTTACAGATTTAAAGGTGCTGTAAGCAAATTTAGCTGCTGATTTTGCTCAATTCATCCACACACCCTCTCTGCAAAATCCCGCCTCCAAAATCGTGCAAAATGATTGACGGATAGAGAGTGTCTGGAAGCGGCTATTGGTTCTGATTGGATTCTAATTAGCATTCCTGTAGCTCAAATAGTACAGCATGGCATTACATCACCTTAAAAGTCACCATGGAATCGTAATTGACATTTTTTTTTTTGTTGTTGTTTTTGGAATATTGCCGTGTTTATTCTAAATGATTTATCTGTGCAGAAAATTATCGGCTGAATATGGCATTTTCAGTTTTTGATCCAAAGATATGAGCTGAAAATATATGCCGCCCCGTAACGTGTGCTGTAACATGGTGTGGTTTAGCTGTGCTGGGCAACACTGGTGAAATGTTCACTCCTTCACAGGGTTGCCAGATTTTCACAACAAAACCCGCCCAATTGCTACTCAAAACTAGCCCGATCGTGTTTCGGGGGGTCTCCCAGTAAAAATACATTCTGGAGGGTAAAATCTGTATCTTTGGTGGGGTTCTCCTGGTCAAATTCGCATTTCAGGGGCTAAATATCATGTTATTTTGGAGTTGCTTCATCTTGCGGACATGAAAAACAACCCGCGGCAACAATGTTAAAGTAGCCCAATTCCGCAGGAAAACCGCGCACTTGGCAACACTGCTGATCCTCTCCCTGCTAGGCTCTGCTCACCTGCTCTGACAATAATAGCTTTGTAGGACTATACATTATTTGGATAACTGGTCAAAAAATAAATATTTTAAATCTGATTCTGAACTGAATAAAGAATAATTTTTATATTTAATATTAAAGGGTTAGTTCACCCAAAAATGAAAATAATGTCATTTATTACTCATCCTCATGACGTTCTACACCCGTAAGACCTTCGTTCATCTTCAGAACACAAATTAAGATATTTTTGATGAAATCCGATGGCTCAGTGAGGTCTCTATTGCCAGCAATGTCACTGAACCTCTCAAGATCCAGTAAGGTACTAAAGACATATTTAAAACAGCTCATGTAAGTACCTTAATATTATAAAGCGACGAAAATACTTTTTGTGCACCAAAAAAAAAAAAGAACGACTTTTCAACAATATCTAGTGATGGCCGATTCCAAAACACTGCTTTGAAGCTTTACAAATCTTTTGTTTCGAATCAGTGGTTCAGAGCGCCAAAGTCACATGATTTTTAGTACACGAGGCTTCGTTTACATGATCCGAAACAAAAGATTCATAAAGCTTCGAATTAGTGTTTTGAAATCGAACGACATGAGGGTGAGTAATAAATGACATAATTTTCATTTTTGGGTGAACTAACCCTTTAATATATTGTGAAATAAATGTGGTTATTTTACTTTATTGGCTTGTATTTTTTAAATTTAGTATCATTAAATTATTTAATTTCATTAAAAAGTATAATATTAATACAATTATTTGTAAAAAGCTAATTTAAAATAATAAATAAATAATTTTTAAAAAGCATTTTCGGTTTCAAGTTTCGGTTTTGGCCCAGAATTTTCATTTCGGTGCATCCCTATTTTTTTTATTTTTTTTTTTATACTTTGCCCTCAAAATCTTTAATCAAAATAACTTCCTCTCCCTCGTGCAGCAACATCTCTTCTCTTCTCTGATGACATGTTTACCGGTACAAGGGCGGGACAACCTGTCACTCACATGAGATCACAGCAATAACAAACCACAACGATCCAATCAATTCCCAATTGACAAAAATCCTGTCCTAATTTTTTTTTTCTTGTTGGAGAAGCTGTTTCACTCATATGACACAATAGTGAAGGAAAGATTATTGCAACTTCCATTTCATGCCGACTTTAACCAAGTTTTACTATTAAATACTGTACACTACAGTCAACAGGAACACAATTCAGCAGTTCATTTTTGTTAAATTGTGTATTCTCTGTCTTCGCAGGTGAGCCCGCGCTAGCAAAGGAGAACAACTGCTTGAATGCAGCAAAAGCCTGCAACCTAAATGACACCTGCAAGAAATACCGTTCGGCTTACATAAGCCCCTGCACAAGCCGAGTCTCAACGGCTGAAGTCTGCAACAAACGGAAGTGCCACAAGGCCCTGCGGCAGTTCTTCGACAAGGTGCCACCCAAGCACAGCTACGGTATGCTCTTCTGCTCGTGTCCTTTAGGGGATCAGTCGGCCTGTTCTGAGCGCAGACGCCAGACCATCGTGCCAGCCTGTTCATATGAGGACAAGGAGAGGCCTAACTGCCTGACACTGCAAGCATCATGCAAGACCAACTACATCTGCAGGTCTGAACTCAACTTAAAATGTTATCCTCTTGAGCATTTTCTTAATATTTGTTAAGGTAATGAAGTTGTAATAAATGAATAAATCATTAACACTTTACTTCAATGAAAAGTTAGATTTTTGTCAATTTTTGGATGAAAGATCAAAAGGATAAACAATGCAGATTTATTTTCACAGCCTGCTTTGCTCATATTTACCAAGAGGGCCAATAATTCTGACCACAACTGTATATGTAATATTAAGTCTACTTTTTACATAAATTGTTATAAAATTGTATAATCTTTTTTTTTTTAATTATTTTATATTATTACATTATAAAACTACAAAAAAGAGGCATTTCACTACATATGTAATTGTAAAGTATGTCCATACATCCACACTTCATGGCAACACTTATCTTGTGTGCATTAACACATTGGCAGTGCAAACTGAGCTATTTAGAGGTGCTAAGAAATGCCTCACTGAATCTGAGAGGCAAGATCACAACATGCCATTTGTAATAACACATGTTCACCACTAGGGACAGACATGGCCATGAGCAGGTAAGCTGCATCTATTGGGAAATAAAGCGTTTATTAAGGTAAAGCAGGAGAGCACATCGCGAGGACAATCGAGGTGATTATTGAAGTCTAGCAATAAAAACTGCAGCCCTAAATCTGGTTTGTGCAGGAAGGAGGCAACCCCAGAGTCCTCTAAGTGGCTTGTTAAGGATTCATTAGCACAACGTGGATGTAGTTTTGCCAAGTAAACGTCTTTAGGCACAGAGAGAGCGACAGCTAATGACCCTGCTCAATCAGAAGTGCCGCCGCTCGGCATTCTGGGGGCACACTCAGACACTTATACAAATAAATGGAATATATTTGCACTTGCGCTCCGGGTCTGTACAGTTCACATTCTCCATTCTGGTCACTTTTTTCCTCATTATTTGTCTTTCTCTTTATATCCATCCTGTTCTTGTACCCATGATCGTTTTAAAGCTAGGTGTAGCCCCTAGCTGTACCAAGAGCTTCGTTGTAGTTGTGCAAATATCCCACACTAGTCCAACGCCACATGTCTTAGGAGACACAGCACAGCACATTCATTTACACATTCCTTCTCCGTCCTTAACACTATGACAGACTGCTGCTGAGAGTCTTCCAGCACATTTAACAGCCAAGAACTGTGTGTGCCGTTAGCTTTACAAACACAGATTTGGCAACATATGTTTTATTTCATTTATAATGAACAGTATTTAATTATAAAGTGATGTTGTTAGTACTCATTGTACAAGGTACAAGGTGATATAAGGTGATAACTATGCAATATAAAGTGTGTATGTGGTGTTTTAGGTCTCGTCTGGCTGATTTCTTCACTAACTGTCAGCCTGAGCCCCGCTCTCTCTCTGGTTGTCTGAAGGAGAACTACGCTGACTGCTTGCTGTCATACTCTGGTCTCATTGGTGAGTCTGTCTTGTAACTTGGATAAACAAGTTCATACAAAACATCTGAGAATCGTTGCATTTATGAATGTATCTTTCGTGCTGTGAACCATGAATAAATAAATTTGAATTAAATTGCAAATATATATAATATATAGCTTAATTTATTTGAATGTGTGTTTTTAAGGGATAATCCATGGCTAGTTGTGCATTAAACGATTTTAATGCAGAACATGAAGCGGAGCCTGCGGAGTACATTCAAGTCATTTATGCACAGCTAGACATGGATTATCCTGCTTATACCATGGTCTTTTGCCCGTATTGAAAAGTTAAAGCCGCGATTGATATTTGATTTAATTACTTCAAAAACAGCGACACATTACTACCTCCTTGCTCTGTGGTATAATGTAGCGATTCAGTAGTGAAGTTAATTTATTAATAATTTTATTGTTAATTTATTAAAAATTATTCGTGGTGTAAATATATATATATATATATATATATATATATGTATGTATATATATATATGTATATATACAAACCCGATTCCAAAAAAGTTGGGACACTGTACAAATTGTGAATAAAAAAGGAATGCAATGATGTGGAAGTTTCAAATTTCAATATTTTATTCAGAATTGATGACATATCAAATGTTTAAACTGAGTAAATGTATCATTTTAAGGGAAAAATAAGTTGATTTTAAATTTCATGGCATCAACACATCTCAAAAAAGTTAGAACAAGGCCATGTTTACCACTGTGTGGCATCCCCTCTTCTTTTTATAACAGTCTGCAAACGTCTGGGGACTGAGGAGTAAAGTTGCTCAAGTTTAGGAATAGGAATGTTGTCGCATTCTTGTCTAATACAGGCTTCTAGTTGCTCAACTGTCTTAGGTCTTCTTTGTCGCATCTTCCTCTTTATGATGCGCCAAATGTTTTCTATGGGTGAAAGATCTGGACTGCAGGCTGGCCATTTCAGTACCCGGATCCTCCTTCTACGCAGCCATGATGTTGTAATTGATGCAGTATGTGGTCTGGCATTGTCATGTTGGAAAATGCAAGGTCTTCCCTGAAAGAGACGACATCTGGATGGGAGCATATGTTGTTCTAGAACTTGGATATACCTTTCAGCATTGATGGTGCCTTTCCAGATGTGTAAGCTGCCCATGCCACACGCACTCATGCAACTCCATACCATCAGAGATGCAGGCTTCTGAACTGAGCGCTGATAACAACTTGGGTTGTCCGGATGACATGGCGTCCCAGTTTTCCAAAAAGAACTTCAAATTTTGATTCGTCTGACCACAGAACAGTTTTCCACTTTGCCACAGTCCATTTTAAATGAGCCTTGGCCCAGAGAAAACGCCTGTGCTTCTGGATCATGCTTAGATATGGCTTCTTTTTTGACCTATAGAGTTTTAGCCGGCAACAGCGAATGGCACGGTGGATTGTGTTCACCGACAATGTTTTCTGGAAGTATTCCTGAGCCCATGTTGTGATTTCCATTACAGTAGCATTCCTGTATGTGATGCAGTGCCGTCTAAGGGCCCGAAGATCACGGGCATCCAGTATGGTTTTCCGGCCTTGACCCTTACACACAGAGATTGTTCCAGATTCTCTGAATCTTTGGATGATATTATGCACTGTAGATGATGATAACATTGCAGTTTTTCTCTGAGAAACTCCTTTCTGATATTGCTCCACCATTTTTCGCCACAGCATTGGGGGAATTGGTGATCCTCTGCCCATCTTGACTTCTGAGAGACACTGCCACTCTGAGAGGCTCTTTTTATACCCAATCATGTTGCCAGTTGACCTATTAAGTTGCAAATTGGTCCTCCAGCTGTTCCTTATATGTACATTTAACTTTTCCGGCCTCTTATTGCTACCTGTCCCAACTTTTTTGGAATGTGTAGCTCTCATGAAATCCAAAATGAGCCAATATTTGGCATGACATTTCAAAATGTCTCACTTTCAACATTTGATATGTTATCTATATTCTATTGTGAATAAAGTATAAGTTTATGAGATTTGTAAATTAAATTATTGCATTCCTTTTTTATTCACAATTTGTACAGTGTCCCAACTTTTTTGGAATCGGGTTTGTATATATATATATATATATATATATATATATGTGTGTGTATATATATATAGGCACGGTTTCAAAGACAGGACTTAGACTAAGCCAGGATTAGGCCTTTGTTCAGTTAGGGTATTTAAGTAGCTTTTATAAATGTACCCTGAAAAAAAAAACATTACTGGTGTGCATCTTGAGACAAAACAATGGCACTGACATATTGTAAGATTTGTCAAGTTGCTTTCAGTTAAAACAGCTCAAACATGCAGTTTAGTCTGGGACTAGCTTAAGCCTTGTCTGTGAAACCGGGGAATAGTGTCTTATTAACTAATACTGGGTGACTGCTAGTTCTCTCCATACAATCCATTGAGATATGTATAGAGAAAGCCTTTGTAAAAACATGTTTGTTCTCTAGTTCTTTGTGTTTTGCTTGTGCTGGAAGTCTTCCCAATGTCGTGTGTGCACTACACAGAAACAGCAGCTGGACACACGGGAATACAGCAGTGCAGCTATTAATCTGTGATTAGCTCATGTTGTTGTTCTACCAGTGGGAGACTGTTTCACTTTGTGGGCTAACAGTGTCGTATCCCCACAGTATAGTTTTTATGAGGCAGACTGCACCAAAAAATTATTATTTTTAAAAAAGCTCAGTGAGAACAAAATAGCGACTAATCTAAGATGACAAGGCACACATCAAGCATATATTTATGCAGTCCTTTAAAATAAAAAAATAAAAAAATGATACTTTAATTTTTAAAATACAATATTCCTAACGAATGTAGAAACATGTCTTCTTTTGTTATCCAGGTACGGTGATGACCCCAAATTATCTGCGTTCACCCAAGATCAGCGTGTCTCCATTCTGTGACTGCAGCAGCAGTGGCAACAGCAAAGAGGAATGCGACAGATTCACAGAGTTCTTCACTGACAACGCCTGCCTGCGTGAGTTACTGCTCTGGTCTGACTCTCTCTGCTTCTGTGCAAAGTAAAATCTGAGGCATACTCACTGATTTATGTATACTTTGTGTTAGGGCTGAAAATGTCCTGCACAAGTCGTGCTTGCGAAGGTGGTTTGTGTTGATCATCTTGTTATTCTTGACTGTCATTATCGAACTTGTGCTCGAACTGATACAGCTAAACTGATTTCACAGTAAGCGTAGTTACAGTAGTGTTTACAGTGCCTCAGGAAGCCTCTGGAGCTGATACTCACCAGTTATGGTAAGGGCTGTTACATTTCTGACACATGCTCTAAGCGGTAGACCAATCACAACAGGGCTAGCTGACCAATCAGCACAGACTTCGTTTTTTTGGAAGGCGGGTTTTAAAGAAACCGAAACTAAAACAGAGTGTTCAGACAGAGCGTGAAAACAGGTGCTGCAACAATGTAAATTATAAGAAAAATTAGTTTTTTGAACATTACATTTTGTAAACGTAATCTATTAGACCCACAAAGACCCTCATTTCTTACCCATCCCATCCCAAGCCTCCGTTGCTAATAACAAAATTTCGTTTTAGAGCTAATAACAGAGGCTTGATATGCAGAGAGAGATTGATAGATTGCTTGAGCGTGTGTAAAATAGCTTAGTCTCTGCATCTCTCAACAATGTTCGGCAGCAGTGTCACTACTAATATCGAAGCTGTAAGTTTATCTGCTTGAAAAACAGCGCCATTACTTCCTGGGTACTGAAAAATGTCATGTAGTTTTGCTGATGCGAAACTATTTTATTGATAAAATTGCAGAGCAGACAAGTCTCTATGTGTGAATGTTTCTGTCTGTGTGTCTGTATATGTGCGTTTTATGGGAGAGAGAGCGGAAGAAAGAGAGTGTGCTTTCCATAATGAAATGCAATTTCATGAAGAAAACATGGAAATAGTTTGTCATTTTTATCCTATTTTTTGTTATATTTATTTGCTTGGTCAATGTCTTGCTGTTGCAGGTAGTAAGGACCTTTGAAATAACTGAAATCATTTGGCGAACTGATATGAAACTGTAATGCAGTCAAGACCTGCCTAGAACCACTTATCTGAGCTTTTAATAAAAAAAAAAAAAATGCACACCTTAGAATGTTCATCAATCAGTCAGAATCAAGCATTCAACAGCTCCGTGGTATAATACATAAAATAGGTGCGTCAATCTGTGCATCAAACAAAGGCTCCTAATATCTACTGTTAGTCTTGTTTTCTCTCCATTAAACTCTATGCCTCCAACCATGCCATCTCTCTCCCAACTGTCCATTTGTCTCATTCTCCCTTTGCACTGTCCATCTCTTCAGACTCCAGCAAGTTGTTTTCCAAGGCTTTTAGCTGTCCGCCTGTCAGCCCGTTTTTACCTCTGCCTCTAAAAAGCCCCTTCCATCTTCCTATTATGTGCACTTCTTTCTTTACCCTTTGCCCCATACATATCTCGCTCGCTACACTTCCCTGACTGCACCAAGTGTTTCCTTTTGTTCCCGTGAACTAATAGTATAGCGTGAAAACAGACAAAGTGGTAACAGCAAAGAGTGAGCTTTCAGGGAGGGCTTGTGAAAGTATAGGGAGGGCTTGTACTAAAAAAGATCCATGCAGGGATCAGTTTAGAAAGCACATGAACTAAGTTTCTTGTGCTGGACATTAAATCGCAGCCTTTGCAATTTGATAATCGCAATATTAATCGTGCTGCTAACAGAGCTCTAAATATCTAAATAATATAATCTAAAACTAAATAATATATACTGTAGTTTTAGGTAGTGCATGCAGTTGTAGTTGTAGTTTGTTACTTATATATTATATATTTGGTTTAAATAAAAAATGTGACTAGTAGGCAAAAAAGTTAAAGGGTTAGTTCACCCAAAAATGAAAATTCTGTCATTAATTATTCGCCCTCATGTCGTTCCACACCGTAAGACCTTCGTTCATCTTCGGAACACAAATTAAGATATTTTTCCTAAAATCTGATGGCTCAGTGAGGCCTGCATTGCCAGCAAGTTAATTGACACTTTCAGATGCCCAGAAAGCTACTAAAGACTACTTTTTGTGCCCAAAAAAACAAAACAAAATAACGGCTTTATTCAACAAGATCTAGTGATGGGAGATTTCAAAACACTGCTTCATGAAGCTTCGAAGCTTTACGAATCTTTTGTTTTGAATCAGTGGTTCGGAGCGTGTACCAAACTGCCCCCCAGTGGTGAACCATTGAAATTTCGAAACACTTTTGACGTAACGAAGCCTCGTTTACTAAAATCACGTGACTTTGTCAGTTTGATACATGCTCCGAACCACTGATTCGAAACAAAAGATTCGTAAAGCTTCAAAGCTTTACGAATCAAAACAAAGAGACACAACGGGCACAAGGACACAACACATTTACAAGGATAAGTACTATGACGTAACAAGAGTCTACATGGAATACTTGAACTTTTAAAAATGCACACCACAAACTGTTTCACATCAGGACCATTTACAATGAATGAAGTAGTGAAGGCAAATAGATGATTAAAATGATGATAAATGTAAAAATTGGTGACCAGTCAAAATCTTTCTCTAAACCACTGCACTAAAGACAGCAAATAGTTTAGAATTCAAAATCAGATCGTCAGATCTTCAAAATCAGACTGGCATAGGGCAGGGTGGATTCACTGTAGGAAGAGTGTATCTATGAACAGTCTGAGCTTAATTTGATTTGTTTCTTTTAGTGCTGAGGGCTTTGAGGGGATGTTGAAGGAGACTCTTCAGGAGGTTAAACTGGGTTAAACTGCTTCTTTATTGTTCTATCTTTCTTCCCCTCTCTCTCTCTCTTTCTCATTACCTCATTCTCTCGTGTCTCATTACCAGATTTCAGTGTTAAGGCATCCTGACAGTTCTGGGGGTTCGTTCCCAGCGCCGTCAGTATCTGGGTGTTTAGAAGGCTATGACGAAGCGCTTTGGCCTCACACCCTACACTCGCCCCTGAGCGTTATGCGTCTGTCTGCCCTTGGAACACACCGTCCTCAGCACAGGCTAGAGCAGAGCTTCAGCAGAACAGATAGCATCGAGTAAAACTGTGAGATTGCTCAAAGGTTATTAAATATATTAAGTTGGAAATGTTTTTTTTTTGTTTTTGTTTTTTTTTTCTTTCTTCTTATATTTACCTTCACCTTTATACTTTTACTTTTTGAGTTTGGTGGCAATACTCAAACTGTTGTACAGCACTGGCACAGTAATAAGAGTGCTTCCCAAAAACATACTGGCCCAATCTAAAAGACACAGTGGGGTCTAAAAAAATCTGAGATTCAAAATCTAATTTAAAGCTAAAACACTAACACTAAAACAAATAAATTTTACTGTATATACTTATAAGTTCGGTATACATATAAAAAATATTTTTGAAATAAGTTCATAATATGTTCACCAAGGGTGAATTTATTTGATCAAAAATATAGTAATACTACAGTGCAGTAATATACAGTGAAAACACAGTAATATTTTGGACAGTAATAGCTGAATATTCAGCAGCTATTACTCCAGTCTTCAGTGTCACATGATCCTTCAGAAATCATTCTAATATGATGATTTGATGCTCATGAAACGTTTATAGTTATTATAAATGTTTATAGTCATCAGTTGTGCTGCTTAATATTTTTGTGATAGTTTTTGGCAAATAGAAAGTTCAAACGAACAGTTTTGTAACAATGCGTGTTGTTGAAAAAAAACTAAATGCAAGTGTTATTTACAACAGAAAAATGTGCTTATTTTAAGATGGTCTTCATTTCGTCAGAAAAAAAAATCACAAAAACAGTAAACAGTAGCCTGATATTGCAGTACATTTTCCTGTCTTTGAAACATAAAACCTTGTGGATATGAAGGTCTCCAGACATCAGCTGGTGGAGTGTAGAGTGGATTCAGAGAACATGACTCATTGAGAGACATGCACATGAGAGGAAACTACACGATTCATCTGCTGAAGAAAATGTGTCAGGGCTCATAGACTCAAAACAACGATCAAAGCGCTCAGAGCCTTGTGGGTCTTTTCCAGTATTTCCTAGAGAGATGGAGAGAAAGCATCTAAAAATAGCAAACAACACATTCATCATGTGTTTGCTCAAACTATTTACTTGTGAGTATGATAAAATTAGAGGAGGAGATGAAAAAGAAACATTAAGAGGCAGCGTAGCGACAGAAAGAACTTAGCACTATGAGAGAGGGCGGACATTTCTGATAAAGAACAACATCACAACACAACAACAACACACATACTGTACCAAACATACTTGGATTTTTCTTAAAAACACTTCACAGACTAGTGTGCTGTCTGTGCTGTTTCAGTGGAGATGGCAGGGAGAGCATGAGCCTGTCAGAGGCCCATATAATGAGGCAGCAGATCCTAGTTCTGGGAAAGGCTGGGTTGGGGAAGGGCCAAACTAAAAGTTGGGGCAAATCCAAGTCATTTCCAGTCTTTCACATATGGAGAGTCAAATATGCATCATTTCCGGTCTTGACACAAGCTCTCAAAGCAAACAGCACATTATCTATTAACTATGTTAATATCTCAGGTTTAGTAGTTAGCGATAACTGTCCTTGCAGTCACTCTGTCATATACTGAATGGTACACACTGCTGGTCCTTCTGTTAAATCAATGATTATAAATCTCAGAGAAAGAGAGATCAAGCTGATGGTCTATGCAGATGCTTTTCATGTAGAAAATCAGAAACATATAAACATCACCTGTCATTATACAGGGCAATTTTCATGCCCTTAGTTTCGTTATTTAGCATCCATGAGTTCATTCTCTATGCATATATGTTATTTGATATATTTAGAGAAACCTGTGCTACATGCATATACAGCATGCACATAAATATGTATATGAATTCCAGTATTTAGGCCTTGATTTACAGTCGAACACATTTGAAACACTAATAAACAGTCATGCCACTCTGATTTTATAGTAAACATCTCCCAGACTATCACGTTGACAGCAGACAGGAGGCAAAACCTGTCCACAGTGTTTATCTTGTATATCTCTGTATTGGCCTTCCAGTTAATTATTGAATATTTCATATCTCTCTTTTAATAGGAGGTATATACTGTCTTTGCTCTTTGTATATAGGCAATGCGATCCAGGCGTTTGGAAATGGGACTGATGTGAGCGTGTGGCAGCCAATGCCCCCAGTGCAAACCACCGCCTCTATGACAACACCATCCCAGAGGGTCAGGGATCGAGACAAATTACCTAATGCCATAGAACCGGCAACACACATCAACCATCTCAACCCGGCTGATAACTCCCTCTACCAGTTCTGTGGTAGCCTCCAGGTCAGTGGAAGTATTGCAGACATAGATCTTCATGTTTCATGTATGTATTGTGGGTTTGGTGTACTGTATGTGCCCCAGGGAGTGCAGGGTTTTAAAACAGACTATGTGTTTGTGGTCCTTATGTGTTCAGAGTTAATAAATACCTCTTGAAAAAAATGTTTTTATGAAGGGAATAGTTCAGTTGTGTATGCTTGATTTGAGAGAGCTATACTACGTCATAGGGGAGGGCGATTTGTCACTTCTTACTCCACTGAATATTTCTCAGGGGTAGGTTTAGTTTTAAAAAGTAAATTTTCAAGTAAAAACCTTAAAGTCTTGCTTACAAAAAAGAGCTATTATCAATGTTGTCAAACTATATTGGGTCAGTTGTCACAAAGGTAAACAGCGTATTAGGGTGCGTTTACATGACAACAATGTACTAAAAACAGAAAAGTTTTACCTTTACGTTTTCCGAGTACGGACAACAACATTATCAAAACAATCCCCATTCACATAGATCTGCGAAAATGACTAAAAACACTGTATTATGCATGCCAGGCCAGTAGTTGGCGCTGTCTGTTTGAAAAGAAACACCACGTGCCTATAGACTGAACATGTAATACGCAAGTGCATAATGTCACCGTTGTCACAAATTCCCATTTTTGTAATTTACATGGAGGCGATAACAGTATCATTTTCAAAAACTTGCACTTTGAAACCAGTTTTCAAAAGTTTGTTTTCAGGCCCCCAAAATGTCATTGTCATGTAGATGAACGGGCAAAACGCATACAAATTTTCCCGTTTTAGTTGGTTTAAATGGCCACTTAGATGCTACTATATCATATCTCTTTTTCATCAACACTTGACCCATTAATACTAACATTTTCTATTCCATTTCTATGCTATTTTTTCTATTTATTAAAAAAAAACCTTTCCACATGTACTGTGCTAGACTAACTGGGATTTTTGTTGGCTTAACTGCTTCTATTGTTCTTATTTTTAAGTCGCTTTGGATAAAACCATCTGCTAAATGATTAAATGTAACTGTAAATGTCTCTCAACAAAATTTAAAGATTAAAACAATTATGAAGCAAAATGTAAAACAGCAAAAATGTAAGGTAACACTCAGAAATGGCCAACAGAAATTTAATTATTGAATTGAATTTATATATATTTACCTTCATTACAAGGTTGACTCTTATTTGTACCATCTATAATAGAAATGTTGTAATATTCACAGCCTACATAATTTTCACAAAAAAAAATCCTAGGTGTTTGAAGTCAGCAACATTTGTGTAATTGGACTTTTGATTGAAAATCTTGTAAGTTCAGCATTTCTGTAGCTCAAACAGTAGGGTTTGGTGTTAGCAACACCCAGGTCATGGGAACGATTCCCAGGGAATGCATGAACTGATTAAAATGTATACGTTGAATGCAACGCAAGTCAATTCTAAAAGTGTCTGCCAAATTCATAGATGTACTGAGATGCAGCCTTTGTGACAACTAGCCTTGCTGCACATACAAATACAAATTTACAATGACTCAGAGCTGGCCATATATGGCATTTGTCTTTTAATTAGAGACAAGGCAAATATATAATCACAGACATTAGGGCGAACACACACTCACACCCATACACTCCAACAGAGAGCAGCACAGCAGCGGGAGAAAGTGGTTTTGAGAGTGAAGTTAATGAGTTTACATGTTTCTGTATTAGCCTCGCTGCTAAACGTAGTCCTCTGAGGGGGAGCAGCTGTCAATGTGAAAATGAGGAGAAGAACAGAAACAGGGAGTGCAGACTCATGGGATATGTCTGTCAGTCTTTCTTCATCGGTTTCAAATGATCGCAGCACACGCAGCTGACCTCCAGGAAAACTAGCGAGACGACTCCAGCATGCAAATGCCATGTTAACGCGGCCTTTGTTGCATATTAAATGACTTATCTCTCACTCTCGTTAAGAAATGGGATGTTTACAGCCAGCTTTACTGCTTGCGCCCCCCTTTAGTTATATGGTAGAAAGGGTTTTTGCCTTTGCATGTTTTCGTGTGGGTAAATTGACAGAGCCAGATGTGCATTACCACCCTCAAAACAAAGAGACATATGGTAATATCTCAACTTGTGTAAAAGTGTGTCAAAATGCAAGTACTGAGCACATTTATTTGCTGAATTACTGAATGCTCTGCTTTAGCCATACAAGACAGTTCTCGGTTCAGTGTGAACTCGTGTTCTAAATATACAATTAAAGTGAGAAACTCTCTGCTTAGTATGCTGTCAAGTGATTCAGTGAGATTAAGGGCCAATTTCATGAGTTTTGTTCTCTTTTTCCTTTTCTTCTTCCTTTTTTGGACTATTAGAGTGACATATCTTGCACTTCGGGAGTGTTTTTGCTTCAATGTAATTAAAACAGCACTTGATATGTACAGAGAACAATTATCCAACTTTTTTGTGCCTGAGAATTATACTTATTTTTTGTTGGTTTGGTTTATTTCTTCAATTTTGAAAATGTTTAAAGGGTGCTAGAACCACTCTAGGAGAAATTAATCATTGATATTAAACCTCAAACCCTCTTTCTGCTGGTCTGTAGATGCGGTTGTTTATAATGTTTCATGCAGGCTGAGGCATTGCTTTATCATGCTGGGCTCTGGCTTAGATTCAAGACGGCTGCTTTCAGGAGGATACCAAACCACTAACACGCAGGAATCCATTCATTATACTGTCACCAGCTCTCCTATATCACCACCACTTCTCACTTCCTTAGACACACATACCTGTACACAAGTACACACACATAAGGAAGTGAAATTCATACTTAACTGTATTCTACTGAAAGGGCTACATTTAAAATGGTAAAATTTGATCATTGTTTTTGAGAAATACTCAAATGAGAATCTTGCAGTAACCTACCTGCTATGATTAGTATTTATTTTAACTTACTTCTCTATAGTTGTATTGACACTCTATCTGAGGACAGAATTGCAATAGCATTATAAAGCACGCTACTAATACAATGCAATTAACGGCTATAAAATTGCAGCTATAAACACCAGTCTGAGTGTTTTGCTATCGATTATCTGCTGTGGATCATCTTGGAGCATTATTGTAATACAACATAAAATGTTGTTTGGAAAGGATTTTCTTGGTCCAAGATGATATTTAATTTCGATCGGATTGATTTAATAGAGCTTTATTTTTCCTTTCTAGGCTCAGAAGCTGAAGACAAACAATACAATAGATGTGTTATGTTTGGTAAGTATGCTTCTTTTCATGCTACAATGACATTGACAGCACATCTCAAACCAGACATATCTCCGATATATGTCAAGTGCTATTGAAAGGATGAATCATAATGAAACAAAATAACAAAGATAAAGCAGTAATTATCTCATGTCACATTAGCCCAGTTCGGCTGAACTTTGACACAGCACTAGAGGGCCCTTCCCGCCCGGTATGCACATGATCTTTGCGGTGGGCGATGGCAAAATGTGAACGTTGCTTATCTTCTGCCTTTTAAAGTTCACTAAATGTCATTGTACATAATAAAAGCAACATTATATGCTAGAATGACATTTAGTGTTGCAGCGGCAGGTCCAAACAGCCCTAAAAATGGACCTCTTTTCAGCGAACAATTTAATTTCAGAATCAAAGAGCTTTTTTAATCTCTTAGACATCTGAACCCATGTTAGGTATAACTCAGACAGAATGGCATTTTTATTTTTGAAATAATTTTATTTTTGAGTTGGAAGTTTTTTTTTTTTTTGCTGTTCTGTTGGACACTTTTATAGTGTTACAACACATTAGCAATTGTTTGCAAGGTGAAAGTCCTGTTCTTTTCTTTTTAAATGCGTTACGGTGTATTGAAAGCCTTTAAAAGCCAAGCACATATGCGTACAATTTCTGATAGAAGAGTTCAAGGTAAAATATCATAATGGAAAAATATGTGAATTTATGACTTATCTAACTATCTCTTGGCTGCTTAGAATAAATGTTTATCAGCTTTCTCACATGTTCACCATTATGTTCCTTTAAGGACCCACAGATCAATGACCCCAGCTCCTCCAATGCCATCTCCGGGAATTCGTCCGCTCGGCAGGCGTCTCTATCAGGCCTCCGCTATCTGCTGCTCCTACTGGCTACCTCCTTGTACTGCATCTTCACCGCATCGATGTTGTAGCCACTTAAGAACATAAAACATGGACAGTCACAAATTTGTACAAAGTCGATTGCTGTTCCTGGTCAATCTGTTGTACTCAGTACTCTCTCTTTCTCTCTCTTAGTCCATCCCATCCTCTCTCTCTCTCTCTCTCTCTCTCTCTCTCACTGTTCTGTTTTTAAGAGCTTTTGTTGATGTTGTTGATGCAACGAAACAAAGTGGTCTTGGTGTACTCGAGTTTCTGTCTCTTCCCTCCTGATTTTTGCATCGGAAGATGAAACGTGAAAGAAATGCAAGAGCTCCTCGGAATCATTGCAGCATTCCCATGTGATGTTGTGCCGTCTACGCAACCGCTGGTGTTTTGAGGGCCAGAAATCATAAGGACTCCTGTCACAGCAGTAGAGATTAATCTTATCTGTGCGTATGTGTACTTAAAGATGCAGTGTGCACCATCCAATGCTCACTGGTACACACAAAAACAGCAAAAGACACTATAGAGATGTGGTCACTGTTTATTTACACAAATTGTCTTCTGTCTATCTTTTATTTTGGTTGACGTTTTGGTGAAAATTAGATTCTCACAAATTGTGCTTCTCCTCTGTAGTTTTTCTACAGCATCATTGGCCTGTTTGTAGGTCAAACATATCAAAAAACATTTGCAAAACAGCTAGTCATAGAAAGTGAAAGGAGGGTTTAGAGGAGAGTTTACTGATCGAGAGTTTCCAGCCCAAGCTTAACTAAAAAGACCTAAAGGAAGTAACTCGTCTGATAATACATGAAGGAGCCTATTTGACAATTTTGCTCTTGTTTGTCATGGTGTGTTTGTGTGTGTGGCTGCACGTGTGTATGTTTAATGCTGTTTGTATGTCTGTTTGTTTGAACATAAGGAGGTCACAGGTTGACTGGATGGATGTGTCAATAGAACTGGGGTTTCATAACTCTTACGCCACAGTTTCCAGAGAAAACATGGACTGAGGCCGGAAAGCCATTGGTTTTTGTGTAATCAGGCCATATGTAAAGGTTCTATGTTACACTTGCATATACAAGTATCTGTAATTTGCACATCACCACTCACCAGGCTAAACTAACCGGCATCCACATATTTATCGAGTGTATGCTGCCTTTCTGATGTTGCTTTGACAGGGATTTTCATACTTCGGCCCAAATGAAACATGCAAACTAGTCATGTATGTATTATATACTGTAGCCAGTTTTTTGTACTGTATGTCTACACAAAAGTTACTGAAAGAGTCAGTATCGGTGATCCTGCATCACAGTTACTTAAAATCAGTGAGAATTCTATATGTCAATATGAGGCATGTGCAGTTTAACCACCTCAGCGGTATACGTTAAAAGAGTCTATGACATGCTGCTTTGGTTCATGTGGCATTTTGAACAAAAAAAATAATGTATTGTTGTACTTCATGTTATTTACAGAACATTTTAAGTGCTACATTAAAAAAAACACACAAACATATATATACTTCAACATGAACTATGTTTATAGAGCCTGCTATATTTAAATTGGGATCTGGTTGTACAATGTATTATCATATTGGATGAGGATTTATTGCTTTTCTCAGTAACTATATATACACTATATATTTTTGTTTAGAGATAACAGTACAAATTAAAGACTTACATCTGTTATTATTGCTGTCCTGTAGTATCCCAAATGAAGAAAATGAACAGCCATTTTAGTATAACACTATGCTATTGTTTTATGGTAAGCCAAAATGAAAGGGGAAAAAACTCTTATTTTTGTATCTTTTTGCATTATGGGTTTATTTATTGTAATGTTGTCTTTCCTGCTGGTAAGCAGTACAGGAACTTTAAAAGTATGAACATTAAAAAACCAAGCATGAGAGATAGAAATGCAATAAAAGCTATTGGACACAGTGTATAATGGATTCTACGCAGGCTTTCTGCAGTGGTCTGGTGTTTTTGGATTTGAATGCAGTTGCTGTGTGCTTCAGATGGGAACAGGAAAGTAAGAATGCCACATTGTAAAATCTATATTTCTCTATATTCACATGTTATTGCTCCAGAGCATTTAAAATGCAAACACAAGATTCCTCCACAATCTGTCACATTTCTTCTTAGCTTGTGAAAATGTAAAAAGTATTCTATGAAAACAATTAAAAATGTTGACACACTCACCTTTGTTGTTGTCTCTTCTTGTGTCAAGGGTTTCGTTTTGTTGTTTTTTTTTTTTTTTTTTTTTTTACGTACAGTTGTGGTCAGATCTATTGGCAATTAAAGGGTGCCAATAATTGTGGCCAACATGTTTTGGAGAAAAACATTTCATAATGTGATTTTCCCCCCACTTTAAATTATTTTCCTTCAATGAAAGGTTAGATTTTTGCTAATTTTATGAATTAAAGATCAAAAGGATAATCAATGCAAATTTATTTTTACAGTCATCTTTGATCATTTTTACCAAGGGTGCCAATAATTCTGACCACAACTGTAAGCAGGATGTATAAGAAGAATTTAGCCTAAATAGCCAAGGCAATAATTTTGTTCACCAAAGGAGACAGCAATAGGTCAGTGATGGCTGCTTTGAGGGCTGCACAATTAACTTTTTCACATTTGCATAATTTCCAAAACAAAAGTTTTGTTTTGTGGACAGAAATATTCAGCATTAAAAATAAAAAGTTCAAGGGTTTAACGTTTGAAAGACATTAAAGGGGTCCTATAATGCCCTTTTTACAAGATGTAATATACAATCAAACCAAAATTTATTCAGACACCTTGAACATTTCATTCATTAATACAGTTTATTCACTATAGTTAAAAAAAAAATATATATATATATATATATATATATATATATATATATATGACAAGAAAAAATATGAAAAATTTCACCTTAATTATATCAGATAACACTTAAGCAAAATATGGTCAGGTGAAAGTGTCTGAAATTTTTTGGTTCCAATTTTTTTTTATAAATTTTACTGGTAGTCCACTGTATGAATAATTTTTGGGTATAATATGTCACAGCTTACTTTTTTTTTTTTTTTTTTTGTGCCATCCTCACTTACATAAATGAACTATAGTGTCCTGCACCCACTAGTAAAAATATATCAAAAATGTCAATAATTTTTGGTTTGACTGTATGTCTCTGGTGTCCCCAGAATGTGTCTGTGAAGTTTCAGCTCAAAATATCCCACAGATCATTTATTATAGCTTGTTATTATAGCAATAGTCAAATTTGCCCCTATTTGGGGGTGAGCAAAAACATGCCGTTTTTGTGTGTCCCTTTAAATGCAAATGAGCTGCTGCCGCTTTCCAGAAGAGGGCAGAGCTTTAACAGTTTGCACTGTTAAACAGCGACAAAGCTGGATCTCACACGCAGCCAAAACGACGATTGTCAGTAATGGTGTTCAGCCTTACATTGCTCAAACCGGAGTCGGACACTTATGGAGAGACTCAGGAAGGTTTCTGAACGGTTAGTGGAAATCCAGCTTTAGTGCAAATCCAGCTTTAAATTGACCCTCGTTTTTAAAGCAGTCCGGCGTAAAACGATGACATGGTAACAACACTGTACTACAACAACTCTTCTTCTTCTCTAGCAGCCCAACATGGCCTTGCCACCTTTGTTGCGTGTTTTCGGAGGTAGGGTTTATGTACATTTTAGGGTTAGTGATGTCACTAACCCGGGAAGAAACTCGTTGTAGTCCCTACCAGCCATTTGTTGTAGTCCTTAAACGGAGAATTCTTTAAAAGAAAATATCTCCATTTACATTGAACTTTGAACATTGTAACTTTGCAGACGTTGTTTATGCTCTAACAGCAACATTACACACTAACTATAATCAACCACCCCTTTAAAACAAATATTCATATTGTAAATTTACTGTTCCTGGTCAATGTCAATGCAAAGACAATTTCTTTTTTTTTTAAACTCTATTCGATTTGATCACTGAAAAAGATCTTAGTTGGTTCTTATAAAGACTGAACCCAAGTGTGTATACTCTTAAAGAGCAACTATTCCATTGGCTGCAGAGTGTGCAGCCCAAATCATGCAGCCCCTCTCCTTATCTACACTTGTGACTGTACTGCCGAATCAGCACTAACATGCTGTGTCCTCACTGCAGTAGTGTAGTATAAAAAGAGCAGAGTGAGAAACTCGGGTACCTCTCTCGTGCTTGACTCGAACCAAGAGGACCATGAAGAGGCTCGCTTCATATGTTTTCTTTGTTGTCTGTTGTGGTCTGGCGTTGTCCCGTAAGTAATGGCAATGCAATACTAACAATATAATTTTTAAAATACCTCTGGGGTAAGAGAATTAATTTAGACTGCTATTATCATTTCATCTCTTTTTTTGCCTTTGCGTTTGTTCTGTAATCAATATAATACTACTGTACGGGTCAACCAGTGTGGGTTCACATTATTTTGAAGAGTTTTTAATGCCTTAAACATTTTATATAAACAACAGAGACAAAAACAGAGAGAAAATGTTTGAGGGAGAAGGTCATCACATTCCCAGAGCTGACCACCAGCAGCTGGGTGAAGCTCCACCCGAACGACTCCTTGGATCTGTCTGCAGCCACCGTGTGTTTGCGATTCTACACTGACCAAGTGTCCACCAGCTCATGTCTGTTTTCTCTGGCCACACCTTCCTACCCTCAAGACTTTTCTTTATCTTGGTCAGCTGACAGCAAACAATACCAGATGTATATTCATAGCGCCCCTGTTCTGTTCAAAGGGTTGTCACTCAAACTAAATCAGTGGAACTCAGTGTGTGCGACCTGGGATGCCACCAGTGGTCTTGCACAGATGTTTGTGAATGAAGTAGCCAGCATTAAGAAGATGGTGGGCCCTAAGGTATCTTTTAAAGGAGCGCCTGTCATAACACTCGGCCAGTATCAGACCCAATATGATGGAGGGTTCCAACAATCCTATATCTTCACAGGTTTTGTATCAGATGTGCATGTGCACAAAGAAGTCCTTACCTCCCGCCAGATTAAGACCTACATGGAGGCAAAGATCAAATACAAACTTGGTGATTACGTTAACTGGCACAATCTGAAATACACCATTGCTGGGTCTGCACAAGTGGAAGAAAAGCAGCAAGTAACCTTCTATACCAAAGAAGAGCCGATATAGTGCACTGCTGTGCTGCAATGTCATTGTAATGTCATGAGAAATGAATAAACTTCTTGACAGTGAACTCAAGTCTGTGCTGGCTTTTCAATGTTGACCAAATAAGAGCAGTCTAATGGACTTGAAATTAGTTTCAGATTTTGGTGGTTTAATGATCAGCTTGAGTAAAGTTGGCCTTCAGTTTGTATGTATTCCCACCCACTCACTCTAAACACATAATAGATAGAGTGGCATCATTTACCACTAATATTGTGAAATGACCCACGCAAGTTAATTTTATCAATAGCAACATTCTGAATGTGAGTTTTAATTTTCTGTACACTAATTTGTTAACCCACATTTTTCTTTTCTTTCTTTTACTTGCACTGTACAGTAAAACCTAAAATAGGAAAACAAACAACTAAAGGTGCAAACCTCTGAACACAAGTGTTGTTAGTGTTAACTAACTATTGAAAATCTTAATAAATACATAAATACAAAATTGAAATGTTGCATTGGAAAGCAACTAATTTAAATAAGTTAAAGCACTAAAATTAGTAAAACTAAAACTGGAATCAAAATAAACTAATAAAAATGACAAAAGTACATAACAAAACTACTAAAACTCAAACTGAAATTAAAATGAAAAATGAAAATATAAAAACAAAAACTAATTCACAATATTAATGAATACTGTAAGTAATACTAAAATAACACTTCTTAATGCATACAAACAAATAATTACCCTGAGGTCCAATGCACTGGTCCACATTACAAATGTCCTCCTCAAACGTCCATCAGAATGTCTTCCCAAAATAATAAATAAATAAATAAAAATAAACAAAAAAATAAAGGAAGCATCTAATATTAAATAAATTTTGGGTTAAAATTTAAAGGTGCATTTAATAGGCTTTATGTCAAACATCACATGAACATGAAACAGGTCTCAATGCACTATAAAAAGTAATACACTATATCTACTCAATAAAATAGCAACAGATTACAAGCAATATTATTAATTAAATTCAACATATAAGAATTGAGTTAGAATTAATCAAATTAATTCCTTAAAAGTCAACCATTTAAAATGTGTAAAATTAGCAAACACCATTACAAAAACCACAAACTGACATAAAAAGCAAAGAGTCAAACTGCCCAACTAAATAAAACACTGATCACCATAATAGTGACATTTTCAATAAAATCAACATGACACAAGAACACAAGAATCAACATCAACATCTAAACTTCTGTTAATTCTTGTGTTTCTCTTTCCTTCAGTGATTCTGCTTATCATCATCAGGTGTCTTCAATGTTGGCAATAAAAAATAAAGAGTTCTTAATTCATCTTTGACACTGTCTGTTATTCAGATATTTTTGTTTAAATTTTACTCCTTTTAAATGGTTGACATTTAAGGAATTAATTTGATTAATTCTAACTCAATTTTATTTATTGAATTTAATTAATGCTTGTTATTGCTTGTAGTTTGTTGCCAACATTTTATGGAGTAGATATAGCGTATTACTTTTTACAGTCTGTTGGAGAAAGTGTTAACAGCAGTATTAACTGACAGCGATATCTATGGACTTTTAAGGTAATCAACTAGTTATTTTTGTTGTTGGCGTATTATTCAATTTTATTATCCGATTGTTAGTGTGAAGAAAAAAAAGCTATCAATCTGCATATGAAATGGAGATTGGTTATGCTCACCTTGCTCAAGGCATCTTGAGTAAAACAGCTTTATATTTAACAAAGCACATACAAAAGACTGGTTTTACAGACAGTGCTGGGTATAACTGATTACATGAAATGTGGATTACATAATCAGATTCCAAAAATCAAGTACTTGTAATTAGATTATATTACATTTTAAAATACTCGTAATCAGACTACAGTTTGTTTGTTTGGGTTTTTTTTTACAATTTTTTTGTTTTTTATTGATTGCATGACTACATTCACACAATGGCAGTAAACCATTATTGATTCTCCCTATAATTCTTCTTTTTCATGTTTTAAATTTTCCTTTCTAAAATTTCATATTGCTTAAATTGCTTATCCAACTTTTCCAGCTTATCCAACATCCAGAAAGTCTTCTAGTTTGGTAAAATTGCACACACAGACCAGCCTCTAGTCAGGCTGTAATTACATGGAAAATAGAGATGCCACAAAGCATTTGACCACATGATGCACTTCATGTTGTTGATAACAAAAGAATGGATTAATATATTTTCTTTCTCTCTGTATTTTATATCAATATGGTACAATATTATGTTTAATTCAAAGTGATAAACAAATTAGGTCAAAAGTAATCTAAAAGTAATCCAATAATTATATTATCTAAAATATGTAATGTAATGGATTACGTTACTAACTACAATTTTTGTTGTGTCATTTGGTAACGGACTAAATTTGTAAGTAATCTAAAAGTTTGCTGCACATAACCCCCCTTCTTCAGCTAAAGTTTGCATCGTTGTTCGTTTGCTTTAAGTACCGATATTACAATGGTGTTAGATGCTGCACTGCCATCTCTCGACGTGGATCAGCATGACGTCTCTGAGTTTTATGTAAATTACACTGATTTAGAAAGCGGTCAACACAATGAAACACTACTTCGTATCTTGAAATGAAGCAATCACACATTACCTACTGTGCTCTTAATTATAGGCTATATAAACTGACTTTCTAAAATATACTTGATATGTTTTCAAACAAAAAAGACATGATGAAATGGGAAATGTTATGTGGAACATGATGATGTAAAGCACTCCATGTTACTGTTAAGAAGTACATGGCCATCATACTTCACATTACAATGTCCAAATTTGTAATAGAGTTGTAAAATTACCCTCCCAGTTAATCAAACATTCTGTGTTATAGTTATAAATGAATACCTTCCTTGAAATCCCTTCTCCAAGATGTTTAAACTTGATTTTTGAGAAATTTCATCAGATTTCTCTGCTGTTATTTAGACTGATGAATGAAAATTAAGCTCTTGAAATATCCAACTAATGAATGAATGCGGCTCCTCACAGACATGCACGAATTAGATCATATTTACCAAGACTTTTCGTGTGACCGTTTTATGGGCTGTAATTTGTACGGAATAATACTATTACATTAGTATGGAGAGAGCTGGCAGCATGGCTCATATTGGCTCATGTTGTGTGGTGTCAGGGGCCAGGCTCAGGTGCCTCAGGCATGTGGGTTCCTAACACACATCGGCAGGGGAGAACAGCTATCTTTACCATGACAGCCCCTAACACCGCATCCATAACCGTCCAATAATGAAGACCCACCTCATGCAAGTCTGATAAGTGTCTTGAGGCAAAGTTTGAGTCTTGAAATGCGAGGGACAATATGTATGCAGAAGATTGCTGCGTTTCTTTGATATGCAGTGTGTTGTTTATTTAGAGTGGTCTGATAGGGTTGAGTGTGTATTTGAGTGTGCAGGTCTCAGCACTCAACCAGAAGAGTTTGGGACTATTTTGCTAACTTTTGATATGTAAACATTGACTTTAAAGGGTCTGTAAAAGATGCAAGCCATCAGAACTTAAACACTGATCTAAACACACCCCCTCTTTTTATAGCTCTGCTGCTTTGGCATAACCATGGTATTTTACCTGTCAATCAGTAGCTAGACACCTGTTTTCAACCACTTTGAACCGCTCCTCCGGCAATACAAAGCTTTAGAGATGTTCACACTCGTCTTCTTTGGCCTCTTCATTTCCTTCTGTCTTCCAATTCCATTTAGCACAAATTTTGCATGCTCCAAACTGCTCCAAGTTTATAAAGTGCAACTATCGGGTTTCAGAAGTAAAAATCTCATTTATTTTCTCCATAGAAGACTTTCTTTTTTTTTTAACGATAACTTATAAACCTTTAAAGACAGACCTACCTGTGAGCTACGAGGTTGTATAAGCTTTTGCTAAAACCGTGTGTCTGCAATATTTTTTTAAATAATAATCGCATTCAACAGCAGAATTCCTGGTGAAAAAAAAAAACTACATTACCCATGATTCTGCAGAGAACTTTCCACCAATCAGAGAACTATGCCAGGCAAATTGTGGCAAAAGAACACTTTAAAATCCGCCAATCTCCAATGAAGCACTGTAAATGATGCTCTCAAACTACTTAAATATTTGTATGCTTATTTTGCAGCTATCATAAATCGTTTCTATATAAAATCAGCATGTTTAAATTGCTTTTAATTCCAATTATGTTGCTTATTATGCTTCATGGGATTGTAGTTCTTACCCTCATTAAAGCCATTAAGTATACAGTACAAGCTTTGTCTTTTTGTCCAATTTGACTTTTTTGCTTCAAATCAAAGTTTGTAATGTTGTTATTCACCTTGTAGCTGGTTGGTTTGGGTCTTTAGAATTCTTTAATGAAGACTTTTTAAAAATGAATGGGAAAAATAGTTCTGGATCCAAGAAGACAGAAAAAGTGGGCGGGCACTGTTGCACTCTGTTAAAAGTAAAGTGAAGTGATGTGTAGCCAAGTATGGTGTCCCATATTCGGAATTTGTGCTCTGCATTTCACTCATCCAAGAGCACACACACAGCAGTGAGTATTGAACACACACACACTCACTGTGAACACACACCCGGAGCAGTGGGCAGCCATTTTGTGCTGCGGTGCCTGGGGAGTGATTAGGGGTTAGGTGCCTTGATTTAGGGCTGCGTTCCTGTTCGTTTTTTTTTTTTTTTCTCATGCCCTTCCCTCATTAACTTCCCTCAGTCTCAATGACTCGAATGTACGTCATTGCTTACGTTGCATGAGTGCCTACTACTGGCAGAACTTTTGCAATGGGCTGAATTGGAACATCCTAAGTCCTGGGAAGTGCTTAGGGAAGTCTGCGAGTGCTTGTCTAAAAGTGGATTGGAACGCATCGACACGACAGCCACGACACAGTTCCTCAACAACCGTCCATACCACCGTGATGAATACGATCCTCAACTGGATGGAACTGAAATAAATACATTGAATGTTGCGATCCTATCAGACTTATGATAGCAACCTGAATCGTAACAAAGCGCTGTTGGCCAGAGGAGAACTGGCCCCCTGACTAAGCCTGGTTTCTCCCAAAGTTTTTTTCTCCATTTTAACACCTATTTGCCACTTGTCTGCCACCTGATGTCACCTGTTGGAGTTTGGGTTCCTTGCCGCTGTCGCCTTTGGCTTGCTTAGTTGGGGACACTTGACATTTGACTTGACATTTGATATTCAACAGTGCTTTGATCTGCCTGCATTGACACTATTCTTTAAGAGCTGCTGTGCAGCCAAATAATGTACCAGTTATCAATGTAAAGCTGCTTTGACACAATCTACATTGTAAAAAGCGCTATATAAATAAAGGTGACTTGACTTTGACTTTGACTTGACTTGACTTGACTTGACTTGACGCACCTCAGTTGTGGGTAATGACAGTGGAAGAGAGCTCTGTTCATTTCCTGCTGGTACTGAGACTCAAAACCAAGACCTTCGAGTTACACCTTCGGACTCTCTAACCATTAGGCCACAATTGCCCCGAAGAAGAAAGTGAGCTTGTGAACTTCACTGAGCTTGTGACCTTCAGTGACTCCCACCAAGTGCGTGTGACTGCAGCAGTGAGTGTTATCCTACTCATGGCTTTCATTTTCCCAAAACCGTACTGCCAGCTGTGAATGAGAAAATGATTGACATGCAGAAAGTACCTCAAAAGCGTTCTGATTGACTAAGCAAAGAATCTGATCCCAGTTCATGGACACTGTTTATTTTACTGCTTACATACACCAGGGCTGTCACAGAGATTGCGTGATATCTCAGGACATTTATTTCAGCGATACATTTCTGGGATTAGGATCATTTTCTGCATGCCATTCCATAAAGAAATCGCTTACAGCACCTTTATATCCACCCCTGCAGCTGCGCGTCTTGTCTTTGCCTAGTCCGAATGACAAGACTAACATTATCACCACCTGCTATGTTCAAATAAAAAAGCCATTCATGGGGATTGAAATTTGTGCAACAGATTTTACTCACTGATACACATCTGGAAGTGAGTTGACTGCAAAGTATTATTTTGGAAACCTTTTTTCTTGCTCCATCAGTTGTGGGCAGTATATACACACAGGCATAAAGACTAATTAACTGAATTCCAGAATGGCTATGCTATTCCGACTTCATTTGCAATAAGGATGCGTGATAACCATCCTAAGTAGCTTTCTCATTCTTTTCCTCTCTCTATATAATCATCTGAACACAAAAACCAAACGAATCATCATGACTCACATTAGCAACCTGATGACTCTGACTGATGTGACTTCATCACTGACACAATAATCCATTTACCATAATGGCACATTGTGGTTGAGGCCTGGTGAACAGAGAGCAGTGCCTTTGTCAGCACTGATGTGGGCTGCTGTGAACGGCTGGACCAACAGGAGAGTCATTCTTCTCACAACGTGGGTACATGTGACCCTAAAACAACTGCGGGCTTTGTAGTCTAACTGCACCGTGATTGATCATTCACCATCAGACGACAACAATTACCAGATATATGTGGAACATAATGGTGTAAAGATTAAGGTCGGTCTAGACATCAGTCTCTAGATGAGAAGCGTTCTGACCACTGCAATTCAAACACAATGGGCGGAGGAGGGTTGATAATGATGAGTTCATGATGCCACGGTCATGCGAGACAAAACCAACCATGATATTTTACAAAAGGGTGCAATTTGTGTCACTTTTATACATATGTCTAAATAATGACAGTGTTAACACAGACATTTTTTAAATATATATAAGTAAATAAACCACAATTCAGTAGCTTATCTCTTGTTTTCAAAATGGAAGGTTTTCTTTGATGTTTAACTTGCTGGGATTTATCCAGATAACGATCCAATAACAGCATTGGCAATTAGAACATTTAAACAGCTGTCTATAATCGTACTGCAAACTCACTGAAAAAGTTAAATCTGTCTTGTATGAATCTAAATACTCTGTTCCATTTAACACCTGTGGCAACAGCACTTAATTACAAACATATGTGATTTTCTTCTTCTTCTTCTTTTTTAATGAAAAATCAATATATCAACCAGTGCAGTATGTGTAGATGATATTTGAACAGCTTTCCAATCTCATGTGGGTTTGGTAGCATATTTCAAATGAATAAATGGTTATAAACAGATTTAATAGATGATTAATCAGTAGACAAACTGAGCATGAAAGTAGGTAACTTTAAACACAACAAAATGTATATAATCTTAAAAAAAAAAAAAAAAGTTTCAGCCCTTACTTTGTATCTTATTCTTGGTAAAATGCTGCCAACAGTCTACAAGCCATTCAACCCACATGGTTTGTCCTGTAAGACCCAGCTAGTCAATCACTGCATCTCACGACACAAATCTTCACTTCTGATGCAGCATAAAAGTTACTTGACTCTAACAGAGAGCAGTTTCAAAAAGAAAACTAAAGCATACAAGAGATTTATCAAAATGTTTATTTCTGCATAAACATGAACTTTCTTTGGCTGCTCTTCATTTGTTCAAACTTGATTATGTATAAGGTAAATTATTACATAACGCTGTACCAGACCAGAAAACTCATCAACATTTATACAGTTTACAAAGGTTATGACTCAAGTATGCAAATGAGAATAAATAAACAAAAACAAATGCCTTTGAGACAAGAGAGACAACACAATGATATTGTTTCTGCAATGCAGTATCATTGCACCTGTATGAACTGTGTAACAGTGCAAAAGAGCCCAATGAGTGATACATTTGTTCGATTTATGTCGAACGGGAGTCATTTAAATACACGCGTTTGAATTTGAATCAACATCACAATGAAAACCCAAAAATTGATCAGTGGGTCTCTTTGGACAGAAGAATACGAGGTACCCAAGTTAATGTTCTTCCCAAAAGTTGAAATTCTGTCAACAACACAAAACACAATATTTTGAAAAATGTCTCAGTGTTTTTTTTGTATATAGCCTACTAATGGAAGTCAATGAGAATGACATTGAATGACAAGAATGGCATACAGGTTTGGAACAACATGAGGGTGAGTAAATTATGACAGAATTTTCACAATTTTCACTAGCCCTTTAAATTTAGGCTGGTTTTGTTAAAGACATTTTCAGACAACAAAACAAAAATGATAAAGGATTCAATGAAGGATTTAAGTGCAACACATTTTGGTTGTGAAAATATAATGGAGAAGTTCAACAAAATTTTATGTGAGAATGTTTTGGGGCCTATTTTAGTTTAACAAACTATTAATCCATTTTCATAAGACATGAAATTATACAGTTTTTACATGTCTTGACTATCTGAGACAAACAACTCAAAACATTATGCCAATAATACACAATTAGTGTTACAAATACAGGCAAAATATTTACATGTTGAACAATACTGAGTTAGGAAATGGACATACTGTATGTGCTAATTAAATTTTAGTCTGACGACTCTATGAACACCGGACATAGAAACCAATGATTTTGGCCACAGAACCTAATAATATTTTAAGTCCACTTCAGTTGTGGCTTGTTACCTTGTTAACTCTCTGCTGGCACACATCTGTTGATCATAAGATGTTTCAATACAACCACTCTGTCTGATAAATGCAGCACTATTTTATGGCTACTAACTGGACAGAACTACAGTACCATTAGGTAGTCTGCAATCATATGGTGCTGAAAAAACCCTGTGGAACTGATGAATAAAACACTTTCTTTTCTCTTATGCACACACAACTACAACTAAGCTATTTGTAGGTTACCCATAAAAGGTGTAAATATTCTCTCTGTAGTGCTATCAAAACATTCTGTGTGTTTGAGCATGAGAATCATTTTCCTTTTAGAAAGGTTGATTGGCCAAATTTTACTTTGTTTTCTCAGAAAGAAAAAGACTACAATTTAAATGTGTACACTAGCTTTCAAAAGTTGGTAAGACTTTAGAAAAAAAGTCTCTTATACTCACTAAGGCTGCATTTATTTGATCAAAAATACAGTAAAAATGGTAATATTGTGAAATATTATTACAATTTAAAATGACTGTTTTCTATTTTAATATATTTAAAATTAATAGTAATTTATTCCTGTGATGACAAAGCTGAATTTTCAGCATCATTACTCCTGTCTTCAGTGTCACATGATTCTTTAGAAATCATTCTAATATGCCAAATCAGTGCTCAAGAAACATTTCTTATTATCAATGTTGAAAATGGCTGTCCTTGCTTAATAGTTAGTGCAAACTATGATACTCTTTTTTCAGGATTCTTGAATAGAAAGTTCAAAATAACAGCATTTATTTGAAATAGCAACATTATAAATGTCTTTACTGTCATGTTTGATCAATTTAATGCATCCTTGCTGAATAAAAGTATTAATTTCATAAAACAAAGCTTACTGACCCCAAACCACGTATGTCGGCTAAAAGTGAATTTTATCTAGCATATACAGTAGCATACTAGCTTACAGACAAGCTCACAGCTAAAAGACATGGACTAAAAGCCTCAAAACTCCAGTTTTAAACTCATGTGGGCTTTTCAGTTGTTGAATTTAAGTGTATGGCCAGTTCTGCAAGACAAATCCCCAATCTAATCTCTACAATTAAACTCTCCACACGCACTTCCTGATTTTGCCGAGTTAGAAGCGTTCCTGGGTGAACATAATTTGTTGATCCTGGAACAACATTTGAAAATTGAATGCTAACCATATCCCCACCCCAAAACCTAACCCTACCCATAACTTACCCTAAAATCAGAGGGAAATGATAGGTGAATAACACTGATGTAGAAGCACCTAATCCTCGTTGTAAGCCTAAACTTGACATAAACTTTAAACTTGTCCTTCAAATCTGATTGAAATGCTGATCCAGGAACACGTTGCATTTGGTGAAATCAGGTTCTGCCTTTCCACACACCCAGACTATTACAAAGCACCATATGTACCAAATACATTCCTCGGTTAACAATAATTACTGTATCAAAGAGTCATCAACAGACATTTCAATAAATGACGGGACAAAACCCTGAAAGCCAGGTTTATTCTGAATGCCTCTACGTATGTGATCAGATGATTAATTCTGGCCTGTAACCTGTCACTATTTTGGGTCTGAGTGAATTTCATCTACACACTCCCTCCTCTTTTGAGAAACAGCTGTTGAAAAACAGAAACCCAGTGAGCGCAATCAAAATGCAGATGTCCTCTACAGAGGTTCAATCAATACTGAGGGAATACGAGCTCCACTATGGAGCGTGGAATTCAGGAGGAGCCACACACGGACTACTAATGTCTCGACCCTCCTTTGTCATTTACACTTCAAGAGTTCCCCTCTCATCAACACCATCTACTTCTAGTGGTAGAGTCCGAGAGAGAAAGAGAGAGAGGAGAAAAAAAGATCAGAATCAGTGCGCCTCGGCCGTTCCTGTGAGGTCAGTTGGCTGGTTCAAACGCAGGTTCCCTGGTGCACCGTGTGCTGCTGTTTGCGGCTTTTTAGACTCAAGCCCTTGTCTTTGAAGTCGCCGGCCCTCTGCTGAGATGTATCAATAAGAGCACTGGCTATGGTAATGCCTGTGGGGAGAAGGAGGAGAAGAGAGAAAGAACAAGAAGTGAGCTTCAAAGAAGAGGAGTGCAGCAGGTGAGGAGCAGCATCCTGATAAGAGCATACTGACACTTACTAAACAAACCTCATCAGACCTCAGTGTCTGTCAATATCACAGCAGTTAAAGCTGCATCACTGCAGAGGTCAGGTCATTATTTGTTCAATTTTTTTTTTTTTTAGGCACTTTTGGACATGAGGAATTTTAGAATTTTAGAAAATAAGCTCTCCTCATTTCCACTCATTCTGTGGTTGAAATGACAGTTATGGAAATGACTTTTTGGAATAAAATGACTCCTTTGTCTTAGTCCTAATTTTCATAGCATTTTATGTTTGCATTTACATGTATCATAAATACACACAAATTAATAATGTATGTGTGTGTATATATATATATATATATATATATATATATATAGAGATATATTGTGCATAATTTGACAAAATTACAGCTTGGTTGGAAATGATACACAACACAAAAAATTCTTTAAAATCAGATTTTTTTGCTCATATTTCATCTTAAACATGTTCTTCAGGTTCATTTCAACTAACTTTTGATAAAACTTTATTAGTTGCAGAACTGTTGGTTGCGTCAGAAATGAGAACTGAGGGACAGTCGTAATTTTTTTTCCACACAATACAGAAATGGTTTGTTTATTCACTCTTTTCAGATTGTTTTTTTTTTTTTTTAGTGTGTTTTTATTTTTTTCATATATTTTTGTAGTTTAAGATTGAAAGTCTGTCTGGGACAATGGCAAATCAAGAAATAAAATGAATCTGAAAAGTTGCAAAAAAATAAAGTCAATGTAATCTTCATAACAAAAAGTTGATAGAAAACTTGACAAAGTTAGTTTTATTTTAAAAATCTTTTCTGAATAATCCTGATTTATTTAAAAATATGTATGTTTGTAATCTTAAGATTAATAGCATTGCAGCAGAGGTGTTTCATCTTTACATGTCATAGATTTAAAGGGTTAGTTCACCCAAAAATGACAATTCTGTTAATATTTACTCACCCTCATGTCGTTCCACACCTATAAGACCTTCCTTCATCTTTGAAACACAAATTAAGATATTTTTGATGAAATCCGAGAGGTATATAACTCGTCCATAGACAGCAATATATAATCATCACTTTCAAGGTCCAGAAAGGTACTAAAGACATTGTTAAAACTGTCGACGTGACTGCAGTGGTTCAACCTTAATTTTATGAAGCAACAAGAATATTTTTGTGCGCAAAAAAAAAAAAAGCGTCACCTGCGTAAAGATAACGACAGGGAAGAGAAGAGATTGTTGAATAAAGTTGTTATTTTTGCTTTGTTTTTGTGCGCAAAAAGTATTCTCGTCACTTCATAAAATTAAGGTTGAACCACTGTAGTCACGTCGACTGTTTTAATGACGTCTTTAGTACCTTTCTGGACTTTGACAGTGGTTATTATATTACTGTCTATGGACGAGTCATATACCTCGCAGATTTTTTAATTTGGACAGCAATTCATGTTGATGTTTTACACCTTGCAAGTCTGTTATTGATTATTTAGTATTTATTAAACAAAACAAACAAAAAAATAGAATGAACAATAAATGAATGAAATAAAACGAATAAAACAAAGAATACATTGTTCGTTCATTTGATTGAATCAGTCAAAGAAACAAATTTATTTGTATGGATGGAGCAACAATGAAACTCCTAATCCACTAAAGCATGATTTCTTGCAATTACCTTTTCAAAATATCAAAGTTCAAATTCACCTTCTTGACCCAGTATTTAATTGAACTGCATTTATTTACAGCACACGCTGTACAGTACATACCAAAAGGACAACATCTTCTGAAGAGCAAAATGTTTTCTGCTAAGGAGAGATGCCCGTCTCAAGTGAATTAATTGCAAGGCTGAATCAAATCAGGTGCACATGAAGAGAAGGCTAAAGTGCTCTCAGCTAATGGAAAATCAAACTCATTATTGTGATCTTTGGCAGGTGAACTGCTTGCATGATTAACCCCGATGAATTCTGCACTTTGAGACAGGATGTGCGAATCCGAGAACTCCATTAAAGGTAATCAGAAAGACTCCGCTGACCTGAGGCATGCATCACTGTAAATGAACACTTTACAGCTACTGTATTATTGGAAACGCCTGTTGTCTCGTCCACGTGAACCTTAAATGCCTTTCCGCCACGGCTCGCGTGAGCGATGCGTGTGAGACAAGTTCCAGAGATAATCGGAAGAATGTCTCGGTGGGAGTCAAGCGAGCAGCTGTCTGCAGCGAGTCCTCTTCGCACCACCTGCCTCTTCACAAAGTGTCATTATGCCACACCAAGGTCACTCTTCCAACTGATGAGTGTTTTCCGCAAGCAATCAGCCACACTCCAGCCTCAGTGTGACGCCAAGGTTATTCTGAGAGGGAATACACTCTCAACCTGACTTTCTATTTCCTTGAGTCATAATGGCTTCACCTGTCATTCGCAGGCCATTGTCAGGACGTGAGATCTGGTGTGGTGGGGGTCAACAACATCATTTAACTTCAATGTTACCCGTGTGATTAAAGGTAGGATAATGAACTCACTTGGTGTTTATTGTATAACACAAGCCTGACAGCACAGATGACAGCGGCTAACAATGCTAATGGGGTTTAGAAGTGAAGAAAAGGGGATATAATAATGTTTTATCTTTATTCTTTAGCTGAAATGATGGCGCTATATGTGGCATATTTTATAATTATATTCACTGCTCATTTTTTATGATAAAACTTGCGTATAGCTGATATCACTTTCCACATTAGCAGACCTTCAGATCTCGCCTTTCAGTTTTCTGCTGATCAAAGAGGTTTAAATCCATCCGCTATGAGGCCCACAGCAATTAAATGGATAGTTCACTCAAAAATGACAGTTATATCATTATTTATTCACTCTTACTTTGTTTCAAACCTTTTTTCCCCCTGTAGAACAAAAAAAATATATAGTTATATAGTATTTTTCCATATGATAGATCATAGTGATCAAGGGCTTTCAAGCTCCTCAAAGGCCAAAAAAAACAAACAAAAAAAAAAACATAAAAACTTAACAGTAGTCCATACAAATGTTGTGCAATATTTCAAATCTTTTTAAGTCCTACCATAGATTTATGTGTGAAATAACACCAGGCATCATACAGTTGTCAAGGGCCTTGTTGCTTGGTAAACATGTGACAGATTAAAACAAACATTTATGTACAGGAGCTGAATGCTGTTGTTATTAGTGTTGTTTTCTGAGTTGCAAAATCTTGGGTGGGAAGACAATAAAAAAAAAAAACACAAATTATACACCACAATATGTGTTCTAAGAACAGCTCAAAATATCAAATGTTTGATATACTCCAACTGGATGGATTCATAGTTTGAAGCTGAAAAAATCTGTGGCCATGCGATTTCTTTTGAAATCTGTCAGCTCTGACTGCCCAAAATCTGCAGACTGGATCTTTCAGCAAGTGAAGTCATCTTGTTCAGACTGCAAAACTGGGCAAAAGTCATACAGTCAGTGAATTCCAGCCTTAACTATGTTACTTCAACTTTACACTGTAAAAGACAGTAAAAATGCTACAGTAAAACCTGTTCATTCGTTAACAGTAACTTCCATTACTACAACCTAACATTTCATGTAATTTGACAGTAAAAAAAACCTGTTAAATGTACAATGATTTATGAAAAAACTGGGTTGCAGTGACATTAATTTCTTAATTTATGTCAGTAGTGCAAAATGATCAATCTGTAATTTTTTATATTTTGAATAGAATATCAACAGGTATAAGAATTTTCTCACGTTTGCTCCGGTTTATTTGTGTTCACATAGCTTCACTGAACAGCATCTGTCAGGGCTCTTAGTCCAAAAGTGTGCATATTTGGAGAAATATTGATTTATTATGAGGTTTGCAAAATACTTTGTCATACAGAATACCATTTCTATTAAATTCTCATTGAATTATGCAATCTTTATGCGATCTGAAGAGCTGAAAGAGCGTTCAGAGCGCACTCTATGTCTGTTTCTTCCTGATGTGCGTCACTTATGATCTCAGAGCTCTCAAGTCGTGACGTAAGGAACGCCGTTTCTGGGTCCAAGCCTCGACTCGTTTCACTTGAGATTGCCATTACGACGGCCGTTTATGAGCGCTATTTATTCAAATTAAACGTTTAATATTTTAAAAAGTTAAACATTTAAAATACTTAGTCTACACAACAGTCTTCATGCTCACAGCGTCACAGACATGAATATTTTAACGGTTTATAAAAGATGAATCACTGTCTGGCCATCTGGGATTTTGGTATGGAGATAAAGGTTATAATTTTTTTGATAGTATTACACCACATCATGTGCGTATATTAGCACCATTTGTTGTTTTCTTGTGGTGTGAGATAGAGCGTTTGGACCCGGAAGCGCTGCCGCGTGACATCAGACTTAACGACCATATTCCCTGCCCCTTCTGGTCACGCTGTTCTGTACATTTCCTCATTCTGATCTTCGTGATAAACATAGCCAAACAAACGTTTATACACAAGAAACAAGAAGCTAATAAATGCACGATTACGATGGTACATGGTTTGTGTGTGATTTTCATGCAATTTGATGTATTTTCTTATGAATGATATTTACAGTATACATGCTAAGCATGTGTAACGATTAGCTGCATATAAAATGCTAAATATAACATGTCAACATTATTATGTGACTAAAATCCACATTAGATCACGATAGGAAGTAAATACAAACACTTGCTGGTTGTTTAAAGTTAGTTTTGAGTTCAAGTGTAATATTAATCTTTTAAATTGTATTACGTAGCTTGATGCTAATTGTGGCTCAAATACACCTGTCGTGCCAGGAGCTATATTCTATTTCATGATCTATTTCACATAAGGTCCCAAGAATATGCTTTTTTGTTTGTTTTTTTGCTAAAAAGACTTCAGATAATAGGTGGATTAATGTAAAGCGGGATGAATGTGGTGTTGATGGGCAAGCCATAATGCCAGAATAGGCTATAATGGCTGAACACAAACAAAAGAATAACTATAAAAGAACAATAAAGATTAAGTCTCATTCATGACAGATGTGTGAAAGGTTCATTGAGTGAAAACAATAGAGCATGAATTGAGCAGTTAGAAGACTAGTTAGGATAACCCCTTACCTGTCCCATTTTGGCAAGTGGGGCATAAATTACTGTGTTGCCTCCTAAAAAGGACAGTGACCATAAATAAAACAGTGTGACAAATCAGAACTGGTGGTTTTGCAGAGCTAATTCAGCCCTGTCCATGAAAGCAAGTGCCACTGCCCTCCTCAGGGTCAATAATGCCCACCCTCCTCTTTATGCTGCTATCACTGACGGCTGCTGACTGGCCACATTGACCACAGCCTAGTTACCTGTCATGATAAGGTCAATAGTGTTCTTCCCAACACAAAAGCATGAGAACACAACGAACAAATAGATTAGACAGGTCTGCGCCTACATGCCCTTGCTAACAAGCTGCACAATTAGCCACTTTACATCCCATAAACAACATGCTGGAAAAAAGCAAGAGAGAAAAATGGGAGTGTGTACTTGTATGCAATGTAACCTTGAGAGCAATTTTTGAGCACTCAAACGTGCGCAGCCAAACACCTGTCATGCCACTAATTACAATACATAATTGCTAATAACATGTTTACAGCGGCAGCAGAACAAATACAGTGCACGTGTGCTTATAAATTTTCTCAGAAAGAGGCTTCCTGGAAAATAGACTGTATTGGTTAGTCCTGCAAGTATATTTACATGTGTTTATACTGCGGCACTGATGAATGCTTGATTCTGATTGGCTGGAAGGCATACTAAGGTGTTCATTATGTTTTTATAGTGCCTATTAAAGGGATAGTTCACCCCAAAATTTAGTTAGTTTTTTTTGTCCAAAGGCCTTAATAATAATAAAAAAACGAAGATATGACATCCAAAGTCTGTAAGGTAGACTAGATCTCTTTTATTGAATCCAAAAGTTTTTAATTATATTTTACTACATATAAAGGTATTTTAAAGATTTTGAAGTGTCAAATGGTCATTCGGTTTAATCGTCCAAAGGCCAATACAGCCACTTCACTTGTGAATAAAATATCTTAAAATGTAATAAATGTATATATTTTTTTATTCTCACATGATGTTATAACATCATATATCAACATAGTGCAAAATGGTATTAAAATTATGTGTAGAAGTTGTTGCTTTGTTATAAGAAAGAATGTCTGGAAAAATGAATTTCACTGATATCATTTGGAGTAGCCAATATAAAGGGACCATTTTGGATCAAGTCATGTGGTCAGTATCATGTGACAGGATGTGACATCATTCATACACCTGCAAAGGACCACATGGTTGTGAAGCAAATTAACTAACTCTCTTTTAACTATTTGAAAAATTCAAGGTTTGACTTGCTTATACGCATGTCACGAAACATCAGGTCATTCGGTACAACCGCTATAAAACATGGAAATGTTGTAATATTTTAAAAACTTGTACTAAATATAAAATGTTTGATTGTCCTTTTGTTAGCAAGCTAGCTAGCTAGATGTCAGCCTGTTAGCATTTTTTGAAAATATCGTCATTCGATATAACCAAAAGTATCATTCGGTAAAACCGAAATTTTGGTTAAACCGAATGACTTTTTTGGTGACAAATTTGTCCATCTTGTAAAACATGACAAAAGCAGTGTTAATTGATTATAAAAACCACATAATCTCATTGTTAACACTTAATAAAACTTCAAAATTAATTATATCTCCATTATGTCTTTTTACACTTTTAAAAACCTTATTCGTCAATTACGCATATTCTGATTTGGTGCTGAAGAAAGATGTCTTATTCTCAATGGTGAAAATGGGTAATAGCATATCTAAAAATAGTTACTTTTTTGAACGATAATCTCAAGCTAGCAATAGTAATTGAATGTGCTGCACAGGAGCCTATACAACCTGTAATATTTTACAAAAATGATAAGCATTATGATTACACCAGGAGGACTATTTTTTAAAAGTACTCAAAAATGCACTTGCCTGAAAGGGTTATAAATAAGTCAGTCTGCCACAACAGATTGGAGCTGCAGATAAAGCAGGTCAGAATAAAATCAATTTGGCTTTGTTGCTCACTTATAAAACTATCAAAAGACTGCACTCTCATTCACTCCCCATGTGACTTCCCCACGGTGCTGACTGTGCTTTAAACGCACTAAATGGACATTTTAAAAGGGTAAACAGGCAATATAGAGACATTGCAGGTTTTCTCGTAAACACAGAAAAAACATACTGGGAGGATACTCTATAACACCATCAGCCAATGTCATGGTCGTCAAGGGTCAAAGGTAGTACAATTAACCAAAAAATATTCACTAATGACATTTTTGTCAACTGAAACTCAGCAATCTAAAACTTTTTTTCAAAGAAAAAGCATTTGAATGGCCTGCCAACAGTGGGCAAAAAATAGAACGGATAAAGTTTTTCTATGTGCCTGTGCTATTCATGCTGCTTTCTTACATAATTTCTACTCTAATAAATATTGAAGGTACATGTATTTATTTGATAAGTAGTCATTGAAATGCAATAATGTATAGTCAGCCGGTCATTATCACAAAATAAACCCCTTCAGGGGGTTTCACATCAGAGTCTTGATCACCCTGTTGGGGTTTATTTTGCCATAATGACCAGATGACTGGGCATTATCCCATATTTATTGTGCTCTGATGTGGCTTAGTTCCATAGGAGATCTATGTTTGACAGAAATGTTAGCTGTAAAAATGAAATGCGGAGGGACTGGAATGACTTTCAGTGTTTATTTCTTCTACCTGTTCACTTTACATCCTCCTTGAATATCCCAGTCACTGGCAGTGAACCTCTTCATCTGAATAAGTAGATGAGATGGATGAAAACTGGGATTGTGTTTTGCAAGTGCTCTGCTGATATGATGTCTGAGAGCTGAGGTTGTACTGGCAGGAGAAACAATCTGTTATCTTACAAACAGATGTTCTGCTCTGCTGTTTCCACCTGACTCTCAGTGTGAGACTTGCTACATTCACCTATGTAAGTGTGTATGTGTGTGTGCTCATGAGCGTTCGGTTATATATAGAAACAGAAGTTACAGGTAGATTGTACATAATCTTTTCACTTTATCAACTGAATCAATTTTGATTTTGAACAATTCATTGGTCCATGTTATTCCAAATAAAAGCAAAAATGGTCTTCGATATCTTTAATCAAAACATAGCAGCTGCATTTATTTGATCAAACATATAGTAAAAACAGATGCTCGGTGCTCAAGAAACATTTCTTATCAATATTGAAAACAGTTGTTCTGCGTAATATTATTTGTGAAAACCATGTCACTTTTTTCAGGATTCTTTGATAGAAAGTTACAAAATAACAGCATTTATTTGAAATAGAAATCTTTTGTAACGTTATAGATGTGTGTACTGTCACTTTTGATCGATTTAATTCATCCTTGCTGAATAGTGTCTTTAAATAAATAATAACAATAAAATCTTTCTCCTCCCCCAAACTTTTAAATGGTAGTATAGATAATGGTGACCAGCCAAATAGCTATTTAGGTATTGTTTCAGCAAACTCAATCAAATCCTGCAGGATAAAATCCTGAATAGGGTTTTTATTTTGATTTTAATCCGTAATTTTGAATTGAGTTTGCATTAATAGGTGAATGAAAGACCCAAAGCGACCTGTAAGGAGACGCTGACAGTGCAAATGATGGAAGAAAAGAAATATCACTCCACAGCTCAAAAGCAATATGACCTCCATGCAACCATCTGTTATATTAACCACACAAGTAGACTTTGTGTTAGAGTTTTTGGCTATTCTCTTTGATGCTTTATGCAGACCTGCTGTCTGAGATATTGCCCTTGTTGAGGGAGATGGAGACGAAAGAGGAAAAAAAATTGGACTCTTTATAGTGTGTCTTTTCTCTATATAGTGTCACAGATTTTAAAACACACGCACGCGCACACACGTACACACACACAAATGCACACGAACGCACACATTTAGAATCCTAAAAACCTGACATAATGCCATCAGAATCATTAATAAGAGAAAGAAGACAAGCAACCAAAAGCAGGTTCAGCAAACTTAAAATATCCACCGTATTTTTCAGGTAAGAGTGGGCGCGGCCATTTGTAAATTTAATGTGTCTGTCTTCCGGTGTCATTCGCTTTCAGTTATTTTTAGCTGTACAAAATAGCTCATTATGCTGCTTGATATAGCAAACTGGTATTTCTTACCATATTATTTTAATGTATTCTCTTAATTATAAACACGTGGTTTGTAGCGCAAACAGTTTTACAGTTTACTGCACTTCAACATTGTTCTCGTTATTTCCCTATAGTGGCACGCTTGACACCATCGGAACCAAATAAGTTTATCTTAGTCTCATCAGACCACAGGACATGGTTCCAGTAATCCATGTCCTTAGTCTGCTTGTCTTCAGCAAACTGTTTGCGGGCTTTCTTGTGCATCATCTTTAGAAGAGGCTTCCTTCTGGGACGACAGCCATGCAGACCAGTTTGACCAGTTTGGCGTATGGTCTGAGCACTGACAGGCTGACCCCCTTCCCCTTCAACCTCTGCAGCAATGCTGGCAGCACTCATAAGTCTATTTCCAAAACACAACCTGTGGATATGACGCTGAGCACGTGCACTCAGCTTCTTTGGTCGACCATGGCGAGGCCTGTTCTGAGTGGAACCTGTCCTGTTAAACCGCTGTATTGGTCTTGGCCACCGTGCTGCAGCTCAGTTTCAGGGTCTTGGCAATCTTCTTATAGCCTATGCCATCTTTATGTAGAGCAACAATTCTTTTTTTCAGATCCTCAGAGAGTTCTTTGCCATGAGGTGTCATGTTGAACTTCCAGTGACCAGTATGAGAGAGTAAGAGCGATAACACCAAATTTAACACACCTGCTCCCCATTCACACACAAGACCTTGTAACACTAACGAGTCACATGACACTGGGGAGAGAAAATGGCTAATTGGGCCCAATTTGGACATTTTCACTTAGGGGTGTACTCACTTTTGTGGCCAGCGGTTTAGACATTAATGGCTGTGTGTTGAGTTATTTTGAGGGGAAAGAAAATTTACACTGTTATACAAGCTGTACACTCACTACTTTACATTGTAGCAAAGTGTAATTTCTTCAGTGTTGTCACATGAAAAGATATAATAAAATATTTACAAAAATGTGAGGGGTGTACTCACTTCTACTCACTTCTATGAGATACTGTGTGTAATATATATATATATATATATATATATATATATATATTATATATTATATATACACACACACACACCAAAAACAGTCAGGCTGGCTTTTTTGTATATGGACTGTTCTTCAGAGTTTTTTTTTTTTTTTTTTTTGTGCATTCCACAGTTCAGATTTGATCTATCATGACCCTACCCTGTCCTCTCCTTCAGTGCTTTTCAGATAAAAGCAAAAGAATAAAGTAAGACAACTATTCACACCAAATGCCTTCTGTATTGACATCTCTCCTTACTTCACCCTTCATCTGCAACTTTTAAGAAATATCACACTTGAGAAGCATTGGATTGCCAGTACACACACACACACACACACACACACACACACACACACACACACACACACACACACTAAAAATATGAGGAAAATATTTTATATTTTTAAATATGACATATCAGGGAAGAACAAAACACTTGGTTAAGTTATTTATCTGACAAAATTATTTAGCAAGAAAGGGGTAAACTACAGCTATAGGTTTAATTTAAATATGCAAAAAAAAAAAAAAAAAACTGCATAGAAACAAAAAGTTCACAAGAAAAAGCATTCACTGACTACAACATAATCTGTTATAGTATTTTGTTGGTTCTTTCATTTTTGCATGTGTTCATAATTTCTTTGTATGATCTCCTCACTTTGCGCTGACAAGACAGCCCTTCTTTTTTACGTTAAAGGAGGAGTATATAATTTTTGCACCACTAGCAGTGCCAAAGGGAATTGCTATCTGAAGCCTACGCTTTTTTTTTTCACCTGCCATTCAAACTGAAGTTTGAGTACATAGGTACCTTCCTCCTCACATACACATTGTTGTCAATTCATCTTGATGTTCTGATGTTTTTATGGCCGTTTTCCATCTTCTTTGAGTAGTTCATGAATGCAGTGGGCCAACTTTGAGTGTTGCCACCTCTTAGACCCCCAATTAGTGCAACAAATTTCAGGTACATATGACGTGCATGGTTACTAGATTTGGGCTGCATCCACCCAGTCCACACAGATGGGAATGTTTGAAACTTTTTCAATCATTGTTTTCATCAATCATTATTATTTTTCCAATTCAGTTGGGTGCCGCTAGTGGTGCAGCAATAACACACTTCCTCTTTAAGAAAATAATACATCAGTAGACCTTCAGGCAACCACAATTCTGCCTTAACACTGATAAAATATTGAACATAAACACTCTTTTGATCTAAGGCTTGTTTACATGTCCTCCATTATCTACGAGTGGCATTACCACACGCTGCAGGCCGAATCAGTTTAAATTTTAGTGTAATTCAAGGTGAAATGCTGTTGCATATTTTATGATTCACTCTTGCTATATGTGTCTGTGAAATACAAAGGCATCTAGCATCTCACCAAAACCATCTCCAAAAACCTGTCATGTGCCTTGAGGCCAAATACGCCTTTTCAGTCTTTATCACAAGCAGCAGCACAGGAGCCTACAGATTCACATGTGCCAGTGTTCATTAAATCAAATAGCAGGTATTAGGCCCTCACAGACTAAGCGTGAGTTACTGTGCTGGAATAAGGGGGCTGGCTTAAGGGATAAAGGCGTACATTTACTGAGTGTGTTGGAGTATTTGGATTTGATTTTCCTCGGGGATAACATTATCCCTGTCAGATTTATTCCTCTGATCAGTCAGCACTATTGGACTCCCAACATGCATTTTATCTCTTGTTTTCACCTCATCTTTAATCCTTTATTCCTCTCTTTCTCCTTTTTTCCCACCCCTCCCATTCTTTATCTTTCTTTTTTCTGTCTTTCAATGAGGTGCAGTGGTGTCGGTGTCAGTGTCATATTGCAGTCAGAAGATGTTGCTGGCTTGCAGAGTGCTGCAAGTGTTATGTCTCTGAACCGCTACTTCCTGCTGCAGTACCATTTACAGCAGCTCATTCATCACGGTTACATGATGAACACAACCACACCACAGAGACAAAGAAACTGGGTATGAGAACAGATACAAAAAAAAAAAAAATCAATTAATGACAATGAACAAGAGAAAGGACAGGAGGAGAAAAATTTGAGATGTAGACAGCCAGAATCCAAAGGGTCAGTGTTTGGCTGATTAAATGAGAATGAAAAAGAGAAAGGCCAGGAGGAGAAAAAATATGAGATGTACACAGCCAGAATCTAAAGGGTCAGTGTTTGGCTGGTTCACCTCATTAGTCCCTGCTGGTAAATGTCATAATTACACCATCTGGCTGCTCAGAGCATCTTACAATTAGTGATTTCTTTTATTACTATTATTTTCTTTTATTTACTTTTTTTAAACTAAAAAGTACACAGACCAGGCATAACATTACGACCACTGACAGGTGAAGTGAATAACACTGATTATCTCTTCATGGGTGGGATATATTAGGCAGCAAGTGAACATTTTGTCCTCAAAGTTGATGTGTTAGAAGCAGGAAAAATGGGCAAGCGTAAGGATTTCAGCGAGTTTGACCAGGACCAAATTGTGATGGCTAGACAACTGGGTCAGAGCATCTCCAAAACTGCAGCTCTTGTGGGGTGTTCCCGGTCTGCAGTGGTCAGTATCTATCAAAAGTGGTCCAAGGAAGGAACAGTGGTGAACCGGCGACAGGGTCATGGGCGGCCAAGGCTCATTGATGCACGTGGGGTGCGACGGCTGGCCTGTGTGGTCAGATCCAACAGACGAGTTACTGTAGCTCAAATTGCTCAAGAAGTTAATGCTGGTTCTGATATAAAGGTGTCAGAATACACAGTGCATCACAGTTTGTTGCGTATGGGGCTGCATAGCCACAGACCAGTCAGGGTGCCCATGCTGACCCCTGTCCACTGCCGAAAGCGCCAACAGAGAGCAATGGAAGAAGGTGGCCTGGTCTAATGAATCACGTTTTCTGTCAATATAGTCCAGATTAAAATATAAAAATGTTTAAGTTTGAAAATAAATAGCCTATTAAGTATTTGGTGCTATGATGAACAACATTGCGAATACAAAAAACTGAATGGCTGTTTGAAGCATTTGAAAAACTGTTCAGTAGCACAGTCGCTTTGTTTACAGTGTTTCCGGGGTAACCACAGCATTTCTGCAGTTCCATCAGCGCCCTCTGCTGTCAGAGAGTGAACCTGCACTTTCATTCAGCGCGTCTCCTTCACCCCTTCTGCCATGTGCTTCTCATGCACGTTGGGCTTGTTTACATGCGTGTCTCTTTGACGCAGCTTACAGCAGTGCATTTTATTATTTGTGCATTTTATACTCTTAATGGGGAAAGTATTCTTAAAATGCATTATAAAAATTAGAATAATTCGTAATAAATAATTATTCACGGTATTTTGAAGTGCCCGCAATAACAATATCGTGCATATTCATTATCGTGATATATCGTATTATTAAGTGGGTACAACACAACATTAGGAAGGTGGTCATAATGTTATGCCTGATTGGTGTATATATTAATTTTAAAGGTTCCTTTAAAGCTGAAACTCTGCCCACATTCCTCATTCATCTGCATTGGCGGTTCAGTGGTAGGCCTGCCACGTGTAAGGCCCGGGTTCGATTCCCGGCCAATGCAAATGTCATTTTCTTTTAAATGTGCTTCAAAGATTTTTACTTTAACAAAAAATAAGTATATAAATATGTAAATAAACGTATCAAATCAAAATTATTAACAAGTACATAACTGCATGTTAAGCTGAAACTCCGCCCACATTCCTCTGCCAGGGTTTGATTACCGTGCTAATGCACATGTGATTTTTTTTTATACTGGTTTAGAGATTTTTGCTTTAGTGAAAAATATGTAAATAAAACTACCAAATCTAAATTATTAATGAGTACACAACTGCATGTTAAAGTTGCATGTGGAAGATTTGTCAACTTCATCTACAGCCGAAGCTAAGATGTTAAATGAATGTTGAATCTTGAATTCTCACCGCACTGGCCGGGGGGAGGCACTGCAGAAGATGCCCGTGGAAGACTCATCAGCAATGTTTGCACAGCAGCACAATTCCCAGAACATGGCTCCACAGCTATGGGACCAGCCTGAGAAAAAAAGAAGAGTGAAAGTGAGTGACTAACTCACTGTAAGAAAGATTTAGAGTTTTCTGCAACAAAAGCCACTAATACACAGGTATAAGAATGAAAGCTTTCTTAATTCTACTAATGGTGAACAGACCTTCAAACTTCAGGTGAAAAAAACACCAAACAACCAAACAAAGAGTGCCTTATACTGATAAGATCGGCATTTATTTTCAGACGCCAAAATTTCAGAGACCGTACTATATTGTATGTACTCTGACCATATACTCCCATTCAAATTTCAGTATGATTTTTTTTGCTGTTGTCGATGAAAGAAATAAACAATTTTATTCACCAAGTAAATTGATAAAAAGTGAGAGTAAACACATTTACAATGTTACAAAAGATTTCTATTTTAAATGTTCTTTGGAACTTCATATCCATTAATAAATCCTAAAAAAACAAACAAACAAAAAAAAAAAAAACCTTTTTTTATAAACATTTACAATAATAATAAATGTTTCTTGAGCACCAAATCAGCATGTTAGAATGATTTCTGAACGATTGTGTAACAGTAATCAGACTGGAGTAATGATGCTGAAAATTCAGCTTTGCAATCACAGGGGGAAAAAAAAAAAACATTAAAAAAAATTTATCAAAATATAACCTTTGAGAGCATAAGAGATTTCTCTCAAAAACTAAAAATAAAAAAAACTATTTTGAACAGTAGTGTGCGTACCTGATGACAGCATTTACTGCAAAATTTGAGACTGACCATAATAACATGACTTGTGAAACTTTTTTCTGCCTTCAATTAAGGAAATCCACACGTTAAAGTCTGCATTTAAGCTCATTTATGCTTCAGTCAAGCCTTTCCAGCATTTCTTCAAAAAGGCAAAAAGTTCTAGTTCAAAGATGCACCGCAGGTTTTCCTTAATAGCTGTCTGTTTAAACAAGTGAAGGAGTATCGCTAAATGGTCTTGCTCTCTTCACCATTTCACACTCCTTCTATATAGACAACTGAAAGAACAGGCCATGAACTGCACTTCACAAGAACAAAATGCCACTAAATGACTGAATGAAATTGCCATCAGTAATAATCTGATGCAAAACATGGTGGCCAAAATGTAATCTTAAACTGATGTAGCATCTCTATTTTTTGCTTCCTTCCCTTACACAAAATGTATACACTCATATACCAAACACAACACTGTTTAAAATGCATGTGGTGAGGCAGATGACATAAGATGACATAAATATGACTGCAGAATATTTATAACAAGATACTGTATCTTCACACACATCACTTAAAAATAAACTCAATGAGCATCTCTGCATTATTGTCAAATTTCAGGATAATCGATTTGTTATACCAGTATTCCAACATAATGAGAAGTCCCTCTTATTTCCCATCATACCCAAGACTATTAGATGGTGGCCGTATGATGGTCTATGAACAATTTTTGATTCAAAGCAGTATGTGGGTAATACATAGGCACCATAAATTTATAGGTTTCCTGACACACATTACAGCACACCTGTCACCAAAAACATTCACACCTGTCAAAGATGATGAACACTATGTTTGAGCTGAGCCACTAATGCTCACATACAAACATTATAGTCCAATTTCCTTCGATTCTCACTCTGGATTCTTTGACAATTTAAATTAGTCTTTTTTTTCCATTATGCGACGTGGCAAAGGGGCTAATTCATTTCTGTTTAAGCCCACAACAAAACCATGTCAGAATCCCATCATCTGTTTAGGTGACATAAATTCAATAGTTAAATAAGGGCTTATGATTGATTGAGTGTAAATGAGGGCAGTCCAATCCCTAAACTACACAGAGAAGCACCAGCAGGTGGTGAAAGTGGATTTCTCCTTCATTTGCATTTTAAGGGCTGTTTATGGTGCATAAACAAAATGGGCAGAGCTTTAAAAATTAATGCATACAGTTGGCCCACTGCTGGGTGTTTGATTATTATAGAAGCTCCGTTACACACATTAAAATTGTGTCTGAATGACAGAAAATTAAACATAGGACAGGATTCTTTATGTTTAAGTATTTCTCTATTATGGGTTCAAAATATATTTAACACCACCCTACAGCGTATTTGAAACTAAAGAGTTTAATGTAAACATGAAGTAAAAAAAAATATTTTCTATGCCACAGTCTCCCAAAAAAATAATAATTCTGGATGTTTTTCTTATGCAGACCATTGCAGCTTTCTAGTAAGTAAATATTAGCTTTAGCAAGGACATAAAATCTGCCAGCTTTAAAGGGCTGGTTCATCCAAAAATGAAATTTCTGTCATTAAGTACTCGCCCTTATGTCGTCCCAAACCCGTAAGACCTTTGTTCATCTTCAGAACACAAATTAAGATATTTTTGATGAAATCCGAGAGTATCTGAACCACAGCAATGTCAATTGTTTTTTTGAAACGTTTCTATTATTCAAGGGGGAAAAACTAAATAAGCCAATTGTCACAATGACATAACTATAATGCAAAATACACTTTCATGGTGTAAGTAATCTGAAATCACTCACCATCAGCACAAGCAGCAAAATGTTGATTTTGGACCCTGTTTAAGTATGAATGAAGTTTCATGAATTAAGTTTATGAATTGAAGATAAAAGGAAGTATACTGTAAGAGCTTTACGACTATTGTTCTAATGGGTCTGAAGGTCATGGCCGAGGGTGAGCTGTTGTATTGAACGCCTCTGACTGCACAGCCTCCGCTGTGGCCTCAGACTGTCTGACTATAGGGAGGTGTACAATGACCGCAGGGGTCAAAGAGGAGTATACACTGTTTACTTACATCTTGTCTGAGGTATTCAGTGATAGAGATGCTTCATTTCAGTAGTTGCCAGCCAAAGCTTTTAACCTTTGATCTCTAAATCAATGTTTGCTGTGTGGATGGACATAGAAGTAGCGCACAATTACAAAAGTTCTGTAGAGCAGTGTATCTTTTCTTTTTCCTTTCCTTTTTTTCTTTTGTTTCATCACCATCTGCCTATTTTCTATTTCTCCCTCTTAAAAAGTGATATAATTTGACTAAGCACAAATTCTCTTGTCCCCTTTCTCCTTTTCCTCTGACAGATGTGGCTAATAGGTTTAAGTGCTGAAGCGTACAGACTAATTATAGGTTGTGCTACCTATGTTTGTGTTAGGTTTTAGAGATGATGAATTCATCAACTTGGAGGAAATAGGTTCCATTTAATCCTCAATCCTTCATACATCAGTTTCCAAATGAACCCGCCACTGAGCTCGCCGTGGGAACAGATGTTGAAATACAATGGCCATTAACTTTGCACTCAGCAATATGTTCCTTCTTATGGAGAAAAAAAGTGTTTGACAATGTATAAACATTATGTCACCTAATTATGAAATACAGCAATGTCATTTATGCAAATGGTTGAAACTACAAAGAGTTTACCTTGGCAGCTATCTAAAGTATTGGACCACATACACAAATACATTCCAGGAAGCATAATGATAACAATATAACAATGAATTATACACTCCATATTTCCATATTTGAGCATATGCAAATAGGATTTTAGAGTGAATGAATGCTGATATATCATATAATTTTGTCTATAAAACATAAAATAAAATATCAAGACAAGGCGACAAGCAAAACGAGGCACCTCTTCCATGTTAATCTGACTTTTTGTTCATCGACGACTGCAACAAATGTCAAGCAACTGGATATTTTGTCAAGTGGTTTCTGTTTCTGTGTTGTTGAGTGGTCGCCCATTGTGAAATCTCACTTCTTCCACATTGAACATTAACTTCTTTCAGATTGACTCAAATCTTGTAATGCCTTGTTGCAGTTAAACATTATGAACTGCTTTTCACTGGAAAGAACACAGAGTAGGACACAACTAAAAATTTACAAATGTCTTTACATTAGAAACAATATCAAAACAAGTGACCAACAAATAGAGCAAACAAAAGATTTCAGAACACTTTGCAATTACTTTTAGGCATGGGTTGTAAAGTTATGTTTAATGGATGTATGAAGTTTTCAAGTTCACACAGGTGGTTCATGACAACAACTAACATTTGACATTGACATTTGATTAAATGTATTTTATAATTTTACCAACCTAGTCTTCTTTTTGAAAAATGTTTGTTTTTTTAAAATAAAAGCCACTTGGTTTTATATTTGTCATTTAATGCAACAACATTAGAGATGCACGGATACTAAATTTCTCCGCCGATACCGATAGCCGATTATTTAGAATGATATCTGCTGATACCAATAGTTTATTTTTCTTAAGGAAACGATATCTCCCAACTAATGCTGTAAACTATACAGGGAACACTATAACTTGTATTAAAAATGAAGAAATGACTGGCACTATACGTTGCCGCTTGTACACGAGGCGCTCCGCCATGTCACATTTTATTGTTTGAATTTTGTGATAAAATGGACACAATGTCTTATCAGAAGTAACAAAGCACAAAGCTCTTTACGATTGTTGGATGGGAGGCATGCAACAAATCTGTTAAAATGTTTGGTGTAGGGAAAAATGTGGATCTGGCAACCCTGGTTTGAACTATGGGTGATTCATAAGATCAAACAGACCCTGCTTTAACATCTCTATTTTTAAACTGTTAATGCGTTATTGTCGCCTTAACTTCGACAGCCCTAAATTCAAAACAAGTGACATTTTTCCACCCTCTTTTGATTGACAGGATACAATCGGGCCTGATCAACGGCTGCTTATAAACAATTTCCTATGACCGATAGCAAAAATAATTGCTTTTATAGGCCGATACAGATTATTGGCCAATACAGTGGTGCATCCCTAAACAACATTCATACTTTTTAAATGTAAATTTAGAGTTAAATTCTATTTTGAGGTGGCTGTGGAACTATATTCACATTTGCACCTGTTGCACTGGCCCAAAACACTGGGAAAGGGGAAGAAAGACGCAGTGACTGGGAGAGATAGAGAGACAGTGTGCATCCAAGCAGGACTTGGCTTCTCTTGGGTGAAGCATTAATCTCTTTAAAAGCCTTCATTAGCTCAGATTTATCCATCCCCCACTTGCTGAAGCAGCCTGTTCATCCAAAAGAGCTGGGCAGGATATTTGTACATTTAATTTTAATCCTCGTTAATAGCTATTTTATTAAAATGACACCTTCAAGAAGAAGGGCATTAACAGTGAAGTGATGGACTCTTCATGACAGATTGATCCAGGGTGTGAATGGAGAGATTGACTGTTCAGAGCGGGTGGTGAGGTGATCCAAATTAATCAAGCTAAGTAATACAGCATATAAATCAGGAAAGGGGCACAAGGCTCCTTCAAGGGAGGACTTCAGGTCCCGGGCAGCGGTATACCTCGTATGGGCCCACTGAGATCCCACAGTGGCTGTTCCTTTAGAGAAATAACTACTAAAAGATATGGGTGGATATTCATATGCGACATTTATAGTATAGGACATTTCACGACCGGTGGAAAGTAATTTCAATATTTGACATTTACAAATGCTGAAAAGCACTCAAATACAAAAACAACTGATACAAGTAAAAAATATTATGAAAATATATCGACACACTTTTACTCCCAAAGGAATTTTTAATAGTACGTTTACTAAAGACTTCCTTTGGATCAACAGTGTTCTGATTTTATGTTTTGATATTGGAATATTTGACATTTAGAAAAACAAAAGGCTTGTTAAAAAGTTGCATTTGTGTTAACATCCTTCACCTGAGGCATTATGTGCCTTATGTGGTAGAGCTTTGCTTTTTAGCAAACTTTCTGCATTTCAATCTCCATCTTCCCACTCCAGAGTGGCTGAACAGCCCTAAGGGGCTCTGACTGCTCTATGGGATTTGGAGGTAGGTGGTGCGTCCTGAATTCTGAATGTGCTGCCTTTAAACATTATGCACCCACATCAGCCGTATGTTATAGCCAGAACTTATATCGTGCCATCAGTCCCTGCTTCGTTAGGCTTTAAAACAGTGGGTACGTTTGTTGAGTGGCCATCAGGTCTGTGAATCATGGAGGGATAAAGTGTGAAGGCTTCATCAAATGAAGTGATGAAGAGGTAATAAACACTGAAAGGCGAGGGCGGATCCTGTAGCGCAACTGTAAGGGCATGGCGCTAGCAATGGCAAGATCATGGGTTCAATTGCAAGGGAATAACAATGTAAAATATACACCTTGAACATAAGATGCTTTGGAAAAAGTGACTGGCCAATGAATAAATATACATTTAATAAATGAAAGTAAATAGGGAGAAAGAGAGTGCTAAACAAATAGAGCTAAATCCAAAACTGATCAGTTCAGTATGTTTCAAGTGTCTTTGCCATATTTTCTCTGTCAACCAACACAGATGTCTACCCTTCAAGAACTGGGATGTATATACTGTATGGGATGTAAAGCATGATCAGCAGTGCTGAAAAAGCATTCTGGCAAAATAGAGAGCAGACTCTGAAAGAGAATCTATTTTAACGTTATTGATACCAGATTCAGTTGGGGCAACTGCATCGCCAACCAGATCTCATGGCAATTCGTGCGTATTTGACAAGATGGCTAATTCGTACAAATTTGTACAACCTCACTTGTATGAATTTATATGTTTTTTGCTAAATTGTACGTATTTTACAAATTCATATGAATTTGTACGAACGACCTACCCCTAACCCCGCCCCTAAACCTACCCGTCACCCAAATCGTACGAATTCGTACGAATGAGGTCACGAATTCATACAAATTAGGCATCTCGTAAAATACGTACGAATTGGTCATGAGATAGCGAAGGCATCGCTGAGTCTACAGTTCGCTTCTAGCACACATCCTCTGAACGTTTGTTGGCTGAAATTAAACTATCCATTTAAAATTACATTCCTGACACAGTCTATAATTTGCTATAGTTTTAACACCTGATATTATTTCAAAAAGGTATTACAAATTATGGCATCACAATTTATTTATTACATGAAGAAGCCATCACGTACAGCACGTGTTCAGGTAAGTTAAAGTCAGGGGTGTGACTTTTTTAATATGTTTATCTTCTAGACAAATATTTTTACAGTGTATGATGATGGAGAAATATTAGAACATACTCAACCTTAAATACAAAATGTCACATATCCTTGTGCATTTTTATATAAGATGATTGAAAACAGTATGTATATGTAGATCTATCCAATCAATGTGCCATTAAAAGAGTGCCATTAACAATGTAGTCAATTTTATTTTTTTAATCAGAATGTGATTTTAAATTGCTGGCATTCAGTTAAGGTCTTAGAAAAGAAATACATTTTACAAGTCAATTTTAAAGCAAACTATGTTATAAAAATATTTCTAAGCCAATTGAAAAAAAAATGCAATATGCCTTGCCATTCATAAGCTATTCTACTGAATTATTAGCCACATATCTACTGGCAAAGACATAATCATATCTAAGTATTCATCATGAACACAATAACAGCACTTTTAGTGAGGCACTTTACTATAAACGTGTCTTCTAAAAACTTAAATGAAAATATAAAGCCTGTAGAACCCCTGTGATGTAATGGAGAGTTACTGAAATTACACCATTGATCCCAACATCCGGTTCTATGAACACTGTGCCTTTGAGCGAGGCACTTAACCCTTTGCTGTACTAGTGAGACTCTGTAATTAGTGTACTGTAAGTTGTTATGGATAATAAACTCCTGCTAAATGACATGTAACTGCCTGCTAAATGACAAGCAATTAGACAAGCAGTAAGAAAAAGGCAATTTAAAGAACAGAATTTGTAAGGGTGGCCTCAGACTGCACTGTAGTTAACACTATTTACTCTGAAGCTCTCAGCTCTGTCCTCTACCTCTGAGAAGTCATGAAGACTCTAACAAAGTTTGCTGCATTTCTTCCACACAGTGATGGTGATTTAATGGTGAAATTCTCAATTAACTTAAAAGGGGCCTGGCCTTAATATCTCAGCTTTTCAGTAGACTAATGGCAGTGTCTTAGGGCCAGATTTAGGGCATTCCAGGACTTTTCTCCATATAGTGGACTTCACCAGGGTACAACGGGTTGAAGGTCCAGTTTCAATGCAGCTTCAAAGGGCTCTACACGATCCCAGCCATAGAATAAGGGTCTTGTCTAGTGAAACGATTGGTCATTTCTAAAAACAAAAATTAAAAAAAATAATAATTATATACTTTTTAACCACAAATGCTCGTCTTGCACTGCTCTGCGATGCGCCAAGCATTACGTAATCACGTTGGAAAGGTCACACGTAACGTAGGCCTAAGTATTGTGGTAGGGCGAAAAACTCCATCTCATTTTCTCCTCCAACCTCAAAATCATTCGACATTGTTGTTTTACCTTTTTTTGTAAAGGGTGTTTGACTTAGTCTTTGCAGGTTCGCTTTGTAGACACTCCATCAGTACTTCCGCCTACGTCTATCCAACATGATTACGTAATGCGTGGCGCATTGCAGAGTGCAAGATGAACATTTGTGGTTAAGTATATACTTTTTTTTTTTTTTGAAAATCATTTTGCTAGAGAAGACCCTTATTCCTCGGCTGGGATCATGTAGAGCCCTTTGAAGCTGCATTGAAACTGGAATTTGGACCTTCAACCCATTGTACTCCAGTGAAGTCCACTATATGGAGAAAAAACCTGGAATGTTTTCCTCAAAAACCTTAATTTCTTTTCGACTGAAGAAAGAAAGACATGAACATCTTGGATGACATGGGGGTGAGTAAATTATCAGGAAATTTTAATTCTGAAGTGAACTAATCCTTTAAATTATTCAATTCAGTGCAATGCAGCAATTTACATAATAATGGATTTATGAATGATTCTGTTCTGCTTGTGTTTCATGAATGAGCATTCGAAATTTGAAATGTCATGATTAAAAAGTGATTAAAAATCAAGTTTATTTAGTAAAAACAACATGACTACTCTGTGCTTTATTGACATGGTATAAGACCCAAATATTAAGTCTATAAAACATTCTATACTGTTTAAAGGTTTGGGGTCAGAAAGATTTATTCCTGTAATGGCAAAGCCGAATTTCACACCAAGGACAATAACTATATTGATAACTATAACTAAAGTTTTAGTAATCATTGTAATTCTATGAAAATAAGGAGGTCCACACCACAGCTATGACGATAATGACAGCAGAGCGACAATATTAAATCACTTTCAGTGAATGTAAAATATTATCAATTTCAACTATTTTTTCCAGCTACTAAAAACATTGACAGCTAATCAGAATTCAACTGACTTCAGAGAGTTTGACGGGAAGTGGCAGATGACAGAACTGTAGCACACGCTTAGAATATACAGACCAATATTGTGTGTTGGTGTGGATGCTATAGTTATCGTCATTGTTATCTTTACTGTTATGATTGTTGGTGTGAACGATCCTTCAATCATTCTGATATGCTAATTGGTGAAACATTTCATGTTGAAAACAGTTTTGCTGCTTAATATTTTTGATATTATAAATGTCTTTAGTCACTGACTTGAGTGTCAATTCCCCCCCCCCCCCCCCCCCCCCCCTTTCCACATAGGACTTTCTAGACTCAGTGTTTTTCTGCTTAAATGTTAGAGTCTTTCTGCCCTTTAGAAACATCTCTACACACTCCTCATGTACATACTGAACATATTTTCAGAAACAGGAGAACATGTTTGTCTCATATAGATAAATTACTGTTTATAAGCAAACGCTCAGGAGATTTAAGTTACTTTAAATTTCCATCAGCACGGGGAGCTCATGAATAAAACCACCATAGAATATATAATGGGGCAAATGGGACCCAGGCTTGCCACTACTACATGTGGAAGGACATGTGAATAACATCCTTGCAATATTAATAAATTATGCTTTTGCATTTATGTTGGATGTAAACTTGTACAATAAAATAAAAAAACAGATGTAATAAAAAAAAAATATTATGATAACACTTTACAATAAGGTCTCATTCGCCACTGTTAATGTTACTTAATAAAAATGTTCGTGTTTATGTTAGTTCACAGTGCATTAAATAATGTTAACAAATGCAACTTTTGATCTTAAAAATGTATAAGTAAAAGTCGAGATTAACATTATTAATAACTGCTGTAGAAGTATTGTTCATGCTAGTTAAAGTTAACTAATCTAGTAAACTAATGTTAACAAATGGAACCTTATTTTAAAGTTATTTTATGCCACATTTCTTAGGCTTGAGAAGTGAGAATGTGCATTCAGCAATTGTTTAGATGTCTGAAAAAATATTGATTAGTATTTATAATTAAAAAGAACCTAAAGTATGTTATTTTATTCATTAAAAAAAAAATATAAAATAAGTAATACTTTAAAATAACTTCCAAGTAACTTTAAATTATATAATCACTAAAAATCATTAGAACACAGATATATATTTACTATATACACACAGTATATATCTTTATTCAGACAGTATTTGAGGCAGCGTTTGTGGTAAAGAGTGTCATTCCCCATTAAACTCTTCAGATATGCCACAACCAGATACAAACGTTTAAATAATGTATTGTACAGATCCATCATGCTTAGATTGAATTGACTGAAAGTTTAACGGCTCCTGGGTTCAGGTCTGTTGTGTTTCTGTCTGTGCATCAGTAATGTTATAAAACGAAGCAGACTCCACACCGGCCCGTCATGTTTGCCTTACGGCGCCAGGCACACTTACTCATACACCTGTCAGTACCTTGGGAAACACATTAGCGTGAGTGTGTGTGTGCCTGTTTGTGCTGAGTTGGCCTGACAGAGAGCAAAAATGCTGGAAATGATTGGAGTTGAGAGGGAGACAAAAAGGCAAACAGGCCATCTGCTGGTCGAGAGAGAGATGGAGAGAGTGTGAGAAAGAGATCCTGAGAGAGAAAGATGGGGAGAGACAGTGAGCGTGAGAGAGAAGGGAGAGAAAGAGATTAAATAAAATAGAGGGATGCGGGGTGGCTGGCAGGTTATCCGAAGCGTGTCAGAAACACTCTCGGCGAGTGTCTTTCATTTTCAGCCTGCAAGCTGCAGTCAGGCTAGCTGTTGTGCTTCTAGTTGCCTTGTGGCTGTGCTTTTTTGCACTGAGTGGTCTAAATCAGTGCTTTTCAACCGGTGGGTCGCCACTTAAAAATGGGTCACAGGTCTATAATACTTGGAGAAAGCTCTCTGTTGGTATTCCCATTCATCTTGATGACCGTGGGCGGCGTGATAGGTGGGCTTCTTTGGCTTAAGTCCTGAATCCTTTTTTTTTCTCTCCATGCATGGCAATTTCTGTCAGTAATTCAGAGCTGAAATCTGCTTCATGAATCAGATACATGTGGCGTCACACATAAAATCTGCCGCATTTTGCAGTTTACTATGCAAAAAAAAAATTAAAAGCTTGTTTAAATTATTGCTTAAACATCCATTCTGCAGACAACACCGAGAGAAGATTTCTTTTGTTGAATTTTTTATACAAGATGCAGTAAGCACTGAATATTTCACAAAAATATGTTGCAAACTTTAAGACACAACTCTGACCACTTGCATTAATTAAGAAATGATGCCACTAAGTTCACTAACTCTGGCTAATCCTGCAAAAACTTTTATTTTTAGAAGCAATTTAACAAACTTATAAACAAATGTAAAAACACTTGGCCTAACTCTCACACAATATAATGGGACCAACTACTGTTCCCCCATAAAAATGAAATAAAATAATGGCAATATTAAAAGGTTAGTTCACCCAAAAAATTTCTGTCATTAATTACTCACCCACAAATTATAAACATATATAACAGCTCTGCTGTCAAAGATATTTTTGATGAAATCCGAGGGTATCTGATCCACACATAAGCAGCAATGACACTGCATCTTTTGAGATCCAGAAGGGTATTAAAAGACATCGATAAAACAGTCAACGTGACTACAGGGGTTCAACCTTAATGTTAAGGCGAAAACAAAACAAAATAATGACTTTATTCAACAATATCTAGTGATGGGCGATTTCAAAACGCTGCTTCGTGAAGCTTTGAAGCTTTATGAATCTTTTGTTTCGATTCAGTAGTTCGGAGCGCCAACGTTATGTAATTTCAGTAAACAAGGCATCGTTACGTCGTAAGTCTTTTGAAATTTCAGTGGTTTACGTGACTTTGGCAGTTTGATACACGGTCCGAACTACTGAATCGAAACAAAAGATTTAAAAAGCTTTGAAGCTTCACGAAGCAGTGCTTTGAAATCGCCCATCACTAGATATTGTTGAAAAAGTCGTTGTTTTGTTTTGTTTTTGTGCACAAAAAGTATTCTCGTCGCATCATAACATTAAGGTTGAACCCCTATAGTCCCGTTGACCATTTTATCGATGTCTTTTAATACCCTTCTGGACCTTAAAAGATGCAGTGTTATTGCTGCTTATGTGCGGATCAGATACCCTCGGATTTCATCAAAAATATCTTAATTTGTGTTCTGAGGACAAACGAAGGTCTTATGGGTTTGGGACAACATGAGGGTGAGTAATTAATGACAGAAATTTCATTTTTGGGTGAACTAACCCTTTAATGTTGCCTGCAAAAAACCTACGTGACCAAATGTCCCCACAAGGATAGAATGAAATTTTATTTACCTTGCAATAGATAGAGCTGTTTATTTTGCTGAACTCAAAATCAGCCTCAATTTTTTTGTTTCTCCAGCGAAGAGTTACTAGAAACTGTTAATTCTGTTTCAAAGGAAGCATGGAGTTAGTAAACTTTGAATCAGATTTGTTTCATTGCCAAACATTAAAAGTAACTGCAATCAAGTTTTGGCTCTGATATACAGAGTAACAGTGCACAGCCAGTTCACAAACTGAAAGGATTTACCAAAAATAGTCTCACAATGAAAGAGAAACTGACTGTCCTGAAATGTAGTTTCATCCTGAAAATTTTAATTGAAAAAGAGTCACTTTAGTTATAGAAAAATGAGAATATGCAATACTATTTTTAAAATTAACTACTCATTAGTTTGCTTGAATTGATCAGCTAATTGTAAGGACAAAAATTGGACTTTCAACTAAGGTATTTTTGTGTTCCACAGAGAAAAAAAAAAAAAAAGTCATACAGGTTTGCAGTGACATGGGTGAAAAAAGATGACAGAAATGTAATATTGGGTGAACCATCTCTTTAAGGAAGCCCTGAATAATTTACTGTATATACCATGTCTAACAGCTAAAGCACAGCATAATGCACTGGCGGAAAAAAAAATCTCTAAAAGTGACCCATTGCTTTTATAGAACAAAGCTGTCCTGTTGTGCATAACCAAACTCTATGTGAACTCTAAACAACACTCTAAACCAGAACTGACAGCAGATTCTGCAGCTGTGTGAACGTATCCTGAGAGAGAACAAAAAAGAGAGAGTGTGACTGCACTTGAATTACTGCTTGAAAAACATATATAACTGTAGGGAGTTTGCCTCTCCACTTCAGTCACATTCGGCCTCCAACATTCCTCCCAGCATGCTCCAGGCCTCCAGTAGTGCACAGCACAAGGTCTTAGGGGAGCTCATTGTGTTGGTTATGTGGAGCTCCACAGACAGATTCATTAGCCAGTTCCTGGGTATAAAAAAGGACCGTCCTGCCACCGAGGCCCATTGCCAAATTTCCATTTTAATTGCAGAGAGGGAAACAGAGAGACAGAAGGAGAGTAAGTATACAATCCTATTACTGCTCTGGGGTAGAGAGGCGAACTATGGTCCACACGAACAACAAATTAATCATTTCCTTAATGCTCGGCAAAAGCCATGACTTCTCCCCTCCAAAACAAAAGGTGGAGTGTGTCCTTCACTCCCTCTCCCACTATTAACACCGAAGATGAATGTATTTTCAGAGTCTCAGACATGGGCGGCTCACAAAAAACAAGCATGAAACATTACACGGCCCATCATTTCAGAAACTGTTTGCTGCAAATCCAATATTGATTTTTTCAGTTCTCTATGAGAATGAAGCTATTGATTAAAAACACTAAGGGAGAGAAGGAACACAGCTGTCATTAGGAAATAAGAGAAACTCTTAATGGAGAGGCACAGGCAGTTTAAGGAAGTACTGAAAGAAATTAAATTCACCGATGCAGAAAGTTACAGGAGCGAAACCAACTGCCGACTAATCCTGCTTCAACATATGAATGCCCTGTGCCAGTTACGGAAGATGATGCAAATTCAACCCAGGGCCGTGTCGTCTGCAACGGAGACATCTGTTGTTGATGAACAACATAATTACTTACAGTCTAGGCAAAAATAAAGCTTTGCAAAACAACATATTTGAGCACAGATTAAAGACTGTCAAGGAGCCTTTATCGCAGTTATGTGTAAAGTGCCTCTGTCTCTGGAAGATATAGCAGGCCGCCATGTCTTCACTCTTTATTTTCTTTCACTCTTTCTCTTTTAATCTCCCTTCCATCCATTTAATCTTTGTCTATTTCACACTTCTGTGTTAGCATAAGTTACATATAAACAGATAAATATTAGGGATGCATGAATAATAAAATTCAGGAAGATACAGATAAAAACAACAGATAAATGACCAATATTTAATTTCTACACCATATCAATTATATATATATATATATATATATATATATATACACACACACACACACACACACAGTATATGTATGTTTGTGTGTATTCTCAATTATTTTTTGAGCCTTAGTCACTTTAAATTGACACAATGTGAAGACACAATGTGAAAATATCAAAACAACTGCCACAAGGTGCTAAATAGCCAATATCCACCGATACCAATAAATTACTTTTATTAAACTAAAAGTATAAAAGCACTAGCAAGGCCAAAGTCATGGGTTCAGTTCTGAATGCAAAGCAAGTCGCTTTGGATGGAGGCATCTGACAAATTCATTGAAGTAATGCAGTATTTTGTAGCAGTGCTCCTGGATAATGTTACCGCCTTTAAGAATTTTAAGAATATTCTTAAGAATGAATTTTTAAAATAAATTGTATTATTTTTTGGAGACCTTTTGATCTTTAGAAGCCAAGAGAGAAGCAATCAGGATTTGCAAAGACACTCTTGATGAGCAGTAGCATTTTGGATGAAAGCATTTTTCCTGACAGACCCCTTCAGGGTTTTTGACCTAAGTCTCTGAATCTCCTTGACAAAGGAGGGTTTAACTCTTAAGCATTGCTAATCTCTAGGGCAGACAGGAATCACAGCCTCTTCCAACACCAGTATGTCACTGACAAATGAAGGAGGCGTCAATTCAGGTCAGCCAAATGAAAATGCATGATGGAGTACGTTTACTTAGAGTATCCTTCTAACAACAATCATATACAGTAGGTTCAATTTGTTCATCTACAGCTACTAGCCAAGTATTGTTCTCCATCTGGGGCCAGTTGAACAATTATGACAAAAACAAGTGATTTTACCTCCATAAATCTAAACTATATACAGTTATTGTTGCAGTTATTCAGGGTAACACTTTATTTTGCAGTGTGTATGTTACATGTAATAATTATAGTAATAACAGTAAATATGCATAAATCAAGCTTATAGCGTTAGTTCTGGCAGGTCATGTTAGTCAAGCTCGCATCAGCTGACACTCAGCTGATTCACATTGACCTATAGGAATACGACGCCTATCAACACATTCGTATATATATGGTCCATTCAGTATTATCAGCAGCTTTATCACATTGCTCAGGAGCTTATTAACCTCCTCCATCCCCAGCTCCTCCTTTGTCCAGTCAGGACTTGCCCTTCTGATATTTCTTTTGATCAAACTCATTCTTCAATTATGTTGTTACATTAACTATTGTCATTAAGAAAATTAATGATATTGCAATACTTGGTACTGTCCTGTTTACCCTAAGGGGGGTTATCGCTGCTCTCCCTGCTCTTATCCATGTTAGGCTGCATGGATGGGCAGGGAGTTTTTGTCCAGAACAGAACCAGACCGCCAATCCCAACTGTATGCTAACTGCCAATCATCTTTGATGATAGTGATCCTGACAGAATTACATACAACTAAACCCTAAACCAAACCCTAATCCTAACCCTTTAGTAAGCAGAGCTGGACGATATGACCTAAAATCAAAATATTGATTAATTGAACATTTTACATTGATTACAATTAATGAACTATTTTTTTGTTTTTGTGTTTGGTCATAGTTCACTGACAAGGTTTGTACTGTAAATGCTTGACGATTAAAGGTGGGATATTTTTTTCCTACTGAAAGAGTGCTTCGTTATAACAGCTCACTTTCAGCAGTTATTTTGGCTCGTAACATTTACAAACCAAAATAACTGCTTTGGTTGTATCTGATTTATCTTTGTAAATCAGATACAGATAAATTAGCACAGTACCAGTACATTTATTTGAATGCATTAATGAGAGCGATTGCGTGTGTGAATTAGTCATGCCGTCTCTCTATTGATTGTGAAGCTGTGGGTTGTAAGTAGTTACTTCAAAAGTAGAAAAATATATGCTATAACTTTTGAGATTCTATTCTACTTTAATGATAAATCACAAGACAGTGCTGACAACGAGTTTCTGCGCTCGTATCTGTGCACGCGATCTTCACGTAATGGGCAACTACTGTCTGTATGAGTGTTCGTGTGCCACAATGAATCAGTGCAGTAGCTCAGTATAATGATACACATCCGATGGTCTAAAATCGCTTGAAACTGGCAAGCTTTAAAACACATACAATTGACGTTTAAAGTTTAGTGAAGACGCAAGTGAAAGTGATCTCACTTCAGGGATCGACGCTTACGCGCTGTCTGTGTGTGCTGACTAGCCGTTTGAGTTCGCCTCCGTGTTGCTGACTGGACGGGGTGGAGTCACATGACTACACACTTGGTAGTGTGTTTTTAAGGGGAAAGTATTAACAGGAGTAGTTTTGATTACTATTCGATTAATCGTCCAGCCCTAATAGTAAGTACATGTTGTTAATAATTGTTACTCAGTACTTAAATGTATAATTAAACTGTAACAAAGACACTTTAAAATAAAGTGTAACCTTATTCAGTTCTTTATGCATAGACAGTTACTCAGCACTTAAATGTATAATTAAACTGTAACAAAGACACCTTAAATTAAAGTTGTAACCTTATTCAGTTCTTTATTCATAGACAGACTTTTTTAAGGGTTAGCGATTCAAATCACTATCAAATTTAGAATACTGCTCTGAAGGTTTAGTGGACTAATGACGCTTGAGATTGTATTCCTTGAGAATAATTGCAATTTCCCCCTTTTCCGAGATCAAGCAGGTTCAAGTCCCATTTATAGATCAGAAACAGGAACGAACTGGTTTTTACATTACTTATTACTTATTATTATTATTACTACTACTACTTACATGATTGAGCAATATACAGTACAATATAGCGATCAATTAATATATTATAGATAATTTATTTCAGACAGACAGACATAAATAAAGTTGGTTGGCAGGCTAAATACTAAATATTTCTAACACAATGTCCCAGTTGTGCTTATAAACAAACTACTTATCAATCATCATGGAAATCACAAAACTTAATGACCCAAAAACATTTTAAATAGAGTTTCACCTGAACATCACTTACTTATTCATATTTTACTGCAAAGGTTAACAATGTGCGTGTGTGTCTCTTATCTGCACAGAATAAACATACTGTACTGCACATTAAATCCATTAACAGTGTGTGTCCACATAGTAATTACACACACTGACCAATCAAGACTTCATGAGAGGACTATGATATCCATTCTTATCTTTTCTGGGCGGATAGAGCTCAGGAACAGTCAAAACATAAAGTGATATTAAGACGGCTAATGGATCGATTGATTGATAAAAGGTTTATGACCCCTGGAATACAAGACTATTGAACCAGCCCCATTGGCTAATGGCTCTTTCCCAGACTCTCTTTAACTAATATTGGTTAAACAGCAAATGAAACTTGACTGAAATGTACAGTACTGATGGAGAAAGCTTGTCAGTAACCAAGATCAAACACTAATGAATTCTTGCCTACATGAAAAACATAAGTTAAATCCAATGTATAATTTAATATTAAATAAAGATAAGTATGATAGCCCAAAGGTCAATTAGCCCTTGAGTGGAAAAAAAAATATTACTGGTCTCTTAGCTTTGCAAAAAGTCACAAGACAAGAACACAGTTTCCCCATCATTATTTCATAAAAAGCAAGTACAGAATATATCTATGTTTCATTATGTTTACAAATATTCTATCAACATCTTCTCTTTTATTAATGTGAAAAAAAAATCTTCTGTCACCTTGTACAAGCATATGTTGACTTGTTAACCTGCTGTGCCAGATGAGAGACTATTTAGTTTCACCTGTCAGTCTTTTAGCCCAAGAGAACATCTGGTTCGGATCTGGCTTGTGCAGCAGAGAAATGTCTGTTTTACAGTAACATGCAGGATCAGCTGAACATGAGACAGGGCAAAGTCAAATATCTCTCAGAGCAGCAAAACTGCTGAGTGAAAACAGGGAAGAGAATCAAGTAAAAAAGCTGCTAATATGGATAATAGACTGTGATCTGCGTGTGCACTTTTCTAAGCATTGCCTTTCGTGATCAATATTGGGCTTGACTGAGAAGAATCCAGATGTATGTGAAATGCCCTCCAAGGGCACTTCGACCTCAAGGGATGACAATGACTAAGGTCAAGGTTCAGGTTAAGAATCAGTTAAGCAGGGTTTGTGAGTTTTGGTTAAGTCTATTAAGAAATTGACATTTGCTAACCTATCCATAAGGGTTAAGTGATGTAGTCAAAGATTAACTATAGGTCAAAAAACACATTGAGTTGTTCAGCTTTTAACAAAGTTCAGCAGACTGATGCCAGATTTGATAAAATAAGTCAGAATTGTGTGTTTCACTGTGGGCCAAAAAATATAAATACACTGTTAAATACTGCAATGCCCAATTCCCACTGACTCCGGAACAGTAAAATCTCTACTTGTAAATGTGCGGTGAACTGAAGCTCAACGTTGCTCTGAGCGCGGTTGAGCTGGGGCAGCTGTAAGATTTATGAGCAGCTCATAAAAACCATTCACAGATCATCGATCTAGGAGGTGTTTTGGACAGAGATGAGAGGTGACAGAAATCAGCACCCCTGACAAGACACACATTAGAACCGAAGAGCTAAGCATTATGTTGAGCTTGCTTGAAGCACTGCATAGGACTAGCTTTGATTAAAGTGTCCAAAAACTGTGAAAGATGACATGGAAAGACCAAACAAATGAACCTCCTCATTTTCTACTGATTTCATAGATTTTACCATACGGCTGCTTCAAAGTGAAATGTGCCATTACTGTGCCCCTATTGAAACCAAGAAGAAATGCAAAAATAATGACTGCTTCCAAAATGATTTTCCTAAAGACTACATGCCTGCCATTGTTAGACAATTTGGGAGTCCTTCTTCAAAAACACACAATTTTTTGAGGCAGACTTTGATATTTCAAACCGCTCAAATAAACAATGTTAGCTCTTCCAGGTAGATGCAAAAAAAAAAAAAATAAAAAAAACGAAACAACAACTAAACAAATGAAAGAACAAAAACATCAAACCAAACCAATATGAAAACAATAACCCAAACTGAGAGAATAATAAAACAAACAAAACAAAATATAAAAAAAACAACAACAAAAAAACAAAACAAATCAAACTAAAATAAAAAACTAAACAAAAGGATTTAACCAAACCAAGAGAAAACAAATCAGACCAAACCAAAATAAAAACAAAACAATAAAACACAATAAAACAAGCAAACAAAAACTAAACAAAATCCAACAAACCAAGCCAAAACTAATCAAACCAAAGGAAAAAAGAAAAACAACAAATCAAACCAAAAGGGGAAAAAATGTGTACTTCCAACCTGATCTCATGGGAATTTGTACATATTTTACAAGGTGACTAATAATTAATTATAAATAATAATTTGTACGAATTTGTAAGTTTTTTGGTAAATCGTACATATTTTATGAGTTGTCAAATTCATATGAATTCGTACGAATAGCCTACCCCTAACCCCACCCCTAAACAAATTCATACAATTTGAGTGAGGTCGTATGAATTCATGCGAATTAGCCACCTCGTAAAAATATGTACGAATTGGTTGTGAGATAGCATTGGTACTTCATCTCAAAAGAACGGGATAGATGTGGGATATGTTTGCGTTTTGTGGACAGCAATCTAAGATTTCTCACTGTTTTGAATTAACCAAAGACTGAAGATCTGTCTGCAGGGAGGAAGAGAGAATCTGTGTAGAGAGCGCGAGCAATCTTCAATATCATCCACTGCTGTCTCATGATGAGCAAGACATGACAGACAGAAATAGAGAGGATCGTTTGTTGCTCATGAGAGTTGGCACTGATGCCGCTGTGTATTTGAACAGCTGAGATTGTTTTGATAAGCGCAGTCCAGAGACAGACAGCTCACAGAACAGATGTTTGGGTCCCTGCTCTGAGGACTACAGTTGTCATCTCCCTGATCGCTCCCACCACTCTCAGCTTTCTAACATCAACAGCACATTTGGCCAGAGTGAAGGGTGTAACTGATGCCTAGCAGAGAGAGAGATGTGCTACCTCATATTGAAGCAGCTTTCGAAGAAGGTTCTTTCTATATACATAAAACAGTAAAGCTACCAATTAGAGTGTATTCAATAGTTGTCTTCCCATATGAAAACGACAAAATAAGTTTACGCCAAAATCTAACAACACTTAAACTTAATAAAACCATTAATTTGCAATCACAGAGTGAAAACACAGAATACTGATGTGCAGAAAAGAAGATGATATTTACACAGCAACAAACTGACACAAAGTTTTATACATGCAGTATATACACTCATAAAAATGATCTTTTGATGCTGTTCACTTTATTTAAACAACTTATTTTGATTCAACACCATTGTATTAGGTTTCTGGTTCAAATTTAATCGCTTCATGTTAAATTGACTTGAAATGATTACTTTTTGACTTAACTTGATGTTTTCATATTAAAACACCATGTTTCAATCAAGTAAACTCAACCAGGACTCAATCAAACAGGACTTTCGCTTCCCATCATGCTTTGCAAAGGGGCTGATCTGGGAGAGTAAATATTGAAATAAAGTGTTATTTTAAGCAGTTTTTAGCAAGATGAAAAAATGGAGAGACTTTTTAATGTTTACTTCCTATTATGTTGGTATTTAAAAGTTCCTGTTGTGTTAATAGTTTCGGGGTTACCATTAGTGTTGAGCTTGTGCTTGGGTTGAGGACCTGCTAACAACAATTCAAATTACTTTAATAACAAAGTATTCACTATGGAAGTGCTCTTGGTGGCAATGGAGCTACGATCAGCTTAGGCTTATGATGCTTTTGGGAAATGCTGCCCTGGATGAAACCAGTATCACTTCTAGACTGCCAACACAGAACATAACATCATAAAAGTTATGTAAATCACAAGACTAAAAAAGAAGCAAAAATTGTAAGATTATTTGTATAATTCAATTAATATGATACTAAAACCATTCATTCAAGTTAAATGAACACAAATGATTCTAGTTTGTTTAACATGGTTGACTCTATTGGGTTTTACTTGTTTCAATCATGTGGAACCACTGTCCATGACTGACTGAGTTGGTTGGACATAACTATTTTACATAGATTCTTCCTTAGTCAGTTGTGTTGTCACAACACAAGGATATTGCATAGATTAAAAATAAACCTTTAATGTTGATAAAAACTAAGTTGGTTGTGTGGAACCACTGTCCATAATTGACTTGAGTTAGTTTAAAGTACCATTTTTTTGAGTGTAGGTCTTTAACACCTATTGGCATGAGGTTTGTTTATGAACTTCCTAGATTGATTGCCTTCTATGGCAGTATCTTAACAGAGATAGAACCTCATAAATTATGTTTTATTGATTTTAATATAGTTTGGTGTTAGCCTGTCAGGAACAGGATAGGGCACCATTCTTGGCATTGACATACTTAACATAAACGTAAAAAAGTTGATTTAATCAAGTGTTTAATCAATCAATTTATTTCAGTATTTAATTTTTTTTTATATCATTTTTAATAGTTATCTATATTTATAATAGTTATCTTGCTTTACCTGACACCTTTTGTTTTAGAATGAAATCATTAGAATGACTTCTGAAAGATCATGTGGCTGTAAAAAAAACAAACAAAAAAACAAACAAAAAAAACATCTTTATCATCACAGCTATAATTTACATTTTAAAATATTCAAATAGAAAACAGTTATTTTATTCAAAACAATTTATTTTTTCTTGGTGAGCATAAGAAACATTTTAAAAACATAAATAATGGTGGTGTAAGTTAAAAAAAAAATAAAAAAATAATTTAAAAAACCTTGAATGTTTTAAAGCCTGTGAATGTGTATGTGAATTTTATGCATTCGTGTGAATAACAATCATCTTTACCCAGTCAGACAGCTTATAAGTGTCATAAATAGTCTTTATCTCCACACAACCCACTGGAGGTAAATATAGCACATTAAAACATTACATATGAAATTGATTCATTTCTCCCAGCATTACAAAAACACTGGGCTGCTATCGATCAGTCTACACACAGAGCGAGATATGTTTTGGCGTAGTGCAGGTGCTCTGGGCTGCGGCTTCATCAGCTTTATTACATTGTATGGACATTATATGGATGGAAGATTTATGCTAATTACTCACCTCTTTGTTTTATAATGCAGCAAGGTCATAGAGGCTGCTGCAATCAGATGTGACACAACAGCTTACCTAGGGAATGGCAGCCTATGATTTGTCTGCTTGTTATTTCTTGCATGTTGTCAGATCTTACAGTGAAACACTTCCATAAAATCTATCAATAATTTAACACTCTTGATTTAAGACTCAATCAAACAGTTATCAACTACTTAGCTTAGCTATAAGGGGCTTATTTGTGGATACCATTAAGCTAAATAGTAGGACTGCCCCCCCACCAAAGATTTTTCTAGTCGAATAGTAGCCGTTCACATAAGCCATTAGTCGACTAGTCACGTTTAAAAGTAATGATTATGAATGTGTCGGAATAAAACAGGAGTGAGACTGTCTGAACATTTTAATAATTTATTAATAAACTAGTGTTTTCTGAGTCAGTGTTGACTGCAAAGATGTTGACGACACTCTGACTTGTCATCCTTACAGTATAGTGGATGCGCCTATAGAGAGAAATACACTTTAAGTTAAATGTCAAGCAGAAAGCGCGGTACTAATTTAGCTTCCATACAGTTTTCAAAAGTATCGACTTCGGTACCAAGTGAGTACTGAAATTTTAAAAATGTGACGCTTTGAGCACTGTTGAGTGGACACCTCTGATTGGCCATTGTGTTCACGTGCTCATCGGATACATCTGTGATTGGCTTCAATGATCAACGCTTCAAAAACATGTTGTAAATAGTCGTCAATGATGCTCTTCACCGAGCGCTTACACAGATACAGATGGGAGCATTTGAAAGTAGGCATCTATCGCAGACCAGTCCGCTGATAGACGCCTGCTTTCAAACGCTCCCGCTTTCAAATTCAAACACTTCCGTGTGCTTTCAAACACTTCCATGCGTTGATCATTATAGCCAATCACAGATGTATGTGATGAGCGTGTGAACAAAATGGCCAATCAGAGGTGTTTATGAATCCGCTCAACAGTGCTCAAAGTGTCACATTTTTTAAATTTCAGTACCGACTTCGTACTGAAGTCGGTACTTTTGACAACTCTGCTCCGCACAAACACTTGGATATGCGCCTAATAATAGCACACATTTATCTAGGTTAACATTAGAGCTGGCGGCCATATAAAGTGACTAACGTTAGGCTACTACTTTTTTGTTTCAAATGACAAGCCTGCATGTTTGATGTCGATGAACATCACCTTTTGGGGTCATACTTTACCCTCTCGAAATGATCCCACTTTGTATTTCCTTACCAATATAATTACCACATGGACTAACAGTGTAACGATCTGTCCGTCATGGACTACATGACTTCACCACTTCCTGTGGATTTTTTTTTTTTTTTTTTTTTGCAACCAACTGATCAATTAAAATTTGGTTGACCAATTCTCATGGACTAACGTTTAGTCAATTGTACTAAATAAGGTCTTAAATAATAAAAATAATAATGATAAAATATAATATAAATAAAATAATATATATTTATATTTTTTATTTAATTTAATGGTTAAATATAAAATAATTTAAATAACAGCTTTATTTTTTTCTGTTTAATTTAATTTAATTTCAAAATTAGAGGTAAAAAATCCCCAGAGGAACAGCTGCTCTTGTTCACAGCAGATGTTGTTTGCACCTGAAGAGTTCTGGAGGTAAGAGTGAGGACACCTCAGTCAATGAAAGTTTCTCGCACACTTCAGTCCAGATATTGAGCACAGCATGTCTAGCACACTTTTAGCACTCAGCATGTTATTCTAGCAATTAGTGGTTTTCTGGTATGATTCAAATTATATTGCAGCTATTAAAAACAAGTCTAAGAGGCTTGGGCGCATTTTGAAAGCACATCCAGATTTCCATGCATATGTTCCCAGAGCTCTTTTCCAACACATAGTGCCTACACAGCCGCACAATGCAGATGAGCTGCAATATAAAGAAGCCGTCAAATAAATAACAGACCGCCAAACATTTGTTTGACTTTTATACAAGGTCAAAGATTGCAGATGGCATTTAAAAGATTTTTGAAAAAGACTGCATCTTTGAAAACAAGTGAGAGAAGCTCTAACATGGCCGATTAAAGGAAGAAATCTCACCACATATCATCAAAATAAATCGAAACAATTCAGCTGGCATGTTATAAATATACAACTTCAATCATAGCCTGGTGAAATCAGGTAAAAAGAATATCTCAGAGAGTAAAGTAGATGTCAAGTAATTACTATTTGAATTGGTGTGAAGTGATCTTTTCATATTACACTTGTAGTGTAAAATTGTTATATGCTTTTCTCTGTGGAAAGTACTTTGACAACAAACATTTCCATTCAAGTGCAACAGTCAGTGCAAAAGAAATGTTCAGGGCCAGTAAAACATCCATCCGCAGCCTGTGCTTACCAATCAACTTAGGCATGAAATGTGATGATGGCCCTGCTCTTTGGCCTTGCTGCTTAATGAGCGAATATTCACCCGTATATTATGCAATTATGCTAACGGAGACTACACTGTTACAACAGATGTTGTTTAATCAACCTCTGAATGAGGAAAATGCTGCAAATTCATGATTTCCACTCTCTTCTATTAAAAAAAAAAAAAAAGAACTGAAGAAAGCATTGTGGAAAAAATGATAAACTCAGTGCAAGTTCTGAAGTTCTTGGTGCGTGTTGCTTTTTCAAATGCACATTATAAGTAACTAAATTTCACAGCGCCTCCAGAGATGGAGCAGCATTCACTGCAAAGCGATCAATTTAAATCAGTTAATCAACCTCTGCATGAGGAAATTGCTGCAAATTCATGATTTGGTTACACAGTGAGGTTAATCTAGGGTTACACGATTAACCGAAATTAACCAAAATCGCAAAATTTTTAATTAAACAAGTATATGTGCAGTGAGTTTTATGGCGAAGCGCAGCAGTGAGGTCAGAGTGTATCGATCAGTTCGCAGTATGGTGCTCCATCTCTGGAAGCACTGTGAATTTGAGTCACTTATAATGTGCGTTTGAAAAAGCAACACGCACCAAACATCTTTCTAAACTTGTAATGAGAAGCATTTACAAACCTGCTGTCCAACAAAAGAGAACATTTAATGACGTTTTTACTCCAAACTCACTTCACAATGTCAGAGTCGAGTGTTTGAAATAACTTCCTTTTGTGATCTGACGTGGCTTCATATCATAAAATGAGGCAGAATGATATTCTTTAGAATTCTATACAGTGATAAAGGCTATGTTGATTAGCATTGCATTATAAATGTACACTATTCTTATGAAATACCCAAGATCTAGAAGAACACAGATAAAACCATATATTATCACAATCATATGTTTATTGTCTTTGTGTTTCATCAGTCAAAATATCTCTATCTGTGTTTTATTCAGCTACAGCGGAATCTGGATGCCTTTGTCCATATAAGGGATTTCCTGGAATGTCATAAGTTTTATGATTTCTATGAGTCTCACTTGTGGACTTTCTGCGTGAGGGTGCCCTCCGGCGATGAATATGAATAAAACAGACGTTACATTACATGCATGTTCTCACTAATGCTCACAACACCCTATTTATATAAATATATATATTTATTTATATAAATACTACTTTTCTGTAAAGAAATTTGAAGTAAACATGTAAATCCATCCAAGTTTTTCACCAGTGTAGAGAAGTGGACAGGAGTGTTTTTTTCTCTCAATGGATGCATACGATTTTCTGACAAAAATTAAGAAATTACAGACAGATTTTTATCATAATAATTTAATATTTTATAATAAATCTTCAGACCTTTCTGATGATTTATAGGTAAATGAATTGGTATTTTCAAGTGCTCAACCAAAATGGATGGATGTTGTTAGTGATATTGGGTTATTTAAAGAAAAATGTGTGTCTGTGTCTATGTCTATATAATATATATACATATATAATAAACAACAATCCAATCCATTCCATCTACTGCTTCACAAATATAGTAGGTAAATGACTATCAAATATCTACAAGACTACAATCGAAGGTACCCACCTCCACCTGGCCCTGCAGAAGCTCCTCCTCTTCCTCTGGAGCATCGAGTGCCACTGTAACAGAGGCAAATGGACGGCTGGCCATCTGCTGGCGCTCTCGCATTAGTTGCTGTAGAAAGAAAAAGAAAAAAACAACAGTGTTCAGTTGCATAAGATTATTACATAAATGTTATGAAGAAGCATTGTAATTTTAATAATATCCCTTGTGTTGGCTTAATGCAAGGAATATTTTAAATATGTTTTGACCCACTGAAGTCTTGGGGGGGAGCCATCTTAGATAAACTTTTGATGATATATTAGCCACTGAGGTAAAAGTTAGAAGAAACAAGTGTCACGACAGATGTTTTCTCAGCATCTTTTTCAATTTGATCTGAGTCACTTGCAGCTGCATCACTCACATCAGCGAGGGTCTGAATGTTCTTGTTCCAAACAGTGGTATGTGTTATCACTTTCTCTAGTCTGTGCCAAGAGGACAGACATGAGACTGAGAGGATGTCAAGGTGAAGGGAGGCAGGGTGTCCGTGAGTTGATTCATAGGAGAGTCACGGTGATGATTGTTAAAGTACGCTTGGCTATGTGTAGACGTGTGTGTCATGGTCAAGAGACAAAGAAACTCACTAGTAGAGCATAGATGGTTTATGTTCCCTGACAAGTCCTTCGGGAGGTGAGAAGGACACTGTGGCATGTCTCGCCTGAGCTTGTAAATGGCCCATAAAACACATAATTAACCTCCACATGCAGTAAACAATGCTTGTTTGTATGTGTGTATGAGACCAATATGCTTAGTTAGTTTATAATAACGACACATGCATGCATACTATAGAAGATATAAGAATGTTCTATTGAATGACAACAGTCAACAATAAAGGTCATATCAGAACATCACAAGTCTAGAAACTAGGGAACATCTGCTGTAGCTTTTATATCACAGAACAGAGCAAATGAAAACTGGTATTTGAGAGAAAATAGATATGGTCAGAATTGCTTTTTATCACATGAACTCACACACTCTTCATGCTGTGCGTGCACAGTATCATACACAACCCCATTTCCACAAATGGTACAGTATAAACTGCAGTTCTTACGGGAGCTGCGAGTTTCTAAATGGGAATGACTTACATTATATGTAGCAAAACACCTATAAAACGATATGAACACACATACAAACACAGCCAACCAATTCTGTGTGTAAGTAGGAGAAACACTGAGGTCAGTATGCTTTCAATGTCTCCCCATGTATTTTATAAAAAAAAAAAAAAAAACATGAATGAGGGATATGACGATTACTGTAGCACCACTCCTTATCATCATAGTAATTAAATGGAATAATTCTTGCCGAATATGCTTTGATTCCTTCCTGACAACAACGTAATTAAATAAGACTTTATTACGTTAATTGTAAGAATGAATGTAAGGAACTAAAGCTTAGTACAGAAAATTTCTTGATACTACACAAGACTTAATGTACAGTCGCTTTGGTCCTTGTCACAGAATAAACCTGGTGATAAAAGTGTCTTTATCATTCAGAAGGGGTTTCTTTTGTGATAATGACTGGCTAACTGTATTATTATCCAGCTAATTGCACAGCTACTTAGCGAATAAATAAATGGACATGAAATATTGATTTGGTTTATAATGATTTCATTATGTGAGATGAAAAAGACTTTGGAATGATATGAAAGACTTTTGTTGGTTATTATACAAAAATGATGCAGAATGCCACGACTGACATATCAACATCAAGTATTAAGGGAGCTGGGTAATAGATTATGCTTTTGTTCAACCACAACTGATTGAGCACAAATGTGTTTCCCATTCCTCAAACTCATCACACCTAAAAAAAAAAAAAAAAAAAAAAGTTTACACCTTTTAGCAACTGACAAATGCCAGGATATCAGCTACTCTATCTCTGAAGTAAATACACTAGGATAAATATGGATTTGCAACCCTAAAGTCAAAGAGTACAGTGCATTAGGATAAGTACAATACACTTTTAGGAGTAATTCATTAATCAGTTGACTTTATTATTCTTTTACAAAAATATCACACACAAAGATGCTCGGTAAAGGCTGAAATTCACTACCTTGAGGCTGATTTACTTAATCAATGACACCTCCTCTGGGTTTATCCTGATTTATGTTTTCTGAGGCTCACATAATTACTCAAACCTTTGATCAACCAATTACCCAATAATTCACACATGCAGTCTCATTGCATTCAGAGGGGACAGATACACAGCTAATGATATACTACAACCCAAAAAAAAAAATATTAAAAAAAGATTAAAATTATTATCTAACATACCTTATACTGTTTACAGACATACATTCAGTTTGTGTATTGGTGGTGGGGACTTTTCAGTAACTTTCTGAGAGGTACATCTTTAAATAAGTAGGTGGCAACAATTGACTGTCTTTATGAATGTGTCAAGTGACGTTTCTGTCTAGTTTGTACTTCTGAGGGTACGTGTACATGACTATGATGTACTAAAAACAGAAAACTTTTTCCTTTGCATTCTTCGCGTACGGACAACAACGCTGTCAAAACGATCCCGTTCACACGGATCTGCAAAAAATGAATAAAATGCTGTATTATGCATGCCAGGATAGTAGTTGGCAATGTCACTTTGTAAAGAAGCACTACACGCCTATAGACTGAACACATAATAAGCATGTGCATGGCATCACTGTTTTCACAAATTTGTGTTTTTGTTATTGTACACTTGCATTTTGAAATCTGTTTTCAAAAGTTAGCTTGTTTCACATCCCCAAAACGCAGTTGTCTTGTAAATGAACGGCCAAAACGCATAAAAAGTTCTCAGTTTTTAGTTGAAAGCAGTGTAAATGGTGCCTTAGTTTACCTATATTAGTTCATGTTTACTTTGTCCATGATTCACCTGCAGCTGAATAATCCATCCAATCATTTTCCAAACATTTTCCATACCGGTATAAATTCCTTATTAATTATTAAATTGTTTAATTAAGGTTTATATATGCTAGTTTTAATATAAGCACTTTAAATACAAATACAAATACAAAATCAAGATCATACTAAAAAAGGGGGAAGAAAGTTTCATCAATTCAATAAAATTAAACAAAATTTTTACATAATCATTATTTGAAAGGTGCATAAAAGTGACTTCTTGCTCTCTTACCCTGTTAAAATCTTTTTACTGATTTGCTGATCAATTCAGAGTTCTAGTCTTTATTTCAACAATGGGATTAAAACTCTGTTCAAGTTAATTTGCTGATTTTGGGAAGAAAAAAAAAAACACTTGGTATTGTAACATCTCTGTGCAGACTGCAATATAATTACATGATAATAATTGATTGTGTGTGTAGTAAAAAGGCATCCATTATCAATTGCCTCTATGGATGCAGTACAGAACAATAGCAGTCACACCTTTGAATAGGCTCTTTCTGAACACAAATTGATAGAATGGGTACCACAGGGACCCTTAGCTAAAGGTGACAATAGCACCCAGACATAGGTCTATAGTGGATCCGTTGTAAACATCCACAATGTCTTTCTTCAGAACGATGCACAATAACTCTGGCCGATAAGAGAGTGTAATTTCCGACTCATTCCGGCACGGTTGTAACAGAAAAACCTGTTTACATTCCAAACACAGACAGAAAATTAAGCTCTTTTGTCACCATAAAAAAACAAGGCATCTCACAAAAATAGGACACACTCAGTTTTTATTCAATAGCATCCAAAGGACCAAGTTGCTTTGCTCCTAAACAAGCATAATTGTGGTCTGTTTCCTCAAGCGTTTTGTAAACTGGCAGAAAACAGACTAAAAGCTCATACAGGCCATTCACTCCACGTGACAGACTAATTGCATAATAGCTTCACAATATATCATTTCTATCCTATTGCCAACTGCTGAATGACTATGCTGGATTAAAGTCTTGCTCTTCAGCCATCTTATAAAAACAGGAAATGTCCTTGGCTCAACATTTATCTGTGCATCACATAAATGTCAGTCTGTGACATTAATTTCTACATTCCCTATTTCTGTAAGATTTTTAAAATATTTTTAAAGTCTCTTATACTCACCAAGGTTTCATTTAGTTGATTAAAAATACAGTAAAAACAGTAATATTGTGAAATATCATTACAACCTAAAATAACGGTTTTCTATTGTAAAATATTTTAGATTGTGATTTATTCTTGTGATGGCAAAGCTCCAGTCTTCAGTGTCACATGATTCTTCAGAAATCATTCTAATATGCTGATTTGGTGCTCAATAAACATTTCTTTTATTATCAATGTTGAAAATAGTTGTGCTGCTTAATATGTTTGTTGAAACGGCCTTTTTTTTCAGGATTCTTTGCTAAAAGAAATTCAAAAGACAAGCATTTGTTTGAAATAGAAATCTTTTGTAACATTTTAAATGTCTTTACTGTTACTTTAGAGAAATTTAATAAATCCTTGTTGCATAAAAGTATTGATTTCTTTCAAAAAAAAAAAAAAAAAAAATCTTTCTGACCCCAAACTAAGGCATTTTTAACATTTAAAATTTATATAGTGTATAAATTAACATTAATACAGGTGAATAAAGGCTGTAAAAATATTGTTCATTGTTAGTTTTTGATACTTAATGCATTCATTCATATTGATTAATTCATCTTTGTTTTAATGTTACTGGATTGACTCTACTGTAAGTCTGTGTAATGGCAGCACACTAGAATATAGCATGATAACAGATTCAAAGTTTCCCCAGAAACAAGGATAGGCTTTAGGGAATCAACCAGAAGAAAGCCAGACCAACATTTCTGTGGTGCACAAATGACATTGCAGAGCATCATTTTATTAGTACAAACACAAAGACACATCTCAGGAGCAGTGGCAACATTACGACCAGACAAAAGACTGTTTGTAATCTAGGCATGTCATCTCAGACTGAGCAGCTGAGTGCTAATTAGAACTGAGTGACATTGTCATCAAAAGTGAAGGAGAGAACTCTACACTGATGTTGATCTATGATAAACTTGAGAAAAAAAAAAATCACTTTGATTGACTCATGTTGATCATGATCTTACTGATCTATCAAAGAGGAAATTATGCAAAACCAAGACCCTCCAGACAATCAAATTGGATGAAGTGGATGAGATTACGATCTATCAAAATACTGTGAGTGCAAAGGAGTTACAATAAAGCTCATAAAAACTCCATGTATGTATACTGCACATTGTAAATACAGTAGATAAATCATCACAGACAAGGAATCTCTTTCCATTTTAACAGGCCCAGTTGGGGATGTTATGTAACTCTGCTAAGGGGAGCAGAATGTACAGTAAGTGATGGTCTGATCCATCCCTGCACTCATACAACTGCTTTATAAATGGACCAAATCCTTTCAGTCCAGGATCATGATCAAGTCTATAGTCCACAGAGAAAATGAGGAAAGGAAAATAGGGAAACTGATTGGGAAAGGAGGGAGGGATGGGGAATAAGACGAGAGAGAGAGGAGAATAGAGAAGGATATGGTCAAGAAGTAGTGAAAGAACTAAGAGCAATGGCACTCTCTCTCCTTCACTTATTTTTGTCCCTAGACAGTGTGTGAGAAGGATGGATGGAGTGCCAAGCAAATTGTAGACACAAGAGTAAATCCCTCTCTGTTGGCATCTCACACTGCAGTGAGAGGAGGAGTGTGACAATTTAGTGGTCATCATCACATCCTCACTTCACATTAGCCCTCCTCATCAGTGCTCTCTGACACCTCTCATCCACTCCTGTTCACATCCGAGTGTGTGTGTGTGTGTGTGTGTGTGTGTGTGTGTGTGTGTGTGTGTGTGTGTGTGTGTGTGTCAGAGATGAACAAAACTTAGAATTTAAGAATTGGCTGCCATTCTACTTCTAAAGAATTGAAAAATAAATAAATAAAATAAAAGCAAAATATAATAATATAATGAATAAAGTAGTCAAGTAAATAAAATGATTTCATATGATAATATAAAAATAATTTCATATGATAATATAAAAAAAACAATTATGATAAAAAATAAAGCTGAAATCTGATAATCTAAAAATAAAAATAAATAAAAGCTCAATGATAATATTAAATAAATAAAAGCAAAATATGATAAATTAATTTGTCAATAAGAAAAACAATATATTTCAGTATTTCAAATGCTAATATTAAAAAGCAAAATTTGATTATATATTAAATAAAGTAACAATATAACAATATAATAAATACATAAAAGCAGAAATTATAATATAATATAACAATTTCAAATGGTAAATTATAAAATAAACAAAATGTGATAATATATAAAGCTACAATTATAAATAAATAAATACATTAAAAAAATAACTGTGATAATCTAAATAAAAAACAAAACAAAACAAAAAAAACAATGGTGATTTAAAAATGATAAAAGTATATTCATAATGGACGTATTTTAGACCACCTATTCCTCATAGCCTTGTTTTCATTTGATACATTCATACTGAAAAATTAGGTATATTATTAAACTACACTTAAAGCAATATTATACTGTATGAATTTCCATTCCATTTTAATTCCATTTAAAATCTAAATTACAATCCTGTATCTTAACTTCATTCAAACTTGGGAATTTAATTTAAAGGTGTTGGAATTTGAAAGTAATTCTTAGATTAGTTAGTGGTGTCTGTGTTTTCCTTGTTTCCATTACTTGCCATCCCTCTTTTATCACTTTCTCTCTCTAAACTGCAGCACAGACGCAAAACAGCTCCGAGTGCAATTACTCCTCAAAAGACCAGCCTCACATTTCACAAAGTGCTAAATCTTACCTCCGAGACACGGTGTGTTGTGCACAGACTGGTACCATTTTAGTCTTAAGGGACTCACACGCTCCCTGTGTGAATGTGTAGGTGTGAGAGAGAGAGAGAGAGAGAGCGCCAAAGAGCATAGTCACACTGTTAAACACAGCTGTAGAGCTCAGTCTATCACCACACATTTCAAGGGACCACAGAGTGAAATTAAAGCTAGATGCTAAGCCTACATACATTAGTAAATGCTGTGCTATTGGAAACAGTTTCATGCATGTATTTTTATCTATTCATTCTCATTATAGTACTGTGTATTTGTGATGTGGATTTAAAGACTGTGTGGTTGTAGCAGAAGAGGGAGGCTAATGATTTACTCTGGTGTAAATGAGAGCTAGTCATCAAGCAGTGTTTTCATGCTGATTAGATGGTAGCTCACAATCTGGCCTGATGGCCAATTACACTACAGGGTGGTCTGAGCATGTGAAATTACTGATAATACAACAAATTTATATATATATACTGTATATATATATATATATATATATATATATTATACACACACACACACACACACACACACACAAATACAATTTTTTAAAGGATTAGTTCACTTTCAAATGGAAAATTACCCCTTTACTCACCCTCAAGCCATCCTAGGTGTATATGACTTTCTTCTTTCTGATGAACACAATCTGAGATATATTAATAAATATCCTGACGCATCCAAGCTTTATAATGGCAGTGAGCGGGATCAACGATTATGAGCTGAAGAAAGTGTTTCCATCCACACCTATCCATCATAAACATATTCCACATGGCTCCGGGGGGCTAATAAAGGCCTTCTGAAGTGAAGCGATGCATTTGTGTAAAAAAAAAAAAAAATCCAAATATCCAAAATATCCAAGCGACGAGAATACTTTTTGTGCTCAAAAAAATAAAATAAATAACGACTTTATTCAACAATTTCTTCTCTTCCATGTCATTCTCTGATACTGTTGACGTAGTAAACACAGTGCAGCACTTCCAGGTTCTACGTCAGAACGTTCAGAACGCTCATTATTGGCCGGATTCTGCGTCAGCATCACATGCATGTGTCGTGGTGCTCACATGAACAGCATCAGAGAGTGACACGGAAGAGAGGAAATTGTTGAATAAAGCTGTTATTTTTGATTTGTTTTTTTGCACAGAAAAAGTATTCTCGTCACTTCATAACATTAAGGTTGAACCACTGGTAGTCACATGAGCTATTTTAACGATGTCTTTACTATCTTTCTGGGCCTTGAATGTTGCAATTACGTTGCAGTCTGGGGTCAGAAAGCTCTCGAATTTCATCAAAAATATCTTAATTTGTGTTCTGAAGATGAACGAAGGTCTTACGGGTTTGGAACAACATGAGGGTGAGTAATTAATGACAGAAATTTCATTTTTGGGTGAACTAACCCTTTAAGAGCCATATAATATGTTGTTTATTTAGATAAAAAGAACATCAGAGGAGTTTGACCTGTAATGTCTGTACAATATAGTGATGCAGTTAGACAGACTAGGCTATTTTTATGTACAAATCATACAAATGCCCCATTCTGAAACATATATTTACATTGTAAAGAAATTAACGATCCACCTTTGATTGTTGAGAGACTTTCTGGTGCATTTCACTTATAACCAATAAGATTTCCTGTAGCATTTTCATTGGTCAGAATTGGAGGTCTATTCTGATTGATAACTTTTGACAACATTTAATTTAAGAGCATGGAGAGATTCACGATTACACACTACACAGTCTGACAGTGCGCACTCAATATCTGAGTGAGAGGAGAGGCAGTTCACTTGTATATTTGAGAGCTCGCGTCGTTTTCTGCACGTTACAATAATGCGCTCTCGACATTTGTAATTAAAATACGCCATAGAATTAAAATTATGCACAATACCTGCAATCTCACGGTGACATTCAGGCTCTGTCTGTAACTGAAACGTGTGAGTGACAGGAGGAAGTGGGTGTGTGTCATACTCGCTGTCGGGGAGATGAGAGAATGAGAATGCGCCGCTGGTAAAATATCAGGGTTTTCATTGGTCCGTTTATGATCGGATTTCTTTATTGGCTACCGATATGCCGGTCAAAGGTTTGAATATTCAAATTGCTGGAGTACTCAGTAACGGAATGTGATTTTACAAGTAGCGAAGTAGATTACGTAGATTACTTAATTTGTACAAGTACAAGTAAAATTACAGATTTAAAAATGTACTTAAAAAAGTACAAAAACCCGAAAAAGCTACTTAATTACAGTAACGTGAGTAGTTGTAATTCGTTACTTCCACCTCTGATCAGGATATTTATTAATATTTCTCCGATTGTGTTCATCAGAAAGAAGAAAGTCATATACACCTAGGATGGCTTGAGGGTGAGTAAAACTTGGGGTAATTTTCATTTGAAAGTGAACTAACCCTTTAAAGTTTTTGAAAGAAGTCTCTTATGCTCACCAAGGCTGCGTTGATTTAATTAAAAATACAGTAAAAAATAATATTGTGAAATATTATTACAATTTAAAAGAATTATTCTCACTAAGAATAATTTTGAGCCGAAGAAAAACTGAACATAACTAAAAACATTTATAGTCACTATAGTAATGTCTGTGACCTTTTAAGATTCTATCCCCCCCCCATTACTTTTGCATGACCTTTAAGATTACAGTCCTGTAAATCACACTTTTGAAATTCCCTGATATTTCCAGGATTTCCAGGAACGTTAATTCTTTGTATTGAATGAAGAGCCAAACTGTAATGTTTATGTCCTCTACTGGTCTTACATTTGTTTTTTTTTCGCTATACTGTACGTATCTTAAGGTCATAGTTGCCCACATTTTATCTTTAGAAAGGCAGCAAAAGACTTGACACGTATTTTGATTTCCATCTCCTATGCTTAAATGCGTATGAAGTGAATAAAGCAAAGTGTGACCTCAACTTTAGTTCAACTTCTCTGTCACTGCAGTCACAGTCCACCGACAACACGTCTTTATTCTATTAGTGTTTGTAAAGCAGTTGCCTCCTGACTTCAAGGTTGAGTAAATCACAGCTACCAAAATAAAGGACACAAGCATAGACATATCTGCTTCCTGTGACAGCAACAGTGCCCTCAATACCCTTCATGCACAGTTCCTCACAATATTCTTCCCAAAGAGAAGAGTCAGAGACATTTTCCAGTAAATCAAAAACTCTAATACAAAGATTACTTTTAATAGAGTACCCTTTGATATGACTTGATTCTAAATTATGAACTTAATATATTCTTTCTAAAGGTGAAAGCAAACAGTCTTTGCACTTTGCCTCAAGGGTCATCTTTTATTTCAACTTCAGTATGGTAATAAACAACTTGTTAGGAAGAAAAAACTTTTAATATCTTCAGTGTGATGTCAGATATCTTAATCAAGGTCTGTCGTTGCCCTCTAATTTCCCTGGACCAGCTAATCTTGCTTATCCCAACAATGGAAGGCAGGAAAGAAGGTGAAGGCCTCCACCAATTGAAGAACCCTCTGGTGGGCCACGTCGATGCGAGTCAGCCTCTGAAATATGATTCAGCAGATTTACAGCTTCATCTCGACATCCCCTTAACGAGGAGTTCACCCAATCAATCTCTGATCGATACCAATCTCCAGCAAGGGCCATGAGGCAGAATCCACCAACATCCCTATGGAGCTGTGCTTCTGGATAATAAAGCATACAAACAGAGAGAAACGGGATAGGATAGTGCAGCCTTATGTCCTTCAGGTGAGATGGTAATATGGATGGACATTATGGCATTATCAACCTGGATAAAACATTCAGACTCTCAGAAGGATTGCTGATACTGAGAAGGACGCCCAATTGTGTTTATGACCTTCCATCAACTTTTCCACAAACCATTCCCACATTTAATTTAGAGGAAATTACAGTGCAAATTTAATCTCCTGGAAATTACTGAATGTCATTATTGTTGAATCAGGAAAAGTGCATTCTGTTAAAAAAGTTCATATGTACACATGAAAGTCATGCACTCTATTTACATTTACAATTAACTTCTAGATTGAATGACTGGCATACTTGGTAATGACGAATGAACTAGACTGAATAGCATGGTGAAGATCTGATGTTTCTTATTTCAAAACAATGACTTAAAAAATTGTGCATATGTATTGTATAATATAAATGGTCATTATTTCCCTTAACAGATTTTCTTTCAAATAATTACCGTCAGTCTTCATAATTTCTCTAGTACCTTTTTTTATTGAATTATCGAGTATCATTCTTTACAGTTCAAATGGTTTGTCTCATTTTACAATTAAATTGTGTTGACTATAAAGCACAACCATGAAGCACTAGATGTTGCATTAATGGTTAGTGCTTAATTTACTCTTATTTATGTACTACATATTGATTTACCATTTGATGAAACTATCATAGTTGGTTAAATGAAGTCCTAGTGCAATCTGCAGGCCTATAAAGTGAAATGTAGGCTGTTAGGTCAAGAACACGCAAAATGGCAACCTATATGTAAGGGGCTTTCACACCGAATAGTTCTAGGAACTCAGTTATAGGAACTAGCCACTAGGATAGTTCGCCAAGAACTAATTTCTCCCCCAGGCCATGTTCCTGGTTGCATTCACACCAGAAACAGGAACTCTGAAGCGGCCGACAGCGGCGGTGGATGGAGGATGCTGTGATCGGAGCTGTGTTTGTTGTGTGTCGTGGGTTTTGTGATAACAGAGACGGAATGTAAATGCATAATTTTCGTGACTGAAAGAGCAAAAAGTGGGGCTAAGAGAGGAAATCTCGTCGATATTGCTGTTTTCCATGTTCGTGAAGTAAAAAAACAGCTTTTTAAAAATGCCGGGGGCCGGTGTTTGACATGCATGTGACCAATCAACATACACTTCCGTCACTGATAGTTCCTATAGAGCTGGTTTAAACCCTACTCTGAAGTAGGAGCTAATTTTGTTCCCTCAAAAGGAGTTCCTAGAACTAAAATCTTTCCTAGTTCCTGTGGTGCGAACACTGCAAAATTCAGGTACTTCATCCAAAGAGGAAACAAGTGGCTTGGTAAGGAGAAAAGAGTTGCTTGAAAATGAGTAAAGATAGAGTTGTGAATATGTGTTCTCTACTTTATCGAATAACAATGCTGCTCCATGCCATTAACACTTCGGCTACAGTAACAACACAACAAGTGCAGTTTGGAAATGTTTTGTAGGTCAGTCTCAACCAAAGGCTAAGCTTTTATTACAGTCAACCCTGGGCTGAGCGAGCAGGCCTGTTTTAACCATCTTGTTTGAGGCCAGTCTGCACCAATGGCATCCAAAATTATGTTTCAGAAACAAGACAGGGCAGCAACAAAGAATAAAAGTCATAAGCACAACCTTCAGGGATAGATTCTTATTACAGAAATGCACAAACAGCCCCAACACTCCAAAACTTATGCTGCATCGGCATGCAAAATATTGCACATTATGAAGTTAATGTTTTGTCTGAGCAGACCAAAGTGAGCCGTGTAGGGACGACAGCAGGGGATGTCTCCACAGACGTCTGGAAACGAGGCCAGCGAGATTCCTCACAATATCACAGCAGCTCTACAGCAGAGTTTAGTCTACGAGAAGAGGAATTAACAGCAAATAATTTTCTATCTGAGAATTGTCTCAAACCAAAAATCAAAAAACTTGCAGAAAGTCACAGAAACCGGAGAAGTAAATGTGGATATTTGGAAGTTAAGATGCTAACTGAAGTAAAAGGTGGGTATATTATAAGACAATGTAGGTCAGGCCCACTGTGAGAGATTCTGCGCTCAGAAGCAAACAAAGGCACCGTCGAGAGAAAAAAAAGAAAAAAAAAATTCACAGTCACATTGGGACAAACAGACATCCCAAAGTGCTGAGCTGGTTTGTTTCTTTAAATATAATGTAAACAAAGGAAGATTCAGATCTAAATGTGAATATGGACTGCGTTTCAAACTGCCACCTCATTTGGATCCTGCAAAGTGCACCATTAAAAAGATGATTTTGAAGATATTTTGAATTTTTTTTTTTTTTTCCCTCCCCCAAATTCATATAATGGAAGTCAATGGGTTCCAAATATTGTTTAGCAACGTTCTTCAAAATATCTTCTTTCATGTTCCACTGACAGAAAATCACGATACAGGTGGTGATACACGCCAAGGGTGAATAAAATGACTGAATTTGTATTTTTGAGTGAACTATCTCTGTAAGAAATGCGTGTCTTATAAAAATACATGTGCCATTTCAATTGAAAAATATCCACAAACATTTATTAAGCAAGTAAACAGAGCATATGGCTGACTTACCGATTTGTTTGCCATTAACGCGAGCCACTAACGAGTATAAATAGGCTGGTAGATGCATATGCAAATGTAACATGAGCCATATCTACAAGGCTTGAGGCAATTACAACACACTGAAAGGCACATATGCACACAATCCCCTCTCTCACACACATACTCATAAATGCATGCAGCTCACATACATACTTTTTACAACTCTTCTTGCCTTTAAACTAGCCGTCCTCGCACTGCAGTCTTTAAAGCAAAGGGAGAAAGAGATAAGTGAAGAGCCGGTGCCGTTTCACTGCTTGTTGACTCTTGAGAGAGGCTTTCTCTTCAATAGCTCCTCGGATGAGAGCAGAACTGGCCTGATTGCAGCAGATGTTGGCACTTGAGTGGCGGCAGGCTAGAGGTAATTAGTGCCCAGCGCTAGCTATGTCTGACTCCTTTTCATGCTCTCTGTCTCTCTCCTTCTGCAATGACCACCATCAGACCATACACAGCAGCACCGAATACTGTAGGGATAATAAGATCACTCAAACTGCTAATCAGCAGAATCAAAACACGAAGAGTTTTTCTCGACTGGCGGCTAGTCAGAGGGTTGTGGACAGAAGGGATAAAAAAAATGCCATATACAAATAATAAAATGCAACTAATTGTATCTGTATATAGTTAAGAAAACTAAGTAAACTAAATGGCAAACTTTAATCATTTAGTAGACACTTTTACGTTACAGGGTTCAGTCATTGTTTAATTCCCAGAAAACAAATGACCTTATAAAATATATCCCCAGGACTTACTGTAAATCACAGAATAAAAGTGGCTGTAAAATTGGAATTCATTAAGATCCACTCATTTAACTATCAAATCTGAGGTTTATGATGCTTTTGTAAATCTGGAGGAAAGTTGTCAGAAAGGTCCATTGAATGAATGAGGTCCTGTCTCTTATTTGTTGCTCAATGAATCAGTGCGTTTGAACAAACTGTTTGAGTAAATGATTCAATGACTCACTCACAAAGTCAGTCATTTGTTTCAATAATGAATGAATTAGTGTTGTGAACAAATCGGTTGAATGAATAAAGACTGTGACTTGTTTTGCACCTGAATAAATCAGAGATTTTTGAACTAACTGGTTTAGTGAATGATTCACTGACTTAACTGATTTGCACGGGATTAGTATTATCTGGGGACCTCGTGTGATTTAGAAATTACCCCCCACATCTGAATTTTGTGTGGCACATTCACATGGGATAAGCGAAGCCTGTGATTTTACTTCAATTTACTGACTTATCTCCCGGATATGATGTCAAGGCTTTGCGGAACGTTGTTATAGGTCTAGCGGTATGATATATCATAAACTGAAGAATGTTCCTTACCGCATGTCGTCCATCTCCATCCAATCTTTCTTTTTGTTTTTGATCTTCTGATGGTTTTCAGCTTTCTCTTTCTGCAAATTGTATAGTTGTATGGTGTATAGCGATATGACCCAGCACCCAAAATACTATCAAAACACTCCAACGCAGCGTCCATTCTTCGCAAAAAATGGATAAAAAGGCACACAGGAAAGAAAAACCTTGAAAAAATTATATACGACTCCACCAAATCCTGGCCAAATCACAGGGATGCCAATTCGAACAGGACTAATATTATCACAGGACCTCGGTGTTCAGAGAAATATGGTAGGTCATTTGCGGGGGAATTTTTACTTTACAAATTACAGACATGGCCGATTCGCATGAGATAAAGATCACAGACAACCTCCGCAATTATTACAAATGACTAAAGGTCACCAGGTAATATTAATCCCGTGCTAATAGGGCTTTACTCATACAGCTGATTAAATCTGTTGTTGGATGAATCAATGTGTTTGAACTGTTTGGAAGTCATTGACTCTTCACTCAAAGTCAGCCACTTGTTTTATTGCTGAATGAATTATGGTGATGTGAACAAATCTGTTGAATGAATGATTTGCTAACTCATTCATAAAGACAGTAAGTGTGTTCGACTTGAAGTGGCACTGCACAGGCTGATTGGCATATGACATCAAAGTACCACAAGAGCGATAAGAGAGCAGATGGCTCTGTACGTTTCGAATCACTCTCGCTGTACTTTGATGTCATACACCAATCGGTTGGCACAGGGCCACATCAAGTCGAAAACACCTAGTGACTTGTTTTGTTCCTGAGTCAATCAATGTATTTGAATGAATTGGTTAAATGATTGATTTACTCACTCATTCACTCATAAAGAAAGTTACTTGTCTCCACCTACTGGCGTAACGATGTATCCTGCACAAAGACTCACTGAAAAAATCCCCTCCACTAATGCACAAACTGACAGTCTGTCTGGAACAAACACAGACAAGCAGATCCATTACAATATATGATTGCATAAGCACAGCCCTAATTCATATGTTCTAATTAAACTGCACAGCTAGACAAAATAAATAAAGTGAGAGGTGTAGACAGACACAGGTGTAGATTGTTTTTATGCAATAAACAGTCATTTCTTTTGGCAAGTGTTTGTCTCTGTCTCTGTCACTCTCTCCTGCTGTTTTGTCTGTCTCAGTACTTGTACGTGCCAATTGCTTGTCTTGGTCACTGCCCAGATCTCTCATGCGACTGAGTGAGATAGAGTGGGAGGGAATAAACTGCAGCCCAAACATCCAGGACAAAAGAGTGATGGTCAGACAACCTCGCTGCTCTGTCCTCCACGCTCATCTTCTCCTTGAACCAGCCGGCGAGACACCCAACATAGGTCTCCCAAAGTGATTACACACACAGACACATCTCATCTCCACCATCAGTATGCAAGGCTGCAGCGCAGTCCGGCTGAGAGATGTGATTTGCTCCAGTGATCAGGGATACGCCGTTCCGAGGACATCTGTCCCCGCTCAATCGGCTTCGAGGACCCACTCCAGTCTGTTTTGTGAGCTCAGTTTGTCCAAGTGGAGGGGACCATAAGCACCCTCTCAGAAACTTATCTGCTCCCTTCTATGGTCCACCTGGCTGTGAAGGATTGCGTCAGTTAGCGCTAATCTAATAGAGGAACAGAGGAAGGGCTGTTGGGTGAACTGCATGGCCGGAAGGTGGAAAGGGTTCATTAGACAATGCTCCAGGCATCTGCCTGCCTGGGAAGACACAAAAGCCTGGGTTGAGCATGGGCTAATTAATGATCAAGATGACCAAGACTTTCCCATGTGGGATTACCAAGCTCTTGGGATGGGCTTGAGGGGAAGAAAGAGAGAATGGTGTGTTTCAGGCCTTCTTTTACCCACTTACTCCCACTACTGCTGTTCTTGTCTTTAATCAGTCCCACCAGGACTGTGATATTTGTTGCATTTTGATTTGCAGTAAAAACCCACAAATACCCCACCACATGGACAAAGCAATGGTGACAAAAGCATAGATACAGTATATTCATAATCATAAATTCAAAATTGTGTTAGACACAGATGCTTGCACACAGTTACTGATTACATACTCTGCATTTTAAACATATTAAATTATTATTTAACGTTTTGACAATTTAAGTTACATTATTCTTTCTATTGTAATATTGTTTTTGCAGTTTTTTTTATAACTTAAATTTGTACTGTCAGTAAATATTCACCTCAATAAATATTATATGCATGCAGTATTATATATAGAAGTTTAATATTATCATTAATCCTTTAGCAGTTAGTTTAATTTGCATTAATTCTGATTAATTGCCATATTCATTCCTGATATTGATCCTTTAACTAGTAATTGGCTAATTAAAAAAAATATGTGGTATATCGTGAATAAGTTACGGCTGAAGGGCGTTGTTACGCACAACGCAAAGCAACCCCTTCAGCCGTGACTTATTCACGATACAGCACTAGCCTCGAGTACCTTATTGCTTTTAAAACTGTTACCACACAATGCAAATATTAAAGCCAAAAATATGTATCAATGCAACTTTCATGAAGTAAAACTTTTCAGTAAGTAAACTAAAGCCTTCCTTCCACCGGAAAAAATAATCCCTGAACGTGAACAGCAATAGAAGTTACATTATTATGCCATTAGATGGCGGAAAAGACTTTATGAGTGTGTCAGTCAGTAGCGAAGCCTTTTACATTGAAAAGACTGAATTGTTGTGAACATGGAACAAGACGCAACTGACAAATGCTTTGACTAGCGCTGTCAGTCACGGGAAAACCCCTTAACTGTTAAAAGGACAGGATAATACATCGGACATTTAAACAGACTTTTTATTACGAACATAGGACTGACCTGAAGGAAAATGCTAAATAAACTTGCTCACAATACTCTTCTACATAATATAGTAAGCTTCAATTAACTATCAATTGAGGAGATACAGTTTACATTGCTAAGAGTGGTTGCTAAGGGTGTTATGTAGTTACACAGAACCGTTGGGTGAAGCGGTCATAGCCGTGTTTTATTGTGAATAAAACACAGCTATTGACCAATCAGAATCAAGGACAGGAACTAACCGTTTTATATAATATAATATAATATAAAAAGGTACTAGTTAATTAAAATTTATGAGCAAATTGTTTTTTTTTGAGTTAGTTTATTTGAGTGAAATAAAAACATACAGCATGACTAGTGTAGCCTGATCCCCAAAATGGCAGTTTTTCGAATAAATAGTTTAGAAAGACGGGATACCAGATTAAATAGTCTGAATGACTTCCATTAATGACAAAATGACATCTTACTGTGTGAATTCTCTATCACGAGCAAGAATTCTCTTTGAATGCTCCGACATGCAAATTGAATTTATTGCATTATCATAACTATCATGAACCATTTGCATTTGAGGGGTGATTTACTCAGCAGAAGCTGTGTTGAATCAACTAATTAAACTGAAAAACAAACAAAGACAATGACTTTACAATGCAACCAAACTCTGCACATGCTCTCATTCTCTCTTGCATTCATGGGTGACAGACATTCAGACTCACTGTAATTCAAAGCTACTGTTAGACAGCCCTATTGACCTTGAAGAGCAAACTATTACGAACGGATCAATAAAGGTCCCCTTCAGAGCAAGTATGTGGATCCAACAGAAAACAAGTCCCACTGCACTACTGCCCTTCCTTTTAATAACTCGCCCAATAAAGCCTTTGTTGTAGATACAGTTTGCCTCTTTATAGAACAAACCTGTGACATGCCTCTCTCTATAAGTGCTAGTATTTCCCATAAGCCCATTTTACTGGATGTTATCATCTACCTTCATATCCCTCTCATCCACTATAGTATATCTGACCCAGTTCCTCATTCTAATTAAAAACACTTTTCTTTTCTTGTAACATTTTGGAAACTGCCCATCCAGTGTTTGTGTGTGTTTGTGTGTGGCAGATGGTTGTGGTGTGCGTGTGCTAGGATAAGTCTTATGGGACGATGAGTTCTTGCTGCTTGAGATCACAGATGTTTGTTCTTTCAGCTCTTCATAAGAGACGGACAGAATCTCTCTCCCTCACAGATGCTTTCTACATCCGCTTTTCATTAGCAACAATGTGGGAACATGTATCTAACTTAAATTCACTAAACATTGAATAATTTGTGTAATTTATTTGTAAAGAGCCGTGCTGGATTTCATTTCTCACAAAGCAAGCATGGCAGTTAGAGCTGGTTTGGGTCTGCTAATTGATACGTCACATGTTAACACGCGTCAACCTACTACCGGCGTCAACAACTCTCAGTGCATTAGTGCAGATAACAATATCTTTATGCACTTCCTAATGAATTTTGCAATGGCAAATTGTTTTAACATTGAGTGAACGAAAATAAATTATCGTTTTTCCAGGTGAGCATGCACTTAATTATACTGAAACTCTTGCCAACATTTCACTGGTACAAAGAAGTGGCAGAAACTCCATCATTCTTGGTTGGAAGTTGGAAATATCTTTGCAGTGATATACCGTTAACAAACATCCAGACAAGGTCCACGCTGCTGAGAGCGATGTTTAGATGAATATGTAAATATGTGCTGCATACTTTCCTCTCAATAATAAAATAAACACAATAAAACAGCAGTTAAAGCAGAGATGTGGACATGTTTGTACAGCTCTGCAATTCATGTCCACAGATGAGGTAATTAAAATTACACTGTTATGATAGTTTGATTATAAAGTATATTTGAGACTATAGTTTATATAGATCTGACTATGTGAGACTATAGTTTGAATAAATCCCTTTTCTTTTCCTGACACATTGACGTTGCAGTACAGAATAGCTCTTTCGGCATTATCCTGAACATTGTGTAAGCATTTGTTTCTTGTGTCAAAGAACATAAAAGAGGCTTTTGGGAGCGTGCGTAATCGTCAAATCCTTTTGATTTTGAGACTCGAGTCCTTCACATAAATATCAATCAGGCTTTCATAGACAACCTAGGAAGTCGGGGAAGGTCTCGTTTCATTTCGTTATAAGCTGTTCATACACTGGCAATACTAAAAGCGATTACTACAAGAAAATTCTTACATATAGCCCCTTTAACAATAAAAAAAATACATTAATAAAGAAAATCAAAAGTTGAAGTTTGCAAGGCAATAAAACGGATGTACAAGATCAATGAATGCTAAATTTTCTGTGGCAATGCAGCACTGACCCGAAGGGCAGGTGTCTGTTCTATCAACTGGCCTGAAACTCTCTCAGGGCCAATGGAGCATCCACTGATGAGCATTTAAACAGCCAATCTGACTCCTGCCTTATGAAATCACCTGTTGATCTTCTCAGAGGTCAAAAACCAGCCTGAAATAGCACCAACCAGGCCCCCGTCACCTCCCACCATCTCCCAGCAGACTAGAAGCATGATGGGCCATAATTATCATAACAAATATCCAAACAACCATCAGAGAAGAGAATCTTACCCACTTCGTGTTAGTTAGACAACTGACCCTGACTATCTCCTCAGATGGGTTCATCAGGCCCTTCCTCAAATTAAAATCGGCTGATTGCTTGTTTCATTTTCACAAGGTCATTGTGGTAAGTGAACTATAGGGAGCTTGTGAGTAGGAGATCTATTGGAGCTCATCATAGGGATGGCAGAAAGAGGCAATCTCATCACGCTGTACGCCACTCTGGTGACACACTGATTGATTTGTAAAATGAAGGAGGTGGAGACTTGTGAGCTTGGTGGGGTGGAAGGTCTCCCGGGGCTCATTTAGCACTTAAAAGCATAATTAGAGAGAAAGAGTGAGAGGGTTGGGCATGTGCTTCTTCTTGTGCTTTCAAAATTCGTACTTACGCTCTGTGCACTTGTGCTTTCACAGTCAGAGACACTCTTTTCATTGGTCATGACTAAATAGATCTTTATAGAAAAGTTCAAATATAATGAAAATCCTGTCACTCCAAACTTGTATTTTCATCTGTGGAAAATAAAAAAGGAGATTTTATAGCAAAATGCTAATATTCTGCTTGTTCAAATCATGATACTTTCACAAATTTTCCAGAAGACTTACAGTTGGAGGTGCAGCACACTCATTACAGTAAAACTAGAAAGTGAAGAAACTATGCAAAAACTGACTCATGTGTGTCTTGAATCACCAGGTTTGAATGAACAGAAGTGTGAATGAGATTTGAGAGATAGGGCAAAAAGGTAATATTTTCAGTGAATAACAGCTTACAACTTTTAGATTTTTTTTCTTGATCCTTTCTGCTTGTTCACTGCAATCTTTACATCAGTAGGTGGGTATGACTCGCCAGTCGCCAGCAGGTACATATGACTCGCTGAATCTTTCATTAAAGCAATTTGTTCAAAAACACTGATTCATTTAGGAAACAACTGACTGTCCTTATAAGACAGTCATTTAAAAAATGAATCATTCAAACACACTGACTGATTCAGGAATGTTCAGGAAGTGGTTGTCTTTATGAGTGAGTCAATAAATAATTAATTCAACTGATTCATTCAAAAGCACTGATTCATTCAGGAACAAAACAAGTGGCTGTTTTTATGAGTGAGTTGTGGAATCCTTCCTTAAACCGATTAATTAATAACACTGATTCATTCAGAAACACTACTACTGTGTGTTGCTCTAGGACATTAAAAGGTTATTCTGCCTTCTGTTCATTTGGAATTATTTTAATTGGCAGAGCAAAAACGGACAAAGTTACTGGCAATGCTGTTTCTACACTATATTCAATTCGGTTGTATAAACTATTACATAAAAAAACCCTAGTTTAAGTAAAAATCTGTGATATTTGCCATACAGTCCATAGCCAAGACCCATTTCTAAAATAATTTTTTTATGGAACATGGCTCTCAAGATTATAAGACCCAATATACAAAAATCGCATTGACCTAGTGTGAACTTAACATCCCATTTGATCCCAGGAACACAGTTTACTCTTGTGCTTCAGAACAAAGTTTGAGTACAGCTTCATAATATGAGACGGGTGCGAAACCATGCTGCGTAAAATCACTGTAAATAACTTTGCGTGTATAGGAAAGAAAAGGTCACAAATAATATTTGACAACAGTGCCTTGTAATACAAAAGTCTAGAGAAACGCTAGTGGAGGGCAACATTTATGTCGCACAAATAGCACTAGCCTAAGCCATTATAACTTTATGCTGTTATGTTGTTTGACAAAAGCTGTCCATTTGTGTGGGTGTGTGTGTGTATGTGTGTGTGTATAAAAGGTTTGGTGCTACACTTTGCCTTAAAAAGCACAATTCTTTCATTCAGCACGCTTCAGGAAAATTGATAGGGTGAAAAAAATAAAAGCTTCCAAACAGAAGTCTCTAAAAAAACAGCCTTGCTCCTAATAAAGAAATAAAAAAGCTAATCTATTTGCTTCATTAGTCCAGCCATAATTACAAAAACAACAGAAAGCAGTGCGTTTTATTGTTTTCATAAATAGTCACAGAGCTAATTTAACAAACAGCATTCGTATAACAGAAGAATGAGAGGCTGCTATTCAATCACAAAGTGTTAAACACACACACACACACACACACACACACACACACACACACACACACACCTTAAGTTAATATTCTTCAATTCACCTATTCCCATTTGTGGGAAAGTTCTCACCCCTAAAGCGGGAAAACAACATGTTTAACAACATGTTTATGAAGCAAGAAAGTCACTCTGCGTAACTGAGGGTCATTAAGACAAGTGCTTCATTGTCACTGAAGACTAGAGATCATTGTATGGCATCTTTTCCAGACAGATTATTTTGTGTGTTGCTCTCACAGTGTTCTGGACTTGACGTTACATTGGGGGAGGGAATGAGGGGCAGAATTTGTGAGCAACCAAGTCCACCACCACCACCACAGGACAGTTTTAATAAACGATCAATTGAAAACATGCTAAGCAAAAAGAAAAAAAAAAAAAAAAAAAGAAAAAAAAAAAGAAATGAGAGGAAGTAGACCTAAGTGGTTTACACAGCAGGATTAATTCATTAAGTGGATGACTGTACAGGAGGGGTAAATATACATTTCTATTAGCAGAAAGAGCTGTGTGTAATTCACCCACACTAATAGGAAAAAGAATGTTGCTTCCATTACAGACGTAGACATAAACCAACCAGTCAAGCTGTGTCGATACAAGCTGTGATTCAACATTTACAGCCTTTTATACTGGTAGAATAATGTTCGTAAGCAAATGCAATGCTTGTTTCACACGGCACATGTACATAGCGCTTAAGTGGTGCATATTTATTTTGGCGTCCATATTAAGAGCTTATAGCATTCACACTGCCCACGTGAGCAGAGCAGTGCTGCATAACAGAACTGTCTGTCGCACTTGAACATCAACATCACTTTCTATTCAGTAAATCTGACTGAATCCTGGAGCCTCATGTATAAACCTCATGTAAAAAACAGGAAAATTGTTCAAAAGCAGCGCATCCACTATAAATATAATTTATAATTTATATAATTTTTGTTTAACTTCTGGATAATGACTTTATGTAATTTGAGTGCTTAACTCCATTAATGAGAGTGGAATATTTAATCTAAATATGTATACGAAAATTAGGGCAGGGACAATACATTGATTCTTGATACAAAGAATCTGGAGCGATTCTGATATTTTCCGATGCATCATGATTCTCTCTCGAATTGATTCAGAGCTTAGTTTTCAACAGCAGATGGCACTACGTGCTTTAGAAACACTCGTACTCTGCTTGCTTCCAGTTCCTTTACACACACCACTTAAACCTAAAATAATCATTCATAAAGTTCGAAAAGGTTGAAGCGAATTACAAGAGTGTTCGCAGTGGGCTGTGTTTACATTAATTTTGTGTCATAAAAGCATTCTGAGCGAGTATATTTAACCACTTACATGACTTAGCCGAACGCATGAGCGCTGTCCAGCACTCTTCTTCATGAGCATTTGAGTGTGTGGTTAAAAACTAGCCTAGAGTGCCATCTGCTGTTAAAACTAAGCTCAGTTCGAGAGAGAAAATATCAGAATTGATCAAGAATCATTGTATCGCGAATCGAGGATCAATGCATCGTCCCAGCCCTAAAGAAAATGAAAATAAAATTTTAAATCAGTCTGTTAGCTTCATTGCTTCGGTCACTCCAGTAAAAGTGTAGAGTGTGCGGACGATGCGCACATATTTACGCTAATTTGAATGTATTTTTATAAGCACTCAAATTACGTAAAGTCATTACCCAGAAGTTAAATAAACGTTATATGAATTTAGATATTTATAGTGGATTTTTAATGACAGCAAGGAGTGATAGGCGCATCTCACTCTCATTCAAAAGTTTGTGGTTTGTGGATTTTTTTGATGTTCTTGAAAAGACTTCTTGAACTTACCAAACCCAAACATTTGAATGGTATATATAATAAAAAAATATAAATAACAGTAAAATAAAATAATAATAAAAAAAAAGAAAGAAAATAAAATTCACAGAGTGCACTTTCAAAAATCCAGCAACCTACTGAAAGGTTGGGAGGCTTGTCAAACTACTTGGCAGTAGCTTCCTTTTGAAGCAATCAAACCTATTAAATCATGGACAATTGCATTTTTGGCTGAAGACTATATCTCTGATTAACTGCATAATTTGTCTTGTAAGAAACTCTGTGGTGTGACTAATGAAAAGCAGCTTTGCATCTCAACTCTGTGAACTCTCAAAAGTGTGTGACGATAATGTGTTCAATCTCTGGCTTTCCATACCCTGAAGGACTGGTTAATTTAACAGTGCGCCGTTATGACAAAATGGGGCCATTGGACCTGATTCATCGTGTCCATAACCAGTGTAGTTGGAAGCAGGGGACAGGATAGGTTTGAAATGTTTCCTTTTCAAACATAAAAACGCATCACTTATTACAGAAAAAAATGATTTATACCACCTGAAGGAGCAAATAAAAGTTAAACTATCACATGCAAGAACAGGGAACTACCTCTGCATTTATAACCTATACCATAGGAAAATACAGAAGCATAAAAGTGAATAAAGTAATAGATTCTTAACAGCACAAGTCCTGAATCCCACCAGGTCAGAGAAGTGCAGCTCTAATTAGACTATCTCACACAGCAGGAAAAGGCGTAAACAGAGATGTGTGAATATGAGAAGGGTCATCGAACATCCGGCTGGCGTCAGAAGATGATGGATGAGGTGAGTTTGTGGCCAATAAATGCATTCATTACCTCTGAATATTTACTGCCTGATTCTCCTAATCAATACATACAGTACACTTGCACCACCGGCCCCTCTTTCTTTCCCGCCTTCCTTTTTCACCTACTCATCATTACACACACACAAACACAAAGCTTTGACTTTTTAAATCCGATTTTTCTTTGTCCTTCCCAAACACCCAAACATCACTGAGGTCTGCATGAACTTGAACTCCTAAACTAGCAAACTGGAGTCTACTTAAAATAGCTGATCTGGAAAAAGAAAAAAAATATAAATATATAGTGTTTGTCTCACTATATACCAAATCAAGTGATTTAGAGCCGAACGACAATGCACTAAAAAAATGCTGACTTTGTGTAATTGTCTGTAGGTAAAAATGTACAAAAGGTTAGCAAGTTGTGTGTGGGCGAGCCAAATGAAAGTTTATGATTTATATATGTGCGTGCGAACATGGCATTGGGTAAAGAACAAAATTCAGCCATTCACAGTATTTGTATGTGTTTGACATTATGCACGTTCTCTAAATACAGTAAGTGCATTACATGTGCACAGTACTGGCTATATCTGATGAATTTTGCTCTGGCAAAGTTTATGAAGTTAATATTATTGTGATAACGTTTACTTAAAAAGCAAGTGTCGATGAATATTAAGTAAGCATTTATGTGAGGTGCCTATATGTTTAGAAGTGTTTTCAATGTTAACTTACATATAGCCAAAACCATGCGCTTTGTAAAAATGGCAACAATTACAGTTAATTCAATTGAATTACATGCAGAGCATATTATTCCTTTGTGTGGCTGTCACTTATTAACATATACATATTCAACTATTACATTAGCTGAATTTACTGATTTGAAATGCAAATACTGCATTTTAATTGTACAGACTGCTCACAAGCACTTCATCTGAAGAAGGAGATTAGATATCTGCAGTATAATTGGTTCAAAAGGAATACCAGGGCCGATGCTAATCAATTAAATGAGGAGAAATAGTCATTCATTTTACTTTCCTTCTTGTTAGTTGGGAATAAAACACATAGAGGACAAAATCTAAAAATATTGTATACATTTTGTTGTCCTGATATGCAAGTATGCAAGTCTATATTATTTAAAAAAAAAAAAAAAACGCAACTGAGGAACTGCAAAACAGCTCTAATTAGGTGTCTAAATGTATCTTTTTTAGAGCCTGAATCCAAGTGTGACTGAGGAAACCTATTTAATGAGTCAAAACTGTCATAAAACATGACCTCTGCTCTGACCTCAACTTCTCTTCTCTTATTCAACATCATAGGAGTTAAAAGGGTGTGTAATTCCATAAACCAAGACATTTTAGATTTTCACTATATTAAGGGTCATATTACTGTCATAAAAATAAGGTGACATTCCAAGCATATTAGAGCCATCTGATCTCTCAAGCTCATTTCTGTTTTTAAATGGCTATAGAGTACATGCAAAAAAAGAAAGCAACATTCATTGTTGGGTTCCTCTCCAAAATAATAAGTCCATATGAATACTATAGTAAGCCTGTAAATAATCGGTAACACTTTAGTATGGGGAACACATATTCACTATCAACTATGACCTTTCCCTCAATAAACTCCTAATTTACTGCTTATTAATAGTTAGTAAGGCAGTTGTTGTAGCATTTAAGTTTAGGTATTGGGTAGGATTTAGGGATGTAGAATATGGTCATGCAGAATAAGGCATTAATATGTGCTTTATAAGTACTAATAAATAGCTAATATGCAGGCTAATGCAACTAGTTAAAAGTGAGATTTGTTCAACATACTGAAGTGTTATGTTACTGAAAAACATTACTAACCTTTGTCAATGTGTCCTGAAGGTTTTCATGCTCCTTTAAGTGCATTTAAGCACAAGTTGAGCTATTTACATTGAGCCACTTTGGTTTAATATAAAACCATGTTTTGTTGTAAAGGCTTGACAGACCATCTGCATCGCTGTAGTTACACTGCACAGCTCCCATACACAGCAAATCATATACAGTGTTTAAAGAGACACTCATGCAAAGGGACAATGCTTCACAATTAATCAAGCTAAATTTAAAATCGCAATATGGCCTTGTGTGATTATTATATCTATCTGGTTTCCATAAAATAAAAGGGTAAAAGGTGGTCACAAATAAAGCGGACCAAAAAACTGTGAATAATTTAATTAGGAGAAAAATACAAAAATTACAATATTTTTAAAAATCTTTCACAATATGACTTTTGATCAAATTGTGCAGTCCAAATGTGCACAAATATGCACATTATATAGATGAAATTCTCAACAATAAAACCAAAGGTTGACTAGCAACTGTGCTGGCCAATACTGAACCGGCGTTCTGACGCAGAACTTGGAAGCGCTGCACTGTGTCTACAACGTAAACAGCATAGGAGACTGACATGGAAGAGAAGAAATTGTTGAACAAAGTCGTTATTTTTGTTTGTTTTTTGCGCACAAAAAGTATTCTTGTCACTTCATAACATTAAGGTTGAACCACTGTAGTCACGCAGACTATTTTAACGATGTCTTTACTACATTTCTGTGCCTTGAAAGTGGTAATAACGTTGCAGTCTATCGGAGGCCAGAAAGCTCACGGATTTCATCAAAAATATCTTAATTTGTGTTCTGAAGATGAACGAAGGTCTTACGGGTTTGGAACGACATGAGGGTGAGTAGTTAATGATAGAATTTTCATTTTTGGGTGAACTAACTCTTTAACTTCCCAGGAACTGTAAAATACACTCCTCTCTCTTACATTCTTTGGCCCTATATGTTCGCTTGTTCTCTCTTCCTCTGTTTTGCTAGCGGGTGAATAAAGGAAGAAGAGGTGCACGGGAGAGGGGAAGTGTCTCAGATCACAGGGGCTCAGTCATTAGCTCTCCTAATTGTCTCTTCCTGGCATGGGGGAGGTTACCACGGCAGCCGTTTCCACAGCAGCTGTCACCACTTGGCGGGAGAATAAGTGGAAACATAGTGTGAGAGAGAGAAGCAGGGGCTCCTGACAACATGATGCTCAGCACTCAAAGAGGGAAACAGAGGGAAGCTTAGAGCCACAGGGCACTGCATGAGAGACAGGATAAGACTAGGAGAAAGTGAATGAGTGAAAGACTAAAACATTTCATGCTTAGTCCCTCCCTCTCTGTCTGCCTCCATCACTTTCAACATTATTAATATGGAGCATGGGGCTTGTTCAGAGGTAGAGTTCTCACCCATCCTGCTACTGGGCTAAGGTATGATCTCTGGATAATGCATGTACAGTATGTGTATAACAACACATTACTGTACAGCTTTATATGGATAAGAGAAATACAGAAAGCAAAGCTGAACTGCTACTCTGTAAAAATGTACAATGCTGTTCTCCCTTCACTTGGTTATAAATATTTGATGTTTTCCTTATTACCAATATAATAATAATAACAACAACAACAACAACAACAACAACAATAACAATAAATATTTTATTATTATTATTATTAACAGAAATCATAAAATTGATCAAAATAACAACATTATTATTATTAAATCTAATTTAATATAATAATGCTAAAAAATACTAATAATAAAACAGTACAAATAATTGATAACAAAAAACAATTACTACTATTATTAATAAATAATTAAACAAACATAATAAAATAATAGGAATAATTGATAAACAATAACTATTATTATTAATTAAAATTAATATTAAAATAACAAATAATAAAATAAGAATAATTGATAGCAACAACTATTGCTATATTATATTAATATATTGTTATATTACAACAATATATTATATTATGTTATGTTATATTATATATTATTAGTTTATAATTATTAAACAAACAAAAAACTATTATTATTATATTAAAATTGTTATTAACAATAACAAACAATAAAATAGGAATTATTAACATTATTAATAACAAGAACTATTATTATTATCATCATTAATATTATTGGTAACACTTACAATAAGGTCTCATTTGTTAACATTCATTAATGTATTAATTATAGTTTATTCTATAGTTTATTCTTAGTTCATGCTGACTAAAGTTGTTAACTAATGAAACCTTATTGTAAAGTAGGGCTGGGGATCTCAGGGTACCTCACGATACGATACGCTCACAATACATGGCTCACGATAACGATAACATTGCGATTCAGCGATTCTGCGATAATTGATATATTGCTAAACAATCCTATAATGATACATCACGATATCTGTCTAACTATGAAAACAAAATGCCAGTGAAAAGGTTAAGTGCAGGATAAATCCGATCTTCGGTTCCCGCGCTATATGCAGATTTAATGGAGTTCACGTCACCGAAAGCAACAAATATGAGATGCATTTTATTGACCATCAGCTAATTTCAAAATCAAAGACCACAATAGGACAGAGCAGCAACAGAACTGGTAAAGTCTCATTACTTTTAATGAAGGTAATTGTGTGTTACGCGTCTGCAGCTTACTTTCACTTTCATATGCGGCAGTTTGCGCGTCAGCTTGCTGAAGAGATGCTCAGCTGTTCATCTGCGGCGATGCATGATGCAGTAGCGCTGTCATATCTGACTCTCACACGTTTCAGTTTTAGTATTTTTGGGAGAAGTAAAATGTGGTTCAGCAATATGTGGTTTCAACAACCAGATGCATTTAGACTGATACAGAGACAGTTTTGACTGGAATGCGTCCCAGACCACCTCCTGAAGTGGTTTGAGCGATCGGATTTAAATCCGTCTCAAATGTGTTTCTGAGGGCATTTAGACCTGCTAAATAGCTATCCGATCAGAGAAAACGCATGAAGTGACCAGGTGTAAACAGGCCCAATGACGTTCTTCACCGAGCTCTTACACAGATATACACGGGAGCGCTATCGGCGGTTCCCTAATATATGCTTTCAAATGCTCCCATGTATATCTAAGCGCTCGGTGAAGAACGTCAAACATGTCTATGTTTGTCACATCAATGGTATAACAGTGCATCAAGACTTGAACTTAAACGTTGCTGGGGCATCTATTTTACTCACACTGCTGTATGCCATCCTGTTAAAACCTCTTTTTTTAGGCTAGTTAACTTCCCTCATTCATGTGTTGAGTGCCGCCTTGAAGTAGCGACGCTTTGAGCAGAGAAATCTATTTCATAGCGCTTTATTTTATTAATTAAAATATCAATATTTGCCGCAGTGTATCGATTCTTGTATCGCACAGAGATGGACGACGATATATCGCCATATTGTCCCACCCCTTTTGTAAAGTGTTACCATATTATTATTAGGACATCTAGGTTTAACTCACCAAAACATGCCCTATTATGAGCCAAACATTTCAGTAGTCTACAAGCAATGTTCATATAAAAAAAATGGAGTTTGTTTAAAATTCTGTGTAGCACACACAAAGAATTCAACAGCAAACAAGCAGACATTACAGAACCAATGTTTATTGTCAATCATTCAGCAAATGTTTTCACATGAGTGCTTTGCAAAAAGCAGATGACAGTAGGAGTACCCAACGGGGTAGAAATGTCGCCATGCTGGGGTAAAAGAGCACGATGGATCCTCTGATAACCTCAGTAAGACTTTGATGTATCACAACGCTCAAACACGGGGGAACAAAACGAACAAAACGACAATTCACACGCTTGAACAAGCCGCGGTTAATCTGGTTAAGGCCTGCATTCATGTGCAATTAGTTTCAGCGCTCCATATCGCATGGAAGAATTAATATCCATGCCTGTAGCACTGCTCAATTTGAAGTCATTTAACAGTCAAATCTTTGGAATCGTAATTTGGCCCTCAAGCTGTTCCTGAAGGCAGAGTGCATGTGTCTGTGTGTGTGAGCGAGTGTATGCGAGTGTGCAAAGAATATACGTCACTTTGTGAGTCATATCATCTGAGGCTCTGCTTACTCACAGAGCTTGTGTATTTGCGTGTTGCCACTTTCCACTTTTTAATCTGTGACCAGTCATTCTAAATTAAACATGAAATCAAAATTGACTTTTCAGTTTAAGTTTTTTACTGTGAGTGATTCATCAGTGCATGTTATTTAAAAAAATGTTTATAGTCAGATAACTTTTAAATGTTTATCAAAATGACTTGTTCTTCCTCTGACGTGACTTTCCTTCTTCTTTGAATGTCCAATTTGACTCGGAAATGCATACAATTACGTTAGTAAAATGAATTGCAAATAACAATTCACATGTACGTTAAGGTTTTCTATACACTTCAACTTTTAAATGCCTTGTGTTTTACTGTACATTTTGGACAATTACTTTAAATACCATATTTTAAGCAAATAAACTAGAGTACATGAAAAGGAGTGCTTTTAAAAATGTAGATGCTGACATGTATCATCTCTCATCCACCTGAGCATCATTATCATGCCCCAGGCGATCCAATCATAATACAGTGTGAAATCATTTCTGCTTCATAACAACTCCTTGTGTCCTCCATGTAACCTTCAAAGAACAATCAGAGCACTGATGCTCATACATGCATGCAAACCCACAACAAGCACACCTGAAATTGAACTTGAGTGTAGAAGCACTCAAAAGCTAAAAAACACAATGTGTTTCTTGTATAAAGGATGCATAATGAGCACAATATGCTCAATGTACACACTGACATACATATATATGCAAGCGCACACACACTCACACTGCATCTGCTTTCTTAACAGAGCTTGACATATTTGGAGCCTCCTACAAAAAAAAACATAATTGCAGTTGATGAATGTATGTCAAATCAAAGAGTGAATATAGTGAATTGTGTGTTGTTAGGTTTTGCCACGTGTACAGTGGCTTGTGAAAATATATATATATTTTTTTTTTCACATTTTGTTATGTTGCTGCCTTATTTTAAACTACTTTAAATTACCTTAAAGGATTAGTTAACTTTCAAATGAAAATTACCCCAAGCTTTACTCACCCTCAAGCCATCCTAGGTGTATATGACTATCTTCTTTCTGATGAACACAATCGGAGAGATATATATAAATATCCTGATTTCTGACGCATCCGAGCTTTATAATGGCAGTGAGCAAGGAACAACAAGTATGAGCTGAAGAAAGTGTCTCCATCCACATCCATCCATCATAAACATAATCCACACGGCTCCGGGGGTTAATAAAGACTTTCTGAAGCAAAGCAATGCATTCGTGTAAAAAAAAAATCCATATTTAACAAGTTATGAAGTAAAATATCTAGCTTCCACAAGACCGCCTTCCATATTCAAATTACGGAAAAACGGAACTGGCGTCGCGTCAGTTAAATTTTTTTAAGTTGAATAGGGAAGGCTTAGGACGTAGCGTAAGCATTTTGAACTGCGAGAGTTTTACACTTTCTTCATAAGTAGAATACGGAAGGCGGTAAAGCTTGGGGTAATTTTCATTTGAAAGTGAACTAATCCTTTAAATACATTTCTGGGACACTTTAAATTTAGCTCAGGAACATTCCAATTCCATTTGTAGATGGTACACTTCAAATGGAATTAAAGGGATAGTTCACCCAAAAATGAAAATTCTGTCATCATTTTTTCACCCTCATGTTGTTCGAAACCACACACCTCTCAATAAAAAGGCCTAACAGCTGAAAATGCATATCAGCCCAAAAATCAACCCATGAGGTCAAAGAAACTGCCTGTAGAGCTCAGAGATGGGATTGTATCAAGAGACAGATCTGGGGAAAAACAAACTGACTACAAAAAAAAAAACAACAACATGTAGCCTCCATAATCCTTAATGGAAGAACTCTGGAACAACCAGGAGCTGGATTGAGCAATCGATGGAGAAGGGCCTTGGTTGGAGTGGTGACCAAGAAGCTGACGGTCACTCTAGTTGAGCTCCATAATCATATATGGAGATGGGAAAAACTTATAGAAGGACAAACATCACTGTAACACTCCACCAATCTGGATTTTATAGCAGAGTGGCCAGACTCAAGCCTCTCCTCAGAGAAGACGCATGAAAACCCACTTGGAATTTGCAAAAAAGCACCTAAAGGACACTCTCAGACTGTGAGAAACAATATTCACTGGTCTGATGAACCTCAGTTCCAAGCATCATATATGTAGGAAACCAGGCACTGCTCATCACTTGCTCAATACCATCCCGACAGTAAAGTGTGGTGGTAACAGCATCATGCTATGGGGGTGTTTTTCAGCGGCAGGTCAGGGTAGAAGGAAAACTCAACGCAACAAAATACAGAGATAACCTTAATGAAAACCTAGCCCAGAGCATTCAGAACCTCAGACTGGGCAAAAGGTTCACCTTCCAACAGGACAATAACCCTAAGCACACAGCTAAGACTATTCAAGAGTAGCTTATGGACAACTCTGTGAATGTCCCTGAGTGGTCCAGCAATAGCCTTGGGCTTGAACCCAATCAAACATCTCTGGAGAAACCTGAAAATGTCTGTCCATCCACCGACGGTTCCCATCCAACCTGACAGAGCTTGAGAGGATCTGAGGAGAAGAATGGCAGGAAATTGCCAAATGCAGATGTGCATTGTCACAGCTTGTCACATCATACCCAAAAAGACTTGAGGCTGTATAGGTGCTTTAACTAGTACTGAGTTAAGGGTTTGAATACTTATGCAATGTACTTATTTCAGTTTTTCCTTTTCAATAAATTTGCCATCACAGATAAATAAAGTCGTCACAAATCTGTTTTTGATTTGTCATTATGGTGTATGGACTAGGGATGTGTCACGATTTTCAAATATTCGATTAGTTGATTTAATTATAGAATATAGAATAGGTTGTACAATTATTGTCTTAAAAAAAAATCCCCAGGTTTTCGGTGCTGATGCGGTGTTGACACGTTCATGTAACCAGAGGGTGGCGCGCGCGGCCAAAAACGCACCTAAAAGCTGTCAATCAACTCTCAGACAACAGAAGAACACCACATTGTCTCACACGCACACTGTAGAATAGCGTGGCATTTAACAGAGACGTTAAAATTAATGTTCACATAAGTGCCGTCATTCAGGCTGTTCACAGTATGTTATAACACGTTTAGGCAGCCTAAAATCATTATGGCTTGAGGTAGGCTTGCTGCAAGAGTCGGTGTTGCCGGTGTTACCGGTGTTCAGCCGCAACACCGGTATCATCACTTGCCCACTGCGGCACCGCCCCCCCACCGTCATTTTGATTTTTTATAGTAATAAAAAAACATTTAGTTCAGTTAGAAAACAGACGCTACAGTTAAAAACTGAACTGACAAGATGACGGTGGAAGATTTGGTTTCAAAGCGAAATGTAAAAGCGCCCATTTAAGCAAGTTTGACATTGTACTGTTTTGTTGTTGTGTTTTTCATTAAGAATAATAATGAACCCACCATTCAAGCAATCGGCGCTCCCGAATTGGCGCTAATTTGAAAGTGAAAGTAAAATGCGCACTCGCTCTGCGCACTGAATTAACTGAAAACACGCAAATGGAAGCTCAACTTCTTGTTTATTATATTAATATGTTTCAGCACGTTACAATCATTATATGGCTTGAGTTAAGATAGCCTATTCCCTGATGAATTAAACAGTTTGTTATCATACAGATAGAATGTGCGAATGGTCTCTCTCCCTTTCTCTCCGTTTATGTGTGTAGCTTATACATGCATGTGTGCGTGCATGTGGGGAAGTGGTGCGATTTTTAAAAAATAATAATCGAATAATTCCCAGCGATCATCGAATATTATATGGACTATGGACTGTAGATAAATGTGAAAAAAGCAATTTAAAATGATTTAACAGCAGGCAGAAACCTAACAAAATGAAGAAAATTAAGAGTTTTGAATACTTTCTCAAGGCACATATACCTTTTTATTACATATATGGGGTGTAACTGAGAGGTGTATATACATATATATATATATATATATATATATATATATATATGTACCACTGACTGGTGCTATCAGCTTGTGCATTTCATTCATAGTGAATTTTCTCCTGAAAAACAACATCTGGCATCTTGAGTTTTCCTAGCTACATATAACAGGCGCTCTCAAGACCATCTAAATGTGGGATGATTTGTGATTTGTTGTAGATCTTGATTGTTTTTTGCCTGACCTTTTTTTAACCTAAATCTGTGCATATGTGTTTGTTTAACAGTTTGAAAGGTAAGAGAAGCATTTACAAACATTACAAAATGTGAACAAGATGCTGCTGCACACTCTTGTCATACTCTGGAGGTTTCTGTGATGATCCTGCAGTAGCAGAGCTTGGACAGGGGCCAGTGTGAACTTAAGCAATGATGCTGTAGTGACAAGCTCTATCTAACCGCAGATCACTGCTCCTGTTACACTCTCTACCTCTCAACCTTTGCCCACATGTTCACCTGAGGCGACTGCGGCACTAACACACACACACAACCCTGACACAACATCAAAAGTCAATCTTTTACTGAGAACAAGCACCTGTTATATTACAGACTGGATGCGCAGAGGGAATAACTCTGGCTGTCTTATGCATAAAGCATAAGCTCCTCTCTGATATCCACACACCGCAGTGTTTCTCTCTAAATCTCTGCGAGTCCAGATCACAAGGGAGAGCCAAACCTTTCATACACACATAACAAAGCAGAATCCAAGACCAGAGGCCCTGATCAAATCGTCCTTTGTTTATGCATCAACACGACAAGGTGCTATTGAAAAAGGGTTTTCTTCGTCTCACTGAATGCTCTTCGGAGAAGGGTTGAAATTGAGGAAACAATACCGTCTATGAGAGCCTGTTCTTCCCCTGAACACTTTCATAATATAAACCACAGCTTTCATTTCCTGAATCAGGCCATCCTGAGCTCTGCCATTTATTCTCCACAAGAAGGATCACGCGGTTCTGATCGCTATCGTTTCCTGATAACTCGAAAGTGGAGAAAACGTTTTTTGGCTTGTACCTGGTTATTGCTTAGAGCAATCAAACATGGCTTACTTGATACAGTACATGTAGTACAACAACTGAAAATAGAATAAAATAAAATAAAACTACCAAAACAAACCCAAGTTTAGAGTACCTTCACAGGTGATGTGTGTAATTTTTGGGCCACTAAAAGTAATTTAAATTATGACTGTTTTCATACAGGTTTCCAGAATACCCTCATCTGCCACTGGTCAGAAAAACAGAGAGTCCTGCTTTGAAATGGTGTTGCTATGACAGGCTCAAACAAACAGACAGTGTTTACATATTTTGGGGGAATCAACCTATAAATGGCCTTTATTCAAATGCGAAAAGAAAAAATATTTAACAAAAAATGTATGAACAGTCAATAGTCAAAATGGGAGAGGACTATGTGAGATTTTTTACTAAGATTTTTTTTTCATTATTCAGCAAGGACTAAAGTGACAGTAAAGATGTATAGTGTTACAAAAAATTATATTTCAAAGAAATGCTGTTCTTTTGAACTTTTTTTTTTTTGCATCAAAGAATCCTGAAAACATGATCATGGTTTAAAAAAAATATTATATAATAAATAAATTTTCATATTAGAAGAATTTCTGAAGGATCATGTGACACTGAAGACTTGAGTACTGATGCTGAAAATTCAGCTTTGTCATCAGAGGAAACAATTACATTTTAAAATTTATTAAAATATAAAAGTTATTTCAAATTGTAATATTTCAAAATTTTACTGTATTTTTGTGAGAAGAAGAGACTTATTTTAAATGCATTAAAATCGTACCAACCCAAAAACTTTTAAACGATAGTGTACAGTCAAACCAAAAATGATTCAGACATTTTTAATATATTTTTACTAGTGGGTACAGGACACTATAGTTCATTGATGTAAGTGAGGATAGCAAAATAAAGTAAACTGTGAAATATTATACCCAAAAATGCTTCATACAGTGGACTACCAGTAAAATTGCTAAAATTTGGAACCAAAAATTATTCACACTTTGACCTGACCATGTTTTGTTATATGACATAATTAAGATTTTTTTTTCTGACACAGTTTAACTCTGAGATCTTGTCATATTTTATTACCATTTTTTAAACTATAGTGAATAAGCTGTATTAATGAATGAAATGTTCAAGGTGTCTGAATAAGTTTTAGTTTGACTGTATATGTTCTTACCAGTAGTTAAACAACGACAACAACAACAACAACAACCACCTTTGAAATTGTTTTGAATCTTTGAGTTTTGAGAAGTGCATCCATCTGCCCTGCTGTGATGGTGACTGCTATGTTTTTTTATGAAGCATTTTATCTATTATAGATTGTTTCTAAACCACCGACAGTGCATGTTGATGCTGAAAATTATTCAATTGGGGCAAATGCAGCATTTAAATTTTTTATCGATGACTCTTTTGTTTCTTTGAATCCGCAGCGCTCTATGCTGACTTGAGAGCAGGCTAACGTTTATACTGCTCACTAAGCAAACGTGTAATTGAGCAGACAGCTCTGTTCCCCTCTTCTGTCTAAGTCTTCTCTCTGTCATCTGCAAATCTCCTCTGTCAGGTTAAGGAGGCTGAAAATAGAAGAAATAAGTTGATATTTGCTAAATAGAATGTGCCCATTATGCCTAAAGAGAAGTGCAACAAAATCATAAGACACTGCATAAGAGGTAAGAAAAAGCAACAAAATGGATCTGTATGTTACTTAAAAAGTATATATTGAATTATATTATATTAATTATAGACTTATACATTTTAAACATCTGAAAATCGCAGCAAATTATTGATAGTACATGGTGCATAATTATTGATTTTAAGCTGGAGCTATCTTCTGTTTATCACAATAAACGACCGTTGTTGATGAGGGTTGGAGCTGAACTTTGCAAGAAGGTCTCCAGGAACAGGATTGGGCACCTCAAATACTAAAATAATATATTAAAAAATACTAAAATAAAAATGCATTAAACTGATGTAAATGATTATAGAGATGGAATACACAAAAGAATAAAAAAGTGATTACAGACAACATTGGTTTATTTTATAACATAAGATGCGAGCCTGAGCCATCAATCACAATGACACCGCAGATCTCATCTTTGTCTCTGGAGGTGTATATTTTATATAGCAGAATAGAGTGTGCCAACAGTTAAAATAAAGCCAACAAAAGCCACATGTAATTCAACACAGGCAACCAGACCTGTGCTTAAAAGATCTCGGACACCATTTTGAGGCATTCTTAGTAGAGTCCTTGTCTTGTCCCTGGGAGCTAAAAGCAGAGGGTGAGACAGATTTTGCTGCTTTGAAGATTGATGTTGGTGTTTAAGACGCCTCTGAAAAGCAGACAAGACCTTCGGGCTAATCTAGCCTTAGATGATAAAGACGCTCACCTGCTCGGAGCTGATAGCATGGCACTGCAAGCCAACACTGTAAAGAGCAGCCACCTCTCTAGGTAGCAGTATTGAGACTTCAACATCCTCATTTCAGATGCCAGAGATGACCATCTTTTAAGACCTTATATAACCTTGAGTCAAAGTTTTCGCAAATGTGTACAGTGGCACTCAATCAGTGCTTTCCCAGGGATGTTTGATGGAGATATTACAAGGTTAATATTTGGGTTGGCTTATGTGTGCCTTTTCAGGATAAAAACATTGTGGAGAGATTTGCATTTTCCGAGAAATTCATCACAAAACTGAACTATAACTGAATAATAAATTTGATTCAATGCCATGATGGTGAATTCATGCGATATAAGATGATATTTACATTGAACTGTGTGTTCAGGCCAGATAAAGACTCGCTGTTTGCTATTCTGACCAAACAACAACAACAAAAAAGTATAATAAACAAAATGTGAATCATCATAATTTTATCAAAACTTCTAAATATTTAATAATGAAAATAATTTAAATAAATAAAACCCTTAAATATATGCTAATCCAAGTCTGAAGTAAATGGGACTATCTTGTTCAAAATAATTAATTCCTGTAACAGGGAATTATACTAATTACCATACTGTGGCAGAAAGGTCAAATAAACACACCCACTTCAAGCCTCAAAACAACCTGGTATTTCATAAATTAGCATCAATTCATTGTACTCTGTGCAGGCGTATAGGGGTTTGGCCGATCGACGTGGAATGAGCCACCGTCAAATGATAAAATTAGCCAACATCTGGCTGACAGGGGACGCAGTGTGTTTACAACTGAACAGGCGACAAGAAGGCAGTTGGGAATAATCCTCATTTGGTGGTGGTGGTGGAGGGGGGCTGTAGAATCATCTAGAAAATACAGTACATGTTTAATATGACCAGACTAAGTATATTTAACAATCATGTCACTTGGTGTTCAGTTTCATCATGTTTGTCTGGGCCAGTGACAGCTTGTATTAACCAACGCATGAATTATAGAGTAAAAAAAAACATGAAAAAGTTAAAACGCGCACGGTCTTTTTTGTTTATTTATACATTTATGGCAAGACAACAGCAAAACTTAATGAGGTTAGTTGTCAAAATACGGCTAAATTCCTGTCTGCTGGGGGGAGACCCTATTAGGAGATTCATAGACATCTGTACAAGACGTCTTGTGCATCATCATTAGAATTTCAAAGTGGTTTTGATTGTTTGATCTCATATCCAGAAATTATTGTTGGGAGAGTAATTATCATAAACCCAGTTCTAAATTTGTTTTCCACACTCTCGGTTATGATCCATAATTAACTATACTGGAGAGACTACATTATTTCTCCCTTTTTCGGATGAGGAATCACAATGGAATTTCTCCCCCCTGGGAATTTATGGATTTTAAGTGTCAACGAGAGAAAAAAAAAAAGTTTTTTTTCCACCACGCATCTACTCTATATATTACTTCCATCCGTGTGCCGACAGACTAAGACCGATATCCCCTTGATCGCAGCTGCAAAGAAATTATATTACATTTGGTGGAATGAAATGAAAATCCCACCCTCCCCCCTGAATGTTTTGCACTTTAGAAAGAAGGAGAAACGAAATAATGAATTAGGCCCATTTGAGGATATTGACTGATTCCCTGAGTGCTCACGGCGCCGTCCGTCCGTAATCTATCTCCGAAATAATCATTCATGCTCTAAATACATCAGAGAGAGAGGATCATAAAAAATACACCATTCAGCTCCATTGATTTGCATTGTTAATTTCCCACTTGATGGCTTCAGAGAGAGGGAGTGATGAAGGGGCCGCAATGGCGGGCTTAAAGTATCCAACGCGGCAAATCACAAGATAGCCGCTGTCAGCAATGAGGCTTGACAATGAGGCAACACAATTAAGCTGCAGTGGGGAGTGGAGTGATGCGGCTCTCCATAAAACTTCTGTGAGATCACAACTTATCAGCCTCCACATAACCATAAAAGCATGGCAGAGATAAAGCCCGTGCTAACAGATCTTTATCAGATGCTACAGCCGGCCAAAAGCGACTTGGCTGTTTACGGATGTGACTGGTGCGGTGTGGGACAGATACTGCTGGATCTGACATCATCACTGCCTGACACCTGAGCTCTGTTGAGTTGGGCGGAATGTGAAAAATGACTGTGGATGTGTGCAGCAGAAAGAGGTTCCGTGGAACTACAGCAGCAACAGCGGGTCTTGGCCGATGTGTGACAGACATCATAAATAATGTAGACATATCAGCTAACTAAGATCCGGACACAGGGAAATACACAATGCACACAAAAACAAACACATACAGCTTCCAGTGTAAGAATAATTAAGATTGCAGAATAAGAATACTAGAGAAATACTATCCATGCCCTACTTTCTCTACTACAGCAAAATTCAGAATTGAAGACTGGTTCTCTTATGAATAATTTAATTTTATTTAACTGGCCACACCCACAGAAGTTGAACTGCCTGCCCTACAGCCTGGTATGGTAACTTAGGAGTGAGGAATAAGAATAAGTTGCAATGGATAGTGAGAACGGCATGAAAAATAATAGGACGCCAACAAGCACAGCTTGATAAACTGTATTTGCTGGCAAAACACAGAAGAGAAACAAGGGTTGTATTTGACTCCACACACCCACTTAACTCAGAATATGTAATGCTTCCATCTGGAAGAAGTTATAAGGTCCCAAAATATCTTAGAAATGTGTATAAACATTCCTTTATACCAGTGGCAATTAGAATAATAAATGAAGGGTAAGCTATTCCTCGTAAGAATAACTTTTAAATTGACATTGTGTATGTGTATAACTTGTGTATTGTGTATGTGTATAATAAAGTACAATAAAGTTCAAACCAATCAAATCAATAAAATGGGATTTGAATTAAATGAAGTTAACAATTCAAAGTATTTCAACAGTCGTCGTGAGAAATTAAGTGTTCTTCCACCCTAGTTAATACATTTTTATATTAAAGGTCCCCTATTATGCCCATTTTTTAAGATGTAATTTAAATCTCAGGTGTCCACAGACTGTGTCTGTGAAGTTTCAGCTTAAAATACCACACAGATCATTTAGAGATCCATGTTGTAAATACCAATTTCTGACTACAGTCAAAAACAGGCTGTTTTCATGCATGTGCCTTTAAATGCAAATGAGCTGCCGTGCCCCGCCCCCTCTCTACGATCACAGTTCCTGCTTCAATCGGATTCTCTGCCAAATATTAATAAGACATCTGCTTGGTTTTGATAATCATCTATATCGCGATCACTCTCACTGATAGCATAGTTCTTCTTTCATCCTTAAAGTGTATTATTTCCACGCGTTTTAAAGCTCGTGAGTAACTTCTCTTTCACATTTTTTGTTTTGTTTAAACTGTCAAATACACACAAGTTTCTGTCAAAAACACACACAGTTCACATAAAAAGTCAGTTATGTCTGTGAAAGTAAATAGCAGGCAACGTTACAGAAGTCGTATGTGTATATTAGATCTGTGGCGCATTCCCTTAAAAAATAAAACGAATCCACTGCGTTCAGCGGCTCAGATGTCAGTAAATGAAGACTGTTATGTTCACTCTCACATCCAACAACAAAACATCTCAATTACTTACCAGACATTGTTGTCGCTACAGCTGCTCGAGCACAGAGAAAATGGCTGACAGCATACAGCTCGCTGAGGGCGGAAACTATGGTAATGCAGGACTGTCAGTCAGCGGCCGTGGGCGGGGCATGAGTAATGTGATGTCACATTACTCAGAGAATCAAAACGGCTTGTCTAATGAGACTGCTTTGGTTTAATGGGGATTTAAAAAAAAAAAAAAAAGGAGTGGGTGGATTTTTATCATTGTGGGGTGGTTGTGTTCACACACTGCTAACACACATTTATATCCAAACACCTTGTAAAAGTGGATTTAGCATAATAGGTGACCTTTAAATTTGGTTTAATACAAAAATAAAGGTAACACTTCAGTATAGGGAACACATATAAACTATTAACTACGACTTTTCCCTCAATAAACTCCTAATTTACTGCTTATTAATAGTTAGTAGTTGTTAAGTTTAGGTATTGGTAGGATTAAGGGATGTAGAATATGGTCATGCAGAATAAGGCATTAATATGTGCTTAATAAGTACTAATAAATAGCCAATATTCAAGTAATATGCATGCTAATAATCAACTAGTTAAAAGACCCTAAAAGTGTTACCAAAATAAAGTACAAACTTCGGTGACACTTTAGTATGGGGAACAATTCTCACTTTTAAGTAGCTGCTTATTAGCTTGCTGCTTATTAGTACTTATAAAGCACATATTAATGCCTTATTCTCAATGACCATATTCTACATCCCTAAATCCTACCCAATACCTAAACTTAAACGCTACAACAACTACCTTACTATTAATAAGCAGTAAATTAAGAGTTTATTGAGGCAAAAGTCATAGTTAATAGTGAATATGTGTTACCCAAACTTCTATACATAGGTGATATTTCAAACAGATCTATTTTTTTTTCTTTCTGTCTGTCTGTAAAGCAGATAAAACCTTCAAATTTACACAACACTTTGTCAAGTCAACATTCAAAGTTTGTATTGGCAAACCGTCCTTTTCTACTTAAAAATAATGCTTATTTCTTTCAATTTAAGCATGTTTTGCTGTAATGTTTACTAAACTGTAATGTTTTATTCTAGCTTCATGCCTTTTTTATCAACACTTGAACGTGGGGTTCATTAAAAAAGCAATATTTTAAACAAAAACCTGAGCAAATCATATTTTTGTCAAACACTTTGTCCGGATCGGATTCAGAATGACGACAAAATCATAGATGGAGTAGATCGAGTCCATCAACACCCTCAAAGCCTGCACAGTCATATGCCTCTTTGTGGGTTTTACATTTCATTGGGTAACATTAGGCAGTTTTGAATTATATGCTATTGAATGTTTGATGATCACGTTAGATTACATGTGTGTAAGCAATGCTTCTATTGCTTGTTTCTGGTTCATAGCTTTTTTTAGATCTGGAGATTCTGTACTATTTCAAAAGATTCGTAACAGCGCCCTCTACCATATAACAGTGAAAATTTCATTAATGGCGGGAAAAGAGTTAATTGAGTTGTAAATGGTGCACAACCCAGCCACAGATAAATCAGTGTCAGGTGGCCACATTTGGCCATTGCATCGCATCTCGCTGTTTTTATTCAGCGCCTTACACCACGAATGCTGTCAAGCTGAAAGGAGCACTTTTAAAAAGTGTGTCTCAAAAAATATAAAAGTCTCAAAACCCATGCATTCTGTCCCATTCAGTTGCGCTCCATCTAGCACTCTGAAAGGAAGAATATGCCTTGTGTGAACGTCCTGTAATACAGCTCAGACCATTTAGTGCTGACCTGAACTGAAAGTCACCATGAACAGTGTTGGCACAAATTGCTGTCTGAAGAATCGACTTGCAAAGGTGCCACCGAAGAAAATGTTGTAAAAATGAAAATGAGGACTTTTTGACATATACAGTATAGCATCTACTAAATTTCAACTGGTGTGAAGTGTTTTGAAAATGAAGATGGTGTATTGTTTTCATGATCAGGGCTGTCACTGCAGAGAACTCAGATTCTCATGCCAGACCCTACAATGAAGTACACAATACTCTGAATTGATTTATTATTTACTGTTGCTTTCTATTTCTCTGATCAAAAGTGCTTTTCAGGCAATGAAGTGCAAAGCTTGGTTTTTTTTTTATTTATTTGGTTTAAACTATTCCATTATCTAAGTGCTTGTTCTTCAAGTAGATATTTGATGAAAAGGAAAACAGCAACTGCGACAGCCATCGCTGAAAACAGCACGCATTTAACTCCGATAAACCCACACTTACAGCTCTCGACATGCTTTCAATTACAGTGGCCTCGATTATTGTATTGATTATAAAACGCTCGATGACAACTCGTTTGCAAATTCCCATTTGCATTTATGTAGCCTCTAAAATGACACACAAACGAAGAAATAAAAAGAGAGAAAGAAAGCGAGAGATGAGAGAGAAGGTGGCATCTGTTGGGGCTTTTAGACAGATAAATCACACTAATCCATCCCTTTTACATGAGCGCCTGTCAGGGTTAATTGGTTTGTGAAGATGGGTAATGAAGGAAAATGGCGGTGTTTATTGTTGCGCCTCTCTCATTAAAAGGAGGCAGTTCGGCTGGCATGCGCGTGACATTTACGCACCCGTCAGACACCGAGAGGAATGCGTTATAAAATGAGCAACTTTACAGTGTCCTCCCATCTGAGCACAGTAACGCCGCATGACAGTGAGTTTCATAAACTATAATGAGGTTAAAGTCATAAGATGGTTTACAAAGATTAACCATACCCAGGAGCATCATGGGAGGTCACAGATGGTAAAAGCAATAACATCCTAGCTAATACAAACCTGTAAATGCAAATGCATATGGCCACTCAAACACATTAAAGTTAAATTGTGTCATTTCTGCCTTTCATTGGTTGAACAAAATGTGAACCTAAAGTCCCACCCCAAATTGTCTGAGCCATAGTATTAAACACTTCAGCTTTAATCATGAAATCATGGGCGACATATAAAGAAACCACAGGCAACAGCCAATACAAGTACGGACATGTTGATGAGCACAGGAAGTGCTATTGTGCAGATGTTACCTCTCTCCTGCGTGATGCCCAGCACGTCTGTTTGACTTTCCAAACCACAGCAGCAACCAGCAGCAGGGACAGGAAACAGCTGGAGACAAGACACATGGAAAATCAATAGATCAGTCAATCAAATAAAATTCATGAGTTCATAACTGCAATTGTGGATAACATTCCACTAACCTTCTAGGATGGACTGAGGACAGCTGTTACATATTTGTATTTCAATCACACAATCAATGATAAACAAGTTCATCCAGCATGAAAGAATCAATGCCGTATGGAACATACTGTTACGTCAATCATTTACGCAATACCGTCCGGTGCAGTGAAAAACAAGCACATCTGCACTCCAACAGGTCTGATTTCCTCTCGCACACATACGCAGACTGCTCAATGGCTATTTTCAGCAATCTAGACGATGTGTGAGGTTATACAAAGTCAACCTTGAGTAGAACTGGTTGGTGTGAAAGCACATATAAAGCAGAAATCCCTCTTTGCGTTTTACTTACAATTGGCAGAAGGTGACAAATGCATGGAACTAAAAGTAAAGGAAAAAGCATTCAGTGATGGTCATACAAAATCCATTTTGTTGTTGTTGTTGTTTTTTATCCCAGGTTTACGGCCAGCACCTGCTGCTGAAGTATGACAAAGCACTGGTGAACAAATGTCAGAATGTGTGCCTGCAATGTGAGAGGACTGAGTGTCACACTAAAAAAATAATAAAATTTAAGACAATCACCTCTAAGACCGAGTGCTTGATTTTGTAACAAAATTGTGTTCGGTATTGTAACATTTCTGTGGACTGTGAGCAACCCTACTTTGTTGCATAGTTGTAATTATCCATAACGGCAAAAAATCAACTGCAAAAAGCATGTCAATAAATAAAATAAAAATATCAATATTGGTGTATATTCTGGCAAAAGTGAGTAAGTGTTTTGAAAACATTATCCACATAAAACCTTCATTTACAAAGAAAGCATTATTAAATCATTTACTTGTGATGTAGCTGCTGTCAGATCCAATTAAACTGACTACTTCATCTGTCAACAAAAGTTTCTTCGTCAACTCTCTATTATACTGTGCCTCATTTACACAACAATCTGCAAACTCTCCAAACAAACATATAATCCTCTGACACGAACCATGACGCCATTAAAAATGAACCATCCATTTGTTACTGATGTTGGTATTCTTCTCTCTCCACAGAAATGAGCAAATGAGCTGTTTAAACAGGACGCGTTACTTTACGCTTCCATTTACTCTTCCATTTGTCCTGTTGTCGGCAGACTGAAGCACGTCGAGTACGTCAGAAAGTGAACATGCATCTGTGTACTGTATCCAGTGTAGACAGCATCAGTGATTATAATGGGCTCTATTTGCTTTGGACGCGATGCTCGCATCTGGTGTAGGCAAATGTCAGCAGTTAAGTGTCTGAATGCTAGTAGGCGGGGCCTATGATGCGATGATGTAAAACTATTCGCTCATGTCTTGCTCTGGAGGCAGGCATATGCAAATGTATTTGCCCTTGTGACACCACCATATCCAAACGAGCAATTTTTGGAGATTGATTAAATAAATTCTTTGCTTATAAATGCAGAGGATGCTTTAAGCTATTAAACTTGCAAGATGTTTCAATGGTACAAAGACCTCTTATATGTCTAAAGATTAAATTTTGATTTGATTTCACACGTCATGAACCCTTTAAATGTTAACAACTTCACATTTAATTCATGTAGTGATTTAGTGATTCACATCCCAGCAAAGGCACTAGAAAATTCACAGTATTGCAGTGCATTGTAGAAATGTTAAGAAAAATTCTGTTCACTTAACTAACACTATACATGGTAATCACTTTCAAACTGCATTACTTACTTACATTACTTTCAAACTGCATTTTTAACTGCCATTTTTCTGCAATGACACACTTCATTACAGCCCACAAATTAATAATAACCAAAGGAGGTGGAGCCTAACAAAGGGTCAATATACTGACATGGACATCTGAGGAACAGGGGGCATGTGGGGACAATGTCATCTACCCATCATTCACATTCAAACAGAGCCTCCATTCAGCCAGCATTATTACAAATACATACCATCAACTCCACAGAGACACTGCCTAGAGGAATAAAGTTCAATCTCAAATTAGACAATCTGAGGCTTTGTGAGGCTCTGCAAAAATATGGAATGTATAATAAGTATATGGGGTGTTATACGATCATGAAATCTGAATTTACACCATAGGAAGGGTTTAAACCCTACTGCAAGTGCGCAGCTTGGGGACGTCCAGGGCTCTAATATTGTTCTTCTAGTCTCTTTGCTTGAGCACTATATATTAAGGGGCCTAGCTCATTACATCTGAAGCTGTTCAAACGCTAAAATTAGCACTGGACTAATCATAGTGTAGTTGAGGTAATGCAAGAGCCTGAAACTGCCTTTTCAACCATTTCATCTACCATATTTCAAAACCCAATCAGCACAAGTCAGAGGGCCCTTATTAAATCTATTAATGATGAGGGCAATTAATTCTTAACGAGCTGGATAATAGTTCTAATGGATGGAGAATGAGGCCCAATAATGCCAGAGCACTTCTATTGAGAAAGTTACAAAAGCACATTCTTTTAAGTGGTATGGCAAACGTCCTGATTGAGGGTAGACGCCATATTAAATAAAAACGAGGCTGGCCATTCAGTGGACATTTCACCTGGAAATGGCAGTGATTTGAACCTGTCAGAAAAAAAAAAAGTGCAAAATGTGCTGTTGTACTTTTAGAACATGTCAGCATATCAGTGACAACTTTGTAACTTATCTACCCCTTAAAAGGTACATATTACTACCTTAGAGTAATACTGTATATATTCTAAGGTAGGCCTACTACACCTTTTAGGTTTATACAATATAAGAGGCCAACTGTTGTTGTTTTTTTCATTGTTAGCAACTCAGTATTAATTTACAATTGCTGTACATTTCGGGGTGTATTGTAGGGCAGGGTTTTGTGTGTGTTTGTATGTGACAACCAGTTTTTGAAATAGAAAAACTTTTGAAAAATAAGGGGAAAAAAGAATCCTACAAAATTAGTATTTATGTTAAAAATATAGACAAATGCTTTAAAAAAAAAAAACCTGTATATATATATATATACACACATATTTTTACACATATATATATATGAAGAGTTTGGTTCCAAAATGCTATAACTCCATTTTGATTAATTTGAGTAAAAACCAAGAAAGTGGCAAGATGAAAACCACTATTTTCTGTTTCAAACTTTCACATAGCATCTGGTTATAAAAACACTAAATATTCAAATCTACATTTTGATTTTAAAAGGTTTATTATAAAAATGGATTATTTTTCCCCCAAAATGCAATAAATCCATGACACGTTTTTTTTTTTGTTTTTCAAAATGCAATTAATCCATCAATATAAAAGTTATTTTTCATATTGAAAATACACAACAAAGTAAGTTGATTCACATATATGACAGCCTCTGAACTTTGCCAATACTAATCTTATATACAGGCATTAGACTAAAAACACATTTAGTCATCGCTCCCAAAATGAATTCAACGAGTCACCTTGTTAATGTTATAAATGAATTATGTCTGACGCCACCGCACGATTAAAATACACACATTTGTTGAGTACATTGGTATTAAAAACGGCTTTTAAAAACTGTTCATGATTCAGTTTTAGGGACCGTGCAAGTTTTATGCTGTCGTGGAACAAGCAACAGCCGGCATTTTTCCTCCTCCCGAGTGCCTCATCTTCTTAATCTCCTCACATAAATGATTAGACTTCGATGGCTTGAGTTTCTTTCCCACCGCAGAAACCACCACAGGTTCATTAATGCCATCAAAATTATAAATTTTTCTGTTTTTGTTGATCACAAAGTACAAAGCAGATAAGGAAAACATGGATGCCGGGTGTATTCAGAGAGCCGCCATTACTGTTTACAGTGTGTGGAATGGTGTGCTGTGATTGGTTGAGCGGATATATCACGTTCTGCAGAGAAAGGAGACTGCCGTTTATCGCATTTTGGAACCAAACTCTTCATATATATATATATATATATATATACATACACATATACACATATATACACACACACACACACACGATTAGATAAAATCTGCCTCTCATACTGAATAGTGCGTGACACTGAACTGAGTTCTCTTCTGTGTCTTTTTGCTTTTGAACGAATAAATACACACAAAATATGTCAAAATATTCACGTAAGCACAGTCGGTTATGTCTTAAGTGAACATAAACAGTTGACAAAAAACAACAACATCAAACAACAAAAGACAAAAAGAAAATTCAGTTGTTGTTCTTGACTGAATAACTTTCGTAACAATATTTGTAATGTATAATTTATTTGTAAAGTGCAGTGTTATTTTACATTACAATACCTGAAAATTGTATCTTTGTTCAGTTGTATTTATTAGTGCAACTGCTAATTTGTTTCTTTTTTAATTACTGAGTGTTTACTTGTCTTTAATAATGCTTGAAATGTATATTTAGTTTTATATTTATATTAGCTATGCTAGTTGTTTTTGCTATTGTATTTTTAAATCAAAAGTTCATTGTGTAGCCTAAGTGTTCTTTAGCCTGTTGATTTTCGTTCATGGTATTCAGCTACAATGAAGTGTCTTAGAATACATGTGAATGATATCTTTATGATAAGTTTTTTTTTTTTTTTTTACCTTATTGGAATCAAAAATAGGAATCGGTAAGAATCAGAATCAATAAGCAGAATCGGATGATTCAAATTCAAATGATACACAACCCTACTGATGAGAGTATATAATTATTATATATAATTAAAACATAATTTAAAAAAATATATAATATATTAAAATATGATATATATTTATTAATATATATTAACTGTATATAATATATATTATATTGTATATATTTTATTATAATATATAATATAATAATAAGATAAAAATATGGCAAATGAAATGAATAAATAAAAAAAATGCATTGTGTATGTGTAGTCAACGTTTTGTAGTGTGCAATCTGCTTGTAGTATTGATCTTTGCAGGTAGCAACAAGCGTCTGAAGGATGAATGAGGTGAGCCAATCTACCAGAGCTGCCCGAGAGCAAACAGCCTACAAGGATTACACAATCAATACAGACAACCTGAGCTGAGGATATAAACATGCACACCATCACAGTCACTTCCTGTATCTATTTGTCATCCCACCCAGCCCTGCTTATGTTTATGAGTCACAATAATGCATAATCTTGTATTCACTCACTCTAATAGGTACAGAGGACAAAAGCCCCATTACACCCAAATCACGAGTGGGAGAGAACGAGCTTTAGTCAGTTACACAAGTCAAATGAATTGCCTCCAGTCGCCATCCAATGAAACACAGGCATTCAGGACGTTAATAACATCATCGGCGATATGAGTGTGCTCACTCAACAGTTCAGCCCCATGGACTGACGGAAGCCAGGAGGAGGAAAGAAAGAGAGGTGGATGAATGTTAATCAACATAGAGATAGAAAGAGTGTGTGTAATTGGGCTAAACCGAATTGCGGTGTCACCAATTAGCTGGAGGAGTGGGTGAAAGGCTTAAGCGGTCTTTAATTGTTACTGTTTTTCTTGCTCATTTATTGGAGCTCTAAGAGAGCAGAGACGGTAAAAAAGAAATCACTCTTCAAAGAAAACATATTCAAAAGGCCTTTTCAAAGCTAATGAGGGACTACAGCGAAACACCTATCTGTTCAGAAGTACAGACTTTGCTCAAAGTACACACCAGTTACTGTACACCTAAAAGAGTTTCTTCTAAACATACATACACTATGTATTGTTATTTTATTCCCATTGTACCATTTATTATTTTATTGGCTTTATTTTTATGAATACTTTTTCTACCTAATCTGTGTAACGGTCTCTTTGTTTAGAAAGACAAATATTTTAATGGGTTGAAATACATTTTTAAAAAAAAAACCCTCTGGGATGAGCATGACAGACAGCATAGTTTACAGTCTTATTAAAAAGCTCATCAACTTTATCAAAGTTAGTTGAAAAAAGAAAGAGATAAATATCCATCCACTTGCTTGAGGTTTGCAGCCTACAGTCTCTCAGGAGGGTGTTCTGAAATTTTAGGGAGATTTTGAGAAATGCATTTCTAATTAAGATTTTAAGAGCTGGAGGTAATATGCAAATCAAATGCATGAATCAGATGGTGAAAGAAAAAATATTTTATTGGCTAACCTAAATATAATAATTGTATTCTTCCACTAAGTTTTTTGACAATATACTGTAATGCTGCCTTACATTAAACAGCAGCTGGGATGACGTAATTTTGTAGGCCAACCCGGAAGTTAGCATCCCTCAACATAAATCCAATAGGATTATTACATTGGCTTTTGGATTATTGCACAAATTAAGCTCTGTGACCAGCAAAAGTTTATGATTCTAACACATTTTGCTCATCAAAATAATCTTCACAAATCAACACAACTTTGAAGCTGAAATAGTAAGAATCTAAAATAAGCTAAAAAGCTAAAAATAAATAAATAAATAAAATAAAAAATAAATAAAGTGGTGTGTTACTGATATATTTTTACGTTGCAGAATAATATGTGAAAATAACAAACATTATTTCAAGCATTTAACCAAAAACCAAGTCATAAAACCAATTAACACCAGAAGTTCAAAAATGCTAACACACTGATGGTTTTAGAACTCTAGCACTTTAAAGCTGCAGTCCGTAAATTTAGCCTCTTTGCCGCCATCTCTGTTTTAAACTTGCAATTGCAGTTGTTTGCAGAATTATCATCTTTACATGGGTTGTGCCTCGGCACGACTCCTCAGCGCAGAAGAATCTAATGTTTGCTGTCAGTCACCGCACTGGTGTGGATACTGTACTTCAGAATCACATATTGTAGTCTTGAAGTATGACCAAAGTAAGAATTTTCACCAGAAAATGTCATCTTAACAAGTAAGTAACATGTCTGCCACTTTTGTTCTGACCAACTGAGGAAAAAAAAGCATTACAATAAATTGCGCTGCCAATGGTGATTAAATCTAATGATCGCTTAGCTCAGATCACGTCAAATCGTGCAAATTATTATTATTGTTATACTTTGTTCTCAAATTGTTAATGTTAACAACATCAGCATTGCGTGACTATGTGTATTTAGTGTGTATTAGCGTTACCTGTAATTTCAATTTCTGTACAGTCTCATTTCTAACATTAATTTGTCATACCATACAACCCGCCATCCAAATGATAAGTTTAATTATTGCAACTGCTGTGAGAAAAGGCTATAAATGATCCGCCTCACATGCGATGTAGCCTACTAGCTGGGACTCGTTCTTTATGTAATCAGCCGTGACGCAATGACGCAAAGACGAAAGCCGGCAAGTTGGCTTCCAACTTCCAAAAGTTGTTTACTGCAACACAAATATGGCAGCACCCAATGAGATATAGGCTGCAAAGTTTATAATAAACATTCACTTTTAAGCAAATAAAATGCAACAATCAGTCAAATTTACGTTATTGTAAATGATCCTCTATTAACTTGCAGAACATCCTTGTTTATCTTCTAAAATGTGCTTGCTGGGACATTCCGCTGTTGACAAACCAACAACTGCTCAGTAAGCAATGAAATGCCTTTATAGATAAAGAGCATAGACATCAAGTAGGAATATCCCACATCTGACTTTGAACGGAACAAATTGTGAATGCAGAATGAAGTTGATATGAAATATAATTGCTTTAATCTCTGTAAGTAGTTTACCAGGCCCACATGTGTTCCGCTAGAGAAGTGTTTGTTTACCTCTTTAGCGTGTCTGGTGCACTGTGGTATATCCATCATCCTGACAGCCAATCAGGTTAGGGAGTCAGAGTTACACGGTTACAGTGACATCCAGACATAGAAAATGCTTCAGAGGTAAAAAACTGAAGGGAATTTGCACTTACTTTTCTAGCAGTACTAAAGGTTGGCCAGTGTTTAAAAACTGTCATATGAATAGTCAGTTAAATCAATGCCGAGGTAATTTCACTTATTCAAATGTTACACCATTTTGCTCTTTACTTGACACTAGACTGTACATAAATGATATTCTTCCTGTTGGGATAACTTTGAATCCTAAAAAAATAAATAAATAAATGTGACCATGTGTAAACAAATACCCACTGCAATTTTATTTATTTATACTTTCAACATTTCAGGACACGTGGTCCAATTCTATTGAAGAGAACATTCTCATCTTTTTTCCCCCCAGAAAAACTACAAATTCATAAACTATCTGTCAGCCAAGCCACTGACACAAAGAAAGTACAGCAGGAAACACTGACGGCTTAAGTGACAGAGCTCCAAATCAATAATACTCAATGCTACTTACTTCTGTTTCACAAACAAACACCACTATTCATCTGTATAATTAAAATAACTTAAGTATGCCAATGCAACACACTCTATTTATTTACCACAATAGAATATTTCCCACAGAGCTTGATGTCTGTTTTGGCATTGTAAAACAGTCAGGCATTTGACTGAACTTGAACGGCTTTGAAGGCACTTGGCTTGAACTCCAAGTATACTCTCGACAAGAGAACCAGAGCTGTGAATCCACAGCCAGAAGATGTGAGAGGAGGAGTGAGAAAAAGAGAGAAGGACAATAAAAGGGGAGGGATATAAAGTATACGCACCAATCTCTCTCAAATGCCTTGATGAATTACATCAGATGTATCCCTCGCCTCCAGAAGACTAAATGCACACCAAATAACAAAGCCCTACAGCCTCTAGCGTCAACTTTGATATCTATCAACACACTCCCATGCCCGTAATTGCAAAACAACAAAAAAGTGCTCTCACTATTCATACTGGATAATAAATCCAAGAATCTGTATAGCAAACATTGCACTCCAGTTGCCATGACCTCAACCTTTGCGAATGTCAGGGCACACACGCTCACACAATCATACCCGCTAGAAATTACTGCGCACAAATATGGATACATACAAGATAAATGGCCGGTGTCAAAGTTACACTGTTGTGGTGCATTTTCCAACACACTCCATTAATAAAACCAATAAAGCTGTGTATCAAATAAGTAAAATGATTATAACAACAACAAAAAAACGGCACGACTAAACCATAGCAGTTTACCCTTATGTCAGTTTATTCATAGCGGCATTCTGTTTTTCTGTGATAAACAAATTGGTATGTAAGGTTGGAATGACGGTACATGACATTTGTGTTGACCTGACAGTTAAAAATCCCACAGAACACAATACAGATGCGGCTGACAGTCTAGTGCGAGCTTCAATATTTATATATACTGTAGCAGGCGGCATGTTATTATTTATACAGAGTAGGTGGCATGTAATTATTTTGCTGCACTTTGAGGCACTTTAAACATAACTGTGGTCACTCAGCTCTGTAATTTGACTGTCCAGATGTACAACAAGCATGGCATTTTTGAACACATATGACTACTGAAAACCAAAAATGAAACTATGCAATTGCAAACATCTTGTGCTGTCACATCAATGGATGATTTCCATCACCTGCAGAAATGTGCATACGGTTCTGGCTGCTGTTCAAGAGGCAAATTAAAAGTAGTGCAGGTTCGTTCTGCTGAAGTATCATTTAATACATACATACACCACCATTAAAAATGTTGGGGTAAGAAAAACTTTTTATGTTTTTGAAAGAACATGTTATGTTCGCCAAGGCTGCATTTACTTGGAGTCAAAAACATGGAGTCAAAAACAGTAATATTCTGAAATATTCTTGCAATTTAAAAAGTACTATTCTCCATTTGAATATATTTTTATTTTTTTTTCTGTATTTGTAAAGCAGCCGTTACTCTAGTCTTCAGTGTCATGAGATTCTTAAAGGGGCTATATGTAAGATTTTTACTTTAATAAAGCATAAAAATACCCCAATATGTTTGCAGATATTTAGGAAACATGCTAAGTTCACCTACTTGTTTCTCAGAAAAACAATGCTACAGCCAGATATTCTACTTTGAAATGTGTGTTCCGTGTCGGAATGTCCGTCTTTGTTTTGGTCTGTGCGAAACCTTGTGCTGCCTGTTTATCCAATAGTATTTTGACATCACAGGTTGCCAGTTGGTGGAAAACACAGCGTATTGCAGCCATGGAAACCAGCAAACAAACTGGGTCAGAGAATCGCAGATTCTACCGGACCTAAAAAGCCTCTTCATCCATCTAAAAATCTCTATGAACGACAGCATATTAAAACACAGATAAATCAGATAAAATCACTGTCAATTGGCTACGTGCACAAGCGTAGTGACGAACTTCCGCTGGCGCCAGAAGTCGGCATACCGGTTTCCGGTTTACTTCCTGTCTTCATCCGCTATAGTAAACAAGCAAGATAGAGTGCTGCTGTTGTACGGAAAAAGAGATATAATGTGCGTGACTCATCTAAGTTTCAAAGAACTGAGGGTGGATCTACGGAGCACTGCTGTGCGCCACTTTGCTCTGCTTCAAGTCGGTATAAAGGCCAATTCACACCACACTGACAAACGGCAACGAACAAGTTGGCCGTTGGATTTAGAATTCTATGAGAAAAAAACTCATGTTCACACTGCCCCAACAAACACCGACAAACGAGTCAAATCTGACTGGGAAAATTCCACAACTACATAGCCTACGTGTAACCATGTTAACAATATTGGCAGGCAAGTTTATTATATTAATAATATAGTATCATATATATTTTCATTGTATTAAAGTATTGAGGCAAAATAAAAATACTAACCTGAAATCCGAAGCGCCGTAGCCATCGATCTGATCGCAACCTATTGCGTTGCGGTTGGTATACATCGGTTTTTAAACTTTGTTTTTTTTAGCGTGAACCTTTTTATTTATGTGACCCATAGGCCTATAACCATGCAGCTAAACAAGCCAAAACGAATTAATTTAAAACGAAACTGAAGGTAAACCTGCGTTGCTCTCATGGTGGTTATACCTCTCTCTTTCGGTGAAGTCGAGCAGTGCTCTTGCTGAATGGCACGGATTGCACTACAGACTATTGTACCTTTTATGTTTTATGTCACGTTTCCAGTGCTTTGCTGTGTGTGTATGTGAGGCGCGGGCGCGATCAAGCTGTTTTTGCAGGGGACTTGCCTCATCGTCATGGCAACGGTTCGTGGCCAGATCAGATTACGTCAGAGTTTGTTGGAAAACTGTTCACACTGCTCAGATATTACACGAATCAACAAACGCCGATTAAACATGTTCAGTCGGGTGAAAACAGATTCCAACCAACGCCAACAGGGGTATCACACCTATCCAACAAACTCCAACAGACGAGTTTGTTGGCGTTTGTCGGTGCGGTGTAAATTGGCCTTAACAGCCATTTGAGCTTCCATCGCTTCCCGAAAGACACAAACCTTCGTGCGCGCTGGCTGCACAAAATAAGGAGAGTAGCGTGCAATGACAATGTTTATTGGAGTATAAATAAAGACGTTTGTTTTAATTGTATCTACATCAGTCTCCATGATGTTACAGTCAAAAACTGTGCTTCACTGGCTGGATTCGTCGTGGAAATTATTTTAACTTTAATCGTTGGATTCGTTTGGACTCTTTCTTCTCACTTGCTGCATTTGTTGCTGGATTTAAACTGTACGCTCGTCTTGCCAGGACTGATCGACTGGAATATGTTTGTTGTTGCAACGTTACAATGGCCATATGAAAGTATGTGTGCACACAATGGGGTCAAACGTAATTCCAGTGCATTGGTTGCAAAAGACTGAGAGATGTTTTTTTTTTTAGTATTGTATGTTTTTTTTCACAGTTTGCAAAATGTAAAATGAAGAGTGTACGAATTCTGATGGGGTTACTGAGTCAAAGCAAAGTTTGCCTAGTGTTGAAAATGAGTATGAAAGAGAAAAGCCCAGTTAAATTAACAGCTAAAGCTTTATGGACTATGATCATATGCTGTGTCTTCAAGATATGGACTTTGTTTATACATGTATGTGAACAAGGAAAACTTACAAGAAGTCATTTTGAGACAATGTTTATTAGAGCATAAATAAAGACGTTTTAATTGCATCTGACTCTTGTCAGTGCCCTGATCTTTATTAGAAACTGAGAAGATAAAGTTAATACAATTGATATTACAATTATCACCAAAAAACGAACAGACTGCGTTTAAAAAAAGCTTCTATACTAACGTTACACTAAAAATGAACACGTCGCTAACTAGCTTAGCCGCTTTCTGACGGCACACCACATTAGATTAAACCACTTACCCTCGTAGTTATGCAAATAGCTAGATATGTAGAGTTTAAAACCTTTAATAAACATCACTGATGTTTATTTTAGGCAAATCCTGAAGACATCATGTGAAAACAGACATTTTGAGCAACGCGCAAGTAAACCGGAAACCGATATGCCGACTTCTGGCGCCAACGGAAGTTCGTCACTACTCTTGTTGCGTGTTCTCAAGCTGGCCACCCGCGTCTTTGAACGAGGGGGCGGGGCAAACAATATTTTGAATTTGGACTGCAGTATTTGGACTGTCATTCCTACATATAGCCCCTTTAAGAAATAATTCAAATATGCTGATTTGGTCCTCAAGAACATATCTTCTTACTATTAGTTGAAAATAGCTGTGCTGATTAATGAAGTGTAGGAAGTTAGAGTTAGTGTGTTTTGTTTTTTTTTCCTTTAGAAAGTTTGAAGAACAGCATTTATTTGAAATAGAAATCTATTTAGCTTTAGAATTTTTTACTGTAATGTTTTTGCCATCAATTTAATGTGTCCTTAAAAGTGCAGTATGTAATAATTACAGCTAGTGGTTAAAATGTGTACTGCAGTTCAAATTCAAAATATTTTTAGAGAGTTGTTTCCAGCACCCGGTCATCCTCAGACTTGACGCTCATGCAGGTTGCCAGATTGAGGACATAAAACATGTACGGGCGCAACTGACAATGGAAAGTGACAAGCCTTACACTGTAAGTTGATCAGCTAATGTATACATTTACAATGTTTTCATTGCCGAGGCTTTTTTAGGAGAGATAGAATCTGTGATTTCTGACCCAGTTTGTTTGCTCGCCGCAATACGCTGTTTTCCACCAACTGGCAACCTGGGTGTCGAAATACTATTAGATAAATTGGCAGTGGTGGGATCACATAGAGCAAAACAAAAACAGACATTCCGACAAGGAACACACATTTCAAAGTAGAATAACTGGCTGTAGCTTTGATTTTTGGAAAAACAAATATTTGAACTTAACATGTGTATTAAGTCTCTGCAAACATATTATGGCACTTTTATGCTTTAGTATAGTCCCTAAAAATTACATACAGCACTTTTTTTAAAATACTAAATAAAAGAAAAAAATTATACTGATCCCAAACTTTTAAATGGTCGAGTACATTCAAATATTTGTATTTTTATATCACAGACGTGATGCTTCTACTGGATATATGCTTCTACTGGATATATACTGGATATATGCATCAAGTTCTAAAAAAATATTGAAATTATATATCATACGTTATACAGGGTTGGAATAACATGATTTGGAACCATCCCTTCAAGCAATTGGTATAATATAATGAATTTCTTGCTATGCCATGCTTGTTTTCATTGCTACTCATTTCCACAAAAATGATCTTTAGTGAACGTTTTTTCAGACCACATGGTTGTTTCTGATCGCAAAAATGTGTCCTTTATAAACATGATTTAAAACAACATAAAATACATTCATTTTTGGAGACCGCAAGAGTGGCAGTATTTGGCTTCATCAAAGCCAACACCATTACACCTATTGTGCTTATTCATCAGCCAGCTTTCATTAATGGCTTCTGGATGGTGAGGTTAATGCATCCTTGTATTCTCAGCAAGCTTATGTCACTAAATTCCGAGAGCTAGAATTCAATGCATATTACAGAATAAGGAAATGTTTAATTTATTCACAAATATTATTGTTTAATTACACGGAACATTTAATTTAAATGAATGAAGTATGCATACCTGAAAAATGTGACAAAGAACTGCACCAAGTCCATGATGCTGCTGTGCTGAGAGAAGGATATCTATAAAAAAAGTAGAAGAAAGGCATCAGAGATATTAGATTATTATTGCTCCTGTAAAATATCACATAAAACCCATTGCTGAAGGATGCCCAAATATAATTAAAATGGTACATATAATATTGTCAAACCAGTTTTGCATTCTCTTGACAGCTGTATAGTCATATTAAAAATAACAGGAAAGATGTAGTTTGTGTAAAAAACAAAACAAATTGGTTACAGTGCATTTTAAATGCACATAATTCAATAAATGTTTTAATCACCAAATGGCTTCAAATTTAAAGGGAAAAAAAGGAAAACGCTATGAATACTGGGCTAGGTGACAAAAAAAATAAACTACTGTTGAATCATGTTTAAAAGCTTTCTAAAAAACAGATGGCCTATAATAAACTTGACATATAATTTAATCAAGTGTTCATGTTGTTGATCTAATTTAACTTGAATTTGTTGTGCACCATACTCTGCAAACTTTCTGTAGAATAATAAATGCTTCTAATCAAAATAATTTTTATTTGACATGCAAGTAGTTTTATTACATATTCATGGCATATTAATTTCTACAACTTGGCAAGGTTTCTTAGAAAACAAGCAGCATGCATTTTCCCCACACATAATATCTCAAGTCCATTCCCCAATCTTAAATATTCTAAGATTCTAAGGCCCAAAAACACAAGTATTTTTTACAAAGAACAGCTTGCTATTATCCGCATTATAAAATATTATAATCCACATAATGGAAAGCAATTAAAAGTAAACTAATTATGCAGTAAAACATTTATTCATATCATTACTACAACACTAAGCAATTAGAACCAACAGTGTTAGTACAATATTGAAGCTGCTATCATACTCAAATTTTACTCTATATTAAAACTGACTTAACTGAAATTCAAAGGGCTACTTATGTCCTGCATAACTATGATTGCACTGTAAAACAAACAAACAAACAATATTCTTAGATCAATTTAATAATGCTGAAAAAAATCAAACCAAAGATTTACTCGGCATCTGCTCTCTTCATGAAGTATGTCTCGGCGGAGGGTGGGGCTATATATCCTCCACAACTGACTGCAAACTGGCATTCAAATCTGTCTCCATTTAGTTAACAACACCCAACTTCCTACGATCCAATCAATTCCCGAGGACGTTTCATGGAGGAGTTTACATATGCTTTTGAGTATTCACAAATGTTATTATTATTATATAAACTAGAGTATTTATGAATGGTTATGGCGATGAATGTTACGTTTGCATATTCTAATGTATGAATAGTTATGGCAAAGTAAAAGTGTTGAGAAGCTTAGGCCGTTTTTTTTTTTTAATTTATCTACATCAGGGGTGTTTATGTGGCTGCACATGGGAAAGAAAGCGTACAGGATGAAACCGCTTATTTTCATATTGCATGACAGTTACAGTACAGCTTAACAATTAAAGGCACAATATGTACGATTTTTGGATTAAAATATCCAAAAACCACTAGAACAATGTTATATATTTTGTTGACTTATACTTACATTATCCCAAATGTTTCCAAGAATGTTTAAATCCAGAGAAATAAGCAATTTTAACCAGGACACGGACCATGTTCATGCATCGCCTATCAATGACATCGCTTTACCCTCGTTTTCCGGTTTTATTTTGTAGAAACCATGGAAACACCAAAGACGCTTTAATATATTATGTGTTTTATTAGACAGGTGAGCAACTGTTTGGATACATTCATTGACAGAAAACTAATCATGTTATATAGCTCAACACAGTAAGTTTTCTTGATTTACAGCGAGTACCATGTTTTACCATGCCTAATATCAATCTAGCTTACTGCAGTGTGCATTAAGTGTCTCATAGTAGCCGTCGAGCGAACGCAGAGTGGCACTATAACAACTTTCAACACACAAATGTATCTAATATGATGAACAGCGCTGCGTTAACCCACATACGCTTGACAGGAAGAAGTGGAAGCGGCGACTGTGGCATAATAAAAGTTCCGCTGCTCTCGAGACGTGTGTCGCGCTCGTCTCTCATTAGCAATCGCTCCAGCGGCCTCGTTATTGCTCGCACAGCACTCGGTCCTGCTATGCTTCATACTACAGTAACATTAATAATCTCATTCATGAACATGATTTCTGCCCGAGTCCTGTCCCAATTATTTTCCACCGGCTGTAGACGTGAAGACAACACATCCCATGATTCCAAGAAATCAAGGCGTCATCAAGCTACGCCTTTGTTTTGAATAAGCGATCTCTAGCGGTGAAAATTTACATAGTGTGCCTTTACTAGCTGCAATAGTCAATTAAATGTACAAGTTTTCATTATATTTATTAGACTCAAAGAGCCCCAAAGTCAATGGGAATAAAAGTCTGTGATGGCTAATTCATTAAATTACACAACGTACCATGTGCGAATATATAACTAGACAGTGTTTGAAATCACTGGGATTCAGTAGATTAACATTTCTCCCTGTCTTCCCTTACATAAGCTGTGCAATAACCACAGTCTGTTATATAAAACGCATTTGATTTGTAAGCTGTTGCAGTCAGCCTCACAAATAAGATCCTTGGTTCCTGTCCATTCGCTGATTACTTTAGCTACATGACCGAATTATTTGCCTTTTCAATATCTGAGGCCACTCACATCGATTGCTTATGAGAATCCAATACATAATTCTCCCAACTAAACCTATCCAAATCTTAATCCGTACTCCATCTCCATCTAAAAAATCGACCATCTGATAAAAGAAAATGTCATTTTATGATTGATTTGTAAATGTCAGATGTTATCAGAGTGATTTATTTTTCAAGAAGTGGCGTGCTTTAAAAGTTCAGGCGACAAAATGTGTTTACATAGTTCGAATGAGTTTTGGACTTGCACTTTTCTTCTTCTTAGAGGACACGCTATTATCGACTGCAAAAACAGAGCCAGGTATATAGAGAAGCAATTACGCACACACATACAGATGTTACTCATGGACCCTCTCTGTCACGCACTATGCAGGAAGCAAAATTGAGCGCTTTGTGCACAGTGCATGTGTTCATGAGTGCCAGGGTGCACAGCCAATGATCATGAATGGTGACTAACACATCTATGAGACATTTCCAACTGTCATAAACATGCTGTTATTTCTGGATGGAAGAAAGAAGCATTAGGATAGATGGAGAGGAGCGGATAGGAGGGTGTGTGTGCGTGCAGGTGGAAGTGAGGGGGTTGGTCAGCTCTTAAGTGATTTACTGGCATTTGCTTTTTGCAGTGAAAGTGCATGACAATCAAAAACTGAAAGAAAGAAAGTGTTGAGAAAAGCTGATTTCTCCTGCCAAAGGGACTGGCCATTAAGCGGGCCGAGCTGGTGGCTGGAGCTGGTACCTTTACTGAAGTGCTCGTGACTCCTCCCCACTCCTAATTTTTAGCTCTTTACTGTAAACATCATACTGGCTTGAGAGCGGTAACACACAAATTGAGACAATCACCATTAGCAAATCCTTAAAGGTACAAATGTTTTTTTTTTTTTTTTTAATTAAAAAAGAATTAGTACTGCTTTTGAGAAATATTGTTAAATGATGTATGCACAGGAAATGAAGACTCATCTCATTTTTTTTTTATTGTTCATAGAAGTGAGTCGCCCTCTTATGGGTAGCTCTATTACGGTGCACATGACTCATGACTGAGTTGCTCAAAATGTTGTGTAGCAGGGTTTCAACAACATCTGATTATTTATAATTTTTTTTTAATGGAAAGGAAATGGAAGAAATGACAAATGTTACAGTTAACACAACTTCTAATCTAAAACGAAAGTGGCAATAAATGCAATCAAATCTGAATATGAAAGTGTAGTCGGGGCAAAAAACCAAAAAAAAATCCAGGTATGAAATACATGTTAATACCAGGTGTAGAAAAGGTTCTATAATACACTAAGTTTGGGGTCAGTACAATTATAATAATTTGGTTTGGTGCACACATGGATAAAAAGTACCCCATGCCCACGGTTAAATATACTGCTAGATCTTTAATGTTGTGGGCCTATTTTTCTGCTGGAGGTCCTGGACATCTTGTTCAGATACTTGGTATCATGGATTGTATCAAATACCAACAGATAAAAAATCAAAACCTGACCGCTTCTGCTAGAAATCCAATAATGGGCCGTGGATGGATCTTCCATCAGGACAATGATCCAAAGCAAACATCAAAACCAACACAAAAATGTGTCACTGAGCACAAAATGAAGTTTCTGCCATGGCCGTCCCAGTCCCCTGACCTGAACCCTAAAGAAAATGAGTGGAGTGAACTGAAGAGAAGAAGCACCAACATGGAGCTGGGAATCTGAAGGATCTGTAGAGATCCTGTATGAAGGAATGATCTCTGATCTCTTGTCAGGTGTTCTCTAAACTCATCAGGCATTATGGGTGAAGACTCAGAGCTGTTATCTTGGCAAAAGGAGGTTGCAAAAAGTATTGAATAAAAGGGTGCCAATAATTGTGGCCAATGTGTTTTGGAGAAAAACATTTATTTCATAATGTGTTTTTCCCTCCCACTTTCAATTCTTTTCCTTCAATGAAAGGTTAGATTTTTGCTAATTTTATAAATTAAAGATCAAAAGGATAAACAATGCAGATTTATTTTTACAGTCACCTTTGATCACATTTATCAAGGGTGCCAATAATTCTGACCACAACTGTGTGTGTATATATATATATATATATATATATACACACACACACAGTTGTGGTCAGAATTATATACACACACACACACACACGCATATACACATATATGTTCTTTGGAACTGTTAATTAAAGAATTCTAGAAAAAAATGATCACAGTTTCCATAAAAATATTAAGCAGCCCAACTGTTTCAACTTTGATAATTGTGGAAAAGGGTGATAAAAATCGAACTTTGCCATCACAGGAATAAATTATATTTTAAAATATATTAAAGGTGCGGTGTGTAAATTTTAGCGGCATCTAGTGGTGAGGTTGCGAACTGCAACCAACGGCAGCTCACCCCTCCATTTCGAAGTAAAATAGAGAAGCTACGGTGGCTGTCTGGCCGACACAAGTCAAAGATGTCGTTGTTTGTGACAGCAGAGAGTACGTTAGCCAGACAAGCAATGAGATTTCTTCTTCTAACAAAGAACGGTCTCTGCCTCTAATAAACTAGATGACTACTACTACTACTACTTCTTCGTGCGTAAACATGAACGATTTAGAAGAACAACATAGTGATGAAACGCTCTCTGTAGAGTGTTTGTCCGTTTAGGGCTGCTGAAACATGCCGGCACAAAATGACTAATTGACATGTAGGGGGGACCCACGGTGTATGTAGATAGAAATGGCTCATTCTAAGGTAATAAAAACATAACGGTTCACTATGTAAGGTCTTTATACACCACTGAAAACATAGTTATGTATATTATATTGCATTTCTGTCAATAGATCCTCCCAAATTTTACACATTGTACCTTTAAAAAAGAAAATTGTAATATTTCACAATATTGTGTTTTGAGCAAATAAATCAAATCTCTGTGAACATAAGATACTTATTTCAAAAATACAGTCCTAGCTGCTTTTAAGCCATGGCAGACACATGCTTTTTGATGGCTTGCTGTCTCTTTGTCAATTAAAATAATAAAAACTCTAACAAGCTCGGAGTTTCTCATGATGTCTTTACCTACCATCAGCATTTTTCTCTCCATCTTACTCCAGCTTCTGGCTAATAACCCTGACTTCACCACCTCCATTAAAGAGCTCTTTGAGGATATAAAAGAACATTATGGCTATGCTAGCTAGCAGATTCAAGCTCTTGCATTTTCCCCGACCTTGTAGATTTAAGATATCTACAGAAGAGATTTAACGACCTGAAAATGGTGATTGATGGCCAGGCTCAGGAGTTTAGGCCCAAAGTCCACTAAAGCAGAAGCACATTGGTCTATGAACAAGCGCACATCTCTGTTAGTGCCAGACCTCTGGCTCGTAGAGCCGTGTCAGCTGCACTCACAGTAGCTACACCATCAGATTTAATTGCCTTGCAGATGGGTGAGGAGAGGAAGTGAGGTTTTCAGCACATACTGTATCATACTGTCTTTTCTGTAATTTATTTAGACTGATCAAGCTATAATTTACCACACAGAGTAGAACCACAAATCCTCCAGGTGCATATAGAGAGTGTATAGTATTAACTTGACATGATGGCAGAAGTAGTTAGTGAGATGTTAGGCTACTAAAAAGTGTGGTGGCCTATAAAGGAAGTTTGTGGAACACTGTGCCAGATGTCAGGGATGACATAAGCACTACCATAATTTCTCTTTTAACTGGAAAAAAGTGTGATAATATCCAAAGCCAACTTATATTAAATGTATTGATTTCATTTTGCATTAGCATCCAATTATCCTAAAATGTTTTCTTATACATCTAATTTACATTTAGCTGATGTCCAATGCAATGTGGAAGAACCATTTGGCAGGGAAAAAACAAGGCAGACCCACTTTTATGAAACTTTAAATCTGTCAAAAATTATTTTTGCTAATGTACTTGTGCCTTGTGCATGTTACAAGAATGAAGCTAACAACGAATTAAACAATTTCGTTTTTTGTTTTCTGTCATGTTGTTGGCTTAATGGTGAATACTTTACATGACCAAATGCAGACTACGGGCATCAATCAGAAGCTCGTTTTTCTCCTTAATTGTAGCTCAAATTGTACTTAAACTCATACACATAGCTACATAAGATCAGATTCTTTTCAAAATGTCAGCAAACTATACAAAGGACATAATTATATAATAATAATAATAATAATAGTCATATTAATAAAAAATATGGAAATACAGATGAGACTATGGACTGAGGGACCACATTCCTAAAAAATAATACACTGTATATACACACATATATAGCTGGCAGGGTGGAAAACAAAAAATATAAACAAAATATAGTATTATATAGACTGTTTCTTATTATTAATTGACACCATATTTTTCTCTACCCACCATTAGAGTAATCTTAGATGTAAAAAAAAAAAAAAAAAAAAAAAAAAAAAAAAAAGTGAGAGAGAGAAACATAAAACTCAGAAACATAATTCACAATACTAACATGAACTGTTAATTAAACATATAAACACTGATCCTGATGAATAGAATGAACATCACACCTGCAAGCAAATTCTTCCCAGCTAACACGACAAAGTAATTTATTGGTACTTTTTTGATAATTTCATGACTTACTAATCGATAATGTATCTACGACGTAGCATGCTCATGATTTCATTTGCTCTTTATAGTGAAGTGATATACAGCGCATGCCTCTGTATTTGTGCATGCCGCAATCACAGTATAACATCTGACAGGACAGGAAAGTTCATTTTTCTGAGGTGAGAGACTTTTTATTTAGTAAAAAGTTGAAATAATGAAAATAATACAATAATAATGACACTGACATACAGCCAGACAACTTCTCATCTGACAGCAGCTACTGAATCAGGACAACGTGTTTTTCCTCAGGCACTCTTTACTTGAACTGTGTCTGACAGAAGAGTCAACAGTGTTAAACACGTTTAAAAAAAATTCTTGCATTAGAAAAACATTTAAAATTAAGTTTTTTGTTGTTCTTGTTTCTTTGACTGTGCGACCCACTCAAAACGCTCTTGCGACCCACCGGTTGAGAAACACTGTTCTAGAATACCTTTACGGACCCCACTTTGAATGCTCCTGGACTAGGCTGTCGTTACCTTCTGTTTCAGACACCCTAAATACAGGTTTTTGCCTTTATGTATTATAAATACTAATGCAAAGTTAAACTGGGAAGCACAGAGTTCAGAGTTCAGAAGCACAGTGACCATCTAGAGCAATCCGACAGAATAACTGGAAAGCTCATGAGAATTAGCATTTTAGTGTTAGTTTAAAAGTGGATACCACAACACCATAATTGTAAAGAGATCAGAGGCTAAGTGATTATTGAGTGTATGTGCTTTTTAAAGTTCAATACCACCTTTGAGGACCAAGAACCCTGAGGTTAGGCAAAACAGATTCAGGGTGAATCAAAGGGTCTGTGAGGCCTGAAGATAAAAGCAAAGGGAGCAGTTAAAGGCAACTACAAAGCTTCTGTGAGAAGAATATCATGAGCTGAGGTGAGGACAGAACACTGCTAACCTCAGCACTGGTCACTGAAAAACATGCAGTTGCAATGGGGAAAAAAACGTGTTTGAGTGCAAGGGAAAGGATAAAAATAGATGTTCCTGTACCTTTCCCAGGAATATTAAAAGTGTTATAAAAGGTTCATGAGTATGATATCTGACTTCTTGAACTGGATGTGTGGGATAAAGGGATGACAGAGCGAGAGAGAGAGAGTATGGAGATCGGCAAATCTGCAGATGGTACATTAACATATTCATGACATAACCTAATGACCGCAGTAAGATATTAGTTGAATATTATGCACACCTACAATATTCAAATGAGTATCATATTTATAATCAGGCACATGCAAAGATGTAGCTCACCTATATTATCTCAGGTGGAACCAACTAATCATATGCTTGTATGACATGGTGCTAAATCGCACACACTCACAGATCATCTATGGCCTTGCATCTTGCTTTTATATTGTATTGACATTACTGCTGAAGCAAAAACTTAAAAGTTTTAATAAATCTGTACTGAAATATTGTGATCCAAATTTATACAGATTGGCCACTAACATAAAACTTAACTGCATTTTATTTTTTCTTGATCAACTGATTTTTAAAAGTAACAGTTTTATTATGGGTGGTATGGTTTAAAAATTACACACACAAAAAAAGAACGCATATACGAATAATAATAATAATAATAATAAATATTTTAATAATAATGAAATAATATTTTTAGTATTATATATATATATATATATATATATATGTGTGTGTGTGTGTGTGTGTGTGTGTGTGTGTGTGTGTGTGTGAGCGCGCGCGTGCGTGTGTGTGTATCCCGTGCTGGCAAGATGAGTCGGAATGAGCAAATTTTCAAAAATGAGTTAATGTTATTTTAACATGTTGATGTTTGATTTGTTGGAATCTGACAGAATATGACTGAGCTAGACCTGTTTGAAGTCGATAGAGTCAGCAAAGTCAATTTAGAGAAAAATCGAGTTAAAGTTTTCTGAAGGTTCCATAACAAAATCACATAGCAACCATTCCTTAAAATCCCTGTTAATAGCACCTAATTTGGCAGATGTTTTCTCCAACAGTTAACCAAACGTTCATTTAAACATAATAGATAATGTTCGCGTGAATACACGCCAAGACAGATATTTTGAAATACTGTAATTCTGTGTATATGTGTATATCGGGATTGTGCGCTGTCAGAGGCATCTTTGTGTGCACGCTTTGGATCTGACAGTCAGCGCGAATAAGATCGTTTTGTTTACAAACTCCTTTTGCCAGCACGGGTCATATATATAGTCAAACTAAGGTACAGATAAATATAAAGCAAATATGTAACAGTTATTTCTACCCTATCAGTATTCACCTCAGTGCCAGATTTTCTCCTTTTATCCCCCCATTCTCTCTCATACAGTAAAGGAGAGAACAAATGAGAACAGACACAGCATAAGAAGTAATCTCTGCTGTCATGGCCTTCTCATATTGTGGAGCATTGAGCACTTAGCTTTACCTATCCTCTTTCACCGCTATGAAAGCCAATCTGCTGTGATAAAGCTATCAACAGATATGGCACCACTGTGTTTCTGGCTAACCGTTTCAATTTTCCCTTTATCCAAAGAGACTCGCTCAGATGTCCGAGATGGACAGAGGTTGTGGTAGACCGCAAACTGTCTGTCAGAAATGAGATTACTAAAGGCATTCTATTTAATGATGTCTACTGGACTGGGGAAAATAAGCAATGTGTGTGTAGAGAAAATCAAATCACCCCCCAATTCCTTGGTCCAGAATGGCTGCGACAAGATGGCTATACAACATAGAAATCTATCCAGTGCAGCAGCGCTGCTTCTGCCCACCATGAGACTGAAGGAAATGCGAATTGCATAAAAGAGTATTGTCAGAGCAGAAAATTAAGAACACTTTTTGATTTACTTTAATGAGGGTTATGTGCGACAAGCTTCCGTATTTTGTAAAACAAGTGGCATTGCTTCCGGTTCAGGTCTTTTGTATGTGCTTTGTTAAATATAGAGCCGTTTACTCAAGATATCTTTAAAGGAGCGAAGCAAAGATAAACATAACCAATGTCCATGGCATGTGTAGATTGATATCTAAAAGTTTTTTTTTTTCTTTTTTTTCTTATCACTAACATTTAGATATTTAAATAGAACAAAATGGTAACAATAAAAAGAACTAGCTAGGTTAGCTTGTTCGTACTGCTGTTAACACTACTCCGACAAGCAATAAGACCTGCTTTCCTGTTTGTTCATGCGACATTCGGCATAAAGCTTATTTATTGATCTTTTTAAGATAATCCTTGTCACAGAAATGAAGGAAAAGAACTGAGGATACAACAGAGGTGCATCATAGTCTCAGTCTCAGGGATGCCCACAGACATCTCCTACGGTCTCTCCACTGTGTCCAATAGTGGCTGTTCACTTTACATGTTGGTCAAACAGTCTTTTCTCGTCTAAATGGGCAGTTCTTATCCAACTGCAAACTGGACCAGGTTTTTACAGGTAGATGATAAGACACTTAAGATGATATTGACACTGATGTTGCAAAATACACTCATGTATAATCATTATGTAAACAGCAATAATCATCTTTATGGTTTTATATGGTATCATATGTTCAGCTATTGCCAAAATCCAATTATTGACAATAAATGACAGTGTAGTCACTACCCTTCTTCTGAATGACATTAAATTTGATTAATAGGTGATTAAAACCAACACAAAACAAGATATTAAACTTCAACACAATATCTAGTTAACTAAATATTCTGCTCATTTGTAAGTACTAATTCTTCAAAAAAATAAAAGGGGTGAGTAAAGCAGCCCATTGTGGACTGAAAAATACTGGAGAAGTGAGGTACAGGACCACAGTGACAAACTAAATATAAGTCAGTTCCACTAGGGTAAGCAAATCCCTGTGAGCTCTGCCCCCCAAACCAGCCCTCAGCTCTAAGCTGATGTCATCCTGAGACTGAAGTGATAACCCTAGGGGAAGCAGAGCGAGGGCAGGAAATGCTTTCATCACCGGGGTAGGCTTTCCCAAGCCGAGCAGTCTCCTTTGCAGACAAGCATTACACATGACTATCCTGATTCTCCTACTGTTACTCATTAATGAGTCTGAAGGGCCAGGCTTATTTGATCTGGATTAAACCTGATAACCAGGTTACCTTACATCATGAGCACAGATTCATGATTAATAGGAAGAGATATAAATAATGGCAAGCATTAAGGCAAACCACATGTGCAAACAGTGCTGGGAATATGTGATTAATATATGTGATTTTCCCCCCCATTTTTTCAGTTCATTTAAAAAAAGAAAAAAAAAGGTCTAAGTATTGGGTTTGAAAATTTGTGTGAATATCATGTAAAATGTACGGAGCCCCTAAAGGGACATGGTGATGGGAAAAAAATATGAGATGGGAGGAAAAATTATGTAAATTCTTTTGTGTTCTCTCGCAAATGTTTTGCGTTCCCCGGGAAAACTTTGCTGTCGCTTGCAAAATGTTTGCGTTCTTAAATATTTCTCTTTTGATTTGAAAATAATTACAAACTATAATAATATACACTATAATATAATATACACTACTGTTCAAAAGTTTGGGGTTGGTAAGATTTTTTACGGTTTTTGAAAGCGGTCTCTTATGCTCACCAAGACTGCATTAATTTGATCAAAAATACAGTAAACTGTTATAACAATAATAATTGTTTTAATATATTTTAAAATGTAACGGCAAATCTGAATTTTCAGTATCATTGCTCCAGTCACATGATCCTTCAGAAATCATTCTAATATACTGATTTGGTGCACAAGAAACATTTCTTATTATTATCAATGTTGAAAACACTTGCCGCTTAATATTTTTTGTGAAAGCCTTGATATTTTTCCTGGATTCTTTGATGCATAGAAAAAAAAAGGTTTTATTTGAAAAAAAGAAATAATTTGTAAATTTATTAATGTCTTTAATGTCACGTTTAATCAATGTAATGCATCCGTGCTAAAACTTTTTTTTTTTTTTTTTTAACTGACACAAAGTGTTAATGCATCTGCTTATTTGATTCAACACTTTCAGACTAAACATGGAGTGAGATCTGTTATAAATGGAGAATCTCTGCCAGTGTCTGACATGAAAGAGATAAAGAGAGTGAAAGAGGAGTGAGTGACTGCAATAGAGTGACTGCAGGCAGTGGAAAAGTGAAGACTGAGGGTGATGAATGCAGCACACAACTCCAACTGTGATACCAATCACTAGTATGTCAGCAGCTCACTTCAGTCACAGGGCCGACAGCGGCCTCTCATGCTTGCTTCTTCCTGTGTGTCTCTGCACATTGCCTGTGAAAGGGTCACCACAGCCTTGACCTACACTATTAAACCACATGAAGTATGAGACTACATAAAATACTCTTTGTATTAGATGTGCTCGCGACCACGCGTAACCTTGACTGACAGGCGTGAGCACGCACGGGCCTCAAGACACAAAGAGAATAATAGAAAACACATTCAGAGTATTAGTCGTTGTGTCAATCTTTCAGTATCACTTTGTATGAACAAAATGAGCTTTTCATAAGCAAATACTGAAAGACACTGTGCTCTAGCTGAAAGAGAGCGCAGTTTTGTCTCTTTCTTTAGTCGATAAAAGAGTCATTTAAAAGGAAGACGCAACACCGTTCACTGCGGCTGGCAGAGGAAATATTATTTTCTCTTTATGCACCAAATAGGCCAATAAATCGGAGAGATAGATGATTTTATTTTGAAAGCAGTTTGACTGGATGTCCATCAGACGCGATGAAGGTCAGGGCCAGAGGAGTGGTTCTTCTCAGGTTACTCAGATCAGTCTATAGATGACTGCGGTACTGGGCTCCTGATGAGAACAATTAAGGGCTCGTGTTACTATCTCATCTATATGTGGCTATGGTAAAAATGCATTAATGGGAATGATTCACAGCCACAATCAATACATGGCTGATACTAACAGGCCACAGTGCAGTTGCACAGCAGGATCTGACTGAGGGTTGCTGGGAAGACTGATGACTGTGTTGGCTTACTCAGCAGCCCGATTACAAGGAGCACCACCTGTTCTGTCCAAAACCTTTATGTTTAATATGTAAAGCAGAGCGGGAATGGAAAAGCAGAGTTTCTACACTTTGACGGATATACCATTTAAATATTTGGGGTCAGTAAGAATTAAAAAAAAAAAAAAATTATTGAGTAAGAACGCAATAAATTGATCAAAAAAGATTTCTATCTCAATGCTGTTCTCTTGAACTTCCTATTCAAATGATCTTGAAATAAAAAATCATTACAGTTTCCACAAAAATATTAAGCAGTACCACTGTTCTCAACATTGATAATAAAACAAAATGTTTCACCAAATCAGCATGTTAGAATGTGATTGCCATCACATTAAAATACATTCAAATAATTATTATTTCAAAAAGTTTGTTGAGCAGCCTGGTAAGAGCATTTAAAAAAAAATTTAAATGTGATTTTTATTATTATTTGTATTTTTATTTTATTTTATTTTTTGGTATGTCCATGACTTTTCTAGTCGGTTCTATTGGATAAGTAATTTAAAATAATTTTAAAGGGATTTGACTCATAAACTGAAAATTTTAAATTCAATGGATTATTTGAGAGCTGGTCATAACTAAAAATACGTATATTCAACATAGACATTGCCATGACCTTTTAGAAATGTACTAGATATTTTGATACTGAAGCCTTGATATTTCCAGGCTTTCCATGAATGTGGAAACCCTGTGAAAAGGCACATTAATTCACTGACAAAAACCCCACAGTTAATAACAAACATAGCCTCAAAAATATGAAGTTTTACCAATTAAACCAGATTTATCAGATTATCTAAACAGAAAAACACAAGTATTTAAAATAGTCTTTTTCAGTTCATAGATGGGAATGCTGAAAGAATGAAGATATTTTGTACAGTTTGTCAGCGCTTTTATAAAGCACTCCAAAATAATTGATGAGCACAAAGCGGACTCATGGATCATTAAACATATTATTTTTGCATAACACACTTCATAATGGTTATGCTCCGTGCCCTATTTAGATACAAGGGCTTAGAGAGCTTGACTTGAAATCAAAAACAAATTTCATGGATGATATTTACAGTAATTTGTTGTTGTGGTCCATTATGATGACGATATTGATGATCATGATGCTGTTTTGATCAAAGTCAGAAAATCTGAACAAAAATGTAATCATTTTAAAACTTTATCATTTACCATATATAATATATCAAAATAAAAAGCTCATCAGTTAACAGTTTGGCATATAACAAGAACAGCAGTCTCAAACTGAGTGATGGAGCTGAAACTAAACTTTTCTTTAAAAAAAAAACTATATACAGACGTATATAAAAAGAGTTATCCATGTATATCTAATAAGCCATTTTGTATGTAAATAATCCAATTTTTAAATGTACTCTATGCATAGAAATAAATATTTTAAAAATAGGTTTTATGCACAGGTTTTCTTTTTTGGACTTAATAAATAAGAATAGGCTGTTTTGGACCGAACAACATTAAATGCACACCTGGTTGAGGTAACATAAACCAGGCAGTTGATCTTACCTGTATTTTGATTGGCCATGAAAAGTTGCTGACATAAACATGGAAAGTGATGTTGGGATTTGCAAGGAAGGAGAATGTCTCATAGGAGAAGCTGTCTCTGTACTCTTTGATGTTAGTCTTGGACACTATGGGGAATTCCTCCCCAGAGATCGTACCCGCTGTAGGGACACAAAACACTGCGTCAGCAAAGTGCACATCAGCCAACAACAACGTCTGCATACAAAACCCTCTGCATGATTAAACATGGCATAATATTCTGACCAACCCTTCAACTATAAAACATCTGAATAACGGCATTGTAAGAAGCTGTACTAGAATGCCAACAGGATCAAAGCCTAGGAACTTCTAAGAGCTTCTCAAAGGGTTTGAACAGATTCAAGAGTTAATAGTGAATACATGGTCTATCATAACATAGTAAATCTAGAACCACAAATGAACATGAACATCAGTCAGTCTATATTGATGTTTCCCAGATGACCCATACAGAGACTGTTCCATTAACCATGACAGAATAAAAAACTGATTTCTTTTAGTTATTAGCAATTCATCACAATGCAAAATATGACTTTTCCATTAAACACTCTTTTGAGCTCAAATATTTCTATAAAGAAGCTCTCATGACAATGACACTCGACACTCAAACACTATCTGTACTATTCTAGTGACCACTGGGAGTCTGGTTTATCTGCGCCTATGGGACAATCTATAACACTTCTCCACATATCTGCTTGTCCTAAAGGTTTATTCACCAGCAACAAAATGAAAATCTATTTCGCTTAGGCATTTGTCTGTGCAAGAGCAATGTCTGTTTATCTTAATTAAAATCAGAAAGCATTTTATGAATGCCTTGACAAACGGATTCACATAGCTTTCCTATTCTTACTTTGTTCAACCAGAACTATTTTACAAAGTAATTATTTCTTTTGGGATTTCTTTTTTCTTTTATTATGAAATATTACATGAAGGACTTTACCTGTTGAGCCAATAGACCACGTTATGTTCAGGTTGAAATTGTTAGATGCATTAATTGACATATCAAGATTCTTATTGGTCTGGAAAACAAACAACATGAAGACAAAAAAAATGCATGTAAATAGCTGATAATAAAGAGTTTTCAATATTTTTTTTTTTACCATATTAACAATAATGTGGATTGTATTTTTTATTATTTATAATATAAATAAAATGTTACATTATATTATAAAATAATGCCACAAAACATCATTTAATTCTCATAATTTATAAAATGAAATCTGATTGTTTCAAAATTCTGCTCCACATAAAAGTACAGCAAGCATCAAATTATTGGCTGCGACTGAATTATGCCAAATAGCATTCAGTGTGAATTTAAAAAAAATGGCTTGTAGGAAACTTGTCATATTGCATATGTTTAGGACACATATTTTGTTTGTGAACACATGATGCAAACTCACTGACCTCTTCCGGATTCGCCATGAAGTTAATAGCTGTGTAATGCTGATCGTCCTCCTGAAGCAGACTAAAGGTGAACTGGTAGTCTATTAGAAGATTATCTAGTGAGAGGTGAGAGAAGAAAAAAAAAAACATAAATTGTATTTAGATTTCATAGAAAATCATGAGATTTGTTAACACGACATGAAAGTGATAGCTTGGCAAAGATTCTTCATGTTCATGTCATGCTGAAATCACAACATCATGGCAATCACAGCTATTCTTCAAAGTTAAACACAAACTCTCATTGGGAAAGAGAAGTGGTTGCGATATGAAGGACTTTTTGACAGCTCACATCTGCACGAGCAACTAAAGGTCACCTTGTCCGATTCAATTGTGAAGACGGCATATGATTAAATAGCAACAGACAGAGGAAGGCTGAGGATTGATTTGATTGTCCAGCGGGTCAAAATTAATATCAACTCTGCTGATGGAAGAAAACACTGAACTGTCATTGGCATTACATCACAAAAAGATGAAAAAGCTTTCGCTAGATTCTAGTCATCATTTATGACATTTTAGAAATTGACAAAACCTTTTATAGATTAAAAGCACTTAAAATGCCCCTATTATGATTTTTCGAATATTACCTTTCATGCTGTAATACAACTATTTGCGAATGTAAAAGGTTTTAAAGATCAAAGCGCATGGCAAGTTATTGTCTCCTAAATAAAAAGAATCGATACTAAACTGCTGAAATGAGTCATCAGCAATTCCAGTCTCACTTCCAATCACAACAGACTGGGCCGTCTGACCAATCAGAGCAGAGTAGGCTCACGGAAAGGAGGGGATTAGAGAGACTGAATCTTCGAACAAACCATTTTCAGACTCTTTGAGAAATGAGGTGATGCACAATGTACATTAAGAGATAATTAAAGTGTTTTTTGACCTTGGATGCATGTAAACCTATTATAGGAGACCACCAAACAAAATAAGGAACCTTTAAAATAGCATAATATGGGCACTTTAACAGTAAGTAATTTTAGTGTGTTTTTTTAATAATAGTGGCTTTTTTGTGATTAGAGTTCAATTTTTTGCAACTGGATTGCTAATCTAACTCATCATGACCCTGAGAACACATCATCAAGCCTTGAACATCAATTTCAAACCTCAAATGAGCAGCTGCAATCTAACAAAACAAATCTGACCGCCTCTGACCCCACGTCGATCCAAGAAAAAAACTTCTAGGCCTTGTTTAAAAGATGTTTATCTCTACATATCTGCACATGACGTAACAAATGCACACTAAACCATAGCAGATTGGGGGATGTTCACAGAAAGCGAGCGAAACTAAAGGATATTAGGTTCAACAAATAGCCGTGTTCATTCCGCAACCACAGAGAGATGGAGAATTACCACAGATCAGATCAAAGCGGCCGTCTTGAGCTTATCTCTTCCTCTGACCACTCAGTACCCTCCGTTGTCACAGAAATAGAAAGATTATTGCTGGCTCTCTCTCTTTTTCTCTCCTTGTTCTTGCCCCAGGTACACAGCAAAGCTATGTTTATCCCATAAGGGTCTTCGGCAAACTTCAGAGAGTTTTTCTATTCCATGAAGGCGACAAATAAGAGCAGAAAATCAAAGAGGGAGATCAACAGGCTGTTTTGAGTTGTAGGATATACATGCAGTTATGTCTATGGTCCTTAAGAGGACACTTAGAGCTATGTATTGCCCACTCTCTTATACTTCCTGCTGTGATGATATTAATACTTTTGAGTGTGCATCTGCGTTCGCTTGCATGACTGCATGTATTTATATGTGTGCATGAGTGAATGCGTGTCAAGGAGTTCACTAAGCACAATGCAAATATGAAACTAACATAAATAACAATATGCTGGAATGTTTTCACTGCTTCCAACATTTTTGCTCTAATTTGGTTATAATAAGCCAATTAATTGCACAAATTTAGCCAGTAAATCAAATTCCCCCTTGAGTGAAATCAGAGAACACTAAATAATGTGGTTATTTAGTGCTAATTTAATCAAGCGAAATTGTATGAAAACATGTGCCACTATTCTATTTCAGAGGAATAAAATTATTAACATATGAGGTTATTAACCTTTCTTGAACTCCAGAATATTTTCACCATCATCTAATAAAATGAAACATACATAAGAAGCCAACAGAGGACGTTCTGATTACAACCGACAACAACATCATCGTCTTATGACGTGCTCTGGTTACGAAATGCACACATTTATTTACAATACATAATTCAATAAAGCCATTACAGGAATCTCAAATAACAGTCTCATCAAGCCAAAGTATATTTTCCTCTAAACATCCTGCAGAACACATTTCATTTCCAAGTTCAGAGGTCTGAAATGAAGCAATAACAGAAAGCCATCCCTGGCAAACGGGATCTAGGTATTTTATTTAATGTCTTCTACCATAAATGTTATCATCCTCAATTTTGGAACACCTTGCTGGCGGTAATGAGAACAGCAGAGAGTTAGGGACATCTGGAGTCATCTTTTTTAGAAGCAGGAAAGAAAATGGCACACTGCCCTTAAATAAAAAGTCGAAGCTAAATATACACTGGTTCACACGGTCCTTTGAATGCGATGAGCTGAAATGAAGTAACAAATTATATGTAATTTTACATACTGAGATTTTTTGCACAGAAGACAACCATGTATGCATAACAAAAGCACATGATTTAGCTAATCATACATGATAATATAAGGTAAGATGTTCATGTTTACAAATTATATTTAGCAGGAATGATGTAGTAAAAAACTTTTTTATCATGTCTATCAAAAGGCAATCTAAATTATACTCAGTGTGCATGTCTGGAACGGCATACAACTTGTACTATTTTTGCAGTATGCACTGTGCATGTATGACATGCAAATTTTCTGTTCTGTATACAGCTTGAATGCACTTGGCTCGATTATTATTTGTAGTTTGACAAATAATCTGGATGTAATATCAACCAGCATTTCAACTATGCAAGACTATCACTGGCTGTTTGCAGTACAGTGACATTTGAAAGCACTTATTGTAAATAAAGAGGCATAAATAGACAGAATCAATTGACATTAAAGGTTTTGGATTGATTAGATCATAGCTGTACCATCTTAATGACAATTTATTCTCCATAACATCAGCATGACCAAAATGTAATGGAAGTAAAGAACGTCCTAATTCATCCTCATGCACTGTAACATTGTCTTGATTGAAGAAGATATCTACATCTAAGGTTTAAAGCCAATACAATTATCTTTAGAAAATAAGATAGTTCTTTAGATGTCCAAATAAAAGTGACTTTGTATGAAAGCACAAAGCAGCCTTACTAAAAGCATTTAGCTGTCTAGGCAGAATGCCTGATTAGTTTTTGATGAGGGACCTGAGGATGTCTGGCTGGCTGGTGGGACACTCATCTGAGTATGTCTGAAGCAGTTATGGCTTTGATTCAGCCAGTGGAAAGTTTGCCGTAAATCAGTGTATGAGGTATAAATATAATTTTTTTGGATGATTGTTAAGAGAATCAGATCTGGCTTTAACAAATCATGTATTTAAGTGAAAGTACACACTACACTCTAAAAAATGCTTCTATTGTGTTGAATATGGACAAAACCAGCGGTTGGGTTAAATGTGTGGTAGATTTTCCAAGACGCGCCTGACTTAAGTTTACCTGTTCCTGGGGCGTCTCCTAATCGACACTCAATAAATTTCCTGATCTTTCGGAGCGTCTCCAAATCGACACTCAATAATATATGATCTTTCGGAGAGTCTCCTAATCGACACTCAATAATATCTCGGTCAACGTCTTGACCCTCAAAAACCTAGTGTTCCCTAACCTGACTTGCTGCGCAGCAATAACCAGAGACTCCAGTTTTTGTCCTTCAAAGCTTTAATCACGGCCGGGAGAGTTCCTGTCAATTCCAGAGAATCTCTCTCCGAACAAAGGAATACAGCAGGTTTTATAGGTCTTAATATGATTGGTTCAGATTTAAAAAAACATCTCAGTTCTTCTGTCCCGCTTACTGGCGGAGTAAATTTAGATTAGAACAACTGAATCACAAGATCATCAAAAAATATCACCGGGTTAATAGTTCAGATTACTCAGTAGGTTAAAGCAATTTTTCAAAGACTATTTTTTATCCTTAGAAGGATGCTGTCTAGCCAGCACAGAAGAATTTTTCCACTTGTTACAACACTCAGTGCTAGTGACTATTTCTCTATTTCAAAGTTAGCTTATTAGGCCTGTAGATGAAAAGAAATGTTAGTTCATTATTAATTAGTTCAAAATTTCCATCACAAATGTTTGCCCAATGTGCTGGGCAGTTTTATTTAACCCAACTAAATAAACTAACCATATATAAACCCAACACAGGGTGAACATTTATTAAAAAGCAATTTAATAAATGTTTATTGTTTAATTATTATTCATTAAACTTATTAATAAATGTTCATTTATTAAACATATTAATAAATATTAATTTCAACATACTTTGGGTTCATTTTAAGCAAGCAATACAGTAATTTTTAAACAATAGTTGAGTTAAAGTATTAGTTCACTTTTAAATGAAGATTTGCCTAAGCGTTACTCACCCTCAAGCCATCCTAGGTGTATAAGACTTTCTTCTTTCTGACGAACACAATCAGAGAAATTTTAATAAATATCCTGACGCATCCAAGCTTTATAATGGCAATGAACAGGGGTCACTATATGAGCTGAAGAAAGTGCTTTGATTTACATCCATCCATCATAAACGTGTACTCCACACGGCTCCGGGGGATTAATAAATTCCTTCTGAAGCGAAGCGATGCGTTTATGTAAAAAAAAAAAAAAAAAATCCATATTTAGCAAGTTATGAAGATAAATATTTAGCTTCTGCCAGACCGCCTTCCATAATCAACTTACAAAGAAAGTGTAAAACCCATGAAGTTCAAAAAGCTTACGCTACGTCCTACTCCTTCCCTATTAAACTTACAGAAAAAGTGTAACTGACGCGACACCAGTTTACACTTTCTTCGTAACTTTAATACGGAAAGCGGTCTGGCGCTAGATATTTTACTTTATAACTTGTTAAATATGGATTTTTTTTATGCATCACTTCACTTCAGAAGTCCTTTATTAACCCTCCGGAACGTGTGGAGTACGTTTATGATAGATGGATGTAGACATATAGTGACCCCTGTTAACTGCCATTTTAAAGCTCGGATGTGTCAGGATATTTATTAAAATATCTTCGATTGTGTTTATCAGAAAGAAGAAAGTCATATACACCTAGGATGGCTTGAGGGTGAGTAAAGCTTGGGCTAATTTTCATTTGAAAGTGAACTAATCTTTTAAAAGCAGGTTTGCAAACATTTAACCCAACCGCCGGGTTTGTCTATTTTCAACCCAACTTGGGTTGTTTTTAACCCAGCATTTTTTAAAGTGTATCTTTCAAAAGTTTGGGGTCAATAAGTTTTTTTGATGTTTTGAGTATTTTATGCTCACAAAGGCTGCACTGTTTGATAAAAATACAATAAAAACAGAAATATTGTGAAATATTATTATAATTTGAAGTAACTGTTTTCTATTTTAATATATTTTAAAATGTACTTTATTCCTATGATGTGAAAGCTGAATTTTCAGCAGCCATTACTCCAGTGTCACATGATCTTTCAGAAATCATTCTAATATGCTGATTTGGTGCTCAAGAAATATATCATATTATTATTAATGTTAAATACAGTTTTGCTGTTGAACAGTTTTGTCAGGATTCTTTGATGAATAGAAAGTTCAAAAGAACAGATTTATTTGAAACAAAAATCTTAAAATCAACTTTTAATCAATTTAATGCATCCTTGCTGAATAAAAAAAAATAAAAAATCTTACTGATCCAAAACAGTAGTGATCATGATATATGATAAATGATGTATGATAAATGAAAGTACTACTAATGCAGACATAAAATATATATGATCTGTAGATATGCAAACGTTTAACTTGATTCACAAAAATTGTCGTAAACTAATCAAAAGATTAAACTTTTAATATCTGTTGAACTTAGTCATAATGAATCAAGTGTGTAAACAAGTGAAAACAAAACAGTATTAAAAAAAAAGTGTTAACATAAATAGAAAAACTTTGACTTCTTGCCTGGATCATTGAATCAGCAAGCTGTTGAATCGAGAACAGCTGTAAACGGATCCATCCAATTTGTGAAAGAATCGTTCAGTGTGATTTGTGAACCGTTTCAAAAGGAACTGGCTTAAAAGAATGATTTGCTCATAAACTGGACATCACTATCACATTTCAGAGCGGGTCTCGATTTTCTTATTTCAAAATAACAAGGATTTATATGTTTTCTGAAAAAGTAATAGAGCAACAATGACAATCTTAATAACAATGTAGTGCTCTGAAGTAAAGCCAAAAGTGCCCATTACAGTAAGGAAGGAAAAAAAAAATACTTGAGTCACCACTGGTGTATTAGAATATGATAAATGCATGGTAAATATGACCTCTAGTCTGATTAAGACAACGGTTTGATGACAGTTTTGACTGCATAGCATTCATCATCATGTATATGGCAATTGTAACATGACCTTGATGACACTGGAGGTTATACTATAATAAACATCTATCCATTATGTTAGTGAAGGAGACATTCAATTACTGTTAGGGTGACTTGCATTTATCGTCATCATTAGTATTATCATGTTTGATGGCCCTTGATTTTTCTCCTTGTGATAACAGACATTAGTATGTTCAAGGCTGGTTGAATTAGCCTGTTACAAAGACGAAGCGTAAACATCAATCCCACTCAGCGGGTAAATGTCACTGACGTTCCCTTAGGGAGTCAGACTTGTCTCGCTCCAACTAGCCTCTCTTCATGGCTTTAATTGGTCAAATTAGCGAGTGTGTCCACCCCATATATTTCGAAGCCGGGCAACTGAATCGCTGCACACGTGTGATGAAATCCACACTGACAGAGTAAAGGAAGCAGTGCTAGTAAGAGATAACAGCTGTACGCTGGGAGCGTGAGTGCTGCTTGTGGTTGCTGTGTGTGTTTATACGCGTTTGTCTGTGAGAGAGTTTGCAGGCCAGCTGCAGTGTACACTTTAGCGTTTAGTACACCATACAAGGAGTATGAAATGGAGAAGAACAGTTGCTTTAATCTGAACTCGAGTGTAATATAATCATAGATATCACAAAAGTTATTTTAACCAGCCATGACTGACATCAGATGCCTTACGCAATGTAATGTGAGTTTAATGTGCATTTGGGAACGCAGCATGCACCAGGTTCACTTTAGTTACACATTTGCATAATTTCCAACATTTTTTTTTTTTTTTTTGGATATTAGCTTACAGCATTTGACCAATATTCAACCAAAATAAAATCTTTGATATGTTAAAGCTTGAAGGTTTAAGTGAAGAATGTACAGTAGGACATAAGTATTAATATAAGTATTTGTAATGCAAAATGAAATTATTATTATAGTTTTCATAATAATTTTATGTAATTGTAATTTGCAAAGGTAGTATAATCTCAGGGGACACTTCAAGTAAACATTTTATATGTTTAAGGGTTTCGTCTGGAGAAAAAAAAAAAAAAAAAAAAAAGGGAACACCTGTCTTTGTAAATTCAGATATGGCTCAAAATTACAAGGAATAGTCCATTTTATTAGTGCAAATTCAAAGTCAAAACTTATTGGTTCACAAATAAGTCAATAAAACAACAAGCTTAACCAACAAGCAACCTGTACGACTGACTTTCTTCTGTGAAACTCAAAAAAAGTGTTTTGTTTTGTATTGTTTTTGTCCATACCAAGAAAAAAATAAACAGGGTCCAATCATTTTTGGACCCCACTGACTTTCATTGTATTCCCAAATTATCTTCTTGATACATTAGGGCGAACAAATGATGAGAGAATTTTTATGTTTTAGGTGAACTATCCCTTTAATATAGAATGTACGGTCACAGGTGTGCATTTATCGGCATTTTAGAACAGCACATCCAATCAGAATTCTGCGTTGTAATGCACATTTCATTTCAGCTGGAAAGAGCGGAGATGCTGGAAAGGATTTGTTGACCACAGGAGGATATGATGCAGTACGCTATCAATCATGAAGTGATATAACAGTATTGTGCTGCAGAGACTGGAGGGGAGGTCAATTATAAATAATGCATTGGTAATAAATCCTTCTATATACAGGGAATGCGAGTCTGATCTGCTCATAAAAGCCTTGCAAACCCCTCACACGTGCTTTTGACACACAGTCATCTCCTGTGTGTGTTGATTAATCATAAAACTGAGAACCTTTCTGCCATTAGGCACCCTTTCAAGGTCTTAACTGATCTTGTAGTGTAGAAGATAACACAAATGTCTGGGTAAACGATGTAAACCTCAGAAGCCTGTTTGCAGTCAAGAACAGAATGGATCACCTACTGATGATTCTGTGTACATTAAAACAAATTGGTTGTCTGGTTGTACTCTGCTTATCTGAGACTCTGTAATCAAATGGAGCTTAGTTTTAAAACAATCATTGGAGGCGTTGGAGGGCTGTTTATATAAGCCTGGTTTGGTTGGTCAAATATGGTCTCAGGTGGCATTTCTGGGAAAGTGGTAGTGACAAGAGTAACATAGGCTGTTTTATTTTTCCTTGAGTACTGACTTGGTTTAATTTCCTGCTGTCTTGAGAAATTTGTGTGGACGAGTTCACAGTAATTTTCAGGAGAACCCATGCCCGTTGTTCCTGAAGATGATGGTTCTGTTCTATGGCCGAGTCATTTTTTTGTATATCTTTTCCTATTTTGTGGTCAAGAGAGGAAGTTATGACCGCTCTGTGCTTGTGTCAATCATGACAACTGGACTTATACTAGAGCTGTAAGGCTGCCATCTAGTGCTCTGAATATAAACTAAAACTATACTGTGTGTGAGAGAGACTGAGATTTTCTGCAACAGAGAGAATGCTAAACAGGGAGAGCTAGTGATACAAAGCACACCCAGCTTTGACACAAACATCAAGGATTATTGATAAATGTTTGCTTGTAATCTTATAATATCTTATTGTATATTGGAGTTGTGGCACATGCTCACAACACGTAATAGTGCTTACCGGTTTCAGGGTTGAATTCCTATAAGTTAAATAAAAAAAGTTTACCTAACAAAAAATTATAATAAATTATGAAAAAACAGAGGGGTAAAATGGGGTGCATAATACTTTTGTACCTTTTAACTGATGCACATTCTGAACATGCATTAATAGCACTTGCGAAAACAGTATGCTTAAAATAAAATAAAATAAATAAAATGTTTATCTCATAAAACACAAAGAAGTCACTCCAGTCCTCCTACTATCAAATCACACAGGAAGTTGTGCGTAAACACTTGCATTTTCAAGCAGCAAATGTACAGGACGGGAATCAGACCTGACTGCTTGCCTTCTGCACTCTCTGACCTTCAGATATCTATCTGAGACACTTTAAGTCAGAATTAGTGATTATGGCTTGAGGGCATGCTGGTCTCTTCTGCTTCTATAAAAATGGAACAGAAACCCCAACTTAAGGTGGGATAACAGATTACAAGAGTGAATGTCTGTCATATTTCACCCAGAAAATCAAAAGAAAAAAAAAATATATATTTAGCTTATTGGTTCTGAAATAGATTCAGTTGCTTGGTTTTGTAATATTATTATTGACAACTAAACATAATTGCTTAAAGATGGGGTAAGTAATTTTTCAAAAACATTGTTTGGAAGTTAGTCAGGCTGACATGACGGTCGAGGAGACAGAAAGAACAAGAGGGAGATTTGAAGAAAAACAGAAAGAGAGATATAGAAAGAGAGATGAGACAATACAAAAGAGCTCAAAGGCATATCACTGGAATGAAGGTTTATGACTGGGCAAGCGCTTTAGGACCGCCGTTAATATTAGAAAAGCTTTCCGATGCTTGAGAGAGCTAAGCGGGAAGGTCTGAAAACAGACGCGGAGGCTGCTTTGATTCTGCTTCACATGTGAATAACACTGGGTTTCAGTGTCATTGATTGTCTGGAGCTGCTGTGCTGTTGGCGACTAACAACAAACACTTGTTTGTATTTACTCTTGTCAAGTCAAGTCATCTTCATTTATATAGCACTTTTCACAATACAGATTGTTTCAAAGCAGCTTCACAGTGATACAAGGAAAATTAATTGACAGATTGTTTTGGCTTTACAGCAGCTCTAAGAAAATATTATTATCGAGCTAAAGTAAGTTTTTGATTGAATCACTTCAGTTGTAAAAATTGTTAATTATTAACTTAGGGGCCGCTTAAATGACACCTTTCCTACTGAAAACCAAAGACCTTTAATGCATTCTTGTCGTTCATTTACGTGTTTGAATGTGTATGTGCGCAGACGCTTGGTCTTTTTACAAAGTGATATTGGGGTTCTGATGCGATACTGTAGTAGACGGTTGCATGGTTATAATTTTCTCTCTAATATTGTCAATCTTGGAAGTAAAGAAGTTCATAAAGTCATTACTGCTGTGCTGTTTGGAAACATCAGAAGTTGAAGCTTTATTTCTCATTCATTTAGCCACTGTATCAAATAAATACTTAGGGTTGTGTTTATTTTCTTCTAAAAGATTTGAAAAATAAGCAGATCTAGCAGTTTTTAAGGCCTTTGTGTACTCAATCATTCCCTCTCTCCACGAAATGCGACAAACTTCTAGTTTTGTTTTCTTCCAGCTGCGCTCCATTTTTCTGGCTGCTCTCTTAAGGGCCCGAGTGTGCTTGTTGTACCACGGCATTGGACTAATTTCCTTAATCTTCTTTAAGCCAAAGGAGCAACTGAGTCTAGTGTGCTGGAAAAGAGAGAGTCAATACTTTCTGTTGCAACATCGAGTTCTTCTAATCTATCTGGTATGCTAAAGCGATGAAAATGATCAGGAAGACTACTTATAAAGCAATCTTTAGAGGTAGAAGTGATAGTTCTACCATATTTGTGGCAGAGAGGCGGTTTTGCGGCCTTGGCTAAATGTAGTATATACGAGACAAGATAATGATCTGTGATGTCATCGCTCTGCTGCAGAATTTCAACGGCATCAATATTCGATTCTATGTGACAATATTAGATCTAAAGTATGATTACGACAATGAGTGGGTCCTGACACGTGTTTTCTAACTCCAATAAAGTTTAGAATGTCTGTAAATGCCAATCCCAATGCATCTTTTTCATTATCTACATGGATATTAAAATCACCAACAATAAGGACTTTATCGCCTACTAGCAGCGATCGGGCCGGGGTTTGAGACCGACTCGGAGCAGGGTGGTCAGGATTGGAGGGTGAGTTTTGGAGGCGGAGCAATGAAGAGAGGGGTGGGTTTGTTTGGGTTGATTTCAAATATCAACAATGTCCAACAGCGTTTTTGAAAAATGGCTTACCCCACCTTTAAGACAGTCCCATTTATGTAATGTGAAACAAATCTTGCCTGACTACTGTGATACTGTATTGAAAATCTTCTTGTCCAGGCATTTTTTTTTTTGCATTATTATTTTCATACTAAAGGTGTGGTCACATTTACCATTGTTCAGCAAATTTTCACAGGCAAAATTCAGTCATTACAATAGGAATCCACGCGTTCGGGAATTTCGTGTGGGGGTGATTTCACCACGCAGATTTCACAACAGTTTCAGTTGGTCATGCAGATTTGTCATGTTGACCAACAAAAAAGCTGCTTGGTTTGAAAGTGAAGCTGAGCTTCATGCATTATTGACAATAGGCAATTGACCATTTTGCCAGTGAAATTCTGCAAAAAAATTCACTAATGTGAGCGCACATTTGCCACATTTACAACATGTTAGAATTTAGAATTTAAATAATATGGCATTGTTTTATCCGATTTACAGTGGTGAATGAGATTCTCTCAATATTATTTTTGATTGATATGTGTACCAGATATTCCTAGTCAGTTTTTTGTGAGATCCAACCAATTAGCCCAAAAATGTGATGAATTAAGGGCTAATTTTAGTCACACTCCAAAAAACATGTCCTCACTCTAGGGCATATCTGATGATTCTCCTCAAAGAGTTCATCCCAATCATTTTCCAGTCACAAGCCATTTTCTAACAGCATCAACAGAACACAGCCTCTCTCTGAAATCCACCATAATCAACTGTACTGAGATCCTAAACCAATCTCAATCTGGCCAAATAAGCAACATGTGAACTACACATCTCAGCTGTGGGTGAAGCCAAGAGCACACGTGTTTTGCTTTAGGCTAAGCTCTTGGCATTTAGTGACAAATAAGAGTCACTCACACACAACACACACATATACACATGCACATGAACCAACAGCAGACAGAAGCCAAGATGAACAACACAAGTGGCGTTGTACTGCTAAGAATAGATGAATGCTTGTGTGATGGTGTCCTGATGAGGAGTTAGAGGGAAACACTTCCATCTGCTGTGCTTCCAGAAGGTGCTGTAAATGTTTACTTTGTGAACACTGGATAAAGAGTTTGAAAGTGCCTGGTTTGACACAGGTAATATGTTTGAGTGTGTAGGGCTGGATGACACTGAATAGTCACAATGTATTTGATGCTTAATGTAGCCAATATGACTTTAATGTTCTTTTTATTTGGACATTAAGTTTCCTAAGGACCGTGACATTAGATTACTTGTTACATTTTGAATAGAATTAGTAATGATGAAAAGGTGTAATTTTGGGGAACATACATAAAAAGAGATAGGAATACAGTATATTAACATTATAAACTGGCTTTAAAATATCAAGATATAATTGTTAGCCATATCACCTAGCCTAGGTGTGTGTGTGTGTATATATATATATATATATATATATGGGTGAGGGACAGAGAGTGAGGGTTACTTACAGTAACATGTTCCTCTAAGTGGGTTGCCAAGGTAGCGATTTTCGGAATCACATCTGCAGTAAATTGATAGAAAAAAATAATTAGTTTACAAATATGACACACGAAAAAAAAAACTAGACTTGGAAACTAGTTTCCACCCATCAACAGAGGAATAATTCATCAAAAAAAAAAAAAAAAAAAAAAAAAAATTCAACCAATCATTATTTACTATAGGCATACAACATGACAATAGTTATTAATGTTTGAACTATTTCTTTATAAATGTCAACTAGTAATACCTTTAAAAAATTTTTATTTTTTAGCAATTTTACTTAGCAAGGACACATTAAATTAATCAAAAGACAGTAAATACATTCAAGATATTATATATATATATATATATATATATATAAAATACATTTATATATTTATATAAAATAAATTATGTTCTTTTGAACTTTCTATTCATTAAATCCTATATTCACAAATAAGAAATGTTTATTGAGCACTAAATCAGCATATTAGCATGATTTCTGAAGGATCATGTGACACTCAAGATTGGACTACTGGTTGATGAAAATTCAGCTTTGAAAAAAAAAAAAAAAAAAAAAAACATTTTAAAATATAAGCAAATCAGAAAACAGTTAAATTATATTGCAATAATATTTCACAATATTAAAGATTTAACTGTATTTTTGATCAAATAAATGAAGCCTTGTTGAGCATAACATACTTCTTCCAAACACAAAAAAAAACAGAACGGTAGTGTACATATCACTTGTTAGTGAACAAACACTCAAACTACTATGCTGCTTTGTCTCAGAACCATGTGTGTGAGTGTTCCTGGTTTGCAGGACCATAAAGGGCTGTGTGGTTGTATTTTTATGGTGATTTCTCCCTATGCTGCAGGTAGTATATTCCTAGCCAAGCTTGAGATGATTATAGTGGACGGGCCGTCAGGTGCCCTGCTCCTCTGAGGCCTGAAGAGAAGGATGAGACCACATTTCTGATCAATCCAGACTGACAAACCAAACAAAACCCTTTATGCTGTGCCAAAAGCACAAAACTATCACAAACTCTTTTAGGATCAGAGAGATGAGCAAAACCCGGTGTGAGTGGAATATACAGCATAAATACACTTTTTTCTATGTGTATGAGAAACATGCATTTTTTAAAAAAAAGGGTTTCTACAGATTTCATCAAATCTAATTTAATGCTTTTTAATGCCAATTTTTAAATTTATTAATGCCATATATATATGCCGCTAAATGTCGATAGATGACGACATACGGCAATTAGAAAATTCATCATGTCATTGTTGTATTCGCATTCTGCCAAGTGTCAGCCCAACAATTGTTTGCTTCTCTGCTGCTACCCTTTTGCTCACATAATATATTTTAATACAGCCAAATTCCCAATAAAATTGTTGTTTCATCTATATATTTTTTCTGTGGAAATATAAATTTGTTCTGAAGCAATATCCTGCATTAAATAATGTTATGGGATTGTTTTAAATATTTTTTAAAAATACAAATATGAAATGTTGGGGGGGAAATGATACTTTTAAAAATGAAACTAAACCACCAGTAGGTGGCGGCAAGTAACCGTCTTAATGAGTGAGTCATTGATTCATTCATTCAAACGATTCATTCAAATGGCAGATTCGTTCAAAACGCTGAATCATTCAGTAATAAACAATAGTAGGCTATCTATTTTATTTGTTCTCTGACAGAGCGCACATCCTCAACTGAATGCGCTGCTGAACCAGAGAGGTGCGCCTGCGGCAGGAAAGCAAGATCTCGCGCTCGTGCAGTAGTACCAGGGGTCTTGGAAGCTGGATCAGGTTAACAAGTCGCTATATTCGTCACAACGCGCTTTCTTAGAAAAAAGTCGCAAAAGGGGTCTGAAAAGGCGATAAGTTGGCAACACTGATGCAGCCTTCCGTCTCCAGGTCCCAGCCCGCCGCTGTCCAAACCGGCATTATGGCAATTTTGCACTGGCCGGAGGCAATTACCAAACTGGTTCCGTGTGTGTATCACACCAATGTACATATTTTGCGACAGCAAATCAAAGTTATTAATTATTTAGGCTTTATTCAAAATAAACTGGTAGTATTATTTTTCTTCAAAACTATCTAAAAAATTTAATGCCTGTAGAAATAAAATTTAATGCATTTTAATGCCATTTAAGGCCTTAATTTTCACAAAATCCATTTAATGACTTTTAATGCTTTTTAATGCCCCGCGGATACCCTGTAAATAGTGGATTACAGTAATTCCTATGCTTTCATTGTAGAAAAGAAAATCTGTAAGTTCTTGTATCGACAGCAAAGGTGTAGGCTAGATACGATTTTGTGAAGCACATTTATTTTAATGACCATTCTTGATATCCGTATATTCAGTCAGGATTGTAAGAGACAGCTGTACCAACACTGATTGAGAGGATGACAGAGAAACACAGAGAGAGAGAGAGCGAGAGAGAGAGAGAGAGAGAGAGAGAGAGAGAGAGAGAGAGAGAGAGAGAGACTGCCTGTGTGAAGAACACAGTGGCATGTCTGGTTTAGTTTAAAGCAAACACTCATTATTGGCATGTAAACACTGAGTGTTTATTATTCACCTCATGCTACAGAAGCAGTGAGTTCATGTGTGTAGATTCAGATCTCAATAAACACACAGATGGATGGACGGACCAGCAGGGCAAACACGCATGATTAATCACCAAATTGCCCTCTGAAGAGGAGAAGTGGCCGAAGGCCTGAGAAAGAGTCTTGCATCGGAATCATACAAAGAAGGATGAAAGAAAAGATGCATTTATTTGATTAAAAAATACAGTAAAAACAGAAATACTGTGAAATTTTATTATAATTTAAAATAACTATTTTAATCGATTTTAAAATGTCATTTATTCCTGTGATGGCAAAGCTGAATTTTCAGCAACCATTACTCCAGTCTTTAGTGTCACATGATCCTTCAGAAGTCACTGTATGACTCATATGATGAGCAACAAAATTTCTTCTTATTATTAATGTTGAAATCCGTTTTGCTGCTTAACATTTTTGTGGAAACTGTGATTTTTTTTTTTTTTTTCAGGATTATTTGATGAAAAGAATGTTCAGCATTTATTTGAAATTTTTTGTAAGATTATGTATTTATTTTAGGGATGCACCGATTTTTGGGGGCAGATTCCGATACCAATATTTATCACTTGCTCTCTTTTTTGAAATTTTATTATCAAAATAGATAGTATTTTGATCATGCTTTAAATCAGCAAAGTTGAAAAAAACACCTGTATTAAATTATACTAGCAGGTTTATTGCTGCATCATCAAATAATTTCTAATGAACATGGATTGGATCCATTTAACATTCAGCAGGCCTACATAAATACAACAGAACAAAGATACATATGAAATAAACAGTGCTTTTTAGGTAGGTTTAACTGTTTTCAGGTACAGAAATAAAGTAAACGTAAAATAACACTGCATATTCTTCACTGTATAAATACATATTAATCCTTCCTTACTGTAACAGACTTTATTATGATTAATCTATATCTATCTATCTATCTATCTATCTATATATATATATATCTCATATATATATATATATATATTCTCTTTACTAAGGCGGGACTCTTATTTTGACGGGTTTTCTAGTCTACGGAGCTATACTGGTAATGAAAGGGAGAGTACAGTTCTTCAGAGTTATTTTGAAGATTTAAAGTTTGTCAGCTTATTAAGCAATAAACTTTAATAAAATATCAGTAAAGTTTTGGTCATCATTCGGATGGGGTCCGCTACACTTATGAAAGTTACGGAAGTTATTTAGTCAAGAATAGTGTGTGATCTTTTGTTATTTGATTAACATTAAAGCGCAGACAGCAGCACTAGGATTATGCAACAGACATTATACAGCGCAGTGCCCTCACGCAGTTAATTAATAAACCATCGGTTTGTTATATCGGCCTTTTTCCTGCTATAGCCGATATGCTGATAGTTGTAAATTGAGCAAAAATCGGCCGATAAAAATCGGTGGCTGATACATTGGTGCATCTCTAATTTATTTGAAATCTTTTGTAAGAAATTTCTTTACTATCACATTTTGATCAATTTAATGCATCCTTGGTAAATGTAAGTATTAATTTATTATTAAAAAAAAATCTTACTGACCCCAAACTTTCAATTGGTAGTGTAGATATGAATTAATATCTATGAGTATGCAAAGCTAGTACTGTAGGTTATGGGTACACAAAGTCAGTGAGGTAGCAATATAACAGAAAGAAAAAAGAAAATTGATTAAAAAATTGATGTAGGCCTCACGGAGCCCATGTCCCTATGTAGGCCTCACGGAGCCATCGGATTTAAACAAAAATATCTCAATTTGCGTTTCGAAGATTAACGAAGGTCTTACGGGTGTAAAACGGCATGAGGGTGAGTAATAAATGACAGAATTTTCATTTTTGGGTGAACTAACCCTTTAAAGTCTATATATATAATGCATCATAAAAGTATTTTAATGCATTAATTATGCCTTGTAATGCACCATATTATGCATTGTATTATCTCATGAATATTTGTAACCACAGTTATAATACTATTCTATTCCTTGAACACACCTTTAGAAAGTATAATGCATTAAAACACATGACAAACAATAAATTTCAGATGTAACAAGGAGTCTGCAAATATTATGATGCATTTTAACTTTGGTTACAATTATTTATGAAAAGATACAATGCATTATAAAGTATGAATACCATTATAATCCAACATACATAAATGCCTTATAGTTATAGTTAAGACAACGTACGTCAAAGCAATTTTGTAGTATTTCAAATCAGGCGCTGAAAAAAGCACCAGAAACTTGCATGAGACCACCTCGGGACATAAAGCATAAAAATGGCAAAAATGGGAATTAAAAAAAGACCCCTTCAGGGCTTCAATAACATAATATTATTCCAGAGGAACATTTTTAATGCTGAGTGTTCACCAAGCACAGTGGGACAACTATACACACTGTGCTACGCTTAACAAAACATTTCATTATGGTTCAAATATTTCTAATTCTCTTCAACTTCAGCTTGCTTTTTCTTCTCATTGGCTTTACACTGCACTGCACCATACAATACCCTACTGTTAAGGCTGTTTTCCTGTATTTTTATTTCATAAAAAAGCTAAATGTCTCCATACTTTCGGGGGTCCTGCGCCAGCCAGCTGAGCAACAGACACTGAGATGAATGGGAATGCTACGAGATAGCTAAGCTTTCTCTTGGCATGATTGACCTCTTTGCTGTTGAATGACAGCAGATTATAGCAAGAGCACCAATTCCAGCACAACATGAAGTCCAGAAAAAGTGCAAGAGAAAGACATAACAAGACAGGGACTGAGAGAACAAATAAAGGGATGGAGAATGAAAACAGCAGGTGTCAGACAGTGGGCATGCCCTCTAGTCATCTGTCTAGTCCAACTGCTCTCTTAGTTTGAAAAGAAAGAAAGAAGAGAAACAGGTGAGAGAGAGGAGAGAAAAAGTGTGGTACACTGCCCTGTGTTGATCCTTCTAGCAACACGGTAACAGACCCTTACCCTGACTAAATAAACAGAATGTGTGTGGCGCCTGCTCGCAGGAGACTGAATTAGCAGATAAATCCTCGGAGTGCCACATTTCACACTGAGACAGCTCTGTGTGTGCGTGTCTCACAAAAGCATACGCAATTGTTGCTCGCAGGGTTTAAACGTTCTCGCTTGAGTACTCCTCAGGAGGGCCTGTCTAATTAAATAGCGGCTTCCTCGTGGATCACAAGCACACAAACGCACACAACACTCGACTCGACATTATAAAAAGGGATATTAAATTGAAATGAAACAAGCATTAACAAAATGAGTGTAGATGTTGTGAACAGGAAACTATGCTGCTGCTGAACTACTATATATAAAACCACATTATTATAAAAATTACAATTTATTAAACAATAATAAACAGATGAGCAAAGTGAGTAAACAAAGTATGGATGGATGGATGGATAAAAAGATTTTTAAAATTATGGTTGGATAAAAAGATATTAAGAATAGATGGATGGATGGATGGATGAAAAGATGTAAAGAATAGATGATGGATGGATGAAAAGACAGAATAGATGTATGGATGGATGGATAAAAATATTTAAAAATTATGGCTGGATAAAAAGATATTATAAATGGATGGATGAAGGATGGATGGATGGATGGATGAAAAGATTTAAAATTTATGGTTGTATAAAAAGATATTAAAATGGATGGATGGATGGATAAAAAGATTCAAAAATTATGGGTGGATAAAAAGATATTAAAGATGGATGGATGGATGGATGATGGATGGATAAAAAGATTTAAAAATTATGGTTGGATAAAAAGATATTAAAAATGGATGGATGATGGATGGATGGATGAAAAGATGACAAGATGTAAAGAATAGATGATGGATGGATGGATGGATGGATGGATGGAAAGAATAGATGGATGGATGGATAAAACAAAAAATGAATGGATAAAAACAAAAAAATAGATGGATAAAAAAGGATTGGATGGATGGATGGATGATGGATAAAAACAAAAAATGGATGGATAAAAACAAAAATGGATTGGATGGACGGATGGACGGATGGATGGATGGATAAGATATTTAAAAAATGAGTTGACGGATGAATGATGGGTGATGGATGGTTATAAAAATAGAAATGGGAAAATATAGAAAAAACATGCAAACAGAGACAGAGATATCTATCTATCTAGATATCTATCTATAGATAGATAGATGGTTCAATAAACAAGATAAAGAGTAACTTTTTAGTTGCATCACTTTACATGATGAGATGAATATATTAAAATGAATACATAACCTACAGGTGATTACCGAATATGTTTAATCATCCATCTAATTATCTTGTCTTGAGTTTATAATAACATTTGTTAAAAAATAACATGCATGCAAAAGATCATATATTCTAGTGAAAAGATGGCACCTAATGGTTTTGTTCAATTTAAAAAAAAATATATATATATATATATTTATGTAGCTATTTAATATTTTTATAATGAATGTTGTCCTTTATTGAAAAAATATTAAGGGTAATTCAAGTGTTTGCAAAAATGTTATAGTGCATTAAACATCAGCAGGCCAATGCAAAGTCCAGATCAGGACAATTCAGCTGAGAGGAAGTCTGTCTTCAACAGCACTACCTTTCTGTCCTCTACTGGCTTCTAAACGAGTACCACATCTTCGTCTCTCCCGCCGTGCTGAACAGACAGCTCAGCTCATTACAGGAAACAGGCTAAAACAGGCCATGGGCCACCTGCTAGCTTCCTCTCTTTCTCCCTTCAATCTGTCTTTTTCCTGATCCGTCTTTCTCTCTCATTTTATTTTCTCACACTCTCTCACTCTGACTCTCACCCTTCTTTGTGCTTTCAAACACAAAGACACAAAGCAACAAAGAGAAAAGAACCTTGAAAGAGACCTTGCTGTTCACCGTCTCACAGATTTTAAAACATCACTCAATTTCTGTCACTTTCTTTCTATATATAACACTACCTGAATTCCTTGACTTGCCAGGTTGACGGCTTTCAAAATAGAACTGAAAAAAAAAAAAATTTGTGAACCATGATCCTACAGACCTATAGAAAAAAAAAACATAATTGAGATTGCATTAATATCTCAGTTGTTTCTTCTAAACAGCAGTGCAATGAGAGCAAATAGACATTTGTCTCCTGCTTCAGATTTCAGAGGAAAACTTTCAGAAAACGTCACAAACGTGCCAAAATGCCGAAGTCTGCAAACGAAAGTCAGAGAATTGAACATTTGTCATCATATTCTTCCAGGATCAGATTGTCTGTCTATATATTTATCATGCATTCACATTAACTCTATAGTTCTAAACTCTTACTGCCAACGGTTTTCTCATTTGTGTCTATTTCCCTTAAAGAGATTTAAGAGAAAAATAGGCAGTAAAATTGATATTTAATTAAAATTGATAACTCTAATAAGTAAACTACATTTGTAGCCGCCAAACCTCTACACTCATCTTCACTTTTGTCCTTCTTTACCTGCCATAACAGCTTTGAACAAATCAGTTGATGATTCAAATGACTCACTCATAAAGACGGTCACTTGTTGCCACCTACGGGCGTAACCGTGTGACCTGCAGAAAGAATGACTGAAAAGTCCCCACCACTGCACAGTCTTTCTTATGACAGTATTTATTGTTTTAGTATCTTGAAATTCTCTTGTACAAGCAGCGTTTTGCACTCAAATAAGATTACACCTTATAGATTGCCTTTCTTTTCCTGCTATAACAGCTTTTGAAATATTGTTCCACAAGATCTTGGTACAAGGATGCAGAAATTTGCTCCCATTTAGACACAAGAGCATCAGTAAGTGTGTTTGCATGCACTTTTGATCAAAAGTTTGATCTCAGTCGGACAAAAGCATTAATGTCTTCTTAAAATGACATGTTCAACTGAAATCATCAAACTTGCTCTAGTGTTGACACTAGAGTAGGTTACATTCATTAAATGCTATCAATAGCAGTGTTGGGGAAAGTTACTTTTAAAAGTAATACACTACCTTACTTTTGTGTTACTTTTTTCTCACCTTTGCAGGGCTTGCTTGTTTGTTGTTGTTTTGTTTTTGTTTTTTTACAAAAAAAAAAAAAGTTCTATTTTTGGCAAATGTAAAGGACTTTTCACACCAAAAGTGAAATGAATAAGCATCAGGCTGAAGGAAATGCAAATTCACACCTGTACAGTAGAGGGCGCAGCTCAAACAAACCTTACAGCTGTGCTGCCATTTTTGAATAGGACACAGGAGAAGTTCAACACTTTTACTTAAAGGGTTAGTTCACCCAAAAATGAAAATTCTGTCATTAATTACTCACCTTCATGTCGTTCCACACCCATAAGACCTTCGTTCATCTTCGGAACACAAATTAAGATATTTTTGATAAAATCCAATGGCTCAGTGAGGGCTGCATTGCCAGCAAGAAAATTAACACTTTCAATGCACAGAAAGCTGCTAAAGACGTATTTAAAACAGTTCATGTGACTACAGTGGTTCAACCTTAATGTTATGAAGCGACAAGAATACTTTTTGTGTGCCAAAAAAACAAAATAACGACTTTATTCAACAATATATAGTGATGGGCAATCTTAAAACACTGCTTCATGAAGCTTTTTTCATTAAGTTTCTAATCAGTGGTTCGGAGCGCATATCAAACTACCAAAGTCACGCCACCCAGCGGTGAACCATTTCGAAACACTTATGACGTAACGAAGCCTTGTTTACTGAAATCATGTGACTTTGGCAGTTTGATACACGCTCCGAACCACTGATTTAAAACAAAAGATTCATAAAGCTTCAAAGCTTCATGAAGCAGTGTTTTGAGATCACCCATCACTAAATATGTCTTTAGTAGCTTTCTGTGCATTGAAAGTGTTAATTGTCTTGCTGGCAATGCAGGCCTCACTGAGCCATCGGATTTTATCAAAAAATATTTTAATTTGTGTTTCGAAGATGAACGAAGGTCTTATGGGTGTGGAATGACGTGAGGGTGAGTAATTAATGACAGAATTTTCATTTTTGGGTGAACTAACCCTTTAAGCAACAAAAAATTAAACACAATTGTGATGTTTATCTAAAGTCATTTTTGCTTGTTATGGTTAAATTGGATCATCGAAAGTCACCAGCAAAGACATGGTTAATTAAGTGAAATTAAATACATAAAGTATATTTGTATTATTTAGAGTTTAATTATGCAGGTTTGCGTAATATTCTGAATTTGCATTTCACTGTTTTTATTCATTTAGAGGAATACTGAATCTGTTTTTGTGCAAGTGAGATGAGTAAATTGCGTTACTTATTTAAAAAAAAAAGTAAGTAAAAGTAAGTCATTTTGTTGCAAATTTAAAAGTAATGTTACTTTACTCATTACTTAAAAAAAGTAATCTGATTACATAACCTGTGTTACTTGTAATGTGCTACCCCCAACACTGATCAACAGTGCATAGAACAAACATTATGTATGTTTTATGGTTGTGTTTGTACACCACAGTACTCTAATATAATTGCAGCAGCCATGTTATCAACAAAGACAAAAGCAAAAATGACAAACAATCCCTCAAAACACACATATATTCACAGCTGTTGGGCCAGCTTACTCGGCTCATTTCAGTGAACACAGAAATGGGCACATCTGAAAATAAAATGGGGCATGGATAAACATGCAGACCCAGATCTCCAAACGTAAACATCCAGACTCAAATACAAACCAAATACAGAGCGGATACATTTTCATATCCATTTACAATTCTGCATGTAGTCTGCATCAAACATCTGTTAGAGCAGGAAAAATGGAAATTGAATTGATGGAGGAAGAGAAAAAGAGGGCGAGGTAGACAAAAAGATAGATAAATCGTCCTATGGAAAAAAACTTCCAATAGATTTGTGTCCAACAAATATTGCATGTTTCATCACTATTACAAGCTATCTGATAAAAAAAAAAAAAAGTTATTTATATTGATATATATATATATATTGAATTGCATAAAGCATATTAAGACTGTGACTTAATCCTCGCATGATTATCATTAAAGGAAGATTGTTGCAGTGTTATGTGCTCAAAGACATGATTCCGCACTCAGGCTGCCATTGCTCAGGTTGGGTGACTCACTGTCTTTAATCACTTCAGCGGTTCCCATGGTGATGTGAAAGTATATGTGAGTGTTAGTCACTTCACGCACATAAACTTGTTTGTGACTGTACGCAACAACAGGTGGACAGCAAAACATATGGCTACTCTGCTAACCTAATGTTTTTTTTCTTTTCTTTTTTCTCTTTCATGATTTCATGTTTAACACTGGTTTTATATATAAAAGCAGCATTCTAGTTCATTATATTAAATGGTGATGGAAAATAAATACTGGGTATGCCTATGGAAAACAATTTGTTTCTATTGAAAAACATGAGAAAAATATATTTCAATGCTTTTGCGTTCGCTAACAAAAGTTTGGCGATCCGAGAAAATAATGTTTTCCAACTGGAGCCTATGAGTCACATCAGTGTACCATAACAGAGTAAATACACCTACATGTACATCAGTTCCACTGCCATGTGATGTGCTGCATGAGCGAAACATCAACAACGACATTGAGCAGTACCAACAAACAAGGCAAATTCATCCATGCGATTCAGGCATGTGTTTGAAGTTATACTGCTTGTGTGCCATCTAACTCTCTACCCACAGGTCACATAAGTGATACTTTAAAAAAAAAAAACTAGAGGGCGTGTGGAAAAAATAAACTTTTGAGAACTGTGTTTAAGTCCTGGGGAACTCATTACTGTTTAATACATTATCAGTGCCAGTGGCGGTGGTGCAGCCTGTTACAAATACATCCACACAGCACTATGTCTTTATGGACTTCAGTACGTACACACACACACACACACACACACACACACACACACACAGGGCATGGTGTCAGCCCCAAAAGTGCTATTTAAGCCACTGATAAGTTCTCTTTGCCACTGTGAACAGGGGGCTCACTGACACAGCACAGCAGAGGTTGCCATTAAAATTAATGTCCTGGGATTGGAAAGACACTTAGGTGGGAATTAATAACAGAGCTTACGAGAGGGTTAAATCTGTGAATAAAATGTGATATGATGCTAATGAAAGCATGATAATGTGAGGAATCTTTGTGTTTAGTTGAAGGGCTCATGTCTATCACTCTCTGACTGACAGGGAGGATTGCTGATGATGGGTAACGTAGTCATACTCACAGTTGGCATTGGTCCCCTTTGACCCCTTTAGTGGTACAGTAGCATTTCCCTGAGTTGGGGTGGCACACGTTGGCATGGTTGTTACATCTGCAGGCTGGAGAGAAAAGAGAAGACATAGATAAAGAGAAAGACAAAAGGGACACTTCACCAAAAAAAAAAATGAAACCTCTGTAATTATTTACTGATCTTCATCTTGTTCAAAACTTGTATGACTTTGTTTCTTCTGTGGAACACAAAAGGAGTAACTGGAGACTGTGGTTTTGATTTTTTCCCATGCAATTACAAAGAAAGGGGCTTTCAAGCTTTAAAAAAGACCCAAAAGCACCATAAAAGTAAAAGTAGTCTGGTTTTGGTAACTCACAGCGACGGAGATATGAGCTGTGTGTCATCTAAAGGTTTTAGATCTAGTCAGTGTTCTCCACCGGAGCTGCTCCCGTCAGTTTTGTGTTCTAAGCGTGACTCAAATGCTCCACTCTCCACCAGAAGATATAAACGCATGCTGTCAGTTAATGAAGATCTGACGGATTGGCTCTTGATTGGACTCTTGTTGTGTTCAAAGGGATAAGAAGACTTCAATTTTATGGATGCTACCATCTTTGATATTACTGTCACTATGGTTACTGGTAAGAAAATAAGGGCTTGACTCTGGTTTCATGTTTAACACAGACAGCATCCGGGATGCTACTGTATGTTGCTGTGAGAACCCGAACCCGAACCCGGGAACACGCTGCTCACATGATTGTCTGCTGTAAATAAAATGTTAATGTTAATACTAATAAATTATATTAAAATAATATCCTATTTATTATGTGATTATTTAAATCTCCTGTATAAAAATAGGTAGATTGACACGCTATAGTTGAAATTGTTTTCTGTCTTGCATTTTATCTCAAAATGATGGATGTAATTTTAAAAAATATGGAAATTAGTTAATACAGCCTCTTATTTACATGAGGTAAACATAAAGCAGCTTGGTTTATATTTTTAATATATATAATTGTATATAATACAATTTAAAATTGTATTGCTGTAACGGCCCATTTCAAACGTTTATTTTTTATTTAAACGTGTTTTTTTCCTCTTTCTCCTTTCGCTGAGGTGGAGCGGTGATGAAATATTGTTCTTGTAAACACTTCCCAGCATTTCAGTAATAAAAGTGTACATATTTAAAATGAATGAATATTACAGCGAAGAGCAACAGTTATCGTACAGTGTTCTGCAGTGGTCAAAAAGGCTACAGAAACAATTAGTATATTTTCACTTAGGACTGCACATGCACAATGGCTGGAGGAACCTGGAATTGAAGCCATTTTAATGCTATTTGAGAGAGAAACATTGTTTATGAGACAGCTCATGTAAGATTGCATTGCTGATTTGAAACATTGAAATGTGAGTTTGGCAAGCAGTTTTCATGATTTTGGTATTTATTCAAGCAGAGATAAATACAATAGCTGCCTGGAGGTGTTGCAAAAACGGCCAGGGGTAATGTCAACTGTCATTCTTTGAAACTTTGGTCAAACAATGAGCCTATAAGAACTCAAGAACCAGAATCGGACTCATTATTTGAACTGGTTTAACTGATTCATTGAGATAATCTGACTCAAGGTAATGATGACCCAATTAATAAATGGGAAATAAATTCACTACTCTCATGAACTCTCATAAATGCACCATTTTTAGATTATTTGTACTTTTTAAGTGGAACTACAATAGTCTATAAATAAACAGGGCACAGTTTGCATATAAACAGACGTGACTATTTTAACAAACCTGAGCTTACATCTCTGGAGCTAGTGTTCCTCTCATTACATATGCAATTCTCATTAAAGGTTATCAGATAGTAATATCAGAATGAAACCACATACACACACAAACAGAGTTTAACACAGTGCAGCAGAGACCATTACTCAATAGAGAGAGAAAGAGAGAGAGAGAGGTCATTAAGCAGATTAGCATCACTGAGGTGAGGCTCCTAAACAAGCAAACAAGAGACTATTCTTTACAACCCAAGTCCGTGCCGCTTTAAATAAAAGTGTTTGCAAAATTCTTAATTATATTGGGATGGTAATATATGTATATACTTTTTTATGTGGTTGCTACTGTTCTTGACAGTTGCTTGGTGGTTATTTGGTGAAGTGAAAAGAATCCATAACCAATTCGCTATAATGTTCTGGTTTCAAAATATGGTTCAATATAAGTCTGGGGGATTAAGGGATTTTCTCACCTATTCTTATTGTGGACAAGGTAAAAATCTTAAGCTTAATTGCTTACAAAACTAACAGCACAACTCTCTGCAACAGCTGAGGTGGACTAAAACGTCTGCTAAATGACTGCTTACTGACTGCATTTTCTTCATAACAGGTATCTGAGGGTTTTTGCAGCTAAGGATGCAGGTGTTTGTCAGTATATTCATCACCTTCACAGAGCATTGACACAGAGGTGATCGCACACTATGATGAGGTGAGGCTGTGTTTATGTAGATCTAGTCACATGTCTTTATGCTGTACACATCAATTAGCTGGTTTAATTACTCTGCAATTTGTAGAGTATGGCTGTATTTGCAACGCTACATGCTGAGCCTTCTCCGGTACAACTGATGTCAGCAGATTCCACATGCCTTAAACTTTTTTTCCCAGCCAGAGTGTCATATTAGACAATGCCATTAGACTATAAAATGAACTAGCTGCCTTCACAGAGCAACCTTGCATTAAAATGTTTTTCATTCACTTGTTTAAATAGCATGGGAAAGCTCTCCCAGCCACAGATTTTATATGGATCCAGATACAGCCATAAAAGGGCTGTCATATTTCTAAATAAAATGAATAAGAGAGCAACAAAGAAAGAGAGAGAGAGAAGAAAAGAACACACACTTTTTATCAAGAGGTTTTATAGCTTGTTGGCTTTTTATCTGCAGGTCTGTTCTTTACACAACTCTCAGTTCAAATTCCCCAGCATGCACTCCAATCGCTTTTTCATTCCAGCCAACAAGAGACAATTGACAAAGGAAAACATTCTTTTTATATATATATATATATATATATTATATATATATATATACACTGTTTGTTTGTTTTGTGATGGTTGTTCATGAGTCCCTTGTTTGTTCTGAGCAGTTAAACTGAGCTCTGTTCTTCAGAAAAATCCTTCAGGTCCAGCAGATTATTCAGTTTTCAGGGATTTTTTGCATATTTTAACCCTTTACAACAGTGACTGAATGATTTTGAGATCCATCTTTTCACACTGGGGACAACTGAGAGACTCAAACACAACTAATAAAAAAGTTTCAAACATTCACTGATGCTCCAGAAGGAAACACGGTGCATTAAGAGCCGGGGCTGAAAACTTTTGAACAGGATGCAGATGTCCAAATTTTTCTTTTTTTGTTGAAATATCATTTTTTTCATTGAGTACTGCCCTTCGAAAGCAACATAAGATACTTACATGTTACCCTGAAAACAAATTAAGTACAATATACCTTGATTCAAAAAGTTTTCACCCCCCGGCTCTTAATGCACCGTGTTTCCTTCTGGAGCATCAGTGAATGTTTGAAACTTTTTTATTAGTTGTGTTTGAGTCTCTCAGTTGTCCCCAGTGTGAAAAGATGGATCTCAAAATCATTCAGTCACTGCTGGAAAGGGTTCAAATATGCAAAAAATCCTTGAAAACTGAATAATCTGCAGGACCTGGAGGATTTTTCTGAAGAACAGAGCTCAGTTTAACTGCTCAGAACAAACAACGGACTCATAAACAACCATCACAAAACAAACAAACAGTCGTAGATCATCCAGGTAACCACACACAGTATTAAGGATCAAGGGTTCCCAAACTTTTGAACAGGGTTATTTTCATAAATTCAGCTATTTTTTGTCTTGTGTAAATATCTTTTATGTAAAATATCTTACTCAGGACAGTACTAAATAAAAAATAACATGCATTTTGTATGATCTCTCTTATTTTGTTAAAATTATTCACATTTTCACAGATTCTGCAAGGGGTTCCCAAACTTTCGCATACCACTGTATATATATACATACATATATATATGGCAAGGGACACTCTTTTCTTCAGAAAATGTAAAAATCTAGTTTATACTAATTGTATAGACTCCAGTTCAGTTTGATGCAGGACAAAATACAAGCATATCGATAAAAGTGCATTAAACAGCGCAGTAACTTAAAGGCTTCAAATCATGTCAGTATAACAACAAGGAGCCACATATACATGATTTTCACATAAGCTCAAATGTTTACATGCAGGTTCATTTATATTATGTGCATGTGTGCATTTGTGCATCTGTATGCGAGTCATTTTGACAGGACTGTGGGGACGGGCTGCGGCAGAGTGTCGGTGGCTCCGCGCTGCATGCTGCAATAAGATTTATAGCTAAATTATGATGTGTAAAATGTACTCACATTATAGCAGAGGAACAGCACTGCCTGGAGCTGCTGTTTCAGCACTTACTCTGAAAGCGATAGACTACAAACACACACTCGCTCACACACGCACACATGCACATGCGCACACGTACGTTCACTCATAAATATTTCTGCCAAAAGCCATTTAGGCCCTGGAAATGACAAAACACACACTCACAAACACGCTTACAATGAAAGTAGTCACCTAACCATGTCTAACAAAACTTTTTCATAACGCACACAAACATTAGCATATATTTGACATGCTTCATTTAGAGCCACAATAAAACTTAATGAAAGAAAGGAAATAAATATGAAAATAAAGGGAGACAGAAGAGATAAACTGATATTTGTATGCAAACAGACCGTGGAACATAAGTGACAAAACCAGAGTGAAGGCTTTCATAAATCCTCACAAACAGATGCACACACACAAACACACAGAGATGACATTAAAGCTGATGGAAGTTAAACCAGTCTTGAAAGGAGCAAGGCTCAGACGCATTTCATTCCGAGTTTAGGACTGGCTGAAAGTCAAATCTGATAAAGCAAAGAGGGTATTTGGGTTTATGCCTAAATTGACATATTGTTTAATAAGTGAAAACTGTTCAGTGTACCAAACATCTCTAGATCATCTATCTACATACATACTCATTAGACGTGTGCATATGTAAGTTAGAAATATACTCATATATCCATATGTTCATTTCAGATGGTTTAGAAATACGTTTATACCATTTTTTAAAAAAAAAAAATGATTCAATTTAATGATATCATGTGGTGTAACCAACAAGTAAAAAGTATTAACACACAAAGAAAATTGTCTGTTTAAATCTATTAAGGGAAAAGGAAACGAAACGTCATACACCATCATTAATCATTTTCCACTTAATAAATCACTGCACATTTACTCAGTGATTTCTATTGCTCTCCTCTTAAAATGTCCTCATCCCTTTAAAAAACATTTTTAAGCCAAGATGATTAATAATTATCATCACTATAAAAAGTGCAGTGGGCATATCTGCTTGACGAAACTAAAAAAGAAGCACTTTTTTCTTGTATTTTTCCCTTGACTTCTCGCTCGCTCTTTTTCTCATTCACCAATTTAGATGAACTGAACCCTAAATAAGGTTACTCATTTCTGGCTTGTTAGAGGGCTAACCATTGCTTCATTTCCAGATAGGATAATATAGCCTACACACTGCATGCATGTAATATACAGGTATAAGAACTATAAATTTAACTCCAAATGTAATATTCCCATCTCTGACGCAAATGTGACAACGGAAGTTGAGTCAATTTTATATAAAGCCCACATACAGACGTAATGGCCAAAGCCACAGTCATTCTGAGTAAATTGGTTCCAGGTAAGTGTTTCTCCACTGACCTCGATTGGGCAGAAGGTTTTAATTAATGGATAGGAAGGTGAGCCTGGTGCTGTGCCCCCCATGACCTATGTTGTCTTCTCACAGTGATGTGTTACTATCCTGAGCCAAATACAGCAGATGCTGCCAGCCGGCTCCATGGAGACATCTCAAAGACTGGAGCTACTGTACAGAAGCTAAAGGACAGATACAGTCGTAGTGTACTATACAATACTGCTGATCTGTCACTGAAAGACTGTTGGTAGATGGTAAAGCTGTATGAATAATTGGTAAAATGATTGCAATCTCGATTCAAACACCCACGCGATCTTATTCCTAAATTACAGATTTGCAATGTGTATTAAACCTTTGACAAGTACGATCACATTCAAATCTGTGTTGCTGCTGCCGCTGATCCAAAGAGAGCAGTTGTTATGTATAGGTATGAAACAGCTTCACAAACAGTTTTTTCAACCACACAGTATCATTATTTCTGTGTTACAATAATAAAAAATTATCACAGAAGTACTGGGATAAAAGTTTATAGTTTGGATATAAACACTGATGTCTACGGAAGCAATCAAAATAGAGTAAATCCCCTTTTGCACTTAACTTCACGCTTCAAATTAAAAGTGCAATAGGTGATTCTCTACAGAAACATTTTTTGTTATGCTCGTTGAAAGTCTCCTCATATCCTGATAGCAATCAATATGTTAAGCAGTCTAAATGTATTTTTATAAATATATATCTTCTGTGGAAGGCGTAGAACAATAATATGTTCGTACAATCGTAGCATGTGTTCCCTATCAGTCAATGAGTGTTTGCATACCACTGCGCAGCCTGTTCACGCAGACATCATTAGTCATCAGCGCGTTCACGTACGCTGTGCAGACAGAGCGAGAGTGGCAGGCAAACAGTTATTTACGTTTGTCATTGTAGTACTGTTACTCACTGTACTGTAAAGTCATGATTAAGTCATTGAATCATTCATTCAAACTGATTCTTTTAAATAATGAATTCAAATTAATGAAATATGTTTTAAATAGACTGCAGCAATTAACATTTTGTCAGAACCTGAAGTAAATTACATGTTTTGTTTAGTTGTCTGTTCAAAATTGTCTGAGAACCGTGAGAACAAAAAAATTGTGTTTATTTTTTCCAGAATCGTGCAGCTCTAATGGTTGGATTATTATTATTAAATTCTGTAGAAATTATTAAAAGTATGTAAATATGTATTGTTAAACTAAAGATAAATGAAAATAAAATTTGAAAAAAAAAAATTATGTATATATATAATCCAAATATATATTTATATCCAAACTATATATATTTATATCCAAACTATATATATATATATATATATATATATATATATCATCCAACATGATGCACATTCCTGCTTTTTTTTTCTTCCTGTTTTTACAGGTATTTATAAAGAATGCCAAGAATGACCTTCCATGAATACACCCCAATCACCCCAAACCCAACAGAAGCTTGTACAACACAAACTGGATGTGGCAAAACATGATTAGATGCCACAGTTGTTTTGTTGGGGATGAGGAGCATGGAAGGGACAGGCACTGCTGAGACCTTGCTGTGTGCGAAAAGCAAACTGCCATCTCAAACAGGTCCTTAAAGAGATTAGAAGGGGGAAATGTTCAGAGCGAGAGGCAAAATGGAGTACTCCTCCATCTGGGTCTAATGCTACAGTTTTTCCCTCTTGTCTGCTCTATACGACCGCCACCATGTGCTCGTACTCACAGAGATTGATGCCATGAGTGAATGATTAACAAAAATTATATAGTTTAAGACAGAAATATACATGATGTTCATACACAGATATGCTGGTTTTCTTGTACCCATCAATTGTTCCGAAAATGAATATAAGTTCACGTGTGGCATTAGTGAGCTGTACAGCTCGGCGCATCATTGCACTACAGATGCCATGAGTGAAGTGAATCCTCTTCAGTGAGCGAGGTTTCTTAGAAATGAGTGGCCGACTATCAGCATGTATCTAATGAGGATTCATGTAGAAGTAAACAGGAAGAGGCAATAAAGGGAGAAAGAGACAATGGAGACATAAAAAGAGAGATAGTGTGCTCTGATGTTGGTTCACTAAATCCCTTTTTTGTTCCGTCAGTGATATTCAAATGTTCATCAAATGTTCAGATTTCTTTAAGCAAAACGTATTTGGAAAGGCTCAAATCAAGATTCAGGATGGGAGAAACAGCTGCTTATTTACCTGTAGCGTTGCAATTAACAGGACTACATGAACATGCACCTCCCAAATGTTCATTATAATCTCATTATATACTGTCATACTAGTTCCACCAGCTTCACAATCATTAGGGAATCTTCATTAGACACTATAATTAGAGGGAGTGTGCTCAATTATCTCGTTACCGAGGCAACAAAGTTTACAAAGCCAAAACTCAGATTCAAATGGATTTTAAAGCCATTATTACAGGTTCATGTTTATATAATCTTTGAAAGACAGATTAAACTTTTCTCCGATTGAGGGCCTTGAAATTCTCCTGATGGATTTAAAGGGATGGTTCATGTTCCAAATCTGTATGACTTACTTCTGCGGAAACACAAAGTATTTTGAAGAATGTTGGTAACAAAACATTTTGGATGATCATTAACTTCCATTGTATGGCCAAAAAAAAAAAAGTTGCTCAAAATTTTTTTACATTCCACAGAATAAAGAAAGCCATACAGATTTGGAACGACATGAGGGTGAGTAAATGATGACAGAATTTTCATTTTTGGGTGTACTATCCCTACATAAAATTTATGGAATTTATATCTTTGCATTGAGATTAAATGAACACGCTATTCTACAACTTTCACGTTCATGCTGCAGGTCCAGCTATGGCTGTCATGTGGGGTGACTGAACAGGTGTGTGTTTTATACCTCAAGCAGAGAATGACTTATACAGGTCGAATAAAGAGAGGGGAAAATGAGGGTGTTGGGCATGTGTGTTTGTCCAGTCAGAGGCCAGGAATAGCACCGCTGTAGGGTCAGAATGACTCTTGTCAGGTACACACACAAACACAAAAACACAAAGTAAATGTCTACAAACAAATACAAAGGTAAACACTACCGAATATGGTAACTGAATTTGACCATTCACACATGTACAAAGCCGCTTTAATTTCAAACCATAGCGAGGCATGGAAAACAGGATTTGTAAGAGCATAAGAGTGAATTTACTCTTTTACTCACATATAAACCTCGATCAGCAAACATAAACAGATGCTCAACTGAACATGAATGACGCATAAGAACAAACCTCTTGCGGAAGCTCAAACGTGCCGCGTAACCAATGAAGTTCATTCACGTGTGTTACGCAGCACGTTTGAGCTTCTGCAAGAGGTTTGTTCTTGTACGTGATTATGTTCAGTTGAGCTTCTGCTTATGTTCGCTGATCAATGTTTACATGTGAGTAAAAGCCTAAATTAAATCTTTTCATCATATAAAGCAGGGGTGTCAAACTCATTTTAGTTTGAGGGCCGGATCGGAAAAAATGTAATTATGTGTGGGCCGAATTACCTTTTTTTTTTTAAACCTTAGTGAGATGACAGTTACATTAATATTAACCAGACGAACTACAAATTAATTTGCAAGAAAACAAAACAAAACAAAACACAATGCTCTTTGAAAACTGCATTTGTTTTTACTCTGAAAAGACTATTAGATTTTTAATATAATGTTTTATTTAATATTTTTTATTAGTAATGCACAGATTTTGATTTTTTTTTATGGCTATTTCCAATTTTTTGTAGCAAATTTGCAGATTTTTATACCGGTTGCTGTTTTTTTTTTTCTTTTTCTTTGTTTAAGCAAATTTATTTGTTGTTTATTTGTTCTATAACAGGCCAAACTGGCCTTAAACAAAAAAAATATGTGTAGCCATTTGGCTACAGGCACCACTGTATTTTAATCACGATTCAAACAAAGATGTTATGCACATGAGCATGAGCAGTTGTTTTTTATTTAAATTATATTGTATAATTTCAAGATTTACAGCAAAAACAGCATGGTCTGACTTTAGCTTTGTGAAATTATGCAACATAAGACACACCTGCACAAAACAAAAATATCCACATAGCAGATGGACCGAATGAAAATGCAAATTCACTCTCTGACAGTAGGTGGCGCTTGTGTTACAGCAGCGATATAGCATTTCCTTGGTTACCGCTGTACACAAAGCAGCGCTGCGCTTATATAATAGGCTACTTATACAGAGATAAGAGGAAAAGAAAATGCCATTGAAACTTTTCTGAAGACAGTTCCCTTCAGAGATACATTCATATAAACCCCAATTCAATATTTATATTTTTCTTCCTATATTTTGCACACAGTGAGCTTGGCCTAGTACAGTATTTCCTCTGCTGGCACGTCTGTGTTCTCCTCTTTGCGTCCATATTCAGCTGTGTGCCTGTGTTAACGTTCTGTTTACAGACTTCGTAATATTTCCACACAAATTACAGTTTGGGAAAGTCCAGAATAGAGATCGGATTTATGACTGGTGGACCATGCATAACTGTTCAAATCATCCCCTGGGCCGGATTGGACGGTGAATGTGATTTCACCAATTACGACATGTTCCTGGATCAACATCTTTCTTGATCCTGGAACAACATTCCAATCAATTAATCAGATTTGAGGGACAAGTTTAATGTTTATGACAAGTTTAGGCTTGCAACCAGGGTTAGGTGCTTCTACATCAATGTTATTCACCTATCTTTCCCCTCTGATTTTAGGGATAAGTTATGGGTAGGATTTAGGTTTAGGTTTAAGACTAAATTTTCAGACAGGAATGTTGTTCCAGGATCAACAAAATATGTTGATCCAGGAACATGTCTTACTTGGCAAAATCACGGTGACCCGGATTGTACACCTTTGTGGGCCATATTCAGCCCACGGGCCGTATGTTTGACACCCCTGATATAAAGCAATCGTGTCTCTTCAGAAAAATTGGACTAAACCACTCGATTCATATGGAGTAGTTTTCCGATCTCTTTATTAACTTTCTGAAGTGTCAAAGTGGTAGTTGCAAAGGCAGTCAATGGAGGGACAGAATGATGATCTTTTTCATCAAAAAGATCTTAATTTGTGTTCTGAAGATGAACAAAAGACTTACTAGTTTGGAACGACATGAGGGTGAGTAATTAATGACAGAATTTTTATTTTGGGGTGAACTAACTCTTTAAATTATGCACATCTGAATATAAGGCGTTTTTAACTTCCAGCCCTCGTTAATTATATATCACTTATAAATGATATATACATGATATATACAAAATGAATAATTATTAAGATTGATATGATTTGAAATGAATAAAATGATGAAAAAAAAATATGATCAGAATATTGACTTGCATAATAATTATACATGCACTATATTCATATCATATATATATATATATATATATATATATATATATATATATATAAAACACAGACTGATATATATTGTTAATGATTTAAAATTCCCACCATACCACCAACCTCTAAAAGCCCACAAACACAAGTATGATCATAGATCACTGCTTTCACTTGAAAAGAATGAATTCCGAATCTTTCAAAGACATAAACACACATTCATGCACAAAATCCCTGGACTCTGTCTGCCCTCTGTTGTCCTCTAACTAAGAGGGCCATTTCAAACGGACACATGTCCTCCATCTTCCACAGACTGTTTTCTCTCTCTAGTCAAGGGCAGCCGGCCATGTGTCATATTTTAACCTGATCTTACTTTGATGGCCTGTCTCTTTTCTCCTTCAGACAACACACACACACACACACACACACACACACACACACACACACACACTCGGTGAGAGATATCCATCCAGCCTTTCCTGTTTTCCACACAGTGGGCCACTCTCCATCTCTCCTCGTCTAATCTAACACAGATCAGTGGCTAAAACGTATTAGTGTACGAGGTGAGGTAAATCTCCTCCGCTCACTAACGCTGAAAAATGACACTGCTGGATTAGCGACGGCCACAATCAGAGCATTAAACACACATGCACATTTACATCAAGAAGCAGTCTATAAAGCACTCTTAATCACAGAGGTATTCAACAGGGAGGAGAAATAAAGAAGGGAAAGCGTGTATCCTTGAGAGATGCAGAGGGCCGCACATCTATCAAACCTCCGCTGTGAGCGCTGGACCGCTCGTATAGGCGAAGAGAAGGGGTGGGGCAGTCAACTCCAGGAAATAAGAAAATGATTAAGAGTGATTTAATGTCACAGAATGTGGAGAAAACGCACATCTGTCCGACAGAGAATGATGTTATTACACCACCTTCCTTGCGCCTCTTCGCCTCTCTGCTGCCTTTCTCTACCTCTCGATGCAGTTTCATCTCTAAGAGTGATGATGCTCGTGTATAAACTCAGTGATTGGAAACCAGGAGAAAAGCCACAGTGATGAACTAACACACGGAGCCCACATCAAATCAATACAATTTGCGTCAGGTTGAATATCGCACTCGTAATGAAATATGGCCTCACTAACCATTACAACAAAATTAGATGGGGGACACTGGGATATCCTGTGGTACATCTGGATGCAGGCAGACTGTTTATGAATTAACTACTGCATCGATTTCAGTTTGATATATCATGTGGTCACATGTATACCTTAAAGGGGTAGTTTAACAAATAATGAAAGTTCTCAGATCCTCTACTCACTCCTCATACCTTTCTAGATTTCCCAGGTTGAAATTGGACTCACTCATTATCTTTCTTTGTACCATCTTACATTTTCACACCACTGCACATTCAAACCTGCCATGGCGAAACAATCTGGTATGGCATTTGAATAAAAAAAGGGAAAAGACAGTGGCAATTTGTCTGTCAATCTATGTATGCGCACATTCATACAAACATTTATTACATATTATGATTTCCTGTAGTCATTCTGGTAGAGGCACATTTGCTGTGCTTTCTAGTAAATTCACAAAGTTAAATGCAAACAAATGCACCGCCATTTGTACAAACACATACTATACAAGCGATAGTATATATTAGAGATTTTAGTATATTTATCAGTAAATGTGTGCATTTAATTTTTGTATTTCATTTATTTTTCATTACTATTTCATTTTATACTGATCAAACTAATTTGATTGATTTGAAATGAAAACAAATCTAATTTAAAATAAAAAAAATTAAAGAAATAATATTTATTCATATTATAAATTATATTATCGATATATAAAGATGCATATATGTGTGTGTGTGTGTGTGTGTGTCCCTGGACCACAAAACCAGTCATAAGGGTCAATTTTTTTAAATTGAGATTTATACTACATCATCTTAAAGCTGAATAAATAAGCTTTCCATTGGTGTATGGTTTGTTAGGATAGGACAATATTTGGCAACTATTTGAAAATCTGGAATCTGAGGGTGCAAAAAAAAAAAAAAAAAAAAATTGAGAAAATCACCTTTAAAGTTGTCCAAATGAAGTCCTTAGCAATGCATATCCACTCACAAAAATACATTTTTTATATATTTATGGTAGGACATTTATAAAACAGCTTCATGGAACATGATCTTTACTTAATATCTTAATGATTTTTGGCATAAAAGAAAAATCGATAATTTTGACCCATACAATGTATTGTTGGCTATTGCTACAAATATACCCGTGCGACTTATGACTGGTAACTGTATCAGTTATCTTTGATGGAAGTGGTCTTGACAGAAATGTACTGCATGGTTAAAATTGACTACTTTTGGGATACTTTTGTTCTTTGCTGCTTGGTAGCCCTATTTACTATCCACTTTCATTATATGGAAAACAACATCTGGATATTCTGTTAAATATATCTTTTGTGTTCCATGGATGGGACAAAATCATGCATGCTTGGAAGAGTGAGCAGATGAGGATAAAATCTTCCTTTCTGAGTGTGCAAACTATTCCTTCAAGAGTCATGCTCTCTGATTTCCAAACACAAATATTGTACACACAAACATAAAGAGAAATATCTTACCTTGGCATTTCCCTCCATTAGTTGGATCTCCATAGTAACCAGGTAAACAGATCTGGCACTGCGGCCCAGTTGTGAGATTCTTGCACTGCTCACATACACTGCCATTAACACACACACTGTGTCCGTTACACTGACATGCTGAAACATAAAGTGAGAAGAATGTGTGTCCATTTGATTAGATTGTTTTCACACACACCATAATTAAGAGGTTTTGATCAGTGCAGAAATGCACAAGTGTGTGTGTGTGTGTTTTTATGTGTACCTGGGCAGGTTATGTAGGCCCAGTCATAGCCTTTTTCCTTCGAACAGATACTGGTGTCCAACACCCTCTCTCGGCTCTGTCTGCTCAGGCTCCTCATTGGTCCACGGTATGATCCCTCAATACACTGGCCCTGACCTGTGTCCGTGGGGTCTCCGCACCAACCACAATCAGGCTGTCCCAGGCACTGACCACATGTACGATGACCTGAACAGTTCTGAGCTAGAAAGAGAGAAGATTTAGATAAATTGGTAAAAGAAAATTGAGTGTTCCCTAACCTTTTTAGCTTTATTTACCTTCACAGCACCATCTGTAATCTCCACTAAAAATATTAAATGTGTTTACCTAAATTGAAATAAAGCTGAAATAAAATATTTGATGAAAAACTTAATCTTTCTAACAAAAAAAAAAAAGAAATGTTGCTTTGGCAACTAACTGAATTTAAGTTGAAGCACTAAAATTACTAAAACTGAAATGAAAATAAATTAAGGTAACACTTGATTTCAATGGTCCACTTTAGACATTCTATAACTATAAGCAACTTTGCAATTACATGTCAGTCAGCTAACTCTCGTTAGAATATTAGAAGACTGTCTGCTTAATTTAGCTAAAACTTTATTTTGATGGTACCTCAACAGACATTCTACTGACTATAAGTTACTTAAATATATGTCAACCTATTCTGCTTACCCAAAACCTAGCTCTAATCTAACAGTCTACTAATACTCTAACGAGAGTTAGCTGACTGACATGTAATTGCAAAGTTGCTTATAGTTATAGAATGTCTAAAGTGGACCATTGAAATAAAGTGTAACCTAAACAGAAGCTAAATAGAATTTAAAAAATAAATAAATAAAAAATTAAAAAAATAAAAAGACAAAAGAAAATAGTATGACCAAAGCACAAAAAAAAATTAAAACTGAAAATATAAACTAAAAGCTAATTCAAAATATTAAAGCCACACTATGATACACTACATACACTATGATAAACTAAATGTTATCTTCAAAACCATGCCTTTACTCAAATACACTTTGATAAACCTATAATATTTAGAGCTGTTGGGATGAATTTCACAGACATACGTTATTCCTCCATGTGTCACATCATATCTGTACACAGGAAAAAAAAAATAGCTCCAGCTAGTGTGGTGCATTAATGATGTGGGAGTAGCGTGAAGCTGAGGTTTGTCATCACAATGAGAAAAGTTGACCATGGTTTATTTAAAATGCAAACCTCTTGGGAATCATAGGCTGTTAAAAAAAAAAAAAAAAAAAAAAAAAAAAAAAGATCAACAAAAAACATTCAATTATTAAGAGGAACAGAGCTAAAGCACAACCAAAACAATGTACTTCCTTAAGACACATACCATTTTATTTTTTAACCACTAGTGGGCCAAAAGTTACATAGTGCAGCTTTATAAATACTATATAAATAATAATAAAATAACACTGGTAAACATTCATCTAAACAATAAAATACCAAGTAAAATCAATCATTCACGTTCGCGATAAGGCCATCATAGAACATCTACTGCAGGCTAGCAGCACAACACCTTGGTTATTTATGTAAGATTAGATACGTTATATACTTGTCATGCTCAAACAACAATAAAATAGTTTTGGCATTTACTGCCCACAAACTCCACCTATGAGCAGAAGCAGCCCAGACGGGCAAAGGGTCGGTTTTCTTTAGTGCAAAAAAATGCTATAATGCTTACTGCTGAAGTATGGCATTTAAAGTGATGTTTTTTTTAGTCAAGCAAACATTTATTTGTTTGGCCCAACAGAGAAGACCACCACAGGAGCTGCCATATTGATCTCTGGCAGGTAAATATAAGAAGTCCAGTGACAGTCACTAGAGCTGACAGAGAAATAGAAAGAGACAGAGAGAAAAAAAAAAAAAAAAAAAAGAGAACAAAAAAGGCCTAGAAGACCCAAGACATCAGAATATTTTATCTAAATTTCCCATGCAGGACAAATAAAATATTTTTTATTTATTTATTTATTTTTAATAAGAGAATGCAAATGTCAGTGAAACTCGCAAGGAAAAACTATACATGAGACATTGTTTGCATCTCCTAGAAGTTGCCACACGTTTCTAGGAGTCACTTTATATCAATTTTGTTACCAGCACTAAAATTTACTCTGCCTGTTTGTTGTTGAATGACCTTTTAATTTCAAAATAAATTGAGTTTTGTGCCATTACTTTATGAATGTGTATTCATACAATGTGCCTGACATTCAGAGTGCTGGACATTTGAGACACACGGGACAGTATCAGATGATTTACATTCTCTGTGCCAGTAGGGGTTTTCTATAACAAAGTTTTCTGCGCCCCTCAGTAATGACCTCCCTTCATTTTTAGACATTTGTGTGTGTGGGAGCAGAAAATGTATGCAGGCAATAGGGACAGAAGAAGCGTCCATCAATGTACCCCTCGACCAGACCCCGTCTAATGGGTCCTTAGACAGTGTGAGGGTCAAAAAGTGTCTCGGGGTTAATGGTGAGGGCAGATTCTGAGAGATGTGGAGTGTGTCATTAAAAACAGGGCACAATGGCACACTGAGGGAACGCCACCACAGTCAGTATGATACTCAGAAGTGAAAATAAGACTGGAAAGAAGAGCTGTTTGAAGTGCCACAGTGTTTGACCTACCTTATCATATCAAAAAATGTGCTGTTTGGAGACACAAAGACTATTTAGAAATTTTTAAGGTGTAGTTCTACGATCTATGAGGAGTCTTCCTGGCAATTATTACAAATGCAGGTTATTAAATTGATAATATTGTTCATATAAAGGTGGAGGTTGGCAGCTCTTTCCAGCAGAGAGGAGCTGAGAGGGTGAAGGTTTTGGAGAGTGACGTTTAAACATTACATCTGACAGTGTTATTAAATTATTGCAGATTTTTTTTTTTTTTTTTTTTTTTAAATCAGCTGTAAGTGAATATTAGATGACGGCAACAGTGTTGGGGAAAGTTAAAGTTGAAGTTAAAAGTAATGCGTTCCAGTGCTTCCCACAGGTTTGAAATATACTTGCGGTGGTAGCCGGGTGAAAAATCCTCCTATACCCACGGCACAAAAATGGTCTACTACATGTGACAAACAACAAATAATGTGTGATTTTTAACAGTATTTTTATTTATTGAAATTAATTTTAATTACATAGCATACTATTACATTTAATTACATACTAACATTATGCATTATTATGCATTGTAAATTATGCAAAATTACAGCATTTAAATGGTTATCCTTTTCCTATGTTCTCCTTGCTATGTCTCTCTCAGTGAATGGGACATAGATTTTACAAGTAAAATTTATATAATGAATAATATACGGGTCAAATAATGTTCTTCGTCTTTTCTACCTGTGGTGGGGACTACAATAATTTAATATGAATTAAATGGAAATCAAATTAAATACAATTTATTGTGTAACCAAAATACCAATAATGCCCAGAAGAAGAAAAACTTAGCGTGTGACTTTTAATTATAAACAAGCCCGAAATACACCAGGACTCTTATTTTGAAATGTCTACACAACTGCGGGCTGATCCTTCAGATTCTTACAACCGTCTAAAACATATTATATAAAGGCCATAAAGTAGACATTGTCATAATTCATCAACTTGAGTGAGTTCATTAGCAATCATTTGGCATACATCTGTGCTTTTCGTTGATTGAGAATCACTTTGAAGCAGTCTGAAGCATTGTTGCGCGAGACTGTAGAAGTGTAGAACGCGCAACAGCGCCGCCTTGTGACTTTGCAACGCGCAGCGCTCTTTGTGAAATATCCACCGTGTCTCTGCAGCGCACGTGGCAATTAGCGGGAGTAAACAGTTCTTGCGCACAGAACGAGCAGGTATGAAACGCGTAGGGCCAGGGGAGATTTTCCACTAGTTAATCGATCGCAGATGGTTTCATTATCTTGGGCGGATACAAAAGTATAAGAGGATAAAAATAATAAAAGCATAAATGTGTCTCCAAATATACTTGGGGCAGCCGTTAATATACCTGGGCGGCCTGCCCAAGTAAAGTCTATGTGCGGGAAGCACTGCGTTCCAATACTGCATTAATCCCTAAAAAAGTAACTAATTGTGTTACTACTTTTATAGAAAGTGTTTTGCATTACTTTTTCCTCACACAGGCTGGGCTTTCTTTCTTTTTTTAATAACAAAAACAAAATTTTGGCAAATGTAAAGGCCCTTTTACCATAAGTGAAATGAATAAGCCTCAGGCTAAGGAAATATAAATTCATGCCTGTACAGTAGAGGGTGCAGCTCAAACAAACCTTACAGCTGAGCTGCCATTCTGTATTGCAGAAGAATAGGATGTGGGAGCAAGTGTGCTGCACAAGTCCTGAAAAGTGAAGCCAAAGCACTTTGTTCACCCCTTGTGGCTGGCTGCATTATAGTTCATAAACCCTACCCTCTCCATGTAATCAAATGGTATGCGAGCTTGGTTTTAGTTAGTTATTTGATGCTATAAAAATGGGGTGTAACATCATGATTGACAGCTATGCTTGCGAATGAGTCGACGTAATCAGCAACAACCATTACTGGGATATTCTGGCTTCATTTTTCTACAGTGGAAAGAATCAGACACACGTTGTCCATCTTTTTTACAGTCTATGTGCAGGAGAATAAAGTTCAACACTCTTACTTCAACAATAAAAACAAAAAAATAAAACACAAATGTGATGTTTAAAGTCATTTTTCTAGTTATGTCAAGCTCTAAAATATTTTATCAATATTTAATTTTTTTTTTTTTTTTTTTAAGTCAAAAAGGTTGAGAACCACTGCTATTAATTGTAAAAATCCCTATATCAGCCAATAGCCAATATAGCACATATTGTGCATGCACTTTCAATATATTGTGCATGCACTTTCAAAATTCATCAGTGGTCATCAATGTCTTAATTACTGTGTCTTAATTACAATGTCTGATTACTGTAGGATGTATATACACATCTTATATCAATGAATAATACAACACATGGGGGAAAAAAAAAAAAAAGATTTGAAAAGTTTCTGACATTCTGAGGAAGTTCTGTAGAGTATTTGCATGTTCTTTTGCGTTCTTGATCTAGATTTTCATACCGCACAGATGTGTTAGGTGAACTTTTTACCCAGAAGCTCCTCTCTCCTCTTGCATTATTCACGCCTAGTACAATGATTCATTTTGCCGTGCCGTGCATTCGGCACAATCACAGAGGTGTTTCATAATTACAAACACAATTCTCATCTCTCCCTCTCTCCTTCCTTTCCCTTTTTGTGCTTAGCAAAAGAAAGGAGGATTATCTTTAGCCAAGGACACCTAAACATTCATTACATATGCAAATCTATACGACATTCTCAATGTTGTGAATTTTTTTTCTCAAAAGAACATTTCCTTCAAATGAACCTTTAACACAAGTGTTAAAACATTTATAAATTTAACATAATTAAAATCTGATCTAGACATATCTGACCCAATGACAACATGAAATCTCTGTCTACAGCAAGACAACATCTGCCTTGTGGACAGGTTCACCAGGGACAGGGACACCTGTCAAATAGATTGCAGTCAGGATTAACAAGCATAAAGCGGAAAAGAAAAGATTTTAATAGAGAATTATTGCTGGTCTATGTAACTTTCCAGAGAAAGGAAGTCACATGCAAAACCACATAGACATTCAGGGAGGCACGTCCCCGTAAATATTCAGAATAATGGGTTTTGCAGCGACTGATTCTTACATTTTTACACACATCTTTGGACATGTGATTTCATACTGATATGAGTCTTCATCTCATGCAAGTGTGCAATACCGTTCAAAAGCCTAGGGTCAATGCGATTTATTTTTTTCTTTTGAAAAAAAAAAAAAAAAAAACTTTTATTCAGCAAGGACACATTAAGTTAATCAAAATTTACAGTAAAAAAAAAAAATGTTAAAAATTTATTTCAAATAAATTCTGTTCTTTTGAACCTTCTATTCAAAGAATCCTGAAAAATAATGCATGATGGTTTCCATAAAAATATTAATCAGCTCAGTTGTTTTCAACATTGATAATAATAAGAAGAAATGTTTCTTGAGCACCAAATAAGCATATTAAAATGATCTGTGAATGATCATGTGACACTTAAGACACTTAATGGCTGCTGAAAATTCAGCGTTGCCATCACAGGAATAAATTACAATTTAAAATATATTAAAATGGAAAACAGTTATTTTGAATTGCAATAATATAATACACAATATTGCTGTTTTTACTCTATTTTTAATCAAATAAATTTATTGGTGAGCATAAAACACTGACCCCAAACTTCTGAATGGTAGTGTACATATCTTTTTTTATTTCTTCTTCTTCTTCTTTTGCAAAATATTTTCGGGGTGAACCTTTTCTAATGTTGAAACTCTTATCCACAATGACTAAACAAAATAGAGAGGTATAATTTTTGGTAAGATTATACATTTAAACAAAGGATAAGGAGGTGTAAAGTTATGATATTCTCACGTAGCCAGACCTTCAGACTGACGGCAGAAGGTTCGGACTCTATTGCAGCTTTGATTGGCCAAGGACCGCCCAAGAGGGCGTTTGACTGACATGAAACGCAACCAGTGACAGTTTGTTTTGCTCCGCGTCAATTTTAGGGATGTGAAAATGTAAAGTGATGGCATTACAATAACAGACCGGCATGCATCTAATAAATTATTATTTTAATTATTAATTATTAATACTGCGACAATGGAGCCACAAACTTCACATACTTTTGAAACTCCAGCGTTTAGTTGATCCTGATACATGCTCATTCTCACGGTTCTAAGTGTTTCCAGTTAAGTGTGCCATATGCATCAGATGTTCAGCTAAACGTCCGTGGGCGTGACGTCTGAGGCTGAGACTAGAGTTATGAAAAAAAGTATGCTCACCATACAGCTTTACTTTTTGCCTCAAGAAAGTTCACACATTTGTCTGTGTTTAAAGACTTAATAATAAAAAGACTTTTTGAAAACAAAAAATTACAAATACTTCAAACTCATTTTGTACCGTAACAGTACAACACAATGGACGCGGCTGACTTGCAACATGCTGGCGCATTGTACGATATGGTATTTCTTTTATCTCAACTTCCGCATTGAAAAGGCTATATTTGCTGAGTATATTGAGCCAGTGAAGAAGTTCATTTCCATTTTGATTAGGTGCATATTATCGTGCTGTCAAGCTGTTTCTTTATCTCTGTGTGGGCCTTTGTTTAAATATGAAAACTGCACTTTTTCTAATTAAATTATCCTCTATCACAACAGGTACATCTATGGGGCATTTCACACCAAAGAATCACCCAGCAAAATATTTGCTGTGGCCATGAACTGACTCCTTGGAGGTAGAAAAGGGATCCTCTAGCAATTCACTTCCATCAGAGGGCTGACCTTAATGATGTTTATTGTCTGACAGATCGCCTCTATGAAATACAGCCATCAACATCACAGTTAACAATGCACTGGAGGCCTTTAGTCTCTGCAGTCCAGATAAAATCAATGACTAGCACATCCACAGAGAAAGAACAGTAATATCTTTGTAACTCTATAATGGCGAATGGAAGGGGAGTTTGTGGTCTCAGGGTCTCAAGGCCATGAAAAGACTTTCAACTTCCTGAGACACTATAGACAGGCAATTTCACCTGTCAGGTTTTTGTAGTAGTATTTTTTTCTAGAGAAATATGTTGGATATTAAGCATTACGCCTCTCAGTTGGACTGCATATCTATTTTTCATTCTCGTCCCTGTTGCTGCTGCTCATTTACGCCGCATTACGATGCCAGCTCTAGTGCCTCTTAATGCAGAAGAAAAGAATGATTCCATGCGTCTACAAACTTGCTGATGACTATACAAGGTAAGTCCGCGTCAGCTACTCATAAGGCCTTTCTGAGACGATTACCATCAGTCATTTCAGATACTTTGGCAAGGTTCTGTTGTTTTGGACCACATGATATCGCTCTTGTGTATAGGGATATTTCTGCAAATCTACTTAGAAGGAACTAGAGGAGCTGTTGAATCGTAAAGTGACTGAGCAGAGATCTGAACAGCCTCAGTTTCAGACGGCACACCCATGAACCGCCCACAGTTTGCACACTGACCCATGATGTACATAAAAATGGTAAGTGGTGGCTGAAATCGAGGCTTTACGGAAATGAGAGTATTTGAAAAGCGTCTCAACAACAAAGCTGGATTTACAAGGAACCAAACTGATAAAATTACCAATTTTATTGATGGAATATTCACTAGATTTGCCAGATTAGAGACATCAAATCTTTACAAAAAATATTCTATTAAAGTTTCTGTTCACAGAAACTGTTGTGCTTATTTCCCTGCAAAAAAAGTAAAATTGGGGGGTTTACGCACCAACGGTTTTGGAACACTATTGTGTTTTCTTTCCAATTTTCTTATTATTCCTACTCTTATTGTTCTTATTCTTTATCTGCCAGGTCTGTACCAAGTTGTAGAGACACCAAAGTTGGTGGAATAGTCAGAAATCCATTACTCAAGACATAGACACACATCTGTCTGCGACTAGGTTGCACTATAATATAGACATTTGTATTTCTGTTCATATCTCTAGAACAATAAGGGCTAAAAACAAAATTAAATCCTGCATTTCCTACATTTCTTTTCTGTCAGTTTTATGAACTGAACTGACCTATCTGCTGAAGGCAAAATCCAAACTTAACAAAACTTGGCATACATAGACAACCAGACATTCTAAGGATGCACGCCAAGTTGTGTCAAATTTTACCTATAGGTGGTGCTACAACATATTTTGAATGTTGTAGAACATATTTTGAGAAATGTCTTAAAATGTCTTAATCTTAATCCATACAACGGATATCAATGGTCAGCAAAACTGATTGGTTCTCAGCATTCATAAAAATCTTCTTTTGTGTTTGCAGAAATTTGGAATGATACGAGGGTGAGAAAATGTTTGCAGGATTTTACTTTTTGGTTAAATTGTCGCTTTAAAGAATTTTTTGCAGTGCTGAATTGCTATTATTTCTTTTTGGAAAACCCCATCACTAAACGGCATGTAAACATAAAAACAAACAGTCTTTGGTCACTTTACAAGACAATCAGACAATCTCTTGCTGTCCAAGTGGGCAATTCTTCATCAGAAAACCTGCAATGATGACCAGACTTTGTGCCACAAGTCAAAAGTCTGAATAAGATGAAAATGAGGCTAAAATCTAAATGACTTTTTTTCTCTTTGTGCAGGGTCTTGCTCTCATGTGCAAGGCCGGACAGACGTCGATAGTTTATAGATTTTTCCGGTGGAGGCCAGTCAGAGTGTGACAGGAGTTTATAGTGAGTTTGATACCTGCCTGTGCAGCAGACTTAGCGTTCACAGCATCTGCTCTCTCAGAACTCAATCTCCCTTAGGCTCGCAACAGAAGGGAAAAATGAGAAGGTGGAAAGTAAACGAGTTAGAAGGAAGGTAGGTGTGTGTGTGTGTGTGTGTGTGTGTGTGTGTGTGTGTGTGTGTTCACAAGAATAGTGTGTACTCATAACTCCAGCTTCTAGTCTGCCATGTATCTTAATGTGTGTGTGTCCTTGATAGTACAAGCGAGCACTCACCGCCACAGTCTCCAGTTTGCCACTCCAGGCACTGGCCATAGGGGAAGGAGATGACGTACGCGTTGGAATCCACACAGCGCTTGGTGCTGCCACACCACATGCACTCCATGGCTTGGCTGGTACAGTTGGCACAGGTGGTTCGCAGGGCGCAGGGCATCTTACATGGACGCACGCTAAGGTTTGGGCTCACTGAGGGAGGAAAATGCAGTAGTCAGTATTGCAATGACCTTCAAGCAAATTACATCATTTGAAAAATTTAAACAACAATACAATTTCCTGATAAGATACAGTAAGAGTCCAAAAGTCTAAGACCACTAGTGAAAAACTAAATATTTTTTCATTCTATAAATGTAATGAACAATATTATAAGAAATTATATTATCAGCATTACAATGACAGAAAATTTTAATTGAAAAATTAACATGAGTTTCAGATCTTATGGTCTGCTTTTTATTAAATATCTGAATGATTCAGTGATACTTTAGTATTATATTAATATATTTTAAAACTATTTTGAATTAGCCTTTTTTTAACACTTTTAATTTTAGTTTTGTTTGTTTTAGTTTTTTTTTTTAGTTTTTTTTTTTTAGTTTTTGTCATTTTTGTTAGTTTTTTTTGTATATAATTTTTATTTTGCCTTATTTTATTTTGGTGTTTATTTTTAGTAATTTTTGTACTTATTTTATTTTTAGTTAGTTGCCAAGGAAACATTTCTCTCAAAGTTTACCATCAAATATTTATATTTTATTTTATTTGAGCTTTATTTCAATTAATGCAAATGATTTTTAATAGTTTTAGTTAACAACGACAACACTGGCATAAACTCCACAAGTTTGTGTAAAACATGATGATCAAGTTATCCAATCTGATTTGAGAATGATTCAAAGAGCATCTTATGCTTCAATGGAAGCAAGAACATCTGTACAGTCACATGATCAATGTCAAGAAATTGACTTTGATTAGCAACTGAGAAACAGAACCTTAAACATTTATATATATATATATATATATATATAATGATTTTTTTATTATGTAAAAAATTATATATATATATATATATATATATATATAAAAATTATATATATAAAAAAAAATATATATATATATATATATATATATAAAAAATATATATATATATATATATATATATATATATATATATATATATAAAAAAAAATCATTAAAGTTTTAATTTGTCCAATATGTATCCTAAGACTTTGCTTATTTCAAGGTTAAAATTAAATTTTGAATCCCACATTTCAATGTGGTCTCAGGGTTTTGCACCCCATTGCAATTATGTATTGTAATATACTCTATAGCTATAATAATAGTTCTGCATTTTTATCACACTTAAAAGATGATGGTATAAACAATGTGTATTATATTTATGATAATGACCATTTCTATACCCATTGCCCCAAAGAACTGGTTTGGTATCTACTGTAGAGTGAGAGAAAGAATTGAAATGAGCACAATGAGCAGAAGAACATAAATAAGACATGAAAATGAACAGAATAAACACAGAGATGAGGGGAGGATGAGTTGACATTCATTCTTTATGCTCTTTGCATGTGTCTGTAGGGGGGAGTGTCCAACTCTAGTTCAAGGCCTAATTTGTGCTTCCTCTGAGTCTCTATACTACGTTTCAAACAGGTCCAATAACCATACTGCAGCCAAGGAAACAGAAGATGTGAGAGAGTACCCAACAGCTCTGCTCATTTACAAAACTGAAAAAATTCAAAGAAATTGGAAGAAAAGCAAGGAACTATAGCTCCTTGTTTTAACTGGACATTATTTTTTCATCAAACTTTAATAAAACCTAGTAATATGTTTATTTCCTTATTTGTGTGATAACACTACATGGAAACAAATGTTATGGCAGATGCAGACACCAAATCACCTTGACATATGTGACACATAAAACCATGAGCAGGCCCAAACTGAATCTGCATAAAATGTAAGGGGAAATCTGCAGAATTCTGTGGAACAGGCATTAAACAAAGTTTATGTTAACAGAGCTGAGAATACAACACCCGAACTGCTGCTAACTGAAAGCATTACCAAATTAAGACAAAACATATTTAATAAAAGTCTACTTAAGGATGCGTAGAACTGTGTGAATGCCAGACTTCCCAATTCTTCAGAACTCTGTGGAGTTTTCTGTGGGAGCCGATTGAGTTTGGGTATGATGTGTAAGAGCAGCTTCCACCACAGAGCAGGCGTTGAATCACCTCCAGGTTCATGTTACAAAGAAAGTGCGCAAAAAAAAACAAACCAACGAAAACTTTTCTCACCAACTGGCTTCTCACAGATCAGCCCCTCGGTGTTGGAAGTGCAGGGTTTGGCTTTGAGTCCGGCAACCTCAGCTCTTTCCAGGTACGCACAAAACCCTGAGTCACTTGGCTCCCCTGGTAACCACTGCAGCGTGCTGGCAGTGAAGGGAGACATGTCCTCCCACCCCCAGTATGAAACATTTATCTTTCTTAGACCCACCCAGGGAGTAAGTTTCTGCAAGAGAGAAAACAGCTATGTTCATGTCACACATACACACACATACACTAAACATTGTAACATCCACATAAGAATGGGTATCAATGGCTATAGTCAGTTAGGCAAGATGATTAGATTCAATCTTAAAAATGTTGTGCAACATAAAAAAATATGTCCAAACAGGGTCAAAACTAGCTTAATTATGGGTCAAAGGCATGACACTTATTTTTTTTAAAACTACATTAAAAAAACATAATTCATACAATGACCTGAATAGACCTCTTCTATGATGAGCATGTTTTTAATTTCATAATTAAAATTCAATTTGATATTTCATTTAGAAAAAAGTCACAATAAAAGAATGAAATACTTGAAAAGAAAAACAATATATATTAAATACATACATTTTTGGCACCTGTTTCTGTTTGCTTGGTATTTAAATGTGACTGAGCCACATATCTAACATGTTTGAATGCATTAAAGTTGCTTTGAACACAGGTTCAATGAGTTGTTATCGCTCTGTGTTCATAAATACTCTGATTATGAACATTAGTGTGAAGAACAGAAAGACGTCTGAAGTTAAAACGATAAACAGACTGACATATTTGCGGATGCGGGAAATTCAGAGAAATAAAGCGTTCATCTTCATAAACCTCTATTTGAACTCGATTTGAACTTGATTTTGCCTCATTACAGACTTCCAGCTGGACATTCATTCAGAGCACCTTGACGTTTTGATGGCTAATAAGCCTGTCTATTCTGTTTAAGATGTGCTATAGTCTTATAAATAAAAATTTTTCTCTCTCTCTCTCTTTTCTCTCTTTTTTAAGGAAAGGCAAAAGGCCAATGCACAGTTTAATTATCAATTCAAGGCTAAATAAACTTGAATTTGACATACCCCAACCCCTCAGATTTTCCATTCAAACGAACAACTTCCCTGTATGAAAAGGTCTTGCGTGCTTTGATTAAAAGGTTTAAAAGGTTTAAGATCTCCTGTGAGTTTGTGCAGCCACAGGGAGTGAGTGTGACTGTGTGAGTGACAGGAAAGAGAAAAAATAGTGGCAACTGAGAAACCGTCGCGTGTGAATCTTTTTCACATCAAAGGTGGGTCCTTTAGAAAACTGTGTTAATCTTCAAAGGACAAAAGCTGCTTAAACACTGAGGCTCACGCTGCAATCAGCAAGGGAGCGGATTACGAAGAGAGTCACTCCTTTCCTTTTAATTAACACATGACAAATATTTACACCACAGCACCAAGGGGACTCTGCAGATTTTGTGCAGAATAGCTTTTTACTGAAGGCATGAGTAAGGTTTTTTGACATGTAAAGTTGAAGTTTAAGCTTTACTGACATTTAGAAACAAACTTACACACCGAAACATCTAGCATTACATCTGGACTTGACACACAGAGATTTGCCAAGAAAACTGTAAATTCTAATGTTTGTTTACTTGGACAGAAATATCTGACACAACATTTGAGGGTGTTTAAAGAATCACTTTAAAATGTGATTCAGAGCAGTGGAAGGCAAATATACTTACAACCGAGAACTAATTTAAGTAAACAAATCAGGAGCCCAGACAGAAGTGCTTGTGTCAGTCAAAAAAAAAACAACAACAAGCTAAATGTCCGCATTATTCCATTGCTTTACATCGCATTTAGTGTGAAAGGCCTTTAGAAAAGCTAAAAGTACTGGTATTTCAATGCCGGAAACAATATAAGAAATACAAAAATGTAGCAATATAAGACTTTCTACAGTTCAGTACCCGAATGCTGAAATTCCTGTCTTGGCAAAGTATTAAGTGAACGTAAACAGGCAGTATTACTCTAGATCACGCTTGTATGATAAATTGCTTGTGATGTTTCTCATTTAAGCATCCTTGAGCCTTGGAAAGGCGCTATATAAATAAAACTTATTATTATTATTATTATTATTGTTATTACCGAACATTTTTTGGAAAAACCTGAAGCAAGGTTTACTTAATTGAGAAATATGCCACAGTTTTATTAATTCTGTTAATATTTATATTAATATTAACAAATAAATCTTTAACTATAATAAGTAAATATAAATGTGTTCTACAGCATATTAGTTGCTATTGAATTTTGCTATGGTTACCTGGTACCTAGTATCATGATAATACACTGGTATTGGCACTGGTATTGGCACCTACCTTCTAATCACCAGTGTTGGGGAAAGATACTTTTAAAAGTAATGCGTTACAATATTACGTTACTCCCTAAAAAGTACTAACTGCATTACTTAGTTTTTATAGAAAGAAATGCATTACATTATCTTTGTGTTACTTTTTCTCACCTAGGCTGGGCTTGCTTGTTTGTTTAATAACAACAACAAAAATGTTATATTTTGGCACACTTTTACACACTATTCTGGACTGCAGAAGAATAGGACACAGGAGAAGAAAGTTCAACAAACTTTCTTCAGCAATAAAAACTAAAAAATGAAACACAAATGTGATTTTTGCCTATTAGTATTGTTGAATTGGATCATCGAAGGTCAGCAGCAAAGACGTTGATTAATAAAGTGAGATTAAATACAAAGTACATTAGTGTAATTTAGCATATTTAATTATTGCAATTATTTAATTATTCACTGTTTTCATTCATTTTGAAGAATATTGAATCTGTTTTTGTGCAAGTGAGATGCATGCTCACATTTAGTCTAGAACTACAATAAGCATCATGTTTACACAGTGACAGTGCACAACGACTCTGCGCCTTACTCATGATTTCTCTCAACATGGGGAAAGGAGAGGTGTCAATCAATAAATGGGAAAACAAAGTAACCTTTGTTACTTATTTGAAAAAGTAATTCTGATATTTTATTGTAAATTTAAAAGTAATGCATTACTTTACCAATTACTTGAAAAAAGTAATCTGATTACATAACTCGCATTACTTGCAATGCATCACCCCCAACACTGCTAATCAGTATGCAGTAGATCTAGAAAAACTTCTGGTAACTGCTTTTACTGTGTTCTAGATTAACACCAAACAATTACCTAGACGAATCAATGTAAACCTCCACACGAAGGCCAGTGATTATGCTTGACTCACCCTCCCCTGCAGCTGATACTTCTGCAGCTCATCCAGTATGAAGTCTACCTGCCTGGCTGAGGTTAGAGAGGCAATGTTGCCATCCAGGTTCTTACAGTAGTGCTGGGCATTATCATAACTCTCCTTACTGGCATTCAGCCTCAGACATGCATCTCCAACCTGACTCCAGCCCTCTCCACACAAGTGTGCTGTAAAAAAGCAGAGAAATCCAATCCTGTCCAAACTAGGCCTCACTCACACAATACCTACTTTCAACTCAACTATTTTCAACATTGTTGAAAATAATAAGAAATGTTTCTTGAGAAGCAAATCAGCATATTAAAATATTTTTAAGGATCATGTGACACTGAAGACTGGAAAAATGCTGAAAATTCAGCTTTGCCATCACAGGAATAAATAATATTTTAGAATATATTAAAATAGAAAACCTTTCATTTAAATTGTAATAATATTTCACAATATTACCGTTTTTACTGTATTTTTTTTTTTTTATCAAATAGATGCATCCTTGGTGAGAATAAGAAACTTATTTCAAAAACTTTTTTTTTTAAATCTTATTGACTCCAAACTTTTGAACAGTAGTGTAAATCAAACTACATTCTGTAATTAAGAACCATGCTACCCTTGGGTTTTGAACTTATTACAGCGAGCAACACAAGAATAATTAACCATGACGATGGCTAACCACAAACACCCACACTCAGACAGACCCCTCAAATTCCTGAAAAGCAAAACAAAAGGAAATGCACATAGTCATAGTCAATTATGAAACCACACAGTACTTAAAATAGCGTAAAATAACCATCTTCCCTTTCATTTCAGGGGTATATTTTGTAAAATGCGGCTGATTATACTCTAAGATAAAGGCTGTCATATGATAGAGAGAGAAACAACAGAGCACAGAAAAGGGAAATAGAACAATAAACTCTGGGTTCTTTGACGGGTTGCTCAGCCATAAATGGATAAATAGCTCAGCAAACTTGAATAATTACTGGACTTGCAAATGGCCTTCTAGTTGAGGTCAGAATTCATGTGTGATCCAGCTCCAAAGGTCTCCATTTTCCATGGTTGGATATACTCATGTCTTCACTACAGAGTTGATGTCCTTTGCAGATAAAGTCGTCCGTGTGTGTATGTATGCTTTCAAATTGAGCTATCAGTCAGAAATATGACAGCTGAACAGTGAGTTTCTTTCTAGTTCATGTCCTTGAGAAGATCCTGATATTGGACACAGAGAGACTGCAGGAGAATGACCAGCTCAAACCCTGAATGTACCATTCAGGTCACTGTGACCCTTTACCTCTGCTCCATTAACCACACACACCAGGGTAGAGGTTGGCCTAGGCAATAGAAAATATCATTAACCTGATAAAAAAAAAAAAAAAAAAAAATCGTTGGAAGCCTATGAAACACACAGGTTTGTTTTGCTATCAAAGTGAGGACATTCCATAGGCGTAATGGTTTTTATACTGTACAAACTGTACATTCTATCCCCCTACACTACCCCTACCCCTAAACCTACCCATCACAGAAAACATTCTGCATTTTTACATTTTTAATAAAACATTGTTTAGTATGTTTTTAAAGCTATTTTAAATATGAGGACTCGTGAAATGTCCTCATATTTCATGTTTACGTCATAATACCAGTGAAATACCCATATCATTATACAAATTTGTGTTCTCATAAATCACAAAAACGCACGCACACACATACACACCTTTTGAAAATGTAAAAATGCAGCAAGTTTTCTGTGATGGGTAGGTTTAGAGGACAGAATATACAATTTGTACAGTATAAAAAAAAAAAAAAACATTATGTCTATGGAATGTCCCCATAAAACATGAAATCCCAATGTGTGTGTGTGTGCGTGTGTGCATGTGTGTGTGTGTGTGTGTGTACGCACATCTTTACTGAAGACTGGAAAATGTAGAGCATAGGTACAAAGTGCGGGCTTGTAGAGAAGAAAACATTTCTTCCCAAGGGAGACAAAAGAATGTTAATAATACATCAAACAACGGCATCACTTCCTGCTCTCAAACTAGATCAGATCAAATAAATCAGGTAGAGATGCCCTCAGAGTGTGAAAATGGATTTCCATATTTTCTGTGTCTGAGACACACAAACTCACGTGAAATGTGCTCAAAACAATATCAGACGTTTTCCTAACTTTTCTAACTTTACCCTTTCCAAAATCTTGCTCTCCAAAGATCATCAGGTCAGCAAACTAAATGTCAACAAACCTGAATGCACAAAATGATCACAAGACAGCGCCTGTGATTTCCTGGTTTTCTGATGAGTTAAAAAGAATGGATCACTTCCCTGTGCTGTTTCCAGAGCATAGGACTGTCAGAGACAAGTGTGACAATTTTTTGACACTTGCACTACTGTTCAAAAGTTTGGGTTCAGTTAAAAAAAAAAAAAAATGTTTTTGAGAGAACTTTCTTATGCTTTCCAGGGCTGCAGCCAAACAGTAATCTTGTGAAATATTATTTCAATTTAAAATAATTGTTTTCTATTGTGATATATTTTAAAATATAATTTATTTGTGTGATGGCAGAGCTGAATTTTCATTAGCATTACTCCAGTCTTCAGCGTCACATGATCATTCAGAAATCATTCTAATATGCTGATTTGATGCTAAAGAATCATTTTATATAATTATAACAGTTGACAATGGCTGTGCTGCTTAACATTTTTTCTGGAAACCATTATATGTTTTTTCAGGAATCTTTGATAAACAGAAAGTTCAAAAGAACATCATTTATTTCAAACAGAAATCTTTTGTATCATTATAAATGTCAGTTCAAAGAGTTTTTGAGCTGTATTAGGCACACTAGGTTAGTGAGTGCCATCCTGTATTTTTTTTTTTTTTTTGTATTTGCCTAGGTAGGGTAGTTTAGTTAGGGTTAACTACATTGGAGATCTTCACTATCTTTTGTTATCTTTTTACCCTCTATCAAATGTTTGGTTTCATCCTGCCATTGTAAATATTGTATATATTTGTATTATTCTTTATATTATTATTACTTCTAATGCCTTATCATACTTTTCTCAATTATAACACATTCTCTGCATCATATACACACTAAAATATTATCATGTTACATATTGCACAAACCCTAGACCAGGGTTCTTCAACCCTGCTCCTGGGGGCTCACTGCCCTGCAGAGTTTGGCTCTAAACCTAATCAAACACACCTGAACAAGTGTTGAAGCTGGTTGGAAATAAATTTTGCAGGACATCGTGTCTTTAGGAGCAGGGTTGAAGACCTTGGCCCTAGACATTTCTTCTTTTATTGTTTATATGGACATGCATTTGCTCTGTTAGTCCATCCATTCATCCATCCATGCATCCATCCATCCATCCATCCATCCATTAATCCTTCAGCTCACCAGGCAGAGCATGACATTCCTGCTGTTGTGGTTCCCACTGACAGTTGATATTAAGCGAGCAACTCCTGCAGTTTGCCAGTTTGCTACAAACCTGCTCACCTCGAACACTGCATTTGGTATAGTTCTTCACAGACTGAAAATCAAGAGAATGGAAAAGAGATTCGTCAAATACTCTGGTTACATATTTTCAACGTGACAAGCAAGTTTTGTGCAACATTGTGTTGTATTTTTGCAAGAAATCCATGGAAACCCTCAAGAACATTTATTTGAGGAAGAAACAAGTGAAATCAAAGAGTAACAAGTGCTAATTCTCTAAGCCACTCAATCTTTTCACAAGCTATATTACTGCACACCTGGCCGGTTTTGCGCACACCGGGTCTCCAAATAGAGAGCTGGTGCTCAGACAGCATGGCAGGGGGAGGGTTGAGGTACAGGGGACCTCGAGGGTGACGGGCAAGCTCAATTGTAAGCTGAACGCAGACAAAACATGACACAGCAATGAAAAATGTTATTTTTATTTGCTATAAATGCTATTTAATAGTATCTATTTAATAGTAATGCCTCCGGTTGACATACCACAGTGCAGTTGCTTGAAGAAGAGATGCATTTCTTGTCTTCGCACCATTGGCAGTCATTGGTGTTGGCAGTACAGGAAGCACAGTCAGAAAACTGCTGACACTGCTTATCAGCTGCATCTGTGGTTTAAAAAACAAGAATCATCAGAGACAAGGAAAATATCTACTTATTAGCATAAAGCAAAAATTAGAGGTTAGAGGTAACAAGGGTCTGACTCAGAGCTCTCAAGGTGAAACACTTCACAACTGTGGTGAAAAATGAGTGTGTGCAATGACACATGGGTAAGGGCTAAAGTTGAACAGCGGAGGTGGACATGGACAGGGCACAGCAAAATTAAAACTGGAAAATCGAGGGGAAGAGCCAAGGACAGAGAAGAAACGTTTGTCCTGACTGTGAATCTGGCTTTTGTCTGGAACAGTTTCAAAGTATAAACAATGAGAAAATCCTGGACAAAAATGAACTAGAATGATGGGAGAAAATAAATATGAGTAAAAACAAAATTACACTCCTGAAGGTTTAGTTTACCCAAAAATGAAAATTCTGTCATTAATTACTCACCCTGATGTCGTTCCACACTTGTAAGCCCTTGTTCATATTCCGAACACAAGTTAAGATATTTTTGATGAAATGCGGGAAGTATGTGACTCGTCAATAGACAGCAATATTATCGACACTTTCAAGGTCCAGAAAGGTACTAAAGACGTCGTTAAAACAGTTGACGTGACCGCAGTGGTTCAACCTAAATTTTATGAAGTGACAAGAATACTTTTTGTGTGCAAAAACAAAACAAAAATAACTTTATTCAGCCATATCTTCTCTTCTGTGTCATTCTCTTATGCTGTTTACATCCAGAGCTTCCAGGTTCTATGTCAGAACAGCAATTATTGGCCGGCTCCTGTGAACGAAGGTCTTACGGGTGTAGAACGACATGAGGGTGAGTAATTAATGACAGTATTTTTATTTTTGGGTGAACTAACCCTTTAAGTTTATTCTCAAGTGACTGTCTCTGGGTCAGTTCAAACACACACACACAAAAAAAGGAAAAACAGTTCAAACACACACACACAAAAAAAAATTCAGTAATTATTTACTCAAATTGATAATGTTTTAAAGCCTTATTACCTTTTGTCGTAACACAAAAAAGATATAAAAAATTTTCTGCTTGCATGTATCCATTTAATGACAGAGAATGGTGACTTTCACAAAGGTTTTTTGGAGGATACAAGCATTTCATAAAATATTCCTATGCAACTCGTGCCATACATTCCATGTGTTCTGAAGGTATACAAGGGTTTGGTGAGAAACAAATCGAAAATGTAATGCATTATTAAGCAAAAATCTGGCCTCGGTTGCAGCAGTCCAGGAAAAGCGCACAAGCACATCATTTTTTTATCAATTAAAACCTATTTGAATAAAACACAAGGCTTTAAACCTAAATAAAACACAAGGCTTTTAATCTCTGTTGTGCTCGGGTTTGTCAGACAGTCAGAATGACAGTTCTTGCATGAAGGTTAGAGCAAATAATGTAGGCCTATAATAGTATAACCAAGTCAATGTATTATTTTTATTTATTTATTTATTTTGGTATTAGTATTCAAAAAGATTTAATTTAAAAGTAATTTAATCTTTAATATCTTGATTCATTTTATTTATAACAAATTTTTTAAGCACTTTCTTGGAACCAGCCGCCATACCTAATTGATGTCCCTGATTAACATAAGGATCTCTGGAAAATAACAATCTATTTTGATGTGAATGTGTTAAAAAAAAAAAAATAAACATAAAATATTATATATAAGGTAGCATTCAAAAGTTTGGGGGTCAGTTCATTTAAAAAAAAATAATAATAATAAAATAAATAAATAGTTTTATTCAGCAAGGATGCATTAAATTGATTAAAAGTGACAGTAAAGACATTTATAATGTTACAAAAGTTTTTTTTTTTTTTTTTTTTTCAAATAAACAGTTCTTTCAAACTTTCTATTCATCCAAAAAAAAAACTGTTTAACATTGATAATAAGAAATGTTTCTAGAGCACCAAATCAACATATTAGAATAATTTAGAAAAATAAATAACATTTTAAAAAATAGAAAAGTTACTTATATATTATACACATAAAATACATAATATCAGGAACATACATAGTGTATAGTAAAAAGTCCAGATACTATTGTAAATATACAGAGAGCAACCACCCAAATAGTGTCTACGAACAATGATAAACTGCACGATTACAGTTCTCTGAGATACACACAATACAGGATAATCCATCACGAACTTGTGTGTCATTCCATTACTTAATTAAAGTCCAATCCACCTCTGATAGAACTCCAAACTCCATGCGGTAATTGCAGTAATCCTCTCAGGTCCAGTTTTGCCCACAGAAAAAAAAACATCTGTATCCACAATCACTGGAGATTGGTTTCATCGCAATCATAATTACATCGCTATGAGATTATTATGCGCCGACTGACCTTTTGTTCAGTCAATTATCAACAGGCATTTCCACAGTCAGGCAGGATTTACCCAGTGGAAAACAGGCTGCACGCCATCAAGGTAAAGCAGAACATGTGAGTGGCTCTGCATACAAGCCTCCCAATGTATCAAGTTGTAAATAGGATTATATGTGGCTTAACAATAATCTCCTGACAGAGGATTTATTGGAAGGAAAAATACTCTCCAGGTGTGCTTTGACATACAGAGCTAATGGTCCAACTCAATTGAATGAGATGTACAGTGAACTTCACCCCACTGAGATGGTGATGTAGGATAGTAAACAAGGTGTATAGATATTCCCACAAGATGAAAGGATGTGTAAACATTTGTAACACTTGTATTTTATAAATTACACTACTATTCAAAAATTTGGGGTCTGTAATATGTTTCAATGTTTTTGAAAAAAGTTTCTTATGCCCACACCAAGGCGGCATTTTTTTGATTTTATATATATTTTAGGGGTGGGAATCTTTAGTCACCTCACGATCTGATCCAATTCTGATTCTAGGAGTCACGATCCGATTCCAAAACAATTCTTGATCACTCTTTTTCTTATTAATTAATTACCGACTAGAAAATCTTAAAATCCTTACATTTACATATCCTTACATAAGTAATTATAAGTAGCCTATTTTTTTAAATAATTACAAATTGAAAAAATTACTAAATTAAAAAAAATTGTTAAGAATTTTAAACTTCTATAACTTCAAAACATACAAGCAAGTAGAAAATAATAAGGAGGAGCAAAGAAACATATTACAAGCAATAAACAAATAGTGCTTTCAGTATTTAAGATTATCTGAACGTTTTCCATTCGAGAACTATCCACCTTATTCCTGACTAGCCTACTGCGTTTCGAATTATGGGTTGCACTTCTGATTTGGGCAACTTCCATTTAAAAACACTGAAACGAATCATTTCAAATCATAAGGTTGCCCTACAAATAAAGCTTATACATCAGTTTGACTGAACGAGCTGTCAATTTTTCTTTCACATGTTATAACAAGAATATCTATGGCAAAAGCTCTTTTCAGTCGCTGCTTTCTATCCTTGTGATTATTTTCTTTTGTCCCTTTGCATTCCACTGTAATAGTATGAAAAAAAGGACAACATATACTGTCTGTTCTCCCGATATAATTTACGATATATCCCATTAATAATTCACTGGAATGCACGAAGAATCTCTCGTTTTTCTCCTCAAAGCCTCACGTCTCTTTTCAGGTTTGTTTTCACAGATAAATACAATTTATTATCTGTAAAAATGATGGAAATCTGTTTAAAGTATCTTGTTGATGCTTTTACACTTTTAAATGTCCTTTTAATGTTCGTTGGTTGAAGGGTGAGTAGAATAACTGCATGTGTAACACTGCATGTGTAACATCAAAGCGCGCATCTCTCACAGGCATCCTGTGCAATGAAGCCCGCGAATGTCCTTTGTAATTCGCTTCAACCTTTCTGAACTTTATGAATGATTATTTTGCAGAAGATTCGAGTGGTGTAGGCCTATGTGTGTGAGGAATTGGAAGCAAGCACAATACGGATCTTTCTAAAGCACACTCAGCGTCATCACGCATCTGGTTACTATAAGCTCAGAATCAATTCTGAAATTCTCAGAATCGATCCAGAATCGTTGGAGAGAGATTCGCGAAGCATCGATGGATCGATTTTTTCCCCCCTTTTTTTCCCCCATCCCTAATATATATATATGCACACACACACACACACACACAAATATATATATATATATATTTTATTTATTTATTTAAAACAGTAATATTGTGAAATGTTTTACAATTTAAATAACTGTTTAAAATATAATCTGTTTTTGTGACGGCAAAGCTAAATTTTCAGCAGTCATTATTCCAGTCTTCAGTGTCATATGATCCTAATATGCTGATTTGGCATTTCTTAAAATTACTGACTCCAAACTTACAGTATATTCTGGCACCTCATTTATCTTATTATATGGTCTGCTGGAATATTTGATACTGATTGGTCAATCACAGCACTCTGTGGTCAAATATTTTTGTATAATGACTACTAAACTGCTTAAATGTCCTGTTATTCCAGGGACCTAGTTTCCTGCTAGTTTCACAATGTTGTGATACTCAGATCAATATTTCATACCCATTTATTCATTTATTTTTGTCAAATATCCTTGTAGTAGGCGGAATAATGTAGTCAGCCAGTTATCACCACAAAACACACCCCTTCAGGGTGATGTGAGACCCACTTTTACTGATTCATTCGAAACAAAAATAATTTCAATGTGAGTGTATGATGAAACAAGCCTCAAAAACAGGTCACAATACCTCCATAATTGACCATAAGAGTAATTCTGCGTAGACGGTGTTTTAACATAAGCTTTTAAAATAACAGGTTCTTACTGGTGCGTGCAGGGCAGAAGGAGGCAGGCACACTGTCATTAGCATGGCTGGAGTCCCAGGGTACACAGCGTTCTTCGATCCAGACGCAGCGAACACCAGGACCAGCGCTCTGACAAAGATCCACCTCGAGGAAGGCCTCACAGCTGGCAGGCTTATACGCCAGCACATCGTTCAGAATCACACCAGAGAAACCACCAAAAACGTACATTGAGCTGAGTGGAAGAGAAAACAGACCTTTTTTGTAATTCAACCCATTTGTATTGCCAAAACAATTTTCCAAAGGAAATAAGAAGATAAGGCCACACATTCAAGTGTTTTTTTTTTTTCCCCCGACCCATGATGATTTGTTTAACTAAATGAAATTCGGTGGAAAAAATAACAACCTGGGTACAGGAAGAGCGCATAAACTGATTGTATCAGTGAATGGAAAGAGTCCACATCAAGAACTTACCCATTACTGACAACTGCTGTGTGTCCAAAACGGTTGACGTCACGATGAAGACTGGGATTTGGAAGAACTGTCCACTCATCACATACTGGAAAGCACACATACAAATAAATAAAATTTAAAAAAAATGTAGTTGAAAGTAACATCACATGCTATTAGATTCACAGAGTATATTATACCATTATAAAAACATTATCTCAAAACCCTAACACTATCAGGAAGATTAATAGTCATTTTATGTTTTATTCTAGAGATGCACAATATGCAGTGCTCAGCGTAAATGAGTACACCCCCTTTGAAAATTAACATTTTAAACAATATCTCAATGAACACAAAAAACATTTTCAAAATGTTGACAAGACTAAGTTTAATGTAACATCTGTTTAACTTATAACATGAAAGTAAGGTTAATAATATAACATAGATCACACATTTTTCAGTTTTACTCAAATTAGGGTGATGCAAAAATGAGTACACCCCACAACAAAAACTACTACATCTAGTACTTTGTCTGGCCTCCATGATTTGTAATGACAGCACCAAGTCTTCTAGGCATGGAATGAACAAGTTGGCGACATTTTGCAACATCTATCTTTTTCCATTCTTCAAGAATGACCTCTTTTAGAGACTGGATGCTGGATGGAGAGTGATGCTCAACTTGTCTCTTCAGAATTCCCCATAGGTGTTCGATTGGATTCAGATCAGGAGCCGATGAATCACTTTCACCCTGTTCTTCCGAAATCCAACAGTGGCCTTGGATGTGTGTTTAGGATCATTGTCATGTTGGAAAAGTGCATGACGACCAAGGGCACGGAGTGATGGTAGCATGTTCTCTTTCAGTATAGAGTAGTACATATGTGAATTCATGATGCCATCAATGAAATGCAGCTCCCCGACACCAGCAGCACTCATGCAGCCCCACATAAGGACACTGCCACCACCATGTTTCACTGTAGGCATCATGCATTTTTCTTTGTATGCCTCACCCTTGCATCGCCATACAGTTTTGAAGCCATCAGTTCCAAAAACATTTATCTTGGTCTCATCACTCCAGAGTATAGAGTCCCAGTAGTCTTCATCTTTGTCAGCATGGGCCCTGGCAAACTCTAGGCGGGCTTTTTTGTGCCTGGGCTTTAGGAGAGACTACTTTCGTGGACGGCACCCATGCATGCCATTCCTCTGCAGTGTACGCCGTATTGTGTCACGGGAAATAGTCACCCCAGTTTGGCTTTCTACTTCTTTAGATAACTGCAGTGAACTTGCATGCCGATTTTCTTCAACCCTTCTCATCAGAAGACGCTCCTGTCGAGGTGTTAACTTCTGTGGATGACCTGGACATCTCTGTGAGATGGTTGCAGTTCCATCTTTTTTAATTTTTGTACCACTTTTGCTACAGTATTCTGACTGATAAGTAAAGATTTGCTGATCTTCTTGTAGCCTTCACCTTTCTGGTGTAAAGAAATTATTTTCTTTCTCAGGTCTTGTGACATTTCTCCTCATGTGGTGCCATTGCTGACAGCATGAAATGGGAAGGGGTTTTAACATGCTTTTATAGTCAACTGTCTGCTGGACACCTGTGTAATGAATAATTAGATTCACCTGTGGTTGAATTCTTGTTAAATTAGACATGTGTAGTCTAAAATTTAGCTTTGCTCCAGAGACTTTCAGTGGGGTGTACTCATTTTTGCATCACCCTAATTTGAGTAAAACTGAATTTTTTTTTTCTCTAAGTTATATTATTAACCTTACTTTCATGTTAAACAGATGTTATATAAAACTTAGTCTTGTCAACATTTTGGAAATTGTTTTTGTGTTCATTGAGATATTGTTTAAAATGTTACTTTTCAAAGGGAGTGTACTCATTTACGCTGAGCACTGTATATCCATACCATGCTGATTAATAGATAACAGATAGATATTAGAGATTTATCAATATTGGATATTCAATTGATAATGCTCATTTAATCTAATTTACATTTACATTACCGTAAATGTTTGTCGGACAGAATTTATTATCAGTGCAAAGATATTTTACTCATCAGAAGTGAAAGCCACAGCAGCAGTGTGCAAAACACTATGTAAACCAAACCTTTTACTGACAGAGACTTCTGTGTGTTCTGAGCTGTACGTGTTTGTCCAGGTTACATTAGCACTATGGCATATGTTTCTCCCAGGCTGCCAGATCGGACACACTCTCGGCTCGTTACACGCTTTTAATTCAGTAATTAGCCGTGCTCATGGTCAGTTAATCAGCAGGGAGAGGAAACCAAAGACTCTCTTTACATTCTACACGCTTTCCTGCTAGTAAATATGAATATGCACATGCAGATAGATGCGTCAAGAAAACACACAGTATATACACATAGTTAAAGGGGACATATAATGCTCCTTTAACAAGATGTAATATAAGTCTCTGGTGTCCCCAGAACGTGTGTGTGAAGTTTCAGCTAAAAAATACCCCACAGATCATTTATTATAGCTTGTCAAATTTGCCCCTATTTGGGTGTGAGCAAAACACACCGATTTTGTCTGTCCCTTTAAATGCGAATGAGCTGCTGCTTTCCAGAAGAGGGCAGAGCTTTAACAGCTCGCACTTTGGTTGCTCAACAACAACAAAGCTGGAGAATCTCAAACAGCCATGTGCCGTCATGTTAATCTTTTGTGCAAATCCAGCGTTGAATTGACCCTCATTTGTGAAGCAGTCTGGCGTAAAATGACGACATGGTAACAACACTGTACTACAACAACTCTTCCTCTTCTCTAAAGCAGCCAAACATAGCCTCGCCCCCTTTGTTGCATTTTCTCTGGGGCAGGGTTTCTGTAAATTTTAGGGTTAGTGATGTCACTAACCCGAGAAGAAGCTTGTTGTAGTGCCTACCAGCCATTTGTTGTAGTCCTTAAACAGAGAATTCTTTAAAAGAAATATCTCCCTTTGCACTGAACTTTGGGCACCGTAGCTTTGCAGACATTGTTTATGCTCTAACAGCAACGTTACACACTAACTAAAGTTTAAAAAGTGAAATCATAATCAACCACCCCTTTAACAACCCCTTGTCCACAGATGTTTTGTAGCAATAGATTCTTATATAAGAGAACAACAACATACAGATCACAGGAAAGAGAGTGAGACAGACAGAGAAACAACTGTCGCATCCAACATCTCACAGCCTCCCTATAGCACCACTAATGACAGCAGCAGAGATTAACACCACACATTACATGTGCTCAAGCACAGCACTGCATCACAAAGATACCACCAACACAACAACATAGTGCAGTTCTGTCTAATGATAGTGAACAAAGATGCCTTTATGACTGCAAAAGAGAAAAGACATACACAAACGGACATACTTGAGACCTTGTATTAGTTAGTCAGAGTCGCTGATATCAAAATAACTTCAGAAATCAATCCCATTTCACCCCAAATTTGCCCTGTCACTATTTAATAAATAAATAAATAAATTACACACTACATTTCAGATGTTTGCGGTTGGTATGATTTTTTGGTAACCCTTTATTTAAGGGTTCAATTCTCACTATTAATTAGTTGCTTATATTGGCTTATTACTAATATTTATAAAGCACATATTAATGCCTTATTCTGCATGACCTTATTCTACATCCCTTAATCCTACTCAATACCTATTACCTATTAATAAGCAGTAAATTAGGAGTTTATTGAGACAAAAGTTATAGTGAATATGTGTTCCCCATACTGAAGTCTCTTATGTTCACCAAGTCTGCATTTGTTTGATCAAAAATACAGTAAAAGTAGTAATATTTATTATTATTATCAATGCCGAAAACAATTGTGCTGCTTAATATTTTGTGGAAACAGTGATACATTTGATGAATCAAAACAACTGCGTTTATTATTTAAATTTATTTGTAACATTATAAATGTCCTTACTGTGCCTTTTGATCAATTTAATTCATCCTTGTTGAATAAAAGTATTCATTTCTGAAGTCTCAAAAGCCATCACATACTTTCTAAGTCGACACAGAATGCCACAGCATTAATATGTAAATTTGGCATTTACCCCTCAGAGTTCTCAGGCAAACAGGGAGTCGAGAAAATGTGGCCAGGTTGCAAACAGCTCTCTTGAGTGTAGTACTGATCGAGCTGCTGTTTAACTAAGATCACACCAGCATACACACAAAATTTCATCTCAGAAAACAGGCCAAATGGTCATACAAAAAAGAATTTAGCTAATCTCTGACTCCTGCAACCCTTAGTTAATGGACACATCTGGAAACGTGATAAAGAAAACTTTGTCCTGGAATGTCAGAAAGAGTTCATTCATTATAACTGGGTTTTCTTTCTCATTGTTTGCCATGCATATGTAGCTTAATCAGTTGTAGTTTGATGGGAACACCCTGGCATTTAACTATATCATACACCTTGACATCATGCAGCCAATAAACTGCTGTGGGAGCTGCTTATGAACAAATTATAAAGGTGTGAATCACTATTGGAGTGTTATTTGAAAAGAAATACCACTCTATTCCCATCAAACTACAACTGATGTAGATGAGGGGAAATACATCTTTAAAAAAAAAAAAAACCTTCATGATCCTGTTTATCTGTTAGTTTTAAAGCTTTTTGTAAGTGCCCTCTGAATCACACAGAATTGCAAAAATTCTGTCACAGGAAATATATCTTTAATGCAATGTAAATCACTTTGGAAAAAAAGCATCTGCAAATGCACATGAATGTTACTCAAAGACCAACAAAATTTTCTGGCTGGAGTAATTTGATGCTTGAGTTCAATAAACCTGGTCCAAACCTCTACAGATCTAAAGGTGACATTCATATTCTCTCAAATCGTAAAACTGCTCCTGATAGTTATCGTTGGCTCTGCCTAGATTTCATTTCCTCACAGGATATTGGCTCCACTCCCATAGCTAATGTACAGGAGACAAAGAAACAGAACGAAGAAACACTGGATGACAGGAGCAGATAGAGCAGAGGTAGAGAACAGTAGATGCAGTAGGAAGGAAACCAAACCCATTTTAATTGCAAGCTTAATAAAATATGTTTTTGTGCCGAGGCAATCTGCTACCTAGTCTGTTGGTTGTATTAAAACAAAAGATCTGTGCAGCAAAAAAAAAAAAAAAAAACACAGATTCACAACGCCTCTCAGCCAGAGCGCTACAATTTTAATTAGGGTTCATTTTCCCTGAATCTAATTAGAGGTACGAGAGTTGGGGAAGACATGGCAAGAGGGTACGCAAATGAAAACCGCTTTCTGTGTCATCTTGAATTTAGTCCCTCATTGCAAGAAAAACTGCATAAAAACAGCTAATAACACCTCTTCTTTCCCCTATAAAAGTTGACTACTTTTTTGGGGAGTAGAGCAATATTGTAATGCATTACTTTTAAAAGTAACTTTCCCCAACATGGGTCACTGGTAATGGGATAGTAAACACTGCATTCATCTGCAATTATCTTACAATTCATTACTTGTAGGTTCATACATTTAAAAATAGCTTCAAAGTCACAATGAAAAATAGTCAAAATCTTATACTATATTGCACATAATATGATTTGGGATGCACTAATCTTCATTTAATAATGTTTAGGATAATATGCAAATTAGCTAGTAGCCAACATAAAGGGTTATTTAGGAAATGTGACAAAGTCATGTTGAAAATCGACTTGACAAAAAAATTCAGACAATTGATTGTGTAACAACATTTCAGTTGTTTATTAACATCAGAATGTGACATGATTAATGATGAAAAACACCCAGAGAACAGTTTTAATTGAAACCAAAAGTCCTAAGATGGTATGGCTTTTACCCAAGATGCCACTGGGTTCATAGCGTACAATCTGACAAGAAACAATTGAAAAGAACAGAAGAGAAGAAAAGGTTTTGAGAAGTTAGCCAGAACAAAATTATTTACAACTCTTTTATGTCTTCCATTTCTGCATTTCACTAGATCACAGTGATATATTTATGGTGTGGCCAGCCAAATCTCAAATTTGAAGATTACAAAACTGCTTCTTTACAGCCTTAGGGACAGAATACTTTGAATATGATTTCCTGGGTTGGCATTATATGTATTGTTTTATTACAGATTAAAATTTAAAAAAAAAGTTTTTGTTTTGACAACACTCTAAAAGTAATAAAAACAAAGTTTTATTTATATATATATATATATATATATATATATATATTAGTTTTATGGAACAAAAACATTTTATGAAGCAAATAAATGGCCTAGTGTTGCCCCAACCATGTGTTGTCTGTTACAGGTTTTATACTGTTATGAGAAATGTAAGATTTTTTCTAGTATTATATGAACAAACAGATTTCAAGAGAAAACTGTTTTGTTGAGTTCTGTGTACTTAAATCTTAACTTAAAGCTTAATGTAAATCTTAATGAAATTGAGCTTTTAGAAATTAAATACCTATACAAAGTTGTAGTAAGCTTTATCAACTCAAAAGTGATGAACTACTTTGCTTGTAAATTGAGGCAATCGGTTTCTACAAGTTTTATATGTCAGTAAAAGTCAACTTAATACATTTTACAGTGTTGCACCAGGCTTTAAAGTGCCAGATGCAGTGAAAAGCTGGATTGCAAAGGAGTGCAATTCAAAAAGAGCATAATGCAAATATAATCAGTCCAATAAACAGTAATTTAAGTACAAAACAGCATTTTATGCAGTATAAAGTCAAGAAAAGAGTTCATTAATTCATTTTGTTTCATACACACTGCAGCAGGTCGGAAAGGTTGCCCTCTGTATGCACAGCAGGAAGAACAGAAGACCAACAGTTATGAGAAATTGTACAGGAGCATTTCCAAGAAGCCTGCTGGTGATTAGAAAATGGCCTAATTTGCTACTTTAATGAATTAAGTGAGTGGAGCAGATTTTGGGCCAGTGCTTTAGTGGTAGTGATGCATATATTTGGACAGACTCTTACGGCCAGTACGTGTAAAGCCAGTCAAGGCTGTCCAAGCAAACTTGTGCAATCAGACAAAGTGGCTTGAACACACAGAGCCAACCCAGACTCAAGCCAAAAATGACCACTCCCTGAGACCAGAACAAAACCATCACGATCCACTGAGTCTACAAGCCCATGCCTTTACTTGAGCTGCAAAACACTATAAAAACATAGTGCAGCAGAGAGGCGCCAGGTGGAATTGATAGTTGCCAGTCTATTGTAGTAAACAATGTGGGAGGAATTTGCTAAGAATGAGCACAATTTCTCACTTCCTATCATCCTTTCTCTAACCCTCCCTTGACTCCACAACCTCCTTGTCTAAGGTACTGTAAAAGATTCATAAAATAACAGACACCATCTGGCCCGCTGGCATTCGACTGCTTTTTATGAGGATTTAATGATGGCTAAATATTACTGTCAGCACTGAAAGGAACACTTTAAATCATTCAGTGATATTCCTCGTAAAAGTCTCCCATTCAAAAACCCACATTAGCCAAAGTTGCCAAAGGCCGTAGTAAACCTATATTGTGTGAACCGCTCTCCACTGGGACAATGTAAGCCATAGAAAATATCAAACAACAGTCGTAAAATTCACTGTTGGCTTGCAAGGAATGGCTGAAATAAGTTGTGTATGTTAATTGGTGTTTAATATTTCAAGGTAAGTGCAATGTAAAGCACAACACACACTCTTTTTCTCCGTATCGGCCCATAATAAATGATTATTTAAAGTGTCGTCAAAGTTTACAGTGCCTGACTCTGCAGAAGAAAGTTTTGTGAACTCGCAAAGTCTACAAGCAAAAAACATTCTGTAAGTTTTTTTAAAGCTCTGTGACAGCACCACTCAGTGAATGAAGAAATGAATGTGTACCACCAGATACCCTCAGACAGATGCCTATGGCCAGACATTATACCAAAGAGGTCAAAGGTTTCAGAAGCAATCCATCACAGAGGTCTTGCCTTGAGAAAGGTCATACTGAGGATATCTGTAAACCTACGTTAACAGCCCTCAGCTGCGTGTGTGCTTACAGATTTACAAATGATCTGCATGACTGGAGCAACACGCACTCACAAGCCCTGTTCCAAAACCTAGCAAGCCGCCTTGCTGTCCTGTATGCAGCCGACATTGGCAGCTGCATTCTAAAGCTCGGGCTGTGCACATACTGTGCTGACACAAAAAAAACTAAATATACTTTATATGTTTTTATGTGTCAGCATAGTATGTGCACAGCCCGATATTTCAAACCATGCACACTCTGCTCGCACATACGCCTTGAATTTTTTTGCGCCAATTAGTTGCTCAACAAGGTGGTAACACTGAAGAAATTGAAGAGACAGAACAAAAAACAGCATCAAACTACTGGAGATGGCACCAACAATATAAATCCGTGTTGGCAAGCTCCTGTGTGAGGGGGTTAAAGGGTTAGTTCACCAAAAAATGAAAATAATATCATTTATTACTCACCCTCATGTCGCTCTACACCCATAAGACCTTTGTTCATCTTCGGAACACAAATTAAGATATTTTTGATGAAAAATCTTTTGTTTCGAATCAGTGGTTTGGATCGCATGTCAAACTGCTGAAATCACGTGACTTTGGCGCTCCAAACCACTGATTCGAAACAAAAGATTCGAAGCAGTGTTTTGAAATCTGCCATCACTAGATATTGTTGAATCAAGTCATTATTTTGTTTTTTTTTTGGTGCACAAAAAGTATTCTCGTCGCTTTATAATATTAAGGTTGAACCACTGTACTCACATGAACTCTTTTAAAAAAGTTTTAGTACCTTTCTGGGCACTGAAAGTGTAAATTAACTTGCTGTGAATGGAGGCCTCACTGAGCCATTGGATTTCATCAAAGATATCTTCATTTGTGTTCCGAAGATGAACAAAGGTTTTACGGGTGTGGAACGACATGAAGGTGAGTAATAAATGACATTATTTTCATTTTTGGGTGAACTAACCCTTTAAGAGTCTGATTTAACTCTTTCCCAGCCATTATGATTCAATACTTCCCCGCCATTGTGTTTATCTGGTTTTCCATGTTTTCACTTTTATACGGTAGGGGGTGCTGTTACGCATCTTCTGAAAGAGTACAGCATCTCTGGATCCAAAAACAAGTAAAGAAGATGGTCTGCGTAAACCAGAAGGAGCAGACAGAAGATTGCTTACGCACAATTAAGCTAACGTGATCATCAAACATTCAACAGCATATATATCAGAACTGCCTGATGTTACCATTGAAATATCAAATCCACAAAGAGGTACACAACTGTGCAAGCTTTGGGGGTGTTGACGGATTCGATCTACTCCATGTATGTTTTGATCATCATTCTGAATCTCATCTGGACAAAGCTTATTTTCTCAGCTTTTTGTTTGAAATGTTTTTTATGAAACTTATGTTGATAAAAAAATAAATAAATAAATTTAAAAAAAGAACAAATGAAGGTGGAATAAATTGTTTTTCTCTGTTCCTCCATTTGATACATTGATTGTTTACATATTCATACAACAAAATATTGCGGGGACCATGAATTTTTTGTGAATATGATAAAAAAAAATAAAATAAAAAAAAATGTATGAAGACATTTTTATCACTCATAACTTCTGGAGAGAAATAGCTGGTCAGATCTGCACTGGAAAGTCTCATTTTTATCCAATGTCTGCATTGTGTTCATGCACACAATCAAATGGAGTATACTTTGAAAGGCTACAAGTTTGACTCTAAGCATACACCAAACATTTGCGTCAAAACTGAAGTATACTTTGGGCTTAAGGCAATATCCTAACTGAGAAATAACCTTATAAGCAACAGTTTTGGAACACTCTACAAAGGCAGCAACTCAAATAACAAACTTGAGACTTGGCTTACCATTGATTTCAATTGAGTTTGTTATAGCATGTTGCTAAGCTAACAACGTGGTACTCTAATAAGCAGAAAAAAAAAACCTCCCTTTATAATTATATTAAACTCTATCAATACCTTTCTGTAGATGAATTAAAATAATTACATTTATCTGTAAAAGCACGTTCAGTTTTATCTGAAACAAAAGAATGTGAATCTAGCAATGTTTTATCACATTGGTTGTTGTACGGCAGTTCGAAAATGAAATATCACCTTTGCATTACCTTACCCTAAACCTAACCTAAACGATAGTGTAACAAAAGCAAACATGAGACAAAACCACATTTCCTGAAGTAACCATACCAATTCAGTTTGCTTCAACAAGTCTTTGAGCTCTTGTATTGTGATTCTTGTATCAGGCTACCAACTTACCAAGAAAAGCTGCAGTGAATTGTATGTATATGTATATTTTTGGAGTTTTGCAAAAATGTAAGTAGAGGCAAGTTTTTCCAATGAGCCTAGGTTGCCATTTAGGTTTCCAAAAAAGCGACATAATTGACGTTTTGTTTGCTTTGTACACCATCTTGTCATTTTTTTCCTGATCAACACAGTTCATTTTGGGATTGACTTTAGATTTGACCAATAAAAGAATCTTAGAATTATACCATTTGAACAGGTTTTGAATTTTGAGCATATGATGCCTTAAAATGCTGCCTACCTAGAGTTTACTAGGTTTTGGAACAGAGCCACAGACACTTACTTTCAAAAAGTGAAAAGTGAGAGCACTGACGAGGTGGTATGAAGACTATTTAAAGGTTCTGCACTGGGAGGTCTTCCATAAGGTTACCACCAAAGATTTGATTACAGACACCACACATGCAGTCACTGCATCCTGTATGTGTCTCGCTTGCATATGTCGGCAATATTCTGGGAAATTCCATTATGACTCAACTGTGCATTCCAGTAGATCTCCACTGGCTTATCAGCTTTCTGTAATGAACTGTCAGTAATATCACACTGCAGCAGCTTGAACAAAACAATTTACAGTAACTGTACCGCTGAGTGTGCATGCATTCTGTATCTCATAATACGTCACTGGATCCATGCATACTCAAGAGTCATAAATCATAATGTATATGGTTAATGAAACCAAAGTGTGCTGGCAGCATATGTTATAAAGCATTAAGTGCAAAAATGTCCAAACATAGGCACTATTATTATTTTTCCAAAGATCTCAACTGGGAATTTGACAAGAATTATTTTTGTAATTCCACACTTCACCTTTAAGGAAATACTAGTGCAATCAGAGAAGGAAGGTCACAGGTGGTCCATACCTATGTCATAGGAGAGGAAGTCAGAGGAGAAACATTTGGCCCCGTTACTGAGCGAGGTGTCATTATGAGTGTTTCCCCCGAACACCAGCAGAACTCCACTGATCAGCACAGCGGAGTGGAGGTATCTTGCCAGGCCACTTTCCTTCAGAATAAACCTGTGAAAAGGCAAACACACATCTCATTGGCTATTGTAATGCAGCGTGTGCATGAGAGTTTAGCTTATGGGATGGAACAGTTGGTCTGAAGGTCACTCTCCACAGGCTAGGTCAGATACGCAGACGGACGCCATCAGTAATATGGCACCACAGAGACATCTACCCACGCACAGAAACACACACATGTATGCATAAGCGCGCTTGTGCACGCACAATCACAAAATCACATGTGACACATGAAGAACCATTTGGTATTTACATTGATTTAAGTCTCACAAGCCTTAAGTGCAAAATAACACAGTAACAGTTGGATTCGAGTCGAACATGATGTAATAATTACATTACAGAGAATTACAGAGATTCAGAATATTTCAGTGACTGTTTTTGATTCACTAAAAAGAACCATTCATTCAGTAATCACACTGTACTGAATCATTTGTTCAGGAATCAGACTACACTGGCAATGCTAAATGTTTTTGGTCCTCTAAAAAGAGCCAGCTCCTAAGAGTTGTTCAATCGTGTATCAGACTACATGGGCCAAACTGTATGATTCTGATTCATTAAAAAGACCCTGTTTATTTGATTAATTCGTTCAGACTACTTTGGATATGTTCATGAATATTTTAGTATGATGTTCTGTCCACATGGGTTGACTAAAGCACATTTGAGATTATTTATTTATCTATTTATTTATTTTATTTGGGGGCGAGGGGGTGGGGGGGGTGGGGGGCTCCCACAAATTCACAAAAATATACAATAAACATCTATAAAACACTTTCATAATAACACATTCGAGAAATTAGTTCACTAGCAACTCATTTTTTAACTTTCCTTCACAACTGACTTTTCTCTTCCTTTCTCTTTTTAAATTCTCCCCTAAATTTTTAACTTCAAAAAGACACAGTGGGTTCCTAAAATCTTTCACCACTTCTCCCCTTTGCTTTCCATCCCATCTGTTATCTGTGCTTCGACCTCATTGTTATTGTGTCTGCGAGGATAAGCACTCTGTGTCACTCTGCATCCACTCAGCACTCCTCTCTACACTCTGTCAAACACCCCAAGCCCTGTAAGCAAAGCGTTGTTTGATGCATTGTGCAGCTCCTTTCACTTGCTTTGCCAATCAAAAGCCAGAGAGTGATGAACGCGCAGTGTATGCATGAGCAAGAGATCCTCGCATTTAAGAGGCAAGAGAGCTTTTAGAGACAGGTTTCACCGTTAGGCCAAGCAAAAAGACAGTAAATATAAAGGCAAAGAAAAAAAAAAAACTGGGCATGTGTCTCGCTTTTTAATGTCTTCCATCTGCAAGCACAGAAGACTGACGTTCGAGGGGAAACGGATACAAAAGCTTTCTTTGTGCAGCCGACAACTTTTAAGTGAACCGTCTTTGAGTGCGAAAAGGAACGAATGCGAGAAAGAAACCTCAAATTAACTTCTACTGCTACTTTGTGCTTTGTCTACGCTTCAAGAAGCTTTCCCTAGCATTCATAAAAGCATTGGTGGTACCTCTAAGTTCAATTGTAGGCCAATGCAATGTTCATAATAAAAACTATTTCATAACATTTCTAAGATAGGTTTTTAGTTAAAGTCCCCCTGAAATCAAAATTTAAGTTTTTTAGCTTCTAGTATGAATATGTTAGCCTTAAGGTCATGAATAAGCTGGTGTGTTCCAAAACAATGGCAAAATTCGCATTTAGGAGACTTACAGTCTCTCACTTCTGCTAAAATGGATCACGGATTTTCAGGAATCAGAGCAGACTTCTATCAAATCTTCTGTCCAATCAAATGCTCTCTAGAATCTAAAGTCCCGTCCCCTCCTACAATATAAACAGACACTGAAGCTGCGGCTGAAATTGGCCATTTATTCACACATTTACTAGTTTCTATATGGTGAATGTCACATAGTGCACTGTATAGAGGACGGAGAACAATTCAGACTGTGTAAATATGCTTTCCATTGACGCGAATGAAGTCCGTTTTCGTGTTTCACGTGAACCGACGCAGCGTGAGCACAGTCTGCTCCGGTCCAGAAACACGAGAGCACAGAGTGGATAATATGTGCGAGTCGGAGAAGAACACAAAACGTATCGGACCCATTTGAATTCTGCACTGAATGCTGCGTTATAAAGCTATATAGAGAAGATTAGGAGGAGAAACTGTTAGAGATTAGAAGGAAACTAAAGCTTTATCGAGATCAATGGCTCTGGCCGAACTAATAAACGAAGCGCTATTGGCTATTTTTTAAAAAGGGGCGGAGCTGTTCGATTTGTCCCGCCCTGTCTTCCTGTTTCAGTTGAAATTACGTCAACACACTGAATAATGCTACGCATTCCAAGACACTTCAGTGGGCCTTTAAAGGGTAAAGAGTGTAATTTCAGTACAACTTGTAACACCAAAAGCGAATACTATATTAGTTGTTCTAGTTGTTCTCCCAACCTTTTCAAGATGATATTTAGGTGTTTTTACTTTACGGCCATCTGCAAATTATTTATTGATTTTGTTAACCAAACCGATTTTGTTTCCAACATTCTTCTAAATATCTTATTTTGTGTTCCACAGAAGAAAGTTATACAGGTTTGGAACAACATCATGGCAAAATTAAGAATTTTCTATCCTTTTAAAGGAATAGTTCACTCAAAAATGAAAAATCTGTCATCATTTACTCACCCTCAAGTTGTTCCAAACCTGTATACATTTCTTTATTCTGCTGTACACAAACAAAGATATTTGGAAGAATATTTGTAACCAGGCAGATCTCGCCCCCCATTGACTACTACAGTATTTTTTTTCCTACTATGGTAGTCAATGGGGGGCGAGATCTGCTTGGTTACAAACATTCTTCCAAATATCCCTTTGAGCTGTTTTTTTTTTTTTTTTTTCAGCAGGGTTATTACAGAAAGATGTGTAAAAACGCATGTGGCATGTTGGATTCATTCCTCTTGGACTAAACCTCCAAAGAACTCAGTCTGGCAACAACAACCTGGCATCATTTATAGTGTCACTACCAGCTTATTTGTAAATACTGTCATATTTCACACATGTCAGGAAGTCTTGGTCAGCACACTTCCTGGCTTAGAGAAGATGTGATTCCTGCTCACATTTGTGCTAAGGATCTGATTTGTGTGTGGATGAAAAGTATCTGATGTTTTTTTGAGAGGGCAGAGACTGAAATGGTTAGTCACAGTCACACAACGATACACAGACACACACACTTTCATAGTTAAAGAGTATAACATGTACACAGTGTGGATACTCACCAGGTGTGTGTGTGGACCTGATAGCGGTATAAATGATCCACTAGGCCATATTTGTTGGCAAGGAGGGCTTTGTATCCTCCGTGGACATATATGGAATGTGAGGAGCTGTCATAAACGCTGCTGTGGCCATATCCTCCCTGCACCAGTGCCCCATTCGTCTCTGCCGCCGACCAGGAGTTAGTGCCTGACATAGAGTTAGACTTTACTCTCAGAAAATCAAAAGTGCATGTCACATGTTCATTCAAAAATTATAAAAGAATTACTGACCCCAAACTTTTGAAAGGTAGTGTTTCTAGTATCACTCATTTGTATTATACAAACAATGCAGGGTAACGTGAGAGAGTAAAAAAAAGTTTTAGTACAGAAGTTTTACAATAGCAAATGTCCAAAAGCAATATTAAAGAATTATTATTATATTATATTACATTATATGATATGATGTTTCAAATGCCACAAAATTTGAAACAGAATTTTGAAGGGCCACTCAAACATCTTACATTGAAGACAATTAAAACCACTCAAAGCAAGATTGTTGGCATATAGTGAGGGGCAGAGAAACTATGTATGGGGGGAATAGAAATGTCAGTGAACAAATAAAAATCTAAATCAGAGTGGAAAGAAATAAAACAGAAACAATGACAGGAAGCTCAAGCGCAGCCACGGAAGACCACAAGTCAGCACAAACATGAGTCATGTGAGCATTGGTGGTTCAGTGGTAGAATTCTCGCCTGCCACGCGGGAGGCCCGGGTTCGATTCCCGGCCAATGCAACAATGTTTTTGTATTTGCAACGCAACATGTCACATTTAAATGTGATAGAAAATGAGAACTAAACATTAAATATATAAAGCACAGTTAAACATTTAAAAAAAAAATTTATTCTAACATGTTGACATCAAGACCGTGGTTAGTTGCTCTCTGGTAGAACATCTGTGATCAATTACACATCACTAAGTGTTACAGAGACAGAGGATACTATGCTTAAGCATTCTTTGACTTTCATTAATATCCTGGCTTGTTACATCACTGCATTTATAACTATCTCAAGTTTAAGAAAGCTTCTCTTAAAATATTGCATCACTCTAATTTCGCCAAGTTCACAGATGCGCAGTGGGGTGCGATTTCCATCATTTTCAACAGCTCTAATAAGCTCATGTATTCATTTAGAGAGAACGAATGGAGAAAAAGCGAGAGGGGGAAAGGTAGAGCATGAGAAAGAGAGATTCAAGTGGAGTCTCAACACAGCTCAGACACATTAATCATTGTTCAATCCCAGACAGTGCAGTTCAGGTACCACCACTTCTTAATGACCTAAAGCATGAGTGTGCGTTTGAGTGGGTGTGTGTTTGTGACAGAGAGTGGAGCGAGTTGAGTAAAAAATACCAGCGAAAGAAAAGAACCTTCACTTTAATGAGTCTGGCCATGTCAACTCACCATTTCATCACTAAAGTGCTGTGCTAATAACATGTTATAATACACTGCCATCTGCTGGAAGCTAGAGGAACTGTCTGCATTTGTCAGATTGACATCAACACAACCTCATCTTAAGACAGACCCTGTCATGAAACTACACACTTACGGTGCATTCAAATCACTTTGATCAAAGTTACATAAAATTCAACAAGATTTTTAACTCTACATCTACAAATTGACAAATAAAGCATGCGCATCAGGTGTGTTTTTGTTTTATGTTTTTATTTTTCAACTCAAACTCTTGGCTTAAAGAAAATCCAAAGTTTCTCACTCATTATTATGAATTTGTGGTGATGTTAATGTGCATTCAACTTGTAAATACGATCTTTCTGACATGACTTGAATGCACCATCAGCTCATGTGAGTAATATTTCTCTCAATAACAGGTATATATTGGCACTTACGAATGTTGTACTCCTGGACGTGGCTGAGGTAGCTATAAATGGGTGAATAGCCAAAAAGCACCACCATGATGGGCTCTCCATTTCTATTGTCCACTATATGAGCAGTATGTCCCTCCACGGCGAAGTGTTGGGCCTGCAGCCCAGGACTGGGCGGCCTGAGGGACCAAGAACGGCTACGTGTATCAAACAGCCACAGTTCGTCTGTTATGTCCCCAGAGCCTGCCTCAAGCTTCCCACCAAACATGTAGATATCATCCTGAAAAGAGCAGAGAAGAGAAATTAAGACATTATGAGTTCCTGTGCAACTATTTGTGACATTAAATCACTTCAGGCTGAGCAAAAGTTGAACACCAATTTCCCAGGATCACAGGAGCACATATTCTCCTGTGTAAACAGTCAATCAATACACTGCATCTAAAAAGGACTCCATGGAGAACAGACTCAAGCCTAGTGACACTGCTGCATCTCTTTAACTAACATAAACATGACTCAGACTTGAGTATACGACTACTGAAAACTACTCTCTTTACTATTGCTATTACTATTTACTACTGTGATTATGAGCTGATTAGTCAAACAGACTAATCTCCTAACCCTCAATTATAACTTTGATTTGCTTTGACCGGACAAAAGTGTGATGTCAGTAAGACCATTTCCACAAAAATATTAATCAGAACAACTGTTTTCAATATTGATAATAATAAGAAATGTTTCTTAAGCAGCGAATCAGCATATTATAATGATTTCTGAAGGATCATGTGACACTGAAAACTGGAATATTTGAATATACTTTAAATATTTAAAACATAATAGAAAACTGTTATTTTGAATAATAAATTGTAATAATATTACACAGTATTACGGTACTTCTGATCAAATAAATGCAGCCTGGGCTTAAAAATCATATATTATATTATATATACAGTGTTTAAGAAATTTATTAGACCACTAACAGTATTGGTGATTACCAAAATCATTTTTTATGTTTCTGTAATGGTTAATCCACACTATGTGCAAGCTCTTTAATCACAGTAGTGTTTCTAATGCTAAAATATAATTATTGTTGGGATTTAATGGATTCGAAGATAGGTCACACATAAGTTTAATTAAAAGCAAGTCTTTGGGAACAACTACAAACTATTTGGAAGTCAATAACAACAGAGACTGTGGAAAAGTACATAAAAACAATGCCAGCAAGAATGCAAGCTGTTGTCAAGGCCAATGGAGGCCATACACATTTTTTTTGTTTGTTTTTTTTTGTTTTTTTGTTTGTTTTTTGTTATTATGTGTGAATAAAGACTATTTAGTTGTTTCAGTTTGTAATTTTCCTAATAAATGACAATAACATTTTTTAGTTGTCATGTGTATAAATGCGTCCTGTGTTTTGTATTCAGTTGATATTCAAAGGCAATGGTTGGCCTAAAGACAATCAGAATGGAAAAGAAGAATTTGAGGATATCCACACATTTATTTGGTTCAGATAAAAGTGCAGAAAGTCACTTAATGATTAATGAAACAGTAAAAGCGAAAGACCATCTCATTATGTTGACTGAACTCTCACATTCACGACACACACACACACACACACACAAGCATTCACTTCTAATCCTCTATAAATGCACATTCACTGGCCTGCTACTGCATTCCTATCATCAAAGTGCATTCAGCAGTTTATGACGAATAAAGACGTCTGCCAGACGATAGCTTAGTGAAATACAGTCATGTGTATTTTGGATAGAACAATGATTTTAATTTGTCCATTTGCCAGGGACCTTTTGCCACAATGAAGTCAGCTAATTTAAAAAAATAATATTCACCTTGAATGAGAGAGAAAGTTTATGTTTATATGTGTGATGAAAAAGGGTGAGGTCTTGGTGTCCATTAAACTGCTGCACAGTTATATTCGCTGCTATTTAATGCTGGTTTAAAAATAGCCCAGTGAAGCCTTTTTACACTGTGGACTGAGAGAAAGCTCCTGCTTATTTCGTTCAGACTCAGTGAGCGTATCTTTAAAACCATTAACAGAATAAGCATTCTTATGAATCTGCAGACATTATCACAGGCTCTGGTGGAGAAAACAAACACCCTGCAGTGGAAAATTCATTGGAAAGAATGGCGATTCACATGAATGTGTTTTCAGCATAAATTTTCACAACAATAGACAAAACTTTTTTTGAAAGTTCCATTTTTAGGATGAAAACCATGTGTACTTGATCAAATGCATTAACTGTGCTAAATTATGTTTTTAACTGTGTTAGAAAAAAAAAAAAAAAAACTTCCTCTTTCCAATTCTTACTGCACTTTTTCTAATGCTCTTTTATGTCTTTCATTCTACCTGTTAAACAGACAGGCTGTCATAAAAGTTGTCAAGCAAATTAAGCATTAATTTTATCGTTACAATAAAGTCCTACATTTTTGTTTTGTCTGGACTGACAAAAAGAAAAGGGATGTTGCATTGGCCGGGAATCGAACCCGGGCCTCCCGCGTGGCAGGCGAGAATTCTACCACTGAACCACCAATGCATACATAGAAGTGTGGAATGTGCTCCTGTGGTCATGTGGGGCTTATGCACACGTGGCTTTTTAAACCAATGCAGTGAGAGCAAGTCAGTAAGGACACAGAGTTGAGAAACTGTTTATATAAAATTTCAAAGAAAAAAGAGGGTAGGGTGGTGTGGTGTGGTGTGGTGTGGTTGGTGGGTGTGTGTCACATGACTACGGGACCTCCCAAGACTGTGTCATGTGAGCATTGGTGGTTCAGTGGTAGAATTCTCGCCTGCCACGCGGGAGGCCCGGGTTCGATTCCCGGCCAATGCAACGTTCCTTTTCTTTTTGTCAGTCCTGTCCAGTCTTTTGATAGCCCTGATAAGAAAACTTCTGTTATCATAACATTTAAATTAACACTTGGCTTACTTTACAACTGTTGTCATTTTTATGACTGCCTGCCTCCTTAACAAGCAGAATGAAGGCAGTGAAGGAACAATGGAAAAGGTTAAGTAAAATTTGGAAAGAGGAAGTTGTTGTTTTGTTTTTTTTACACAGTTAAAAACATAATTTAACAGTTAAGCATGGGTACTTTGTCAAATGCCTTAACACACACATAAAAGTACTGCTTGTCAGTAAGTAATTAAAAATGTAATGCTAATCTAAGATGTTTCTATCACTCTCATTAATCTGCTCAACCATGATCTCAAATCACCCTGATGCTTACCCTGCTCTGACCTCTCCTACAAAAGAAAGCATGACACCCAGGAAAAAGAGGGCATACAAGAAATAAAGAGACCATTAATCATTTAACACCCTCTTTTAGATAGCACTGAGCCATAAACTGTCCAGCTTTTTAATGTAATGATTACCACAATACTTGACAATTATTAAAATGATTTCTGAATAAAAAAAACTAGTGGGCGCTGTTGCTACAGAAATATTTAAATATCCAAAAAAAAAAACCATGCAACTCAGTGCAACAAGTAGCTTAACACTTTGTGCTTCTAGCATTATGGACAACAATGACGGAGGTCATGTCTTTTCATTTGTAAATCAATGGTTCTGCATATCAATGGCAAACAATTAAATGACTCACTAAGGCATTGTTATACAAAGTATAGAGACTAGCAGTGTGTTTACCTCGTGAAGAGCCAGAGAGTGTCCATAGCGCTGCAGAGGGCCACCATTGATTGGAACCACATCCCATGTGCTGCTCTCTAGATTATAGCTGCAAAACAGACAAAGAAGTGTAAGGAAAGGAAGAAGAAAGAGAAAGTGTTGCACACTCATTGCAAGCTAATACAAGTGGATAAGGTAATGTATACACTACCGATTTTGAAAGAAGTTTCTTTTGCAGAAACTTAAGAAGAAATCATGTTTATCAAGGTATATGGTATTAAAAAAAAAGTATATTGTTAAATATTATTAGTATTACAATTGAATTTGTTCCTATTTGAAAATGTTTTAAAATGTAACATATTCCTGTGGTGGCAAAGCTGAATTTAGCATCATTACTCCAGTCTTCAGTGTCACATGATCCTTTAGAAATCATGCTAACATCTTGATTTGGTGCTCAAGGAACATTTCTTATTATTATCATCATTGTTGAAAACAGTTCTGCTGCTTAATAGTTTTGTGAAACTTCAGGATTCTTTGATGGATAGAAAGCTCAAAAGAACAGCAATTATTCTAAATATAACTTTTTTAAGGGTCAAAGCAAGGTAATCATCCCAAGGTGGTTGGGATGTAATATAAAACTCTAAATGTTCAAAATGGCTTTGAAGATGACATCACAAAATTAAACATAAGTGTGCATGTATGATTCTTCTAGACATAAGTGATCTTTATAAAGTGAAGTACAAAATATTGGCTGATGATATCACCAAACAGCAGAACTTACTTTATAACCATCTGAAAGGAGCTGTAGTTAAAGGTAAACCCCCCAATCACCCACATCAGCTTCCCATGAACCACTGCTTTATGAGAAGCCCGGCCTAGTGACTGTCCATCAGGCTTCACATTAGGCAGAAACCAGTGCGGTTCAGCCGAAGGAAATTTTAAAGAGCAATCTGGACCTGAAATGAGAAAGAAACAAGACAAAATAATATGCTGAATAAATGGTTATAAAAATTGTAATAATAAAAAGTAGCAGTAAAAAAAAAATAAACATCGAGGTAAAAATTTGTTGTTACAAAACTATGAATTACTGCAAAAAAGCAACCAGACTGTAGCAGGACAGATCCAAAAATGATCCAACAATGCCACCTAGTGGTTAGTAAAAACATCTCTCTAAATGAAAAACAAGTGTAAGTTCACGTCAAGCTTTGCTGGGTCAGACTCTTTTCCAGTGATCTCCATCATAAAGACATTAAAACAACAACATATCATATTAGAATCTCAATAACATTCCACCAAAAAGATGTCATTTCTTTTCAAAATCAAAACTTTGTCATATCTGGGCGTGCCCTACATAGAAGCTGAGAATGCTCTGGATACCCAAGCCATTCGTGGACTGGCTAATTAATATTAACACTATAAATTACTATAAATTCCATTGTTTGAGGTGTACCATAAAGCTTACATGATAAAATGTTGGTAATACTAATACGTTTGTAACTGTCCGTCATTTATTTATTTGCCAAACGACGGTAACTTTCCATAACCATGAATAATTTTCCATGACCATTTTAAGTTAATCCATGTTCCAGAGGATTAAGTTAACTCAATTAAATATTTCAATTTTCCACATCCACCCGAAACCGTTTACCTTAAGGAGTTAGAAGTACCATAACTACTGTACTGTCCTCGCTTAAGACATCAGTCAGACAGCGGGAATGGAAGGGAGATCGAGCGGGAATTTCCGCTTGCTATTTGGGGAATGAACCCAGCGCTATGATTGGCCGAACTCTTCTTCTTTTGTTGCTTGATTTGAGTACTGCGCGTGCACAGAGGCATCACCAAGGCTGTGTCCGAAAAATGCTGCCTTCGGAGGACACATATCAAGGTAGGAAGGCATCAGGCACGTCCGAATCCAACGTTAGCTTCACTTCCTGTTTCATGAGATACCTTCATTAGGGCTGCGTTCCACTCCACTTTTAGACACCCACTCGCGAACTTCCCTAAGCACTTCCCCTCGGAGGAATCCCTGCCGCCATTTTCAAGTGCGTTCCACTTAATGAAGTGGACAAGGGAAGTTTATATGGACCATAGACTGTAAAACGTCACCCGATTTCTGAAGAGCATTTTTGAAGCGAAAATGAGGCCGATGTCCAACTTAGCTGCGCGTCACCGCACGTCACTCCCGGATAACTGAAAATGGGCCAAAGAGGCGGGACGTGGTTGGAACTGAGGCGACTGCTTGCTGAAACCACGCCCGCCTAGCGCGACATGATCATGTTAGCAGGCTAAATAAGATATCTATCGATCTTAGACACTATCTAAAATATTAATATTCTAATGATATAACTTGTTATATGTATTAGTTAATAAAGATAACAAGATATATCATTAGAAAGTTCTAAAGGTGTACTGTCAATCTACAGGTCTGATGCTCCAGCATCAGTAACGTTCATTGTAATTTGTGTCATGTGTGCAAATAACAACACGCAAAATCAAATGGGACTTCATACCTTTATAATGAAATAGCGATCGCGAGATGAATCCAATCCGTGGCACTTGGGTAAAATGTCCATGAGTGTCCATTGAAAAACAAAAAAACAGTACTTTTTGTCCACAAAAGCGTTAAATCCATGAATTATTGATATATTATCCATTGTTTGCATCACATTTCTTCTGAAATATCTGTTCTCCATCATCGTTCTTCAAGATATTTTGCAACCTGAGCAGAGTTTATGTTGTAAAACTGTATATCGTATACATTACTGTCACAAAATGAGCCCGCGTCCAAAGAATAATTTTTCAAAATGCAGCAGTTTTACTTATATTATCCAAGCAGTGCTGTCGGAGTTTTATATCCTTCTGCCATTGTCACTGTAGTAAATCTCACGAACAAACTTTTAGCCAATGCCACGATCCAACAACGTGTGTTCTGTTTATCTTCCGCATGCAAGCACATCTATCTGTCTCGAGTCTCGATCATTAACGCAGCAAGCCGCCCATATTATTTTATAATTGTATAAAATAATCCCAAACAATAATCAGAGATGCCAAATTCAGCGGCTGGAATTAGCTGAGGTAAAGTGACGGCTCACAGACAGCCGCGGCAATTCACCTGTCACTCAAGTGACCACGCCCTTAATAATGCAGAACTTTAAGGCTTAATATAATTTAAACGGATGAGTTATAAAAAAATTCCCCCCCCCCCCCCCTCAGAGTTGTCATGAAGGGCAAAATTAGCAGTATAGACCAAAACCACAATTTGATCCAGGCTGTAAACATGTTTTATTCTGCTGTAAATTTGGCCATTTTAACATGGGGGTCAATGAGATTCTGCTCTCTTTTGGAGCCTGTCTCTAGTGGCCAGTCGATGAATTGCAGTTCAAGTCACTTCCGTATTGGCTTCAAGAGAAACTCAGGGAGGTTGCCTCTTGGATATGGACAGACCCTCACTCCCTTGATTTTGACCGAGGGAGCGAGTCTACTTCATATGTACACTTCAGGCAGCTCCATATACCACAACGCAACACGATTGTGACGTCACCGCATATCGCAATTAATTTACACCATCACAAACAACTTTATGATATATTATTATTCTTTTTTTAATATTCAAAACAACACAAACACACCTATATAGATATAGAAATGTTGCATTAAACAATTTTGTAAGGGAAAAAAATAAATAATAAATCAACTCCATAGCGGATTTTCAAATGATCAAGGGCTTAAGACGTTCCAATCAGAAATCAACGGGTGACATCACGGACACTACGTCCATATTTTTTACAGTCTATGGTTCCAATAGGGGTTATGAGCAATCTAACTTCCATATTCTGTAAAACATATCAGATCGCTTCCGGTTTAGGTCTTTTATATGTGCTTCATGAAAAAATTTGGTGTTTTATTGCGTTAGCGAGGGAAGGGCATAAAAAGACGAACTGGAACGCCGCCCTGATCGATTTTTGAAGGCAGCATAGATGTATCCTTCGCTGCCTTTGATATCCCAAAATCCTGTGCATTCCATTCTGTGATAGTTGAGCTAGAAAAATAAAGATGGTGTCCGAAAGTTGCGTTTGCTCGGTCAGTCTGTGTGTAAATGTACATTTTTGACCAACATTTTCAATGTTTGATGTCATTTCTAGCGAGAAATTACTACTGTAGTAATTAAATATTTGTTTATTTCTCACCAACGCTCGCGCTATTTTGTTGTAGATCATTAAACTGTTACGCTGCCTCAGAAGTCTGTCTGAAATCAATTGTGAGGTGCCTTCATGCACAAACGCTGCCTTACAAGTCATTGCCTAATAAGGCAGCGTGGCAACAAGTCAGCTGCAGCCCAGGTTTTTGTGTAGTTTAGAGTGACAAATCCGACCAGCGTACTTTGAGGTCAAAATACGTATCCGCTACGCAAAATGCATACAAGTTGGCTGGTCTGGATTCATTATGATTTTGTTACTAATATATTTGTTTAGGTGACTGGAATATTCCATGTATATGCCATCATGGAGTTCTGGAACTCTAAAATTTTAAAGAAAAATGCACAAATGTACACAACCGTTCAAAAGTTTGGGGTCGGTTATATTTTAAATGTTTTTGAAAGAAGTTGTGCTCACCAATTTATTTGATCAAAAATACAGTAAAAAAAAAAGTAATACTGTGAAAATGTTACAGTCTAAAATAACTGTTAATTTATTTCAAAAGTGTATAAATACAGTACTATCATAAAGACATCTGAACAATTACTGGCAACTCACCTTGCCAGCTGTCATTGCAGACGCAGAGCTTTTCTCCGGTGAGGTCACAGTATCCACGGTCAGGACTGCCACAGTCATCCCAACAGTAGGGAATATCACAGGCCTCACCTTTCCAGTAACGCTCACACTCGCAGTAAACACTGCTAGAGATGGAGTTGCCCGTAGTACACCTTCCATGACCTGAACAGTTATTAGGACAGGAGTTTATCCTGAAAAACACAGCAGGGAGAGAGTGATCAGGACAATAAAAAATTATATTTAAAATAAAAAAAAAAATCTGAAAGCATTGTCACTGTGTAACGATACTCACGAATAAAAGATGTTGAATCCTGTAAGATTGTAGGCAGCATCACTGAAAAAGTGCAACAATGCGTACCCAGATGTGGTTACCACCTCTGGAATGGTTTCATTTCCTTTTGTTTCTGGGACAACCAGGCCACTGGATATGCAAGAGTATGACACACAAATCAGAGAAAAAAACTTCCTTCCTTTGTGTTCACATGTTCCACTCAGCATGAGGACAGCTGCTGCTAATCAGACAGCATCAAAATAAATCTCTATGCTCTTAACTGTCCAATATTCTTCAAATAAGGAAGAAGTTAATCTCACATTCAGTGCTTCAGCACAACAAGCTGGGACTCTCAGACACACCACAGGACATAGAGATGTGATGGACCAGATACCGTACACCAAACTCACACATACACACACACACACACACACACACACAAAAGTACACAGCAGGTATCTGAACACAAGGTTCTTCCCATTAAAAAGGAATAAGAGATAACACTTCAAAGGAAGAAGAAAATGAGAGAGTTAAAAGGATGAGAAAAGAGAGAAGCAAACAGACTGATTTACATTTAATGTGACAAAACTAATGTAACGTCTAGATTTAGGGGGCATATTTCCTAGATATTATCCTTAAGAGAATGTGATTTTTTTCCTTGATATTAATGCATATTAATAGCAAAGATCATTGTGTTACTTGCAGCATTATATGTGTGCTAGTCTCTGTTTCTTATAGAGTGCAACAGTGCCCGCCCACGTTTTCAGCAGCCTTGTTTCCGGAAGGATTTTTTCCATTCATTTTTTTCCCATAGGAATTTTTTTTAAAAGTCTTCATACGAGTTATAAGCCATGAACCAAGCCAACCAGCTATGAGTTGAATCACAACATTACAAACTTTGATTTGAAGCAAAAAAGTATTTGAGAATCAGAAAAAAAAATACAAAAGTGCAAGACTGACTTTAATGAGGGAAAGAATTACAATTCCCTGAAGTATTGCAAATTACATAATCGAAATGGAGAAATACACAACTATTGATTTAATGATTTTGAAATATTATATAAACCCTATATATTTTTTTCCGTTTCTCTGATTGTTAGAGATTTTTTTGCAGAATCATAGGTAAAGTTTTTTTAAAAACACGATTATTTATAAAATAAGTTAAAATATTGTGCATTGATGGCTTCAAAAAAAGCACATATCATCGAACTACCTTATAGTTCACGGTAGGACCAAATTAGTACAATTTTTCCACAAATAATTTGTTTAACCTTATTTACTGTAGTCACAGATGATGTTTACCTGCAAACCATTCACCAACTAAGGTCCATATTCCGATTAGGCCTTAATTCTGAAAAATATTTTTACATGCTCCACAGAGATATTGGTATTTATTTTTTGTGCACATGGGAATCAGCATATTTTAAGTATATCTTTGAAAAAACTAAGATATGCACATTTTTGTCCATTTTTATTTCATGCCATTTATTACTCTGCATTCTAGTAATTTTAATTAAAACATTCATCCTTTTTCTTTTCCTTAATGACATGGGTAAGCAGAGGTTAACACCCTCGCTACACTTTCAATTGAAAAATTAGAATTATATAACGCCTAGGGAAGAGAAGTCACAAGTTCACAATGAAAAATATGCAAAAATACACATTTTCAAGCACACTTCATGTGTGAATTGGTCTGATTTGATTCTACCGTGATTGGTTAAAGTATATGTAATATGCTCTGTCTTAGGAATTTTGCTTGATATTATGAAATGACTAGGGAAGTTTGTATCTGCTGTGTCGGTGTGTGTATTACAATGATTCCAGTCCCACTCACCTAAACACAGCTACCAAAGGTGCGTAAATCGAGTCTCCATCAAAGACATACATGTGATCCCAACTGCACTCTGTGGCAAAATGGTTGAACCTCAACCTCAGCACAGCATTTGGGCTAAAATAAAAACCGAAAATATATTCATTTGACACTTAATAATAAGAGTAACGAGAATTGTATTTCAACCATGGCAACTCTCAGAATAGTTTTAGCATGTTACTGAATATGGTAATGTTAATGTATTTGGTCTTGGTGGACTAGATCTGCTACACTGCTGCTACAGAGCAAGTATGAACTTGCTACTGCTAATAGATATACAGACACGCTGCTGTGAGCATGTAAGATATGCTGCTGCTGCATAAATAGACATGCATAAATCCTGTAGCAGATCTAGGCAGGTGGAGCTGGGGGAGGTGTAGGGTTTCAGATGAATTTCAATAGCGTGCTGTAGGGCTAGCTTACAGCAATACATTTTTTTTAATTCTAATTTGTATGTTGCTTTGAACAAAAGCATCTGGTAAATAACAAATATATATACTGAGAGACTAGATTGACATAGTGGTACTCACTATCCTTCAATGAGCCAAGTGCATTTAGTCTTGTACTTGTAGTTAACTGGTCCATCAGTGAGTGATCCTGATGACTCTGTCAACCTGACAAAGAAAAATACAAAGATAAATAAATATCTCAAAATGGCCTTGTTGAAAGCAAAGCAAGAGAGAATATGGTACAGTATATATGTACATTTTGACAATTAATTTGTATTTCAGTTGAACAATAAACTACAGTATAAACTCCACATCATGTATGCATGATTTAAGCACAATAATACCTGAATAAAAATATTCCTTCCACCAAGAGTTACCATCACTTTCAGCTAATTATTATATTAGGAAAACCTTAAAATGTTGAATTTTAAAAAACACTACTTAAAGGCATACTTGAATTCAAGCATGTTTGATATTAGATGAAGTGTGTGAGATTAGGACTTGAGAAGATTAAATGATTAAAAAATTACTGACATTTGACATCTTGACTGCAAAGTCTGCCCAGTAAAATCCTTCATGGTGCTACAGCATCCAACGTCACCATAATGAAACACCATCCACGTGCACCAACAAACTGGCCATGTGACATTGGCACAACCACCTGCTCCTGATTCATCCTCTTTCCCTTTCACCTCATTTTCCATCCCTCCTTCTCCAACACAGAAATGAGGGCCATAATCCCAACGGATTGAAGCAAAAAAAAATAAAAAAATACTCATTTGTCCGAGAGTGGAGGGGGGCAAAGATCAGAATATTACTGCACAGTAAAGAGCTGGTCACAGAAACTGCACATCAGTCAAGAGATCAGCTTATCTATGAAAAACCATGTTTATCACAAAACACTAGAGGTGAAGATCACCAGCAGAAGCAGCAATCAGGGCCGTTTCTAGGCAAGGGCGAACTAGGCAGTTGTCTAGGGTGCTACCAGATGGAGGGGGCGCCAATGAGTGCCAGTGAGAACACGTTAACATAACGGCACTGTATTTTATCAAAAATTCACCACATGCCAAGCACATTTTAGCAGCTGAATATTAGCATTTGAAAGTAATAATATACCAACATCTATCTCATATGAAATATTTTAAAGAACCAAATCATTATCTAATCAATGCATCAATCGCCATTTTAGCTGTATTATATCCTGTAAATTGAATTTAACACACCTCATTAAAGCCTTTGTTTCATTCACATATTTATAGGGCAAGGTTTAAGAAATTCATATTTGTGTAACAAAAAGGCATTGAGTAAGAGATAATCCACGGCTAGCTGTGCATTAAACGATTTTAATGCACGACGTGGTTGCTTCAAAATTGTTTAATGCACAGCTAGCCAAGGATTATCATGCTTATACCATGGTCATTTGCTAGCATTGACAACTTCAAGCTGTTATTAATTTTTTCAGTGCAATATTTGCCCAGAAGGGTAAAAATGACAGTTACTTTCATCAGTTATGGCTCGCTAGCTTTCTGCCCACCTTGAATCAGACACAGAGATAAAGTAGTCTGTAAGATTACATTTATTTGAATTAATGAATTATGAAAAAAAAAAAATTATTTATTATCAAGACAGAAAGAGAGAGATGTGTGTGAATTACCTTCGTCTGTTCAGTGTCTCTATTAAAAACAAAGCTGTGAGTTTAATTACTTCAAAACCAGCGATGTTACCCCCTCGTTGCTGAGAAATATAATTTAGTGATTCAGCAACGAAGCTATTTTATTAAAAGTCGCAGGGCAGTGTTGATAAGTTTCTGTGCTCCTGAATGTTTCTGTGTGAGCGCAGCGTTAATTTCGAGTGACGTATACATGTGTGTGATTCAATGAAAACAGGGATTTCGCCTAGGGCAGAAATCTCTGGCAGCAATGAGTCACAGCATAAAGTAATGAACAACTGGCACAACAAATCAATGAATCCCAAACGCAGTGGACACATAGTTTTCTTCAGTAATGACTGACGACCACAAAATTAAATACAAACATTATGACTTCTGTTTTGAGCATTCTACAGTAGTGAATCACCCATAACCCTTGTTTTGAGGTATAGTGGCTTTTTCATAACCGCTACCAGAATAGACACTCAAAGTTTATGTTTTCAAAAATTTTAGGAAATTATTCAACTCTATGCACTGGTGTTTGACATTTTATGAAAAGCTATATTCTCAAACTTACATAAACACCACATAATTGCCCATTAAAAAATAAAGATACAGTGTGAAAATACATTTTGTTTTATGTTGCAGAATGCATTTAACCACAGCTTGATTACAGGTTATATACTATAAAACTATTTTCATGTATTTTAATATTACTCTTGTATCACAATTTGATTAACAATCATTTTTCTATTATATCTATGTAAATATTGATGCAAAAAGCCTGTGACCATGTCAGTCACACCCTGATTATCCCCTAGTGCTTGTGTTTAGACTGGGCCTGGCCGTAGTAAAGCAGGAGCTCAAATGGAGGACAGAAAGTGATTTTAGGACAGGGGCTGAGGCAGATGACTAGAGAGCCTCAGGCTAGCACACCATGGCACTATAAACAACAGACACTCCCCTATAATAATGAAGAAAATGCATCTGCTTGTTTTGGAAAACAACAACTGAGAAGGTATCTTTGTCTTTTAAATTTTTAACTGTGACTTGGTAAATGAATTAATATTTCACCAGGAACATCAGAAAAACAAAAAGGAAGTTTTTTTTTTGATTGCTCAACGATCTGCGTAACATGGAAATAGAGACTGTCTACTGATATTACAGAAGAATTTCCTTGTTTGTTACTGGAAAAAGGTAAAAAGGTCATAAAGGACTAAAATTAATTTTACAGAGACAGATGTACAAAGAAAATAGAGAAAGATGTACATACCAACATGCTGCATTAAATCAACATACTTTCTCTTGATCTTATTGTGAATAATTCATCCATCCATATTTTTAATTTTTTTTTATTTTTATTTGACATCATTTTTAATCAAAATGTCATAACTCAAAATGTTATTTAGTCAGCCTAAACCCTGCTTCTTTCTTACAATCAACTGCAGGATTTCATTCAGCCAGTTTGCCTCTATTCAATCAATAACCAATTGATAGGACCCTGCCTACAGTTTTTTTACTTTTCAATTTCACTTGGATGTACACTAAAAAAATAATATAGAAAGAATTGCTGGTACAATTTCTAGTAAAATTCACAATTAATTACAAAGAAACAGGAAGTAACACATTGAATTAAATAAGAGATTTAGAAGTAGAAACAGTATTTTCATATAAAACTTGCTTCAATAATCTTTGTTTCATTTACAGTTTTTTTACACTCCACATCCATCACAATATGTAAGAAATGATCTGTCGCTACTTTCATTACATCACAATTTAAAAAAAAACACACTAATAACCAGTAAGGACACAAGAATTTCTTTCCCCAAGCATTCTGCCTTATTAATCTTCTCTCCTCCACTCACTCATGTGTCATAAACTGTAACCTACTTTCACTGCTGTCTGGGTCAGGATGGACAACCTGGATTCTCCTGAAATATTTCCTATTGTCCAAGGTGACTTAAACACATTACAAAGACTCAAGGCACCCAGAAAGTGATGTACACTGGTCCACAAATTACAAACATACTGTATTTCACCCCAAACAAACATAATTAGGCAATTAATGTCCTATTCTGCTCAGTCACAGAACACACAACATCCTTCTGAGCTACAACCATGAGTACCTCAAATATAACTTGCAACATTTACAACACCTGAACTCTCTGAGAACAAAGACCACTCTCAATTAAAAACCCTTATTGAAATACAGCAAGGCCTACTTGTGAAAAATATATAGCAACCCAAAGAGACAGCGGCTGCGTCTGAAATCGCATACTCTCGAGTAGGTACTTATTTTGAACAAGTCATTACTTCACTACCACTAAAAAAGTATGTTCTGTATGAATGTGTATAGTATGAATGTAATCTGGACGTCGCATCAACGCCATTCACAAATCCTCCCCCATGGCCTCATGGGATAGTAAAGTGCCCATCGTTTGCACTCTTCAGAATCTCTGAACTAGGTCAACCGGGTACTTTTTGCCTGCTCTTTCAGTACTGTGAATTCGGACATACTTTTGTCACATACTGTTTTTCGCCTACTATATAGTAGGGACGTATGCAATTTTAGATGCAGACACAGTCTGGCTGACTCCGGGATAACAAAATGGAAGGGATCAAGCTTCAGTATCTCAGGGTTAGTATGAATCTTCCTGGAATCTCCTCACAATAGTTGAAATAGCTTAAATACCCATAACATTAATATCTGTAAAGTGTCTTGAACTGCACAGGAATGAGCTAAGCCACAGACCCATGCATATCAGATAACAGTGCTTTATTCCCCATTCTTCTTCTCTCAGTTAACCCACAAACATTTGTAAACTATTTAAAAATGCAGTGTGCCCAAAATACAAACCACATCTGGCAAAAGGAGACAATAATCAACCCAAGCTATTTCGCCGCAATGCCAGAAATGTAAAGAAGTCAATAGTGATGTGTTTGTTTGAAACAGTTTGGAGAGAACATCGAAAGATAGGTTAAAAACGCACATTTGTAAGAATGTGAATCCACCTTTAAGCACCATACTAGATAAAGAAGGGGCACAATAACATTTTTTTCTTCATTAGCTGCAAAAACCTCATCTGCAAATGATATTTTACTACAGTATAGGGGAAGAAATTTCATAATCAAGACTGTAGCTTTAATCACGACATGGAATTTTTTATATACTGGTAAACATTTTGCAATTGTCTTGATTCGGACAAGTCAGGCCTACAAACAATACATCACCACAATCCTATAATACTAATGAAATAGTGCAAGGTTACACCTAACAATGAGACCCTTGAGATAAACAAACAAACAAATGTATATACATACATCCACGCAAACTACATTTAACAAATGTGTATGTATTATTAGATTATGATTAAAACAAAAGGGCTAGTGAATGTCCATCAGCACGGCATGATCTCATCTTCAAGACAATGCAGAGTCCAAATCTCAGCTATAAAAGCACTACTGTTACACTAAAACAGCACTGCCATTCTAAATGGAGACTGCGTCACTCTTACAAGAGGTGACAGGACTATTCTTAGACTGTTTATTGTAGGATGGGAACTGTAGAATTAAATGGGCACTTGGAGACACAACATTTTCATTTTTGTGGTTAACAAGTGTCTGATATGCCCTGTACCACATCGTAAATGTTTTTATTTGAGACATTCCAGCTCTTGCAACAGTTTTTCCTTTGGAGCATTTACGTTAAGGGAGACAAAAGATGTATGTGCTAAAAATAACACTTGTTTCAGTTTCCATGGTGGGTGGGGGTTTTCTGAAGTTAAGGAGCAAGGTGTTTTCTCTAGGCTTGGGTTGTTGCAGTCCAATGTATACAATAACAAAATATTGTATATTTGTCTAATTTTATTGGTCCGTAAACAATGCAGAAGTCATGAAGGTTGCAGACACGAAGATTACACAGACTAACCGAGCTGTATCGCTAAACACAGCTTACTCACAGATTATCTTTTAAAGTTATTTCAAGCTCATTTTAATTTGATTCAGATGTGACTAACAGTACTAATTTTGACCCATTTGGGCCGATTTGTGGACTGGCTGTGAACACAGACAATAACATTAAGAGGGTAATCAGCCAATTACAGCAACATGTGTTTTGCCAATATCCTCTCAGATTCACACCAGTGATATTTTATGTCGCCCACACACTACACAATTTTAGTCCTTTTTTTCTGCAGAGTTCACTCTTCAGCCGGAACTCGACTTGTGTACAACTGTTACTGTAAGCTAGTGATTATAGTTTATAAAAGTTATAAACAAGGATATTTTTCTTACAAAAATGCATCACTTCGCTTAAGAAGGCCTTTATTAACCCCCTGGAGCCGTATGGATTACTTTTATAATGGATAAATGCGCTTTTTTGGGCTTCAAAATCCAAGGTACTATTCACTCCCATTATGAAGCTTGGAAATCCTGGAAGAGCCAGTATATTTTTTAATATAACTCTGATTGTGTTTGGCTGAAAGAAGAAAGTCATATACACCTAGCTTGAGGGTGAGTAAATTTTCATTTTTGGGTGAACTAACCCTTTAAGGCTTTGTGTCAAAAAGAAAAACAAAAGAATACATTTACATCTCTTTACAAACACCCCTATCGAGAGATATTTAGCTAATTGTGTCGCCCACACCATACATAACTTCCAGTCATTGGACTGCTGTTCTTTTCACATTACAAAACTGTCTGTCATCGACAATGTCAGTTCCAGTCAAAACACATCACCCTTTCTGCAAGATTAAATATAGCCTGTGTTATTGTATAGTGTGTTGATATCCACTGCTTGCACACTGATCCACTGTGGAGACCTAAAAATGAAAGAACTGGTCATTTTTCTTAAATAACCTTGACCTACTGACACAGTCCTTCATTAAAAAAATGAAAAATCACTCGTGCTTAGAGACAATGGGATCAGCAAAGGCAGAGATTGATACTTTTTAGGTCTCTAACGTATAGTCATGGCTCGTCAGTTTTCCACCATCCATTCATTCATCTACAGAGCAAGGGATGAAAACCCCACTAACCTTTTACATTACAACCACAATAAGGTCAAGAGAAAGTTAATAGAACCCCACAATGGCCAAGCCTTAAATGGTCTTTCAATGCTACAATCCTTCAGAGCTGGACGTGAAAGATCAGAGTGTGACGGTCTCATGACTGAATGCACATTTAAATATAGACCAAACCGTGAAATAGTTCATCTTTCAGAAGCCTAGAGAGTTGTTTTAAGGGGGTCTTTTAATGCTGCAGCTGCATTGCATTTGACATCAACTTGCTTGCTAAAGGGATTTATATCTGTGAAGAGCAACAGCGCAGACTAAACAAATCAGATTGTTTCCCCTAATGCAGAGATGTCATTTTTGATGGTCTGGTTTGACAGCTCAACCTCACAGCCTAATTTTTTTTTTTTTTTTTTTTTTTTTAATGCAACTGACATTTGAGTTCAGAAAAGAAACACATCCAACCTTCCTGGGGAAACATCTGAAATGACATTTACATTCTCTTCTTGATCTGCCATTTGTGATACTCATTCATCAACTCATAATGTGTACATTTTATAAATAACATTTTGTATTTTTAACTGCTTCCTCTATGATCAAATCTTGCCGACTTAAAGGGATAGTTCACTCAAAAATGAAAATTCTGTCATCATTTACTCATCCTCCTGTTTCTCCAAACCTGTATGACTTTATTTTGCGCAACACAGAAGAAGATATTTTGTAGAATGTTGGTAACTAAACAGGTTTCCATTGTAACATGGGGCATTTCTCAAAATATCTTCTTTTATGTTCCATGCACAGAAGAATAAATATTGAAAAACAAGAATTGCTGCATCCTTTAAAAATATATATGTTCTATATACTATGAATGTGCTAATGTGAATGTAATCCTGATGTCCAACTTTTATCATGTTGTCATTGTCATGTGACCTACCAGCGTCAGTTGCGTCGCTTCACTGCCATTCACAAATCCTCTCCCATGGCCTCATGGGATACTAAAGTGTCCATTGGACGCACACTAAAGAGTATCACCAAAAGTGCTGTAATAGTTGTTTATGTAATATGCTGTTTTATGAATACTGTGAATTCGGACATACTACTTTTTCCAATCACCGTTTTTCACCTATTATATAGTAGGGAAGTAGGCATACTCAGATAAAGTCAGTGTGAATAAGCCGCGTTCACATTAGGACTGTCACAATATCAGATTGTTCACTATTTCGTTAAACTACATGTTTATCGTAAATATAATAAAACACAGAAAGGCATCAGCAGTTAGCAGGTTAATTTAACATTTGCCATTTCTGGACTAGCAAAGTAATGCCAAATTTAAAGGTAATTCACAGCAAAAGGTAAGTTTTAATAGCATTTTGGTGTGTGAATAGTAGCAATACGGATAAAAACAGAAAGGTATTGTGTGTATGATGTGGTACACTAACTGGAAAAGGTAGGCCTAATCTGACAATTTTCAACACTTACATTTTGCTCCGAGTTCCCAGCGACTGGACTGGGGTTCCATTATTTGAGCTTTTGCTGGGAAAAGCAGTTTTCAACAGCCAAAAAACACTGCTTTAATAGTAAAACAACCATTCCCTGTGGCTTATGAAAACAAGAGAGCAGTGAATTGTAATGTTATCTGTATTAAGGACAGTTAAACACATACAAACACAGTCCACAAAGGGTCTCAGTGGATGAGCCAGCACTCACAAACACAGATTACTCAGAGCAGAGCACCTGCTACATGAAGCTTTGAACCAGCACAGCCTGTTCAGTTGATATCAATAAAGTCATGCTGACAGCAGAGTTGTCTCAGCCCAAATCAACGACTGAATATCATTGCCTCCTCAGCACAAGGCTAATCCAAATTTATCCCATCAAACCACTTCAGAGACAGAATGGATTTCCTTCCAACAGGGCAGGATAAAACTGAAACATTCCCACAGGTTGCACCTTAGTTTTTGCAGTAGAAATTTGAGTATCAGTTATTATTGGGATATATGTGATTTCATGTACTGATTCAGATGGGATGTGACTGTTAAGGAATGTCATCATGTGCTATAGATCCATGCATCAACAAAACTTGTAAGTCTCTTATGCTCACCAGTCAGTATCTGGTGTGTCCACCAGCTGCTTTAAGTACTACCATACATCTGATCCTCATGGACTGCACCGTATTTGTCAGTTCTTGCTGTGAGCTCTTCCACCAAGGCATTTGCAAGTTCTCTAACACGTCTGGGGGGACATATGATTACACATGATTTGGCACTGCAAGTACGATAAGCTGTCCTTCCTGTCTCCCTGTAGCAAAGTCTTAGGCAACTTACATTACGGACTTTGGCCTCATCTGCAGTCCTCATACCTTCCTTCAGCAGGTCTATGGCATGTTCATGCAGGTGATCAGGGACTCTGAGCATCTTTCTTCTGGTCAGAGTCAGTAGAAAGGTCTCTTTAATGTCTTAAGCTATTGGAACTGTGACCTTAATTGTCTACCGCCTGTAAAATGTCTTAAGGACTGTTCCACAGGTGCATGTGCGATAATTGTTTATGGTTCACCGAACAAGCACGAAAAACTTTGTTTAAACCCTTTACAATAATGATCTATTTTGATTTTACAAAATTATATTTAAAATACAGTATCCTAAAAAAGGGCTGTGTCTTACAGGAGGCACTTTACACCTTAATTCTCAGAGAAAAATGAGTATTTCATTTGGTTTCAAAAGATTAGAAATTTAGGGGCCGTTTACAAGTTAACAAAAAACTGGACACTTTTTTATGTGTTTTGGCTGTACATTTACATGCGTTTTGGGGGCCTGAAAAAGCAAACTTTTGAAAAAAGTGCAAGTTTTTGAAAATAATAGCGTTGTTGTCTCCGTGCGAATTTGTGAAAACAGTGACGTCATGCGCATGCGTGTTACGTGTTTAGCCACATAGTGTTTCTCAAAGTGACATTGCCAACTAATGGCCTGGCATGCATAGAAAGTTCAGCGATAATGTAAACACTGATTTTAAAACAATATTTATTAAGTATAGACATTATAGTAGGTCTGAGCACACTTAAAGGGATAGTTCAACCAAAAATGAAAATTCTGTCTTCATTTACTCATCCTCATGTCGTTCCAAACCCGTAAGTCTTTTGTTCATCTTCGAAACACAAATGAAAATATTTTTAATGAAATCTGAGAGATTTCTATCCCTCCATTGACAGTTATGCAACTACTACTTTGACGCAAAAAGTTCATAAAGAGATTGTAAAACTAATCCATTTTATTGAGCAGTTTAACCTAAATTTTCTGAAGATACTTTGTATGACAAACAGATTGAATTTAGGCTTTTATTCACATATAAACATTGATCAGTGAACAGAAACAGAAGCTCAACCGTACTTGCTTTGACGCGCAAGAACAAACCTCATTGGTTTTTCCGGAAGTTCAAACATGCTGCGTAACACACGAGAATGAACCTCATTGGTTCTCGCATGTCAAGTCTGCATGTTTGAGCTTCCGTTAACCACAACTGATGTGTGTGTTGATGAATGTTTAGATGTGAATAAAAGCCTAAATTCAATCTGTTCATCATATAAAGCGATCGAGTCTCTTCAGAAAATTCAGACTAAACCACTCAATTCATATGGATTAGTTTCACGATCTCTTTATGAACTCTTTGAAGCATCAAAGTGGTGGTTGTGTAGGCTGTCAATGGAGGGACAGAAATCTCTCAGATTTAATTAAAAATATCTTCATTTTTGTGTACCGAAGATGAACAAAAGTCTTAAGGGGTTTAGAACGACATGAGGGTGAGTAAATAACAGAATTTTAATTTTTGGGTGAACTATCCCTTTAAGTCCAAAACAAACCTTGTCCAACAGACAGAGATAAACAGCCTGTTAAAATCATCCAAAATTACCCATCATATAAATAAAAACCAGACTGGAATAAAAGTGTTCTGACGCAGACACAGAGAGATTGTAAAAGTGGTAATTAGTGGGTGAGGTCTAGAATGAGACTACATCTAAGTGTAAATTAACATTTACTATGTTTTCCTGTGAAGCCCTTTGTGGTGAACAGACCCTAAGTATATATTACAAGCTAAAACAGAGCTTGATGCTCCAATGTGTGCAGAACATTACCAAGCCCAAGAGTGATGTCAAAATGTTTGCACAGCAATGGTTATTTATGCATTTGTGAATGTTGATTGCTCTGCCACTGATGTCATCTTCAGACAACAGTCATGAGTAACTCAACCCACAGGATCACACAGGACAGACAGTGTGGCATTTCAAAACAGAACATGGTTGGGTACTGGATCACAAACACAGATCACAGCGATTAGTGCTGAAGTCTGCTGTTCCATCTCCCTAATGAGAGGAACTGCCACTGTGATTGTACTGTGCTGGATTACAGCTCAGGATTAAAAACTGCTTCATGAGGATTGTGTTGGCAGCATGTGAAATTTGCTCTGTGATCAGTGTGGCCAGGACATCGCTAATATAAATGATAAAAGATCGCCATAGAGAACTGGTCAACCATTTCAACAAAAAATTAAGCGGCATAACTGTTTTCAACATTGATAATAATAATAATAAATTATTCTTGAGCAGCAAATCAGCATATTAGAATGATTTCTGAAGGATTATGTGACGCTGAAGACTGGAATAATGATGCTGAAAATTCAGCTTTGCCATCATAAGAATAAATTACATTTTAAAATATATTCAAATAGAAAACAGTTCTTTCACAATATTACTGTTTTTACTGTATTTGTGATTAAATAAATGCAGCATTGGTGAACAGAAGAGACTTGTTTCAAAAACATTATAAAATTGTAATTTTTCCAAACTTTTGACAGGTACTGGCTCTGTTGTAAATATACTGTTTTGTTACACATTGTCACACTGTAAAAAAAAAAAAGATTTGGTCACACTTTATTTTAAGGTGTCAGTATTACAGTGTAATTATACATTTAAGTACTGAGTAATGACAATTAACTACATGTACTTACTATAGGGTTGAGGGTTTGGTTTAGGGTTAATTGCATGTAATTATGCATAATTTCTAGTTATTACTATAGTAAATACATGTAACATATGTAACAATGGCACTAAAATAAAGTGTTGTGTTATCAAAGTTTTTTTTTTTTTTTTTAAGTTGTAAATAAAACAAAGATTACTGGAGTACATTATATATATAAAAAAAAATACTATTTCAGTCTTTTTACTTGTTGTATCTTTGTAATTATTTGTGGAAAAATTGCTTCGAAGTAAACACTACTGTGTAGTTCCTGAATTTTCATTTTTAAAATGTATGTGTAGAAATTAACTAAGCTTTTTTTAATATTAAAAAAGGCTATAAAAGTATTGTTTATTGTTAGTTCATGTTAACTATTGTTCATATTTAAAAACTTGTCGAAAACTGATAATTATTTTTGTATACTTCTGTATTGCACTTTTTTGTAGTCTATTATAGAATCAAAGTTTACCTTGATAACTTTTTACTTTGTCATTGGCTATGGCTCTGTAATGCCACAAAATCCGACAGACAGTTTTGACAGTATTTCAACAGCAACCGCGGTACTAGAGAAGTGTGGGTTGATTACACTTTAAACCTCAAAAAGTCACATTACTCAACCACTGGCAGCATGACAGGCATGTCTGATGTGTTCAACCACAATAAATAAATAATTGAAAGAGCAAACAACCCCTAAACTTACTCTTACTCCACTTAAACACACACAAAATCTTCCCAACACATCCATAAGCCAGAGGATCAGTGTTTACTCAAACACATGAAGTTACTGAATACTCCACACAATGGGCATTTTGACATAATTGTGTGTGTATTTGACAATTCAAGCGCAAGATGTGAAAGACAATTAAATTCGCTATCTCATGCTTAGAGACGCGGCTTTCCGTGCACGCACTCACGCTGTGTGTCAGTCAGCGCGAGCACCGCATTGAGTACTTTTTCACTGCTTATTGTGCTTAACACTTTTTAACATCGAGCACGTCCCAAATTCACGATCACCTTCAGAGAGAGGCGGCTTTCTGCTTTTCACGCACTTTGGCAGCGCGAGCACCGCACCTAGCTCCTTTTCAGGATATTGCGCTTATAACTCTTTTTATAAAACGGTTAGTTCCTGTCTTTGATTCTGATTGGTCAATAGCTGTGTTTCATTCACAATAAAACACGGCTATGACCGCTTCACCCATCAGTTCTGTGTATCACTACACAATACCCTTAGCAACCACTCTTAGCAACGTAAACTGTATGTTCTTAGTTGATATTGTTCATTGAAGCTTACTGTATTATGTAGAATAGTATTGTGAGAAAGAGATCAAGTGAGCGAGTTTATTACCTGCGTTCAGATTTAGCATTTTCCTTCAGGTCAGTCCTATGTTCATAATAAAAAATCTGTTTAAATGTCTGTTGTATTATCCTGTCCTTTTAACAGTTAAGGGGTTTTCCCGTGACTGTCAGCGCTAGTCAAAGCATTTGTCAGTTGTATCTTGTTCCGCGTTCACAACAGTTCAGTCTTTTCAATGTAAAAGTCTTCGCTACTGACTGACACACTCATAAAGACAGTATTTGCTGCCATCAAATGGCGCAATAATGTAACTTCTGTTGCTGTTCACGGTCAGGGGCTGTTTTTTCCGGTGGAAGGAATGCTTTAGTTAAAGTTTACTTCATGAAACTTGCATTGATACATATTTTTGGCTTTAATATTTGTATTGTGTAGTAACCATTTTATAAAACAACGCCCTTCAGCCGTGACTTATTCATAATACAGCACAGCCTCTCATACCTTATTGCTTACTTAACATCAAGCACGTCCCGCTCTTTATATTCACATTTATTCACTCTGTAGTGTCATTAGTGCTATATATTTACTTTTTTGTACTGTCTATTAGTGACCAATAAATTATAGAATCAAAGTTTACTTTGATAACTTTTTACTTTGTTATTGGCTATGGCTCTGTGATGCCACAAAATCTAAAAGACAGTTCTGACAGTATTTCAACAGCAACCACGGTACTAGAGAAGTGTGTGTTGATTACACTTTAAACCTCAAAAAGTCACATTACTCAACCACTGGCAGCATGACAGGCATGTCTGATGTGTTCAACCGCAATAAATAAATAATTGAAAGAGCAAACAACCCCTAAACTTACTCTTACTCCACTTAAACACACACAAAATCTTCCCAACACATCCATAAGCCAGAGGATCAGTGTTTACTCAAACACATGAAGTTACTGGGGAGCCACTAAATGCTGACTGCCTCCCAAACTGTAAGACTGCCATGGAGGATGAGAGGCTGCGTCCCTATAGACAACAGACCTGGCCTCTCAACCCTGCTCATCTGGCCCTGCTGTGAGGAATCGGACACAGTTTGTGTAAACTAGAGCTCATGAGCGCTGATGCTGCTCTGCAGTCAGCCAAGAGCAGACCTAGAGTTCAACTCAAATAATCAAAGCACGCTGTGGCGTCCAGAGCACCACACCCTGAACAGAGCTTTCAGAATCATGCCTGCGAGGTGATATCATAGAGTCGAGGACAATCCCACAGGGATCCTCACTGACTGACATGCTCCCTGTGTCAGACTGCGGTCATTTTCACCATGAGAGGAAAGAGGGAAGAGACAAACAGATACTGGCTGCACACAGATGCAGTTGTTGGAGTATGAAGAGAAAAACAGTAAGAAAAAGCAGGAAAAAAAGACAAAACACAAGGCCAAAGGGTCGAGACAAAAAAGATAATAGGCGAACAGGGCTGAAAATTATTATATGAAAACTGTCTGTCTGTCTATATCCAGCTATATAAATCGAGATAGATAGACAGACAGACAGAGGAAAGTTAACATTGCAATTGTATCATAGGGGTGGGCCGAATATCGAGTTTGTACAATATATGTTTTTATATACGATATGGAATGATACCGTTTATATCGATATACAGTAGTTTGATACGAGCGCATCTGAAAAACAACAGAGGACGTAGTGTGCTGCTGCGGGGAAAATGCAAAAATAATACAATTTGACCTAAACGTGAGACATGCTTAATATTAAGGGCTTTAAAATAACTCGTAAGATATAGTTAACATGTATAGTTTAAAGCGGCTTATCCCCTCAGATGCTCTGATATGCTACATGTGCTGACAGATACTTGCGCTGTTTAATGCTAATGCGTTTGTGGTGTTTTCCTCAGTGCGTAAATTACATTTCACAGGTATATTCTCCATCTGTAAATGTTAGAATGTCATGCAAACATTTCCATTTTGCTGTCAGGAGTGGACGAGCCTTACAATTTCCGTTAAACTTCACACTTTAGTGAACGAGCGCTGTCGCGAGCATGCAATAGAATAGGAGCGCCATAATTCTGACTAAAATATACATTTTGCTAAAATATTTGTTGAACAATAAATGTGCCATATGCAGAATTTTAAACCTACAAGGAGGTTGATTTTTTTTTGTGATAGCAGTAACTGTAAAGTGACTATTGTAATGGGGGAATTAAAATAGCCTAAAATTTTTAGTTTAAGTGAATTTAACTTCTTTAAAAAGCATTATTTTTAGTTTGTAATATTACAATTTTAGAATGTAATGTTATTTGAACTTATATATAGCATAAACTACATGGTTAGCATATATAGCATAAATATATGCTAAACACCACACAGACACCACACACAGTGCTGTCAATCAATTTAGCATAAACTACATGGTTACATTCACTATTCACTTTCATATCCTTTTAATATGAACATTGTTTGTAGGACAAAACTGGGCAGGATATGAAATAAGTCTTTTTAATAAATAAAGAATTTTTTTTTCTAAATCCAAATAGAAAAATGTAGCAAATACCGAGATAAGTACCATATATCGCCATTCAGCCAAAAAATACAGAGATATGATTTTTTGGCCATATTGCCCAGCCCTAATGTATCACAATATAGTTATTTTGTGTTATCTGATCTCGTTTCTGTTATTAAAAATAAGAAAAAAGAAGCAAATTATAAACAATAAGACAAATACAATATAAAACTTATAAACTTAAAAAAATAAAAAAAAGAATTAAACAAATTTTTTCAGGTACAATAGGTTTATGTAACATAGTTAGAATTAGTACAGAAATTTAATAATAAAATGTAAAAATAAAATATCGCATAGTCTTCACTGTATGAATTAAATATAAATACTCATATTAAAGCTAAAAAAAAAAGTTATTCGGTCAAGAGCAGTAAGTTATTTTCTCTTTTGATTGATTCACATTAATGACACAGGTACCCCTTTTCCACCAAGGCAGTTTGAGTGCTGGTTCAGAGCCAGAGCCTAGTTTCAAATCAGTTCTTTGTCTTTCGACACCCAAAGCACCAGCTCCGAACCAGGAAAAGTGGTTCGTAAGTAGCACCAAAACATTGCTGGGCTAGAAGTAAGAACCGCTTGCGTCAGGGGCTGGGGGTGGGGTTACCGTGACCAACAAGATACTTGTGACCGCCATTTTTGAAATAGCAGCTAATCGAGCTAATAGCAGCTCGATTGTAATCTCCGTCTATATACAAATTACGGCGAGCCGTGTTTAGATGCTGATGTAGGTTCGCAAAGCCATGAGCATCAATAGTAGCGAAGCGTCCGGCATTGTTGATGGAAGGCTTGTTCGAGATGCATCGGAGCAGCGTGGACCGATTCGCCGGGTGACATCAGAGTGCCACAGGTCCGCGGGAGCGTTTGTAGAGCATACGACTCCTGGTGCTTTTGGATCGTTCTCGCGGTGCTTTGATGTCACGTGCCGATCGCTCTGCGAGAAGCCGATGCATTTCAAACAAGCTTGGTGTGTTTGTGTTTGCGCTAGTGCTAGCTTTGCTGTGAAATATGAGACGTATACAGTGACGTAAGATCTGGCTCTGTGCTGGCTCTCTAGCCCGTGGAAAGGCAAACCGGTTCTTAGAAGGCTTGTCAGTTGAACCAACTCCGAACTGGCACTAGCACTAGCTCTGAACTAGCACCCGGTTCACGCTGGTGGAAAGGGGGTAAGAGTGTTGGTAGGTATATTAGGCTCCTGTCACTTTAAGACCAAACGCACGTATCCATTATACTGAAACACATCCGGTTTACACCCAACTGTTTACTTTCACTTGAGACATAACCGGCTGTGTTTACATGAATACTCCACACGATGGGCATTTTGGCATAATTGTGTGTGTATTCGACCATTCAAGCGCAATAAGATGTGAAAGAGAATTAAATTCACAATCTCATGCTTAGAGGCGCAGCTTTCTGTGCACACACTTACGCTGTGTGTCAGTCAGCACCGCATTGAGTACTTTTTCACTGCTTATTGTGCTTTTTAACATCGAACACGTCCCAAATTCACAATCGCCTTCATAGAGAGGCAGTTTCTGCTTTTCACGCACTTTGGCAGCATGAGCACTGCACCAAGCTCCTTTTCAGGAAATTGCGCTTATAATTCTTTTTAACATCAAGCACATCCCGCTTTTCATATTCTCATTCATGCATTTAATCACTCTGAAGTGTCAATAGTGCTATATATTTACATACCACCACTATATAGCAAAATCTCCAATGATAGACATTTTATACCATGGTAATGATGTATATCGTCATATCGCCCAGCCCTAATCAGTAGTATTCCATATGTTCCTTAGCCATGTGGTTGAATGACAGTAATTGAAATGTGAAGGTTAAAGCTGAAGAAAAGTGCAGGATCTACAGAAAAAAAAAACATCAAAAGACAGCAAGTGAAAAAAAAACTGGATAAGGAGGGGTAATTAAATGCAGAGTTCACATGCAGGTTTTGTGTTGAACTTCACATGAACCATCCCCCTCTTCCCTCTTGAAATGTCACCCCTGTAGTGAAGGAGAAAAAGAGAGTCTGAGGAAAAGAGATGAGAGCGACAGAAAGAGGACTAGGGAGGATGGGAGGAATGGAGCAGAGGATGTATTCCAGCATAGTCGATCAAAACAAGCCCAGCAGGAGCACTGGAAAACACACCAGAGACTCAGTAAAGCAAACACAGTACAGGTCAGAAGCCTTTAGAAGTGACCTCACCCTGAATGAAGCACTGCGCTTAATATTTCACCGGAATGGGATGAAGGATTAAGAGGTATTATTTAAACATGAGAATGGAACATAAGTCCCTTTAAAGCAGACTGTAGTATATTGCTGTAATGTGATGTAATGCAACAAAGGTAGTCATGTGGGTTTCTAACTAGAAAGAGAATGTCTAGGGCACCATACTCTGATGTTGTCTGTTTTCAGTTGCATTACTAAAAATTACTGACAGAGAAAAGTTTAAATTACTTATTGTGGTAATAAACATCATGCCATAGATGCTGTTGATACAGCCTGAACACAGAACAGACTTTTTATTGACTGAAATCAACCCTTATTTAAAGGGTTAGTTCACCCAAAAATGAAAATAATGTCATTTATTACTCACCCTCATGTCGTTCTACACCCTTAAGACCTTCGTTCATCTTCAGAACACAAATTAAAATATTTTTGATGAAATCCGATGTATCCGAAGCAGGGTTTTGAAATCGGCCATTACTAGATATTGTTGAAAAGTCGTTATTTTGTTTGTTTTTTTTGCGCACAAAAAGTATTCTCGTCGCTTTATAATATTAAGGTTGAACCACTGTACTCACATGTACTGTTTTAAATATGTTTTTAGTACCTTTATGGACCTTGAGAGTTTCAGTGGCTTTGCTCTCAATAGAGGCCTCACTGAGCCATCGGATTTTATCAAAAATATCTTAATTTGTGTTCTGAAGATGAACGAAGGTCTTACAGGTGTGGAATGACATGAGGGTGAGTAATTAATGACAGAATTTTCATTTTTGGGTGAACTAACCCTTTAACTTGCATTGACATTAATAATTACTGTCTTACTGAATTGGTAAAAATGTAGTGATTCCTTGTTATTTGACCAGTTGAAATGATTATTAATTGTTGGACTGCTGAAACAGCATGGCTCAGGTACAGAGATTCACCTATATCCTAGTGCAGCGTAACACACACTTACTTACAGATTCTGACAAAATTGTGGTAGCAAAATTATCACACACATAGAAGATTTGAGAGGTTTAAGAATTCTGAGAATTGAAATAACTAAAGATCGACCAATAATCATTTTACCAATATTTTTTTCCCCAATTAATTAAGCATTTTTCCTTGATCGGATGTCGATTTTGTATTATTGGATTCACTGATAAATGGCATCAAAGAGGCTGCAGACAGTGTAAAAGAAGATACATATTTACATCTAAACATTCCTATTAAACTGTAGTTTAAAACAAAACATTACATTTTTGCTAAGTTGATAGACTCGTTCTTTATTTATGTTCTCCATTTGGAAAGATTACACTTTGTCAATTTATTTTGCCTTGTTAATATTATTGTTGCTGCTGATATTATTTATGCTAATATTATTTATATTTATTATTGTGATATTAAGATGAAATTTAACAAAAGCAAATTAAATATTGGTCCTGCATATTGGTTATCAGACATCGATAAACACAAATAATCAGTATCAGTATCAGTTATTAAAAAAAAATCTGTAACTGTCGTTCTCTAAAAATAACTGCAAGATAAATTTAGTGAATTAACTAAACTGGAATTCTCAATTCAATTCTGAATGGTGCACAGGTATGTCTGACGAATGGCGTGTCTTATATAATGTGGCTGCACACAGAAATATAACTGCACAAACCTGACTCTACACACATTCAAATAGACAAAAGTGCACCATACCCAATTAAAAAAAGACAGAGCAGATGTTACAGACAGAGACTACAAACAGGTGCTAAAAGAGAAACAGAAACTGTCTATATAACACAGTGAAACTGAGAGACAGTGACTGACAAATGGAGATACAAAGACAGACAGCAGAACAGACGCAAGAACCGTCTTTATCCAATCTGCAGTCAAAACACAAAATTCAGTATGTGACATACTACTCTAGACTCAAGAGAGGACATGAGTGGTCAGTGACAATGAGGTTATTTACTCAGATTTTAGCGAATGTTGATTGCAACCGTATTAAGCGGCGCTGCCATACTAGCTATTAGCATCTGCTCTGGAGATTTTTTTTTATTTTTTTTATGTGAAACATGACAGGGGATCAGGAAAACAGTGAAATATATATAGAGCACAAAAATTTATTGCAATTAAATGCACAATTCATATTATATTTACTCAAAATTCATTCAAAAATATTTAAAAACTTTTAAAAACTCAAAAATTGAAGAAATTAAGGATACAAATTTATCATAATTTATTCAAAAATATTTAACAAAACATAATATAAGAATTATTAATGAATAGGGGCTGCCAAGATTGTGTAACATCTATTATGGACACATTGTCAATAATTTTATCTCCAAAATCTCCAAATATCGTCCAATTAGTCTAGTATCACTAGATTTTATATTATTGTATTAAATATATACATAACATAAACGTAATGTAAAACAAACTTGACCACACATAAGCATACAAAAGTAGCCCAGTCAAAACACACTGCCAAAAACTCTTATAATGTGTGTATGAAATAAAGTTTAAGGTGGGGCAGCTGGAGAATGTCCATTTCAGGCTTTTTTTTTTTTTTCCCATTTCAGATGGATTAGTTTATCCTGTAATGGACAGATGGTCATATAAACAACACACACTCTGAGAGATCAGCAGAAGTTCACTAAAGGACAATGGTCTGGGAGTGACATTGCAGTGCTCTGACATCTCCATCATCCTCTTATAACACTACATGTATCCATCCACACATTCACACAAACCCTCTAAAAATACATCTGAGGTCAAACCACAAGTCTGTGAATTGCAATGAAGACTTGCAGAAAGAGAGACAACATAACAACTAACATGACTCTATGTAAACACAATGACTAAATTACTTGACAAACATCAAGCACAACACAAAAACAGACCATTTAAGCACTGATTGTCGGAGATTTTGACATTCACGTAGATAATACAAATGATGCGTTGGGAGTTACGTTTACAGACTTACTAAACTCCTTTGGGATCAAGCAAAACGTCACCAGACCCACTCATCATATTAATCATACACTAGATTTAATTATATCACATGGAACCGATCTAACTGATATATTCTACACCAACAACATGCTTACTAGATCTAACACCCACTAAATTACTGAAAGAGTTGTTACCTGTAACAGAAGAGCCCTTTCTCAATATTATTAACTCATCTCTATCTCTACGTCATGTCCCAAGCAGGCAGTTATTAAGCAGGCAGTTATTAAGGCTCTCATTAAGAAACCACAACTAGACCCAAATGAATTGGCAAATTACAGACCCATTTCAAATCCTCCATTTATGTCTAAAATACTAAAAGTTGTGTCTGCTCAATTGTGCTCCTTCCTGCAAAAAAATTAAATGAAAAATTTCAGTCTGGATTCAGACCCCATCATAACATGGAAACGGTTCCTGTTAAAATTACAAATCACTTACTACTAGCTTCTGACCTAGGCTGCATCTCAATACTAGTTTTACTTGATCTTAGTGCTGCGTTCGACACTAAAAATCATGACATACTCCTAGATCGACTACAAAATTATACTGGTATTCAGGGACAGGCATTAAGGTGGTTTAGATCACATCAGACCTTTACCATGTTGTTTATTTAAATAGGGAATTTAAACAGGGAGTTAACCTCAGTAAATTATGGAGTGCCGCAAGGGTCTGTTCTAGGCCCTCTGCTTTTCAATATACATGCTGCCCCTTGGTAATATTATTAGAAAACATGGAATTAGTTTCCACTGTTATGCCAATGATACTTATATGATGATGTTATACATTTCATCACGACCAGATGAAATCTCTAAATTATCCAAGTTGACAGAGTGTGTTAAAGATTTAAACATTGGATGACCAGTAATTTTCTTCTATTAAATTCAGACAAGACTGAGGTATTACATATTGGACCAAAAACCTGTACACAGAATCTCGTAGAATACAATTTGCATCTAGAAGGATTTACTGTTACTTCATCCTCTACAGTTAAAGACCTGAGTGTTATATTAGACAGCAACTTGGCTTTCGAAAATCATATCTCATGTTAAAAAAACAACCTTTTTCCACCTCAGAAACATTGCTAAACTATGGAACATGTTATCTGTTTCTGATGCAGAAAAGTTAGTTCATGCATTCATGACCTCTAGACTGGATTACGGTAAGGCATTACTAGGTGGTTGTCCTGCATCCTCAAACATACTACAGTTAGTCCAAAATGCAGCTGCTAGAGTTTTTACCAGGTCAAGAAAATATGATAATATAACACCAATTTTAGGATCTCTACACTGGTTACCGATTAAGTTCCGTATCGATTACAAAGTATTGCTACTGACCTATAAGGCCCTAAATAGTTCAGCTCCTGTGTATTTAATTGATCTTTTATTGCCCTACAATCCATCATGCGCTTTAAGGTAACAAAACTCTGGACTTTTGGCAGTACCTAGGATATCCAAGTCCTCTAAAGGAGGGAGAGTGTTTTCACATTTGGCTCCTAACTAAGCTCTGGAATAGCCTCAGGGTTCCCACTCTTTTTCAGAGATCATTTACCAGGACTTTTCCAGGACATTTCAAATTTCATGATGATGGGAATAAAATATAAGGATCACATATTCACAGCCTAAAGTAATATATTCCTCTCTCCTCTCTTAAAAAACATACATTTTATGGCTATAACCTAACTATAAAATCAGAAATACACCAAATACACACACACGTCTGGTTCACTATCCTGCTAGAGAATCTCCTTAGACATAATGGTTTTTATACTGTACAAACTGTATATTCTATCCCCTTTATTTTTATTACCATCTCTTTTTGCATCCTATCCTGTTCTAATTTTGTATCCGGTCATTGTACTTCATTGTCTTTTCTTTTTTGGAAAGCACACATTCTTTAAGTTATGTTATATATTCATATTATATTAACCAACTATTTAACAAAATGACACCAAAAATCACTAGTAATAATCTAGTGTTTTAATAAAATATCAACAAACAGTATATCACAACTGATGCTTTAAAAATTAAACTCTTACCACCAGCAGGTGGCAGCAAATAACAGTCTTAATGAGTGAATCATTGGAGTCACTCTATCAAACGATTCATTCAAAACGCTTATTCATTTAGGAATGAAGAAAAGACGGTCTTCATGAATCGTTTCTCAAACGATTCGTTCAAAAACGAAGATATGAATCAAAAACGCAGATTCATTCGGCAAAGAAACGCCACTGTACTGCATGTTCCTAAGAGAAACGTTCTGCTCCGGCATTGTTTGGAACTACTATGGTTGGTGAAACAGAGCAAACAGACAATAGTTTGTCTAAAAAGGAAGTCACTTATATTGACGTCTTGTTTAGTGAACTGTTGCAGAAAATCAGTATCACGTTTGCAAACGTGCCTTTATTACGTTTATATAAGCACTATTATATATTACCGGCCTCCGCCTCAAGTCTGTGCTGCACTATGAACATGCAATTATCGCTGTGCATCGCGTCTCATTTTCACTTCCTATATCGTTCATAAAACAGGTTTGGGAAGTTTGGGTCTGATTTGTCATGGGGATGCAAGACGTTCCAACGATTCTAAATAAAATAGACTTAACAAATCGATAACCTTTTCTCAGACAAATGACATCACGCATACTGTAATTCGCCGTGCAGACTCCTTGCACATGCGTATCAAAATAATTACTTTACAATAATATTAACAAGGTAATTAAATATTACCTGCATACCAGTGAACATTTGCTGCAAACATTCGAGCATTTAATTCCTAGCACCTGAAACCCGCCAACACGAGACAGCGTCATACATCACAGGGAGATTAAACAGCGTGAGCTCACGTGTCAAAACTCAGCATCCCTGAACAGAGCGCTTTCTGTTACTAACGTTAATTGTTTCAACCAGTTGTCGGCCAATTCTTTAATGAAGAACATTTAAAAATAATAATTTTCCAGGACAACAAGATTTTTTCTCTCATTTTCCATGTGTTTTCCAGGACTGGAAAATTGGTCATTAATATTCCAGGATTTCCAGGTTTTCCAGGACGCGTGGGAACCCTGTAGCCTTCCTGATAATTTTCGGGACTCAGACACGCTCTCCCTGTTTAAATCTAGATTAAAGACACATCTCTTTAGCCAAGCATTCACATAATACATCTCATAACCTCGTACTCCAGTTATATCAGATGAAATGCACATAATTATCTTTTGCCTTAAATGTTATGAACAGCATATGATAATTATTTTCCATTTGCTTTTCTTTTTCTACAGATTACACCAGCTTCAGTTTGGATCCAGCCTCTTACAAAAATTCAGATGACCCAACACCTGTGAAGAGATGACTCTGAATCAACATACACATCTACCAAATTTTCTATATATTGCAATCGTTATGATCACAACTTGTAATAACTGCTTTAATAAGATCATTGATTCTGCCTAAATGAATACATGATGTTCACTAACTGCATGATTTTGAATATCTTAGAACTGTACATTTCTGGACATATTGTAGCAAGTCTAAAGAGTGTTTTATGTTCTGTTCGGATAAATCTAAGTGCATGTGTTCTTTCCTGTGTTATGGTTCAGCTTGTGTGGGGCTTTAAGGGGTGGGAGGTTCTCCTGAAAGAATAGCCTGCGTGGTGTTGTGTGGGCGGGGTTCTGGGGAAAAGGTTCCAGAAGTTTGTTCGCTGTCTGTGTGGCAGGAGCATCGGCCAAACAGGTGCTCATCTTAATAAAAAGAAGACTAAGCTGTTAAGTGAGTCTCATCATTTCCTCCATTCGTTACAATATGGACATTACTTGGACACTGTCACCTCTGATAACAAATTACTCTAAATTGTAATGTAGAAACATGCATTTTCTGTAAAGCTGCTTTGAAACAATATGTATTGTGAAAAGCGCTATACAAATAAATGTGAATTGAATTGATTTGAATTAGCTTTTTTAAATGTGCCTTAGAAAAAAAACATTACTGGTGTGCATCTTGAGACAAAACTATGGCACTGACATATTTTAAGTCTAGGACTAGACTTAAGCCTTGTCTGTGAAACCAGGCAAAAATATCCTGTGCAGGTGCTTAAATAATACACTGTTTTATATATTTTGGATTAATAAAATAAAGCAGAAAAGATTCTTGAAGTAGAAAAGAATTGTTTTATGGAATATTTATTATACTAATAAAAATTACCCTATAGGCCAGGGCTTGAAACTGACTTTATTATTGTTATGGTTTTACATCTATTTGCTTTATTTAGTTAATTTAGTATCCAATTCAACAACAAATGTATTGCTAGCTGTTGTGCACAATGCATTTTATTGCATTTATGCTGCATTTTCATTATGCTTGAAAAAAGTAACTACCCATTCTAAATTACAGAACTCTGACAATAACTGGCAGACCCCAATCGCCACTGCAACAACACGCTTTTAATAACCAAAGAAAATATGGTGCATGATTATCATTGTGCATTCAGGTTACTGCTCCGCTCTCAGTGATACTGACACAAATTTTCCATCATTTCAATATTAGATGTCAAAATGAGAAGAAATGCAATTGTATGACAAAATTTTGCCATCCACTGTGACCCCTGAAGTTCCAGGACTCACATTTCACATCTTTTTCTTACTATTCTTTTCTTTTAAGATGGGGCCTGAAGTAAGGCATTACATGATTTCCCCCTGGCATAGAAAAAGTCCATCAGCAGGAGAATATTTATGAAATATCTTTATGAAGCTATTTTTGACTCCCTCAGGACAACCTAGTATGTTTCAGGATGGAGTAAATAAATTATAACCGGAGAACAGCTCGTTCATTTTTCCTCCTAAAGCAAACCACTACAGAGAGACATACATAACATGTTTCTAAACCCATTAATGTCAAGCATGAAGCCATGCAATCTCTGTCCTTCCTTGGTATGACAACATTCACAATTAAGTAGAGTTATGTATCCTTCTCTCCTTCTCTCTCTCTCTATCACAATTAAGTAGCGTTAAGTATCGCAAACTACCTCACAATACACTGGTTTCAGATTAACACGTTCTTTCCTTCTCTATCTACCATTTACCTATCTGTTTGTCTGCCTGTCTGTCATAAGGCCTTTAACCATGCACAATGACATGCACTGGCAAGACTTTCCTTAAAAGACGAGTTAAACTTTGGTCTCTATCTCACAGAAAGTTTTTGTGGAACTTGAAAAAACTAAAAGAATATTGCACACAAGTCACTTTTATGGGGCTTTGAGTCTTTTTTGAAGCTTGAAAGCATTCCCACTCACAGTAACTGCATATAAAATGATGCAATTCTTCTTTAGTACAATGCTTCAGAATTTCTCCTTTTGTGTTCCACAGTAAAAAGAATCAATCAATATGAGAGTGCCTACATTTTTGGTGAACTTTTCCTTAAATCTCTGACTGACTTCTCTGGCAGATTACAAGGCATTTTAAAATGAAATAGACATCTGTGGAGATTGTCAAAGATAAGGGAAATACAAGGTCGGATCCTTCAGTTAAGCTCTTTTATAAGCTCCTCACCTCCCCAGAAGGCACTCTGATGAGTGACACTGCCCATAATGTTCTAGGGACTATTCTTAGATATACAGTACAGCATTAGAGAAACCAAATTTTGATGAAAGTGCTGCTGAAAACAACTCATAGGAGTCTGTACCTATTTTCACACTTCGTCTACAGCCACAGAAGTACCACTTTACGTTTGCAAAAGATAACATGTCACTTAAACATGATGATTAAACATAATCAGCATGGGTGATTCTTCAAAGAAAGCAGAGTCACAGGGCCAGTTCAAACACGCTAAATACACCACATCATTATCCCTTACTAGAGAGCACAATGTATTTGAACTCAAGGAAGAAACCATTTTCAAGCACCAATGTAATTATGCCTCTATAGTCTAAATTAAACTATTCAACCACTGAATGTGCATTCCCATTTTAAACCTTAAGTTTAAGCCACTGAGAATACAATTCTCTGAGGTGTTCATTCATAGCTCAGGAGATTTTATTGAGTTCTCAGTTATAATTTAAATATCAACTTTGACTCCTAAAATTCCTTGTGATTAATAAAATAAACACAAATGAAACAACTGTGGACATGTGGTAAGAGTTTAGCACTTTAACATTAATGTGAACTGGACAGACAATGTGATAAGAAATGTTATTTACCGCAGATTTTCTGAGCAAATCTAAGCAGTTTTTGATATTACTGAGACCTCTTTAGTCTTTTGCAATTCTTATGATTATTCTGGCCGGTTTCTTAGGAGAAATAGGAGATTCACGCAAAGCCAGGGTCTCAATTTGCTCTCCATATATCGCATTGGTGTCTCAGAGAAATAAAATGAGATTTTAAAGAGATATCTTTAGTGATTTACCTTTACTATTGTTCAGTCAAAAGAGTTCTCCCACATACATTTCTGCATGTAAACCATAACGAAACTTAAAGTTTGACCTGATGGGAATCCACAGTCTCAATATCCATATGGTTATATTGTGTCTGATGAATTCATAGATAGAGTTATGACATGATAAAGATATCTCTATGTTGTCTTCTGACTTGACTGCACTTTACACCAACTTGTAACCTTTAATGAATCCTATGCTCGGTATCTGATTATTATGGTACACGCAGCAATGCTATATAGAAGAACCATTTTTGGTTCCCCACAGAACCTTTCAATGATCATTTCCTAAAAGAACCATTTTATTTTTCTTAGTGTAAAGAACCTTTTTACATTATAAAGAACCCTTTGAGTTTGAGACCCTTTGAGTCCTATGAATGTTAAAAGCTCTTTATGTAACCACTGTTGCCAATAAAGAGACTTTATTTTTAAGGGTGTATTATGTAGTAAGCAATATGTTGTTTTCTATTTTTAATGCATGTGTGCCATATTAAAATTCTTTAAAAACATTTGCAGATGCATTGTCTATATTATCTAAGTATCTAACATATATCTAATTCCCTCTGAAGATATGCTGTATGTAATAATAGACTAGTGGGGGGGAAACGAAAACGCTTATTTCTGGCCTTTGTGCTCTTAATAACAGTAAAGCAAACATTTAACCAAGAAGAGAATGTACTGCTAACGCCACATGTAAACGTTGTTTGCAAACAAATGAACCTGTTACCCGGAGGGAAAAGCGTTACTCACTTGAATTTCCCTTGGCAATGTTGACATTGGTCTCCAGCCCATCCCTGGTCACAGACGCAAGTTCCATTGATGCATCTTCCAAAGATGCAGTTTTTATCACAGGTTTTGGAATAGGATCCTTCAGTGCATATTAACAGGTAAAACATCATAAACGTGAAAAGGTACGTCCTGAGCTCCTCAGTCCTACATAGGAAACACCTCGTGGAGAAGCTTGAAGACATTCTTCTTCTGCCAAAATCCATCCTCCTGTTCTCCTCTGATCTAAACATAGAGATAAGGTTACTGTCTTCATTAGACTTCAAGTTTCTAATTCGGAATTCTCTACAGAGCAGAGAAATACTCCTGGTTTTGTTAAAATGTGTATGTTGTCATTGCCACAATGCATGAATGTATTAACCAATATGTAATGTAACTTTCTCCAGTCTGTTCTAGAGGATGAACATCCACCTCAGCGCGTTATTCCTAAAAAGCCAAAACCGTATCATTTATATCGTTCCAGAAATAGCGACATAAGATACAGATGTGCAGTTATGTTCGTAAACTATGCCAACATAGTCGAAAAAATAACTGCGTGATTTGAGCATGCCTTTCCAAACAATAAGTCGTGCTGTTGTTGCCGTTTCGCCTTTGTTTCTCTCAGAGATGCACTCGGAGAGGAATGACAGCTCAACTCCTATCCAAAACAATGTGCAGTTCCCTACTGCTGCTCCTGCTGAGCTCAGAGCGAAATAACGAATCTTACTACGGAAAAGGTTTGGCTTATGAATATTAATTAGATTACGCTGATGTTGCTTGGTAACCTTCATCGCGCGTCCACTCGGTCACGTGACTCAATTAATATTCAAGAGCCAATCCTTTATCATAGTAGGATTGGAAACTCGTAGTCGTCTTACATTTAAAGCGATAGCGCCCTGTTCATTTGTGCAGAGCTGCATGCGCGTCGTGCGGGTCATAAAGTTGTGGTCTGAACATAGGGGAGGTACCGAAGTTCTACGAGACCATGCTTCTTTTTTTTCCATCAAGGTCACAACTTAAAGGAACACACCACCCAAAAATGAAAATTCTGTCATCATTTAGCTACTCACCCCCATGTGGTTCCAAACCTGTATGTATTCTTTCTTCTGCAGAATACAAAATATGTTGTCAGTATTTTCTCATGATCTCAACACAACCAAAGTTGTTTTCTCCTGTTTTCTCCATTCACGCCATGTCGTAATTACCGTAATAATTCTGAACTGTAAAAATCCTTCATTTGTAGAACTTGTAATAACAACATGTGTACCACATGGCCGCTGTACCACCTGACCACTGCAGATTTAAGGTGTGTTCGACCTGAAGCGGCACTGTGCAGACCGATTGGTGTATGACAAGTATACAGAGCTTTATTTATGGTAATTTCGAAATGGCGTGGATACAGCATACTTTCCCCTCCCTCTTGCAGCGACATCTCTTCTCTTCTCTGATGACGTGTTTACTGGCGTGAGGGCGGGACAACCCGTCACTCACGTGAGATCACACCATCCAATCAATTCCCAATGGAAAAAATCAACTACTGTCAGTAAAGCATTATAGGATTAGTTCACTTTAAAATGAAAATTACCCCAAGCTTTACTCACCATCAAGCCATCCTAGGTGTATATGACTTTCTTCTTTCTGATGAACACAATCGGAGTTATATTAATAAACATCCTGATGCGTCCAAGCTTTATAATGGCAGTGAGCGATACCAACGAGTATGAAGTTGCAGAAAGTGCATCCATCCAAAGCAAAACGTACTCCACATGGCTCCGGGGGGGTAATAAAGTCCTTCTGACGCAAAGCGATGTGTTTGTGTAAGAAAAATATGGGAAAATAAGTGTAAAACGTTGCACCAGTTAAGCTTTATTCGTAAGTTGAATATGGAAGGTATAGGACGTAGGGTAAGTTTTTTGAACTGCGAGAGGCATTACACTTTCTTTGTAAGTTGAATATAGAAGGCGGTCTGGCGGAAGCTAGATATTTTACTTTATAACTTGTTAAATATGGATATTTTTCTTATACAAATGCATCGCTTCACTTCGGAAGGCATTTATTAACTCCCCGGAGCCATGTGGAGCACATTTTGCTTTGGATGGATGCACTTTCTTAAGCTTTATACTCGTTGGTCCCATTCACTGCCATTATAAAGCTTAGATGTGTCAGGATATTTATTAATATAACTCCGATTGTGTTCAGCTGAAAGAAGAAAGTCATATACACCTAGGATGGCTTGAGGGTGAGTAAAGCTTGGGGTAATTTTCAGTTTAAAGTGAACTAATCTTTTAAGCTAACTGGAATGTTTATCTGTGAAACAGACATCAACATTTCCCCAGAAACTTAGTCATATTTCTGGATCAGCCTTCAGAATATCTATTTTAGGGTGTGTGACTGTTTATCTGCAAAATAGTCTATTGTTCACTTATCTGAGCTAAATACTTCTTAAGTTACCTCATGGGATAAATAAGCATGAGCGATGAGGGTGATGATGAGGATCAAGTTACGTAAACAGCATATTAATAAGGTCATATGTGGAATAAGCATAAACAAATTAAAATGTACAGAAATCACACTTTTTTTGCATTTTGCAGCATTGAAGATATAGTCCATTGCCCTCAAACAAGATTCTGGACATCCTATGCCAGACGGGAATGTCATCAACTCTTCTGTACAAATCATATATTTATAACTCAGCACAATCCCGTGATTTTCTTTGGATGACATAATTTTATTCACAAAATAAACTAGGCCTACAAAGTATGAATAAATGATGACAATATTTAAAAGTTTATTGCTGATGTTCGTCTTTTTACAGTAAACAAACAACATTATAAAACATTATTTCCATTCCTTTACTCTGGTGAGACTGAAGTGAGTTTCAAGGGTGTCTAAATGCACTGTGCTTTTGCAGGGAATCATTTGCAGTGATCATTACATAGGACGACAGAAAATGACTGTATGCCAAGTATAGACAAATAAAGATGTATCATCTGGGTAAGATGTCAACAACATTCTCAGAAGGCCATATACACAGCCATCACTGCACACTCACAGTGGGAGAGAAATAAAATTATCTCACTCAGGAGAACTGCTCTTTCTCTCTCAGGAAATTAGATTGGCTCTGTTGATAGAAACCAAGGAAAACAGAAAGTCGTGGCATCCTTTGTATTTATAAGGGGGAAAAAACTTTGATATTGGACAAATTTGTACCACTTTATGTAATCTGGCTGCCCCACTGGAAAGGGAGATAATCGAGGTTGATTAGGGCATGGGAAGCAAAACTAGATTCGATGAGTTGCTACAACAAGAATTGCCATTTAAATTTTTGACAGTTGAAGATTTTATGACATTCAGCAAATTTTCATGTTGATTTACATGTTATAGCAAGTCATGAGCATGTGCAAAAGCACATTGATAAATGACAGCAAACCCAGGCATCATTGTTATAAAATATATAGAAGTTAATAATAAAAAAAGAAACTGAAATGGCTTGTAAGTCTTTTAAGTATTATTAAATGTGTCTAATTTTAAAGTACAAGGCCCATGAGACAGTTTTGGTTTGCTGTGTTTTAGATTATCTGCCTTGGATAACTTGAAGTAGGTCACAGTGAATACATCAGCCAAAGCACCTGCAATGAAAGTGGTTGTGGAACACTGACGAGGAGGATAAACATGTGATATCACATTCTGTAAACGATTTATAGCAGAAACAGATTACGCAATAGAGCCAACCATCTGTCCTGACTACTTACAGCTACAGAATTACTGTGTGTAGAACATTGTGGGGAAAAAATGTACTTATTAAATAATAATAATAATAATTTACTTTATAATTTTTCATTTATTTTTTATAATTATAAAGCCTACATTTTAAGATTAAACACACATACTGTACATCATCATCACCGTCCATTGCCCAATAACAGAAACTATGCCTGCGTCTCAATGTGCATACTATCCATCCTAAATAGTATGTGATATTAGTAATATTCAATACTATTTAGGGTGGAAAGTATGCACATTGGGATGCAGGGTCTGATACAGAGAGAGAGAGGGTTAGCACTATTTAATCATAGCCTTTATCATGTGACTGATGCACAAATTAGAGGCAGCTGGAGATTGCTCTGAAAACAACACTGAAGAAAAGGCAGTGTTTGTTTATGTGTAAAGTGTTGCAATACATTACAAAGGGCAGGAGATTAAAAAGATGCATAGATGCAGTATTATTTATTTAGAAATGCACTTGTTTCCACTGAGAAAATATGTTACAGTGATTACAGTGTATTTCCTATTTTGGCTATACTATTTAAAAACAATCTCAATACTAATTTAGAATTTTAACTGTAATATTACATTTGCAAAATCATCCTCTTAGTTTGTTGTTATTATGGAAATTATAGGCCTATTTTAAAAAGCTGTAGTTTGGTGGTGACATGGTAAAGCGCATCAATGGGAAAAGAGATATTCTAGTGCCCTCTTGTGGTCAAATACTGAGGATGCTGTAGAGGCACTAAACTTTTAACATACATAGGACTAGAATTAAAATAGAGTTACTCTTAATGAAGTAGAATAAGGCCTTTTGAGTTGCATATTGAAGGCCTGCGACTTTTTTTTTTTAAGTAGAACAGAAGATTGTTTACTTGATTTTGCTAGTCAAACAAGAGGCCAGAGTCCTGCCACAGTAATGGTGCGTTGCGTTACATGGGAAATTCCTAAGCCCCGTAGGAACTTTTAACTTGAACGCCCCTTCAAAGTAGGGAACTCAGGGTAAGCGTAACAACCCCCCGACTTCAGAATCCAATATGGCTGCTCAGAGCATCAGCCATAGTGAAACAGTAGTAATATGTTATTTATTAGCATTTCTGTTTGTTTGTCTCAATAAACTCAGTGGTCCACACAGTACTATCCAACCTAGGTGGACATGATATTTCGCAATTATCTGTGCAAAATACCCCTTTTTATGTGTTTGTTTTCCGAATGAGCAAGCACAAGAAAGTTTTGCTTGGATTAAAATTTTGTCCATCTTCAACTCGGTTGTGACGCCATTCCCAGCTCCAACATCCCTCTTCCCAGGTAAATGGAACGCAGCATTAGTATGGTAATTAGCCCCTTCTGTAATAACACCATCTGTTTTCATTGAGGACTATTAAAAATAATAGACCAACTTTTTAGGCCAACTTTTTTTGAAAACATATAATTCACAATTGTTTCCTTATATGGAATTAGCATAGTTTGTTCTCAACTCTTGGGAGTACACTAAAATACATATGGCCTCAGAGCACAAACAGATGTAGACTAAAAGCCATAAAAAAATAAAAATAAAATAAAAAACATTTTTATTGCTCATGGGGCCTTTTATATATTTATAGTATACGTTTTGCCTTTTACCTTTGTATTTATCCTGATATCTTTCCTCTTCTGCAAGCATGACCTCTCACAATCCACACTTCGGACAAAGTCTGCAATGAAACAAACAGTATCCTGCTTTGTCAATATGATCTGTGAACTGCCAGCCTATCCATTAATCCAGAAACATTCTCTGACTGCAGGACTTTTTGTTGATACATTCAATGCTTATTAAATTATTCAGAATCCCTTCATTTTAACATATTTTCAAACATTAAAGAAGTAGCCTGTAGATACTAATGTAAGTCATGTAATGACCAAAGAATTGTAGCAGATTTTACTTGCTGTACTCAAGTATAGGTAAACTTAATATAAAACATTTGAAATACAAAAATAAGTGTTTTGACTTTTGTCAGTTGCACAGATCCTCACATGCATATGCCTGTTAACCCCTCACACATACTTGTATAGATATGCACACACACACACACACCCACACACTCACAGGACACTGACCTTATACACTGTAACACTCAGAGTAGGTCTGCAGTGTCACTCCCCCAGAGACCAACGGCCAGCATGAATCTCAAGCTGTGGCTGCTTCTCCTCTTTCTCTGTGCGGTCATTATCCCTGCACAGGTGTGTATGAACAATTATATACTGATATATCATAGATTCCTTACCTTACAATACTTGCTATACTGTCAACATCAGACTTTTGTTAATTTGAACCTGTTAACAGTCACCTCCTTTTTGAGCATAGATCTAAACTTAAATGGTTGTAATTCATGAATGCTTTGGAATACAGACCTAAGGTTAGTCTCTTTTTAAAGAAGACACTTTTTTATTGCAGAAGTGAAAGCAGCTTCAAAAAAATGAAAGTGTAATAAAAATTGTAGAAGTTTAAGTCTACTGTAAAGCAAAATCTTTTTAATTTATACAAAATATACATTTTACAAATTAATTTAGACTCTTACATTGCTGAAAAATCAAAGCCATAATGTCGTTGAATTATTAGAAAATAATGCACACTTAATACAGTTATTAATGCAATTATGAGAGAGAGAAAGAGAGAGAGAGAGAGAGAGAGAGAGAGAGAGAGAGAGAGAGAGAATATGGAACTAGCATAAGTTACCTGAGTCTGTCCGTCTGTCAACAGTGTTCGGCAGCAGTGTCTCTACTAATAGCGAAACTGTAAGTTTATCTACTTCAATAAGCGCACAGTTATTACCTCGCTGGCGAGACATGTCATGTAGGTTTTAAGTCACTAAACTATTTTACTGATTAATTCGTCAGAGCAGCGCTGACAACACGTTTTTGTGCAAGTGTGTGCGTTAGAGTTAGAGAGCGGGAGAAAGAGATTATGTGCTTTCAGGACATAATAAAACGTATTTTGCGGTAAAAAAAAAACTTGGAAATAATTTGTCGTTATAAATTATCTATTAAATAATAAATTATCATATAATTATTTGCTTGGTCAGTGTCGTTGTGGTTCTTTGGCTGTTGTTTTGTGGCCTGTAAGGACCTTTTGAAATAACTGAAATCGTTTGGGCAAGTGATATGGAACTGTAATGCGGTCAAGACCTGCCTAGAACTACTTTAATTGCACACCTTTGAACGTTCGTCAACCAATCAGATTCAAGCATTCAACAGCCCCCGTAGTATAGACCTTATGTAGCCCCGCCCCTTTTCAGCGCTGCGCTCGTTGTCTTTTGACTTCCGGTTTGTATTTCCACAGCGATCTTACGTATTTATGAATGAACTGCTCGTTTTAAAATCTTCTGGGTCTACTGACATTTGTTAAGACATCTGCTTTAAACATTACAATGCTCACGATAACTTTAATTAACTCTACAACAAGTAAAGCCACTTCACCGGCTAATTATTCTTCAACAGCGATGCCATAGAAATATTTAGAGCTACCGCAAAAACGGAAGTTCAAAGACAATATTAAAAAGATGGCGGCGCGCTTGTTTCTCTGGCGCATAAGGTCTATAAAAGGTTTTAAATCACTCGAATGGTACTTAATTTATGATGATTACTAAAATATGTGATGGGGGGCAAAAGGGCAATATAAAAAGTGTGCCAAGTGTCCCGCTACCGGAACACTGTCAGGTAACAAGCTAAAATACATTGTGTTATATTACTTTTTTTTTTTTTTTTTTTCATTTGAATGAAAATTAAGTGATGCTATATTATGTTTTGTTTTGTACTTGGTCAAATGATGGTCACAAGCAAATCTTTGCCTATACAGTAACCACGTTTTGATTTATATTCTCTAATATTTGAATATCAGATATGAATCACGTTTAGTTGATCTTGATAAAATAATGCATTTTCTGAGCAAGTTTCTCACCTCTCAATAGTTGAAGAAAGAGAAACATGAAAAACATGATAAGCATGTTGAACATGACAGACATGGTAAGCATGTTGGACATCATGGACATGATAGACATGGGCACCATGAGAAACAAGGGTGGCCTGGTAAACCTCATGGGAAGAGAGGCAAAGGAAGATTGCAGGGTAAGAAGTCAGCTTTTGGGTTGAAATGTAATACATATGCATACACATCTTTGCAAATGTTCTATTTGTAACATATCAGACCTGAAGGATGAGTTTGACACCTCAGACGACACTGATGATGATGACGATGCCAGCGATTGGCTGTTTGAGCTTCAAGGCCTCAGAGGTATGATTCATTAAACAGATTTCTTCCTTGTATTGTTTATGCTACCATTCAAAAGTTATTCAGTAAGATTTTTTCTTCTTTTTTTTTTTTTGGAAGAAATTAATATAATATTAATAAATACTCTGCAAGGATGCACTAAATTGATCAAAAATGACAGTAAAAACATTTCTAATGTCACAAAGATGACTATTTCAAATAAATGCTGTTCTTTTAAACTTTCTATTTACCAAAGAATCCTGAAAATAAGAGTTTATATTTTGGTTCACATACAAACCAAAATATAATGTTATAAATGTTATATCAAACTAAAATCACCTAAACTATGATCAAATAAATGTTTCCCCCTTTGGTAATTCAGGAAAATGCATCCCAAATCCATGCCTGAATGGCGGGGTGTGTGAGGAAAAAAGGGATAAATTCAAATGCAAATGCCCCAGGCAGTTTGTCGGTAGATGGTGCGAGAGAGGTACTGTATGAGCTCACTTCACACCACCTGCACATTCACATATAGATCTTTGAACTCATTATGAAAAGCATTTGATGTTTGTTTTAGGGAAAAGGGTTTGTAAAAGAGGAACCTGTGGGACAGGACTGTGTCTTCTCACCTTAGCTCCTCCATACTATAAGTGCAAGTGTATTCCACCATTTGCACCACCACACTGCAAATCACGTAAGACTTAGGGCACTGAACTCATGCTGCACTGATCCAGAGTTACTCAATAAACAGACCATAGCATTTCAGGTTTGGTTCTAGAATGCTCAGACAAAAAAGTAAAACTGGTCTACAACTAATCATATTTCTTAGAAATTTGAGTTATATACTTGTCGATTTATGATTTATGTCTTTTTGTTTAGCCATTCCATGTGCACCAAACCCTTGTCAGAACAATGGCAGATGTGTTTCAGAAGAGGGTGATTTTGAATGCATCTGCCCGGAGGGTTTCAGTGGACATTACTGTCAAGTCGGTGAGTATATATTTTGCCATAATTACAGAGAGTCTAAAAGATTCTGAATTAATGACATATGACATTTTTAAAATGTATTGCAAGTTAATAAAAAATATATATCTTTTTGGTGCTTCATACATAAATAACTAGAAAATATGACATGTTGAAAAAAGGTGAAAAAAAAAAAGTTTTTTGATGGGCATTATATACTGTGTGTGTATGTATGTGTGTGTGTGTATATATATATATATATATATATATATATATATATATAATACACGCGCACACACACACACACACACACACAATAAATAATATGTTGTTTATTATTCTCATTATACACACCCCTATAAATCTCTCTTATATTGGTCAATGACAAAAAAAGATCTTTAAGAAACAAATTGCACATTTAAAAATGTGCCAATTTCTTAGAAAAGCAATTTTTGTAAACATGTTTCATGAGTTAGTTTCAACACACATTGACAAAAAAGAAAATGATTTACTGAGTTAAAGGATTAGTTCACTTTCATATACAATTTTCCTGATAATTTACTCACCCCCATGTCATCCAGGATGTTCATGTCTTTCTTTCTTCAGTCGAAAAGAAATTAAGGTTTTTGATGAAAACATTCCAGGATTATTCTCCTTATAATGGACTTCATTGGCCTCCAAACGGTTGAAGGTAAATATTACAGTTTCAGTGCAGCTTCAAAGGGCTTTAAACGATACCAGACGAGGAATAAGGGTCTTATCTAGCGAAACGACCGGTCATTTTCTAAAAAAATTTAAATGTATATGCTTTATATAAACAAATGATCGACTTCCAAGTGCTTCCGCCAAAACCGCACTTCCGTATTCTTCGAAAAGCTTACGCTGTATGTCCTACCTACTCCTTCCCTATTCTACTTACGGAAAAAATGTAACTGGCGCTGCGTTTGTTCTGTAAGTTGAATAGGGAAGGTGTAGGACATACAGCGTAAGCTTTTGAAGAATACGGAAGACAGAAGGACTTGCAAGGCGATCATTTGTGTTTATAAAGCATATACATTTGAATTTTTTAGAAAATGACCAATCGTTTCGCTAGATAAGACCCTTATTCCTCGTCTGGTATCGTTTAAAGCCCTTCGAAGCGGCACTGAAACTGTAATTTTAACCTTCAACAATTTGGAGACCATTGAAACCTTAATTTCTTTTCGACTGAAGAAAGAAAGACATGAACATCTTGGATGACATGGGGGGTGAGTAAATTATCAGGAAAATTTTATATGAAAGTGAACTAATCCTTTTCAAACATGTTTTTTCTTCTTTTTTTTTTAACTTTATTTTTATAGAGGACATAGACAATCAGACAGACAAACAGGGAAAACAGTCAACATAGCTTCATGGGTACTTACATGGATGTTCTTTGAAAATGTAACATTTCTAAGGTGGAAAAAAAACTGTTTACCAGCACTATATTAAAGAAATCCTTGAATAAAAGATAGTCAACAGGCTACGATGTAAACATATATACATACGAAGGCGCACATAGACATACATATACATACACACAGTCATTCATATACGCATACAAACATACAAAAATATACCATAGCCATACTTTTATGCTGTTCTAAAGTAATATTTACATACAGTATGTTTACATATATGCATATATACATTACTATTACATTATGTTAACATGTTTTTCTAGGTAAAAAAAAAAAAAAAGTATTTTTTAAAATCATGAATGCCAGTTTTCTACAGTTTATACCATGTGAGACATGAATCTGAATCAATGAATCTGACTTACTTTGGCACATTGTTATGAGGATCTAGAAGGGTCTTTCCTGTGATATTAATTTCCTGTTTTATAGTTTATTGTAACATTACAACAACATGAACAAACAATCATAGTGTGCTGTGACTATCCTCAGACCCAAATGACTGCTATGAGGGGGATGGACAGTCATACAGAGGAAAGGTGTCAGAAACTGAAGAAGGGGACGAATGTCTCGACTGGAACTCTGAGTTCATTCTGGATAAAGGATCTTTTCCTTCAACTGCATTTGCATCTAGTGAAGGCCTGGGACCGCACAACTTCTGCAGGTTAAAAACACGTGGAGACCAAAAGCCTGAGACTTACATATTTAATTAGTGACCTAGCAATTAATTTTATACGAAAACATATATATATTATTTTTTTTTAACTTTTTTCAAAATCCTAAAACTTTGTTTATTTACAGGTTTAAATTAATTTTTGACCTTTTTTTTTTTAATGTGCTCTTAAACTTTTTGATTCCACTTTATGTGCACACATGTCAAAAACACACCTACTGTACACATCTGAGCTTGATCAGCAGTGGACTTGTAATCATAGTAACTCTCAAATGCAAATCCTACATCCCTCTGTATCATAGAAACCCTGATGGAGATAAGAAGCCATGGTGCTTTATAAAGAAGAACAAGAGACTTCGATGGGATTATTGTGATGTCAGAAAATGTCCCTCACCTGGTAAGACTGATAATAAAGTCACAGTGTGGTTTATAATCTGATGTTTTTCCATCAAGAGCTCAAACTCAACAAGACTAACATACAGCACCTCTATGGCCTTCAGTCACTTGAATGAATAAAGCAATAGTCATATCTTTGAACCCTCTCTGACCTAGCAGATGTATTAGTTACATGACATAACATTGCTAAATCTGCATCAAATTTTATTCCACATTAGTTGCCACAAATTCAGATATTCCTTTTATGTTGTAATTTTTTCCATAGCAACAACTACCAAAGAAATGGTGACCTCCACCACTAAAGCTCACCCCACCACAGCTGCATTTATAGATGATCTTAAACCAATAGTAACTACTCTCCAACCAACTATACCAGTTAAGACAGGTAAGACTTCCTCATCGTTACTCATGTGCCATGTCTAGTAAGAATGAATGAATGATATTAATGATATAAATTGTCTTTAACAACATACAAAAGAACTATCTGCCTTTTGAATCATTATGATCATTGTTGGCTTTACAAAGTAAAGCTTATTATGATGATGGGGGAAAAAAGCTTATTATGATGATGATGATAATAATAAGCTTAAATAGCTAGTAGATCAGTATTTTACTTTGTAAAGCCAACAATGATCATAATGATTTAAAAGGCAGATAGTTCTTCTGTATGTTGTTAAAAAAAAAAATAAAGTTGCAAGTTACTCAGTATTAACATATTGTTTACTTAACTGTTTTATAATAGCAACATCACACTCTGAATTGATACAAATCCTCAGATTTTGCACTTTTTCCAAAAATGTCTCCTACCAGATGCCAGCATAACCATCACTATTGCTCCACCACCAACCATACCAAATACTACTTTTACAAGGAGCTTTCTTACCTGTGGTAAACCTGAGCCGAAAAAACAACTAAACCGGATTTATGGAGGTCTTAAAGCTATTCCTGGAGCCCATCCATGGCAAGTATCAGTGCAGATCAAACCTAAAGGATCAGTCCAAAGCTACAGGCACATCTGTGGAGGCACCCTTATCAAGCCTTGTTGGGTGCTGACTGCGGCCCACTGCATGTAAGTATGGCCTTTAGTACAATATTAAAGTACATATTTCACCCAATGACCACAGAAAAATGGTGACCCAAGACAATTTAAAGTATCAAACAGACATAGGATACTATAGCCTAATGGTTAGATCTGAACTGTTTTGAATTTTGCAAGCAATCTCTTTTGTGCACCTGACAAAATTGCTTTGAATGTGCATGTACAAAAAGACAGGGTAATATATTTTTTTAAATTACTGATTACTCTAAAATGAACAAGAAGAAAATGTTGTGCTTTATTATAATTATTAATATTATTAACTTCAAACAAGGTAATATGTGTGCTGTCTGGTTTGCTTTTTCGGCGGTTTGTGTGCTTTGCTCTAAATCACATATTGGGTGAGTGTTAGTTGACTGATGGACAGGATTGTGTAAATGTAACATCATGTTATTTTTGCCCCATCCTTGCTTTTCAATCCATGAGAACTATAAACTGATTTAGTTCATATTACACTGCATTTAATTAACAGTTAGCATTATGAATTATCGTCTTACTGTCATCCTAAAACAATGAATTTATGAGCTCTCAATATTAAATTTTACTTCTAGCGTGGAGAAACCTGAAGTCTGAAATGTAATTTATCTGCATTATTTCATGCTTCTTTTTTTGTTGTTATTTTGAACCATGGCTTAGTTTTATTTCCTTTTGTTGTGTGTACAGTGATAAAAAGCATGATTACAGTGTTGTATTGGGAGGATTAAATCTAGTTCAAAAGGAGTCAACAGACCAGACTGTGCTGGTGGAGAACACTATCATCCATGAGGAGTACAAGGAAACTCCTGACGTTGTCTACAATGATATTGGTGTGTATTATAGACATTTATTTGCACAAATAAACAGGGTTTTAACTCTTTTTTTATATATATAAAAAAAAAGTTGCCAGCCAGCATTTTTAATCATTTTCACAAAACTTTCATGGCCCCCAGAATATTTTGTTGTATGAATATCTGAACATAGCTTCATGCATTTTTTTTTTAATCAACACTTGGAAGGTGGGTAAGTTTCATTAAATAAAGCAACATTTTGAACAAAAAGCTGAGAAAAATCACATTTTTGTCAAAGACTACATCCGGATCGGATTTAGAAAGATGATCAAAACAGATGGAGTAGATCGCTTCCATCAACACCCTCAAGCTTCACGGTCCTATACCTGGGTCGATATTTCATTCCGTAACATTAGACTGTTTTGATTTATATGCTTTTAATATATCTTTTTACATGTGCATAAGCCTTGCTTCTGTCGCTTGATTCTGCTTCTTCCTCGCCTGTGTTTTGATCTGGAGATTATGTATTATTTCAGAAAAAGCACAATAGCACCCCCTACCGTATAACAGTGAACAACATAGATTGCTGGAAAATTCAGTCAATGGTGGGGAAGCGTTGTGTCATAAATTAAGAAAAATTGTCAATGGCGGGGAAAGAGTTAATAAGTCAGTGTTATAGATTGTTTTAGATTTGTTGTAATGATTTTTGTTTTATGTATTTATTTATTTATTTATTTATTTTGCTCTCTGTTCTTAATCTCATCAGGCTTTTATTTTGAAGTTTGTGATTCCTTTTCTTAACTGTGTCCGAAATCGTCCCCTATGGCTATCACTCTAATATATTGCACTATTTTGAGTGTCAGCCATTGTTTTGTGGTGGCCATCACCATAGTGGAAATTATGTAGTGCACTCATTCAATCCCATAATGCACCACAACAAGTAGTGTACAACTCCCTGATTAGACAATACTTATAATACTTATAATACACTGTTAAGCTGCGGTCACACTAAACTTTGAGCATACGAAATTCCTTTGTACACTGCAACGGTCGTGATACGACGTCACACTCTGCAGTGTCTTTTTTATAAGCATGAATTCAACATATAACAAATAGTAATACATTCAAAATGTAAAAATATATTCGAATTTACTGCAGAAATATCTTTCTTTTAATTCTACCAAGAGGTCACGCCGTGACATATCAATGTTCTACATGTCTTCAAGTGATGCAAATTCACAGGTCAGAGTTTGTCAAACTTAAACTTTGGAATGCAGCGAAATGCGAAACTTTTCACATGAGCTTGCATTTGTGGTCTGATGGATTCGTATGCATCAGACCACATGCATGGTGCGGGTATGACATCACTTTGTAGGCCAAAACGCAGAAACGAGTTAGCATTTTAACACTTCCGGTTCCGTCGTCCCAAAGTCAATGGGTTTTTGAATGGGATTTTGGTAAAATGGCTGAAATAAGGTCTGTAGCAGGGGCGTTTCCTCCGAGGAGGCAAGGGAGGCAGTGCCTCCTCAAAAAAAAAAAATAGGATGAGAAAACAATCCATATTACATATAAAACAACACAAATATTACAAATTATGACATTAAAAAGAGCGCAAGTCACTCGTATTTCTTAAGGAACACTGCCCAACAGCGACACCCGCAGGTAAAGTTACAGCAGGAGTCATGCCTCCCTTTGCTCTCATAGAAAACCATAGAAAACCATCAGACCCCCGGCATATGGTGGGTTTTGTGGGGGGTAATTGAGAATGAATGGGGGAAAGTCATGTGAGAGGAGGCAATGTCTCCATCGCGCTATGATTGGATGTAATTGGTTATGATTGGATATGATTGGTTTGTGCGATAAATCCCGCCTCGTTTACGTGCACGTTCCGCACATCAGTTTGAATGAACAAATGATGGCGTCAATGGGAAGACTAATTGAAAAGTAAGTAAACAAATCACCCAGTTAGATATCACTGCTTTATGTCACGTCAAAATCAAACTTGAAATGGACTGAAAACACGATGACTACGGGGGGTTTTAGTGCAATCAGCTTGATGAAATTAAAAATACAATTCGTGTCTGTGACAGACGGTGTTTACGGAGCATGACTGATAAGTTGACTATTAAAAAGAAAAACATCAATACACAAATAAAATATATTGTTTAAATTATTATTGCCTTTAGTTATTATTTTGGAATGAATGTAGAAATGCTTAAAACTTAATAATTGCAATAACTGGGTAATAACTAGGTACTAACCCTGAACCTACCCCTAAACCTAACCTTAACCCATGTAGTTACCTTATAATACCCAGTACTTTCTTAGGTAAGTACATAGTAAGTACATGTAAGTGCACATACTGTAAAATAAAGTGCAACCCTAATTTTCATTCTTTCTTGTGATACAGCTCTATTAAAACTGAAAGCTACTGAAGGAGAATGTGCTAAGGAAACTCAGTTTGTGAGGGCCGCCTGCTTGCCCAAAGAACCTTTCCCAGATGGAGCAGAATGCAGCATTTCAGGATGGGGAGCCACAGAGACGTGTACATCTCTATATGTCTATTTTTGAGTTTTTGTTGAAAGTTCATCAATGAAAGGACTGAATCCATTCTCTTTCCCTTCCTGTCTGTAGCAGAGTATGGCTCCATGCATTTGCTTGATGCACAGGTTTTGCTCATTTCTCAGGAGGCTTGTTCAAACAATAAAGTATATGCAGCTTTGCTGGATGACGGCATGTTTTGCGCAGGCTATCTCAAGGGCGGAGTTGACTCCTGTCAGGTGAGTCATCATTTTTAACCGTATAATGTCACTAATATTGAAAGCTGGTGCTGCTCTAACCAGAATGACATTTTTAAACATATGAGAGAAAAGTAAAATTACTACAAAGTAATTCTGTTGTTGTCAGATGTCAATACTTTATATCTCTCTGTCTTTCTGACAGGGTGACTCTGGTGGGCCTCTCACTTGTGCCAAGGATCAAATACACTATATCTATGGTATAGTGAGCTGGGGAGACAGCTGTGGAGAGAAGAACAAGCCTGGTGTCTATACCAGAGTCATGAAATACTTGGACTGGATCAATGAAAAAATTGCTGGGTAGCATGTTCATAAAAGATAACCACGACCACAATGTTTTTGTTGTGGTTGTTGTTGCGTACTCGGATCTACCAGTAGTGCTTTGTACACATTTTTATTGTAGAGTTTGAGATGAATCTTTTTATTAATTAATAACATCTTGTGTCATCATCAGGATAAATACTTTTAAAATACACAATAATTTAAAAAAACAAAATTTCAGACAGCTACTATTGAAATATCTTCCAGTTTTTGACCAATTTGATGTGTCCTTCCTGATATTCATTTCTAGTGTCCATATAGCTAGCTAGCAGTAACATGAAATGTTTCTTGCCTCGACTAGCTAGCTATACATACCATTCTAAAGTTTGCGGTCAGTAAAATGTTTTTTTTTTTTTTATACTTTTATTCAGAAAGAATGCATTATATTGATCAAAAGTGGCAGTAAAGACATTTATGTTACAAAAGATTTCTATTTCAAATAAATGCTGTTCTTTTTATTCATCAAAGAATGCAGAGAAAATCTATTATGATTTCCACAAAAATATTAAGCAGCACAACTGTTTTCAACATTGATAATAATAAATGTTTCTTGAGCTCCATATCAGTATATTATAATGATTTCAGTCATGTGACACTGAAGACTGGAGTAATGGCTGCTGAAAATTCAGCTTTACCTACACAGGAATAAATTAAATTTTAAAATATTATAAAACAGACAATAGTTATTTTAAACTGCAATAATATTTCACATCATTGCTGTTTTTGTGTTTTTTGTCAACTAAATGCAATCTTGGTGAGCATAAGAGACTTCTTTCAAAAACATGAAAAAAGCTTTTGAACTTTTGAATGGTAGTGTACTTGTGGCACGCATATCTATTTGGTATAGATACAGTATGTATGCCATAATCTCTATTGTACATGTATTTATTTATTTATTTTTTTTTAATTTACAAGAGCCACAGTACATCAAGTTTTTAATCACTTATGCAACTATTTTGTAAGTGCTGCTCACTTCTAAGCACTGAATACTTCTAATTGATGATGAATGAAATCATGTGAAGACGTATATATGCATATACATATTCATAACTGATTGCAGTAGTTAATTTGCACTCCTGGCAAGACAAACTAAAAAATTTATACATAAAGTCAGCATGAAATCATACAAACCTGTTATAGGGAGGTCTTCTTGATCTAAATGTTATACATACCAGGTATGAGTTTTTAAAGATGGTTAGGATTGACAGATCTTAATAGGTTTTGAGTTTGTCCCCTGAAGATCATGACCTGGACAAAGAGCCAGGTGTAGAGAGTCTGTAAATGTCCCAGCACAAAACGAGTACAGCGGTGTCATGCTATCCACCCCTAAAAATGTCACCAGACCTCCAGGAAAGCTGCAGAAGATCCCTATCCGATGAAAGCACGAGGAAATGGGCAAAGGATGAGCAATACCTCCATGCCAGGCAGTGTAGTCTCCATCAAAGTACTCCAGACACCAAGATTCAGCATGCCGGCCCAACCAACAGTCCTCCTTTTGGCCTTTTCTTTGGATGGATGAGTAGGTGAGACCCAGTTCCCAGTAGATCTTTCCACTCACATCTACCTCCCAGTAATGGCGGCCAGAGTCCCAACACTGGAGACTCAAGACGTTAAGGGTGTTGTCAAAGCGGCCCTCATGCTCAGGGAAATCCTGCCATACATCTGTGAAAGTAACACAGTCCCCTTCAAATGAAATAATCAGCTTGGGATGGGCAGTGGAAGGGTCCAGGACCACTCCTGAGGAATCTGCGAAATGAAGACAGGTTCAGAACTAAACTCAGAAATATCTGAGTTAAGGTTTATATCTTTGAAAGAACCTATATGGAACACTACTGTACTGTAATTTGTTTGTCAATGAGCTAAAAAGTAGCATTCATTTGGTGCAAGTCATTCATGCAAAAGATCAACAATTTTATGGGCTATTGCACAGTAACTCACAGCTCTTCAGCAGCCTCTTGGCAATGGGGATCTGAGAGCGGATAAACAGTAGTAAATTGTTGGTGAGGCCCAGTAGCTGATCTGATTTTGTCTCATCAAGTTTTATGAGACCTGGGTCTGTCGCTGTTAACAATTCCTGCACCCTGCCAACAAAAGTATGTTCAACATTTATAGCAGCACTATAGATAACACTTGTCCTCCATAAAAAAAAGGCTGAGGGTTATCAAATTAAGGTTAGTATAAGTCCTTTATATGATCTATGGATTGTCCCAAATAACATAATGACCATGTATCATTTTCTGGTTAAGTTTCACATTCTGGTTGGCTAGATTTTTAATGTATTTGAAAGAAGTCTCTTATGCTCACCAAGACAAGCAATTATTTGATCAAAAATACAGTAACTACTACTAAATATGATTTTAAAATTATGGAAAATAATTGGCAAACGATTGAAATGACCCAAAACTCAGATTAATATAGGGATACTTTATTCTAGATATCTTTTAGACATGTTCTTAGGTTTTTAGAAACTGAAATATTGGCTGGAATCTCATTATTGTGTTTACATGATGCTTGTATAATCAGAATATGACTAATTTCGGAATAGTATCAGAATATTCTTGTGCGTGTAAACTTACTCAATAAGCCCATCCAGCTATAGGATGGAAACTTTAATTTAAAAGAATATATTTGTTCCAGAATGCTAAACAGTGTTTCATTAATGCAGCACATTAAATAAACCTAAAACATGTTTGCTTGAAATTGATGCTGTCTAACATGATCTCTACAATAATAATTCCTTTGTAGATGAGTCATTCAGATGTCATGGTGTCAGTCAAAGGCTATAGCATGCCTGACATGGTGACAAAACAATCTCTCTTAAGTGCGGTTCTAAATATACATACCTATCCTCATACACTGTGACCTATGAGAGAGAGAGAGAGAGGCAGATATACATAGTGAGAATGTATTATGTTGCATGGATGGTAGGTTTCACCATGTAAAGTTGGTCATTTGAATTATTTGGCTGTTCAGTATGATATGGTCATACCCAGCTAACAAAAATACATTCTAAGAGTGTTGTGTTAACATTCCCGTTACGTTCCCCAAGTTATTTCTGAATGTTCCCCGAAATGTTCCATTAAATAAACAATTTTTCTTGGTTATACAAACTTTCAGGGAACATTACATTTTATAATTTTGAAAAAATTATGGGAACGTTAGTTTTGAATGTTCTATGAATGTTCTAAAACAAGTAGTAACATTTATAACGGAAGTGATTCAATCAAAAACTTACTTCAGCTCGATGACAGCCCATACCACACATGGCAGGTCAAGATAACACTTAAACAAATAAAAAACAAAAAGAGTCCACAACAATAGATTTGTCCAACCAATTGCTCATAAAAGGCTCACCCTGTCACCAGGCTGTATGTCATTGTCCTTCATCTCTTCATTGAGCTGGACCTCTATGTCTCTGAGGAGGACACAGTTTGTCTCAATGAGGTTGTCTAGTGCTTGAACCGCAGCCGTCTCCTCCATCTCCAGCAGGGACAGCGTGATCCTACAGTCCTCCTCCAGAACTCTCCGCATCTCTTCATACTTCTTCACTATACTCTCTCTCACTGCAGAGGACTTTGACTGAGAAAGATGAGCAAATGTTTTAGACTAGACTCAATTGGGTAATCCATAAAAATGACAAAATAATGTTAATTTAAAACAGTAAACAGTAGGTAATACAGGCCCAAAAATTGTCATACATTTATATAATCATGTTAAAAAGAAACTTGTAAATAATAGGCTACAGGTTAAATAATATTGCAATGTTTTTGTTGAATATTAAAACAAACAATGCTTGATTTTATTATATAGTTTTGACTCACTTTAATTTCATTTTGCTTGCCATTCAGTTTCTTCAGTCTACATCTGATCACTTCCCTTTGCCTAATAAGATGATCCTGGATATTTTTTTCCATGTCTTGTTGAGAAAAGGAAAACAAAATACATGAAAATTCATGCAAACTTTTACATTTTTAGGATAAAAAAAGGTAAAAGAGAACAAACCTTACCTGACACTGAGCTTTCATGTCACCTTGTTGGACTGAGTTGTCAGACTGAGAGACAGTCCTTATGTTGCTTTCACAAATCCTTAGGGGGTAATTTGCAACTCCGTAGATGTTCCAGCAGGCGAGATTTTAAGGAGCTCATGCTTCACTGATAGTGAAAGCAGATCACATGGGTGGGTCACAGTGGCACAATCCTGCCAGAGATAAATGGCATTCACCTTGACTTGTTGCTGTGACGCATCTGTCGCTGCAGTGCTGCTTGCCACCTGTGACGGAACACTCACATACCACTTCCTCTCCAGGCCATTTTTAGAGGTGGTATTTAAAGAAGTGGATAGTGAGACATTGTCCCATGTGGATTCACAACAATCAGGCTTTGTAATACAGTCTGTGTATGCTCTCTATTAATGTTACTCGCAGTGAAACTAAGTATAAGTGGATTCTGGGAAATGCAGGAATGAGAAGGTCAGTTAGTAGCACGCAGTAGGGCCTACGATTCTGAATAGTGACAAGAAGTGAATGAGTTAGGTGTAACACTGAACACAAATCATACAAATCTTTAACTTTCAGCTCCGGCTCACAGATGAATCCACCAGATGGCAGCAGAGCATACACATGGCTGGTCATCTTGGGAGAATCTGATAAATTGCTTCTGGTTTACAAGATTTATGAGAGAAAACAGTTCTGATGATTAAAATCCTAAGGTTGTTGTTGATGACAATGATGAAGATCATGCTGACATCATTCATGATGCATACTGCCATCCCTGCTTACCACAAGTAACAAAAACAGTTACAGTTCATATACAGTATATATGGGCTATTCTACTGAATTGGTTCAAAGTCAGAGTTGGAAACTTCTTGAAAAAATTTATTTATCCACAAATTTTGTATGTATGAAAAATTGTATAATATCCGAGGTACACATTTCTAGTAATTGAGCAGTTAATTCTCATATTGTATTTTCACAGTCATTTCACATATTGTAAAAAAAAGTTTTTACAGGTAAATCAATAACAATTACAATTTTAACAATATTTCAAGTGTAATTTATGAGATTTGTTGTATTTTGAATGCAATCTTTCTTTGTAAAAAGGCATAAATTTTATCATACTGATTTCAAAGTTAAGGATTCATTAGTTTGAATATACACTGAACCAAACACTATAATAACATGTTAATTGATCATTTAATATACTTTATTTTTGACAAAACATCCCATGTTTCGGTCGTGACTTCACATTTTTGGTAGTAATGTTTTGGTAGCGACCACATCACATTACAGAATTTTAACTCACAGTCATGACCGAAACATGTGGTGAAGTTTCGGTTGTGACAATTTTAGATACTTTTGAGCCACTCAAAGATGCTAATCAGTACATGGTTACCTAGCACAGTTGTACGCACATAATGACTACATTTTATGGGATAACACCCCAAAAAGTTTGCTTAATTGTAGAACAAAGGTGTTTGGTATTGAGGTTCCTTAAAGTTACACACAGATTTTCAGACTTTTTAACACATTTAACTCAAAATTATGGTACCTATCTACTATGAAAGAGAGGCTATGAGAGGGAAGGACACAGGAATATTTCCTGATCAAAAATGTAGAAGTGTGGTTAAAATCAGTCTCAGCCAATGGACTAAAACATACACTGTTTCGGTAGTGACATGAAAATGTGGGACACGTCTTTTTTTTTTTTTCTTTTTTTTGCATAAAGTTTCATGATTTAAAAATAGAAATATAAAATATATTTTTCACCTTTTTCAACTTCACCTTTTTTTAAAAAAAAAAATCAAAAATATATTTTTAAAAACAGCAATGGAAAAAAATATTGAAAGTTGAAATTTAGGGGTTAGGGTTTGGGACAGCAACCTCCCAATTGAAAGTACCCAATAAATGATAATTTCATATATATTAAGCTTACTGATATTTTAAATTTTATTGTGGGATTCAATAGATAATAGAAAGATCTTAGTACTTAATAGTTAAATGCTTAATTTTAGTTTTTAGATTGTGGGACAGCAGTTTGCACCAATTCTGTAGAATGGCCCCTATACAGTAGTTTTGCATAGTAGTACTATATATAGTGTGTGTGTATATATATATATATATATATATATATATATATAAAAATAAAAAAATAAAAAAATAAATAAACAAACAAACAGTTTGTACAATAGTTTGGTTCCTTTCTCAATAGTGTCATTAGTTTGTAGTTTATTTTCACAAGTACATTTAAAAAATGTAAACATAAATAAATAAATACATTTTTTACATTGTTACATTTTTTAGATACTTTAAGATACTGGTAGGAAATTTTAGTACATTAATTAAATAAATTATATAAATGTATTTTCCTTATTTCGGATAGGATCGCCCTTTTGTATTGCTTCATATCCTTATTTTAGAAAACTAGGCCCAGGTATATCTCACTTGATATTCATCCACCGCTCAGATTTTCTGAAAGTCTAAAAGTGTGCGGACAGACACGTTAAACAACATCATTGTATATCTCATTCTAAAAACAGTATTGTAGTATGGCAGCCAAAAAAAAAACCATACGTGAAATATTGCATGGAAACATGAGCACAAATAAAGCATGATCTGACTTATCTTCTGTGATCTTGCTTTGTCCTAGCCTTGCTCCCTGTGTAACAATAAAGCACAGTCAGCTTTACTTGTGCTTTAATAAATGCAGGCCCGAGCACATTACTGGACTCAGAGGTGGATTGGGAAGACCACTGTGATCCATAATCCACCTTTCATCAGAATTTCCTTGTGGAAATAAAGTCCCTTAATTTCTCCAATCTCCACCATTAGACAGCAAAACCTTGACCCCTCCGTTACCTCCCCTCTGGTCCCTCTTTAAACCACTGTCTATTAGGCAGCTCAGATTAAATCCCTGCTCTTGGACTTTAATAAGAGAATATTTGCTCCTGTATTTTAACCTTGTTATCCAATATCCTGTTCCATTTTCCTCAGAGTGTATGCTGGGCTGCTTTAATACAGAAAGGGTGGTTGACTTGAGGCCCACATGTAGAAAGAGGCATGTCTTTGAAAACTTTTCTTTTTTTATTATTATTCTTTTTTTTTTATTTAAAACATGTAAATGGGTTAATAAAAACAAATCTGTATAAATAAATAGTGAATTATGATCATCAGCTGATATAATCAGCTCCTTGAGTAGTACAAGCTATTTATGTAAGCTCATTGTGATGTAGTTATCAAATGATGTACTATTTAAATTTTGAACAATTTGAGCATGAAGTCAGTATTGGTGACCAAGGACATGAAATGTTATATGTGTCCCTTTATCTGTAAACTGTACCTGTGAACATCAGCACAAGTGAGTGTGTTGCACTTGACACCTGTTTATTTTTGGCAGAGGACAGTTCATTAAATATGTACAGAGTGTGTCGTTGTACTGGGTGAGGTTAAGTGCTTTGTAAACCTCTTAGGATTGTATCAATAAAGAAAAGGTCCTTAACGGGTGTAATCACATACTGTTTTAGACACCTATTCTTAATGTCACATCTACATTTGAAGCCTGGCTGAAATGAGTCGACAACTGCTAAAACAGCGCTATCAGTTTAGGACTATTAGACTGTAAAGTCAAAACAGGAGGTTATTAATAAAAGTATGTTTTAACAGCATTTTCAAACAACAAATGCCAAGTTAGAGTGCGCTATAAAGACACTTGTTCTAAGAACGTTTTGCTAATGTTCATATTAAGTTATGAAAACGTTATTTCTAAATGTTCTCTGATCATTCAAAACGTCCAGTTTTTAAAATGTTTTTTTTTCATGGTTATGCGAACGTTAAGGAAACATTTCATATTATCATTTTGTAAACATTATGGGAACTTTAGTTTTGAATGTTCTTTGAACATTCTGAAACAAGTAGTGACATTTAAAAATGTTAGATCAACGTCCCTTCCATGAACATTATAATGTTTTTGAGCAAACGTTTTGAGAGCATTATTAAAGACCAGATAACTTTGAATGAACATTTTATTAAAGGGGTAGTTCACCCAAAAATAAAATTATCCCATAATTTACTCACCCGCAAGCCATTCTAGGTGTATATGACTTTCGTCCTTCAGCCAAACACAATTGGAGTTATATTAAATATATCCTGGCTCTTCCAAACTTTATAATGGGAGTGAATGGGTCCAGAGATTTTGAAATCCAAAAAAACTCATCCATTCATCATAAAAGTAATCTTCTGAAGCCTTTTTGTAAGACAAATATCCATTTTTATAACTTTATAAACTGTAATCACTAGCTTCTGGTAACGGCCGTCCGCACGTTCACGAGAGAGTTGAGTTCCGGCGTATATGACTTAGCTGTAGTAGCGTAAGCTTCAGGGAGAAGATATGAACGCAGAAGTGCAGAGGATAGTGCAAAACAAAATGCCGGTCGTGAATTAGAAGCCTAAAATGAGACGTTTTAAAAAAAAAATTCAGAGGTCACCCTTCCGCCAGAACTCGACTCTCTCTTGAATGCACGTATGGCCGTTGCCGGAAGCCAGTGATTATAAAGTTTTAAATATGGATATTTTTCTTACAAAAACCCATCACTTCGCTTCAGAAGGCATTTATTTACCCACTGGAGTCGTACTTTTATGATGGATGGATGCGCTTTTTGGAGCTTCAGAATCTTGGGTACCATTCACTCCCATTATAAAGCTTGGAAGCACCAGGATATTTTTTTAATATAACTCTGAAAGAGAATATTGGCTGAAAGAGAAAAGTCATATACAGTTGAGTTCAAAAGTTTACATACCCCTTGCAGAATATAGAAAAATGTGAATCATTTTAACAAAATAAGAAGAATCATGAAAATCGCATGTTATTTTTTATTTAGTACTGTCCTGAATAAACTATTTCACATAACAGTTGTTTACATAAAGTCCACAAGACAAAAAAATTGCTGAATTTTTAAAAATGACCCTGTTCAAAAGTTTACATACCCTTGATTCTTAAAACTGTGTGTGGTTACCTGGATAATCCACGACTGTTTTTTTATTTTGTGATGGTTGTTCATGAGTCCCTTGTTTGTTCTGAGCAGTTAAACTGAGCTCTGTTCTTCAGAAAAATCCTCCAGGTCCTGCAGATTCTTTGGCTTTCCAGCATGTTTTGCATATTTGAACCCTTTTCAGCAGTGACTGTATGATTCTTAGATCCGTCTGAGGGACTGAGGGACTCAAACACAAGTATTAAACAAGGTTCAAACTTTCACTGATGCTCCAGAAGGAAACACAGCGCATTAAGAGTCGGGGTGTAAACTTTTTGAATTGGATGGACAGAATAAATTGTACTTTTTTTTTTCTTCTGGGAAACATATAAGTATCTTTTGTAGCTTCCAAAGGGCAGAACTAAATGAAAAAATATGTTCTTTTAACAAAATTAAAAAAACTTGCACATCAACTTCTTGTTCAAAAGTTTTCACCCCTGACTCTTAACGCATTGTGTTTCCTTCTGAAACATCAGTGAATGTTTGCAGCTTTTGTAATAGTTTTGTCCCTCAATTGTCCTCAGTGTGAAAAGATGGATCTCAAAATCATATAGTCAATGCTGGAAAGGGTTCAAATATGCAGAAGATGCTGGAAAACTGAAGAATCTGCAGGACCTGAAGGATTTTTCTGAAGAACAGAGCTCAGTTTAACTGCTCAGAACAAACAAGGGACTCATGAACAACCATCACAAAACAAAAAAACAGTTGTGGATTATCCAGGTAACCACACAGTATTAAGAATCAAGGGTATGTAAACTTTTGAATGGGGTCATTTTAATAAATTCAGCTTTTTTTTTTTTGTCTTTTGGACTTTATGTAAACAACTGTTATGTGAAATAGTTTATTAAGGACAGTACTAAATAAAAAATGACATGCAATTTTCATGATCCTTCTTATTTTGTTAAAATGATTAACATTTTTGCAGATTCTGCAAGGGGTATGTAAACTTTTGAGCTCAACTGTACACCTGGCTTGATGGTCAGTAAATTATGGGATCATTTTCATTTTTTTGTGAACTACCCTGTGCATTTACTGGAAGAATGTTTGTTCCTAACTTTGAAAGAACCTTGCCAGAACATTAGCCAAAGTTCTGAGAACATGTTAGCTGGGTCAGACGATAGATCGCCATAACGTAAGTCTACTTTATTTTAGATTTTACATCACAAAATATAACACAAAACATGTTTAAGAAATTTTAAGATATACTTGTTAGCTATGCTAGGAGCGTCCCGAGATTCTCATGGCAATTCATAACAATTTGACATTTTGGCAAATTGGTGGCTAATTCGTATGAATTTGTACGATCTCATTTTTTGTACGATCTGCTTACACCCCAGTGACAGGTATGTTTAGGGGTAAGGTTGGGGTGGACCTTTATGCATAATTTTTTTCTAATAATCATATGTTTTTGTACGATATACATTGTATGAATTCATACGAAATCGCCACCTCGTAACACAAGGTGCGCTTGTGCATGTCATAATTACCGTAACGTTTCTGAACTGTAAAAGTCTTCAGGTGCTTGTAGAACTTGTAATTACGTGTAAACTCATAAGCAGAAATATTTACGTTTTCCCATGAGATCAGGTTGGCAAGACCAACCTCAACCAACAGTGCAACGAAAATGAGAGCAAAAGTAGACCCAAAAAGTCAATGAATAATTCTCAAATGTATTAATTTTTTTGTATTTTCAGTCATGAAAACAACATCTGTATAAATTTTTTAGATTTATTGTGATCAATGTCATTCTTCAGCAACAAAGCGCACCCTGGCAAACATATGAGAAGCGCTGAACTAATCACGGATCGGAAACTCTTTCCATGTTAAATGATTTACATTTTGTTATCCAACAGCCCTTCCTGTTTAGTTTAGGTAGCAACATAAATAACAGAACAAAGGATGCACATACAGGCTTGAATGAAAACAGGGCCAGCCGGGCACTGTACAGCCCCACTCATCTTACACCCTGTCGCTTATATTACCTTCTCACTTACTGTACTTCCCCAGAGCCGGGAAAAGCTATCCCTGTATCTGCATCTCTAATGGCTGCTGCCTTTTGGGGAGTTTTCAAGCAGAAGGAACCGGCAGACAAGCAGCAATCGCTTAGTTAAATGCAGAGAGCAATCTTGAAACAGAAAACTGGAGCAGGACTAGGGGGTTGCTGGATGGGCTGAAATGTTATTTGGATGATACCCGTGCATTAAAGCAAGGGGAAGCTGTGTTGAGTTTCTCATTGAGAGGCAGCAGCAGGGCTCACTGCGATAAGGAAATAAGGCTAATGTTACCTGATCTGGTATAATGTGAACCAATTACTACTCCATTGCACTTCATTACAGAACAGTAATAGGGCCGGGGTGAGCCACGCTATATGAGCAGCCGGGGGAAAATTGAGTGGTCATTGATAATATGATAAAAAGTGACAGAGAGAGAGGCCTCTCAAACAAATTATTGAAATTTACAGTGAGTGGGAGAAACAGAATAACCTCATTTAGGCAGCCGTGGGCCAGCACTTGTCCAAAGTAGCACACTAGACACAAAGGACTGCTTATGGAGGGAAATCTAAAACGATCAAAGAATAGTTTTGGGCCCTGAACTCTACAGACCTGTTCAGGACGTTGAAATTATTCAGGCAGTCTTAATTCCTGAGTGCTAACACAAAAGGGAATTTGGTGTTTTGTGTGACACTTTGTTTATGCTGTGTGTTTCAGCTATAATTCAAACTATCATTAGCACTATCTATCTATCTATCTGAAGATTTTTATACACATAGCCCATTTTATATCAACACTAAAGAAAATTGGTTCTAAACAGTACCAAATTACACCTTGTCCTAACCAGACGCGACGCGATAAGATTTCAGAGACGAGCAATTTGATTGTCTACACTAGACGCGACAATGAGAAGCGATAAAATCAATCAAAAATCACAGCCAATTAGAAGAAAGTGTGGGCGGACTCTCTCGGCAAGAGCACAGCAGACACAAGGAAATGGGCAAGTACATAGTAAAATTCATAAATATTACACCATTTAAACATTATTTAAAGTACATACGGAATGACTGAACCAATCTTTGTCATAGAATACACTTGTTTGTTCACATTGAGTTGACAGTTTGAACGTTCTTGTGCCCATTTATTTAATGTCAAGATCTGAGGTGAATTAGCCAGTCATGTTTTCATTACAGCTAAAAAGCTGGAAACACAGAATGATATTCAAACTCACATTAGACGCTTTTAACACTAAATAAAGCACATAAACAGTACCTGGTATTACCATTACCATACTTTGTGTTGTTGTTCCAGCCGCGACGTCGCGGAGAAATAGAAACCGTTTCTAAAATTGAGACAAAAACTCCGATTAACATAGAAAAGATACCTTTTATTGTGTGTTGCGGCGCCGCATCGCGCCTGGGTTCTTCGTCTTGTAACTATAGCAGAACCCTTTTTAATGCTAAATAGAACCCTTTTTATAAGGTTCCAAGAACCATGCTTTGAAAGTGCTATAGGACCTCAATAGTGTGATAAAGGTGATTGGTAGGAAACCAGTTACAATTTGAAAGTTAAAATTTGTAGACATTTTAAGAAAGAAATCATTTAGCCTACCTGTTGAGAGTGTGTTGACAGTCTATATAATTGAATGGCTAAGCTCCAGAAAACCAGTAATGATGTGGCTTTGACAGTTACAGATTTGAAAAACAAAAAGGCGGGAAAAAAAGAACCCTTAACTCTAACACAAAGAACGATTTCAGCATGTTAAGGGTTCTTCAGGGTCATGCGGTCCTAAATACCGCTACGTGTAAAGAACCATCTTTTTTTAGAGTGTACAGATTTCTTTTAATAGAATTTTTATTCACTCAACCTTAAAAAAAGGAAGGGAAATAATAAATCAAACCAATCACTGTCTAAGCACATTTTCAATCATTGACGGTAATCAGATTGTGTTTACCTGAACGGGGACGGTTTTAAAGTATTATTAAAAACTTAAATGGAGTTTAGGCCCGGAAAAAATGCTCATATGAAATGGTGTGCAAACAGTGTTGAAAGATTTCAATCGTTATTTGGACAGGCGTCAGACTGGTGAAAGGAAAATTAGCATTGAGACTGTCTTCTGTTGATAAGAGTCTTTGTCGACAGGAATACCAAGAGGTGTGAGTGACACACTGCCTTTGACTTTACAAACACAGTCAAGTGCTTGGTAAATGTAAGCACATGATAGAGGAATGATGAGATTCTCACACTATCCCACTGTATTAACACTATAATGGGTGTGTAAATATAAATATATATATATATATATATATATATAGCTATATATATATATATATAAACACAGAAGGGATATTATATATATAAAATATAAAATTATTATAATATAAATAATAAAAGGCTTTTTTTTTATTCCCTGTCTATATATATATATATATAAAAGTAGGTCTATTCATTTATCCCGAGTTCTCTGTCTCACCATAAACATTTATTACGAGGTACCTCTGCCAGAAATATTAATAATACACTAAAGTAGTAAAAAGATTACTGCAGTGCACATAATTTAAGAGGCATTAAAGGTCCAGTTAAACTAATCACCAGGATCTAAATAGGCAATATATTGAATACACGCTTCATTGATCAAAACTGTTGTGAAATAACTTATCAGTAGCACAATCTTAAACCACTATTTAAAGATCATTTTGCTTTCATCTACTGTCTGTGTTCTGCTGAAAAAGCTCAAACATGATAAGCATTCAATTTGGAATAGCAGCTTTGGCTCTACAGTAATCGCAAAGTGGATATTAATCAGTCCTATTTATCTATAGAAAGTGTGTGTGGGTCTGACTCAAGGTAATTGTTTCATCCTGAATAGAAAGTTGGTATGGCGGTCTCATTTTCATACCTAAATGCTCCTTTCAGGCCAGACTGAATCCCAGAAATGAACGCTGTTAGCACTGCCAATCTTACTCGGCAGAAATATGCAGCGGTAATTTGTGTCCGTGATGGTATGTGGAGTAAGAATATTAGCTGTGAAAGCTGAGATTGCAAACTTTTTAAAAACTTGTTTAAAATGCTAAACTAACAGCGAGATTATAGGGTGGTGGCAGCTCAGCGGTTAAAGATCTGCTCTAATAATCCAAAGGTCACAGGGTCAAACCCAAAAAAGTTTCAGTCATGAACTAGACAGTTACTGCTATCATTTCACAGTGCCTTGAGCAAATAAACATGTAACATTCTTGCTGAACTGTTTTTAAATTTACTGTAATTTACTGTCTTTTGAAATGTTTGTCTAAATAGCAACTAGAACCAAAAATTCCTTCATGTTACGCTCATCAAAATAAATATGCTTACAATTTCAGCTAATAGGTCAAATGTGTCAAAACATCCATTGCATTAGTGATTTACAGTAATAATGATTTATTTTTATTAAAAGGCTTTTCAGAAGCAATTCCATGGTTGCATTGTACACACTGTGGACAAAAATATTGCAAATGTCCAGAAGCAATTTTATTATTTAAAAATTTGCATGTATTTATATGCATATTATTGCATTATGTTGGCTTTATATTGGAACAAGAGCTTTACAAAAGAAACAAAACACTTCCTGAGGACATTTGCATGACTTATATAAGTATACCAACGCATTTACTAAGTGTTATGCTTTTTAAAATATAATAAAGTGTTTTCTTGTACAGAATTACAACTGCACATTGAACAAACCCTACTGTAGCTTCACAAGATTAACCTCCATTAAAACAGACCAATATTTCAGGATTGTTCACATCTTGGATAAACAAACTGATGAATAGATCAATTACAATTAAAATCTGATCTCATAGATCTTATAAATGCTAAATTTAGACCAAAGAAGATCTGTTTTACTTAAAATAAGGGTTTTTGACACCTATCAAATTCAAGTCTGTTACATATTGGCATTCTATCACTTAGATTAGAGGTGTGCCTTGCAGTTATACAATTTATACCTTTATACATAGATTAAATGTGGCAATGATTGAGCAGATTTGTTGAAAATAATAGACTCGTGTGGGGTTCTAGATCTCTCTCCGTGTTCTCGGGCCTCACTTGAAGTACTGTGTGCAGTACAACTGCTCAACATCCCTAACAAACACAGTCTTTGTATGGAGACTAACATGACACCCAATGTGGAGGAGGTAAGCTTCCTAAAGTTAAACGCATCACTTAGCTCATTTTAAAAGGCTTTGAACAGACAGACATTAACCTGAAATATATGCGGGCCTCTTCCTCCAGCTTAATCCAGTATTTAATTAGAGCGGGTCAAGGGCTGGGGTCGCGTGCCTGGCTGATCGCTGCTTAAAACTTGTCCGCGGCACAAAGAGAGTACTGATAGAACGCAACCACGGGAATGACTGCAGATCTCCGTCTAACCCTATCGCAGGTTATTCATACAGAAAGTGAACAGTGAGAGCAGAACACATAGAGAGATATGCTGCTCTAATGTTGTAAACAGCGTTAGATGAGTGGATAGATTAAGGAAATTACAAAAAGTCAAGGCTCTGAAGAGTTAGGGCTGTTTAACAACCTGACCTGGTATATAGTACCTTTAAATAATCAATTACTTATAATGATTTAATGATATTTCAGTGATATTTTGACAGTTGAGGAAGAACATCAGGTGTAATGACTGCAAATGAGATTGACTTAATATCTAGAGAATTAATACTCTCTATAGTAATAATATTGTAAATCATGTGCTAATAAGAACAAGTGTTCATGTTAATTTGCAGATTGTTACTTTTGAAATCGGTGACATTGACAATTTGTGCTTCTGTCACACAGCCACTAGAGGACAGAAGTTGACTGCAAAATTACACATATTTGCTGTACCTGAGAATATTTCTTGAATAGTCTGCTCATCACCAAGACAAGTGACATGACTAGATTTACTGTAAAATAAGTTAGTTTTAAAAGCTATTACAAATCCTAATTGAAATAATTTCACAATTATAATGTAGACAAATGGTTCAAATTGTTTTTAAATAAATCACACACAAATTATCCAGGTTGCTGAGTTATATCAGCTTTCTGTGTGATATGTTCTGCCAAAACAAACACATTTGATTAATAATTAGTCCAGTGACAATGCACTTGTAATTCTCTTTGTTATTTTCTCTTTGCGATGATTGATTGAGACCAAGTGAGGAGTATTTTAAATTGGCCAGTAAGTACTTTCCTGTGATTCAGATAACAAAGATATTACAAACTCTATACATATAATGGAACATGGCAATTCTGTGAAAATAAATTGAGATATAAACAAATAATTATACCAGTAGAGGCACAGAAAATTGCTATTGAGGCAGGTTTCACAAAGATTAAAAATTAAATAATTCCAAAATGTAGCAATGCAAAGTAATAATTATAAGATTACTTGGTGTGTACATTTGATCTTGTTTCTGTTAAAAAATAAATAAAAATAACAATGCCTGAACCGCATAAGAAAAGAAAAACTCATAATTTGCATAGCATAGCAAAGTTGCATTTTGCCCCCTTGATTTAATCTAATTTCATATTGATTCAAGGAAAGCAGAATCTCACAATGTCACTAATCAACTGCAACAAAAAGGAAAATATGTCAAAGCTTGTTTCACCGATGAGACCATTGTGATGTTTGTCTTTTCGGTTAGAGTTTGTGAACACTGTCTTCGATTCATCTCAAAAGACAAGGGTTAAAAAGACACATCATTCAAGTGCTGACAGGCAAATTCACCTGGATAGAATGATTCACTTCGACTTGACACCATTCCCAAACTGGTCATCCCGAGCGAAAGCAGATCTGAAAAGTTTGGTCTCCGAGCATGTCTGAGAGGGACAGGAGCGTGCGGCAGAGACAGGGACAGGTCTGTTCCACTCCCAGCTCTTAACAAGCATAGTAATACATCAGTCAAAAGCAATAATTTTACAATTAATGAAATTCCAATTTGCCTTCAGAGCATTTCGCGTTGACATTTTCCACATTGCAACAGCGCTTTGATAAAGTTTTTAAAATGCAAAAATGCATGGCAGAGGCTAAAGACCAGCCTGGGTGTCAATGTGACTGCCAGAGGACTATGGTACTTAATTTTTATCACCACTTGCCCAGGGCAAAGAAAGCCTGAATGTTAACACTGGCACCATTTTCATTATCGCCATATGATTATGGATTTACTGTGTTTAGCTGATAATACAACCAGGAGCTCACCTTAAAAGAATTTGCTGGGAGCCTCCATTTCCACCCAAATGAAATTTTCATTTGACAAACAAGTACAATTAGGCTGCTCCTCTTGTTCAGTGTCAGTCTGTTTTCTGATTGAACTTAGACCAATTTGCCGACGCTAAATGAGTTTGAATAATTTACATTCTGAATGTCTTGGGGACATTAGCTTTTGGAGTGCTAAGTGGCAGCATGCTTTTTGAAGTTGCTGATGATTAGATGTCATCCTCCCTCTACCTGCACATTTTGCAGCCTACTTCAAAGTTAAGGAGTGAAAAACCTATATACCTTGAAGTACAATGACAAGTTAAAAGTGATTTTTTTTTTTTTCCTCTCTTTTTTGGGCCAATTCTGTTAGGCGGAGAGAAAATTACTTTAATATGTGTGTAATGCACTTCGTTAGATTTAATGCACTTTGCCTCTCTCTGAGGGGGCTCTTTTCTTATTACAAACATTTCATATTTAGTTCAATAAGAGGATTTGTTTCTGTCAAATTCGTATAACTAATAAAACACAATCGGTTAATTGAACTAAAACATTTGCTAATTGGTATTTAAGAAATTAAACAGCAAGCAGGTGCATAATTTTCAGAAAAAAGGGATTGTTTTACAGATATAATACATTTTACGAATCCGTCGTTTCTCCTCGAGTGCTAATTTCACACATGCTGAAGGCTGGATAAACAATCTGAGTCATATTTATTACATACATTACGGAAAATGACTTGCTGCCTTCCGACGTTGTTTATTCTACATTCCGACACACAGACACATTCATACACACGTTTAGCTGTGTTATTTGTATATGGCTTCCTAATTATGCACATTAACTTATCATTAGCTTCGGAATCCTTAATATTAGCCTCGCCGTATAGAAAACAAAACAGCTACGAGCCAAGATAGCATTCACGCATTCCCTCGGTTCCCCCCAGAACGGGCAGAGGTCTCTCCGACTCAATGACATCCAGTTGTTGTGTAAGTCTGCCAAGTCAGTTTATGGTTTCCAGTCCACCAGATCCAGTTTCCCTGTACAAATGTGCCTATTGTGCAGGCCTCTTGGCAGAGCAGACATACTTACTTTAATATTTGCGGGGCAGGATAACCTGCTGATACCGAGGAGGTCAGCTTGCTTCTCTATTTGCCTCCCTCTCTAGATTATAACTAGTTTCCATGACTGCGAGCAAACTGAGCCTGGCTTTATCACCGCCTCTGACCGAATCGGTGCGCGCTAACTGTCATTCCTGAACAATGAGCGTACACAGAGTTTGGGTTGAATCCTGCATGTTTAAATAAGCAGTTTTGAGAGACGAGTTGCGCAAGACGTCGATTTCACTCACCGCACGTACGTTTGAAAAACAGTCTGATTAAAAGTCGTAATTAGACAAAGTGTGCGCCATTGTTGTTTGTATCATTATAACCCTCTTCTGTTTGACATCTGTTTAGGATTCAATCCTGTAGGCAAATTCTCCAGACGACCCAAGCCTCGCTGAGCCATGAAAGACTGTTTTTAGGCCCACACAATAATGTAAATATATTAGAGGAGAAATTGTGCTGCAGATTACCTTCTATCAATGGGAACTAAGCCTCAGCTCAGAACAGGGAGATGAGGAACTGTTGAAAAGCAGGTCACTATGGGTAGAGGAATAATGCAACATTATTTGTTTTCTCTCTCTCTCTTTTCTCTCACTCTCTCTACTGGATTTGGAATTGACCTCAAATTTGAGTAACAGCTTTTTCGGAGTAATCCATTCATACTTGAGAATCTGAACACCAACGCAGAGCGGAGCGAGCGAGTGCAAAAGAGAGAGGGAAGGGAAAAAAAGAAGGGATCGCAAATAAAGGAGGGGGTGGGATAGATGAAAGGCACAAGGATTTTTACAATGTGATTAGGAAGTAATGGGCTTGAAATAATGCTCCCACAGCTTATGGGAACAGTGCAGAAAAAAATGGGGAATTTCCATTAAGGCAGAGTCTTTTCCCTTATTGAAGGTCAATGGCTCGACTTCGTTTTCCGATATCAAAATCATTACGGAACGAGGCGTGCTTGCCTACCGCTGAAATGGATGAAGCCCCAATTTGGTGCCCACCACCTCCGTCAACAATGAGTCCTCTGTCCTCGTCTGCGATAACTTACTACGCATGCACACACACTGACTCCAGGAGTTCTCCAAAGGCCCAGGTGGAACCGCTTCACCCCGTAATGGCTCTGTGGAATGCGGAGTAGTGACCCCTATTGGTTTCCCTTCCATGTGAGAGGCACGCGTATGTTAAAGCCTCCTCGCCTTGCCGCTGATGCAGGGAGAGCAATCAGTAGGGCATTACTCCCAGCTTGCCTTAATGAGCACTGAGTACAGAGGGTTTAGGTTTACACAAGGTTATTAAAGAAACTTAACAAGGGCGCACTGAGACAAATCAAGCCCCATGTGCTAATACAGTCCTCTTCTGTCCAAAGAAGGAGAACGTTGATGTTGATTTGTGAATCAGCTCTACTGATGATAGGGAAATGCACGGAATGTAGCTACACTGAACACCTTTATGATAATGAGAGTTATTTTTGAAGTTTCTACAAAAGTCTGAGGGTACCTTTACACAACAACGATGTAAAAAACAAAAACTGAAACGTTTTTCTCTTGTATAGATGACAATACTGTCAAAACGATCCCCATTCACACGGATCCGCGAAAATGACTAAAAACACTGTATTATGCATGCCAAATCAGAAGTTGGCGATGTCACTTTGTAAAGAAAGACTACGCGCCTGCGCTCACATGCAATCTTTTATAGAGCACTCACGCCAAACGTGAGTAATATGCCGTCACCGTTTTCACAGATCCGCGTTTTTCCAGTTTACACAGAGATAATAATGGTATCATTTCAAAGACTTGCACTTTGAAGCCTGTTTTCAAAATTTTGCATTTTCAGGCCCCCAAAATGTTGTTGTCGTGTTGGCCAAAATGCATAAAATGTTTTTCAGTTTTTGTTGAAAACGGTGTCGTGTAAACCGTAACAGCCCCTAAGTAACAAACTACAAAAAATTGTTAGCGAAATCCAAATTAAAAACTAATATAATTGTGAAAAACTGAAACTAAAATGTAATACATCTTCACTACTCCAAAATAAAAAAAAGTTAATTTTAGTTTAGTTTAGTACATATATTATAAAACAATGAGGCCTGGTTTCACAGAAAGGGCTTAGATTAAGCCAGGAGTAGGCCTTAGTTCAATTAGGACATTTAAATTATATTGTAGCCTTACAAAAACTACAACTAAAATGAAAACTAAAACAAACTACAAAACTCTGAAAAAAATCTACTAAACCAAACTATGATAATGGAGACTTAACTAAATTGAATAGAGAAATTGAAAATAAAAAAAAAGTTGAGTTGGGTTGAAGGTCTGTTCTAATCATGGAGAAAAGGGAAAATAAAATGCTAAATGCAGTTTAATTAAAAGCGACTAATCATGTAATTGTACATAGTTGGAATATAGCAAAATAGGCTTATTAACTTTTAAAAAAAGAGGCAAAAATACTTCAAATATGTTTTTTTTTTTTTTTAAAGGCTATCTTGTCCAGTATTTTGATCCAAATACAAGTCACTTTATAGAAGAAACTATTCAAATTAGAATTGTTGCTGTGTGTATGTTCTGTTTTAGTTTCGTTTTCACTCGGTTCTGGTTTACCTGAGTTTCTAATTAGTTTCCATAGTCCCTAATTCTATTACACCTTCTGTTTCGCGCTAATTACTCCCCATGTCTTTAAGCCCTGAATTTTCCTTAGTTCTTTGTCTGTTGTATGTTTTTGAGTTCTATCTCTTGTGATTCTCCTAAGTTCTGTGTGTGGATTATAATAAAGACTGTTTTAGTTTCTACTCTTTCATTGTGCGCTTACTACTACAGCCACAGCTGGTTGTGACAGTTGCATGAGATGTCCTTATACTCAAAAACAAAACTATGCAAATTGAAAGAAAATACAAGCATTAAATACAGGGTCACTCAAAGCAAAGTTTGTGTCGGAAGCTGTTTGTGTCATCTGAGCTGTGAATTACTGGCTGCCAAGAGCATGAAACCAATAAAATTCAATTTTGTATGATAAATAATTTAGGTATTGTGTTGGATCACCACTTCATGTCCAAAGTAAAATCTGGTTCCTGAAGCAAAACCATTTGAAAACCAGTGCTTTATGGCATTGTTTATTCACCTTTGTATAAAGCTATCCAGCACTCCTTTCCAGAATACTTAAACGTTGGTTGAAAAAAAAAAAAAATCATTATTGCAGTTTTCTTACAGGCTTACAGGTGTTGCTTTCATATACTCTGCAACTGCAAGGAATAAAGTTCAATTCATTTATAAAGCTGAACGGTGTGCGTTTCATGTTCAAACCCCTTAAGTAGCTTGAGAGACCAATACAAAGAGCTGTAGGCCTCTCATTCAACGGTCCGGGTTCTTGGCTGTAATTGAAGAAAAGAACAAATCCTGAAAGAGAAAAATGGTGCCATGAGAAAAATAAGGTGCTCGCGTGGAGTGACGGAAAACAAACAACAGCTCTAAGCAGGCTTTTATTTATTCAGTCACCAGAGAAATCAAAGCCAGTAACTGCTGTTACAATTGTTTGCTTTGCTTTCCTCTGCTTCTGTCAAAGCATTGTGCCTTGATGATGCTTTGCATATGTTATATGTGATCTTTAACATTATGCAATGCGGGACTCATGGGGTAGCGTGATTCGAGTAATGAACAATGAGAAGCTGTTTACATGCCGATCGTGAATCAGCATCTCAGGAGTTTTAGAATCACAATGGCATTTCCTTTAATCTGGATATATGCTACACATGCTAATTAGACTAATTTCCAGTGGGCAAATTATCACGAGCATTGTATGTATGGCACAATATCAAATAATACCATCCCCAAGCATACTGTTTTTAATTAAGCAGTATTACACAAGTGAGAGTGCTGTTGTTCAGAAAATTTAGGTTACATCGCTATCTCTACAGTTGAATCAAAGCCATGCTGATTTTGAGACCAACAGTTTAATAATCAAGAAGTTAATAAAGTAACTTAGGTTCATATTGCCAATTAGTTTTCGATTTTGCTTTGGCAACAGCAGAATGAACTGTTGCACGTCTCCAAGCAACACAGTAGTGGTGTTTCCTTTCTGAATGAATCAGTGTTTTGAACAAATTGGTTAAGCGAATAATTCAATGATTGACAGTCGCTGTGTCCGAATGAGCTTACTTCCCTACCATACAGTAGGCAAAATCCCTTACAAGAAAAGTTTATCCACTTCTTTTAAACTAAAAATAAGTATACATTCAGTCTACTTTTTATGTACTTCTCAGAAATATACTTAAAATTACACCCAAGTACTTGACTTAAACTGACAGAAAAGTCTAAGTATCTTTGGCCTATACTTGTACTCAATCTTTTTATCGAGATATACTTAAAAGTACAATTAAGTATTCTAAGTATGCATAGCTTGTAGCTGTGTTTACTCCTTTGATTTAGTATAGGCTATTAAATACTTTTTTCACATTTTACATGCTGTCTTATAAACTTAAATGTTTTGTCATCCAATACAACAGATTTGTTTGATAATATTGATTTATATAGAAAACAGATATGTTCCTAATTCTTAGTATGTGAATTTTTGTGTAGTCCACTAGTAGTGTACATAGGAATTTACTTCAAATCTACTTTTTCCGTCAATAGCAAGGAAAGGGTTTTCCTTCATTTATGACACGTTTCCCGCCATTGACAGAAATTTCCGGCATTCCATGTATTTAATGTTATACAGTAGGCAGGGCTATTACGCATTTTCTGAAAAACACAGCCAAAGAAGCAGAAATAAGGGATAGAAGCATTGGGCTTTTTAATTTGGTGCTTCTAATTAACTCATAAAAAGCTGCAGCAAATGTTGTACAAAATACACATACTCAAATAGCCTCAAATACCATTCCGAAACAGTATTTGAGATAGTGTAGGGTTAGTGTGCGTTAAGGGCACTGCTGTGGCGTTTTTAAAACCTGGGACAGCCTTGCGTACTTACTTCCAGATGCGTGCACGTGATCTTAAGCAGCCAAGACAGCAAGTGTGGGTATTTGGACAGGCCGATTGCATACGTGCATGTAATCTAACGCAATCACTAGACATTAAACAGCAATGAAATTTTAACCCTGGTAGAGGTAGGACTGTGAAGACTCAATCTATTTGATCTATGTTTTGATCATCATTCTGAATCTGATCCGGACAAAAATGCCATTTTCTCAGCTTTTTGTTTAAAATGTTGCTTTTTTTTTTTTTTTTTTTTTTTAAATAAAAACTTACCCACATTCAAGTGTTGATAAAAAAAGAATGCATGAAGCTAGAATATTTTTCTTTCTTTAAAAGCAGAGGCTCTGTTCTTTGTTTTGATATATTGTATGTTCAGATATTCATACAACAAAATATTCTGGGGGCCATTAAAATTTTGTGAAAATGTTAAATTTTGGATGCACCTTTTTACTTAAGATAAGTGTGTTTGAATGAATGATTCAGTGATTCACTCAAAAAGACAGTCGCTTGTCACCATGTACTGCCGTAACTGTAACCTGCAGAAAGAGTCACTGAATAATCCCAATCACTAATACACTGGAACACGCAAACACAGACAAGTGAAGAGATACAAACAGTGAAAAGTCTCAGTCCTGAAACGCCAACCAAATTTGAGAACCAGAACAAACTCTTGTACAATAATGCAGATGAGAACAAAGACATTGAATCATCATGCCCAAAATACACTATAGTCTTTGATGAATTAGAGTGTGTTATAGAATCTGAATGATCACAAATAGCTCAGTGTTGGATTATATTTATTTGTCTTAAAAGGTTCTATATAGACCTTATGGGCCACACCCATCCGAATTTGGTCTGAAGTTCTTCACATCAATATCCTGGCAGTCATATTTAGGTATTACAAATGTCAGAGTTCAAAATAGGCTGGTGGAGTTTTAAGTGTACTAAGTCGCAACTACAATGCAGCCACACAATATGACACTGGATCCCCTTAAAGACCACTTAAGAAGTATGAAACTCTTCCTGAATCAGTAATGTTTGCCGTCAGAAGCACAAAGCCCTGCAGTTTTCAAAGTTTAAAAACTAATTAAAGCCGCTCAGATTCTACATGCATTGTGTCCCCCCTTGACAGAGATCTCTGGAAGATCAAGAGTGCCTAAATCTCTCCCAAACCACTCAACAAACAAAAGCTGAGTAATAAATCCTAAATCTGATTTTGGTATCTGCAGTAGGCAGCCCATGTATTCCCAACACAGACAGAGACTCATTGTGCTGGGTGTGTGCATGTCTCTCTGCAGAGTACTAGGATCTGTGTGAATCTAAGAAACCAAGAATCCATTTGGACTTCAAGACTGTCATAAGCAGGTTAAAACAAAAGAATGGTTTGATTTTTATGCTGGTATTTCTAGCTTTCATTCACATTGGAATGCTTTCACACTAGACAGTTCTGCAAGATGTTGTATTGCAATGACTTGTTCAAAATACACAATAATGCAGATCAAGTATGGGATTATCCAATATTTTTGCACATAATACTAAATAAAATGGGCAATATATGACAATTGCATTGTGATATATCATTTTGTGTGATTAAGGATTGTACCAAAATAACTGGCATTCATACATTATATATAGCCCAAAAAAGAAAGGATATTGATTAGATAAGGTTTCTGGTACTTTTGAAAGCCAGTCAAAAAGCTAATATACCTGATTATGTACCAAACTGCGATTGTATACATGGCCATAAAGGTCCTCCTTTCATTGAACACACACTATAAAATAGTCTCTCCTGTATTCTGCAAAAGGGAGCGAGATGGGCAGAATGAGAGAGAGAGCAAGAGGAGGGGGAGGAAAGGGGAAGTGTTGGAGGCAGAGGGACTCAAACAAACGGTGGAGAGTGGCAAGTTTGCATTGCCCATACCAACAAGGCCCTATCTCATTAACACACCGCTGAAATAAAAGGGGGCTTTTCTGGCTCACAGCTATAAAAAAAATTATCATAGTGATGATGTTCCTCAGCCGTCAACAGAGCTGCGATAACGTTGTTTGATGATGACTTTCCCATGAATGTTAAGCAGCTGCCGCAGTGGAGGAAAGCAGCTTATCAGAGCCTAATGCCCATCTCTAATTCCTGCCCTTCTTGAACTAGCCATTTTCTAACAGCGTTAACTGTCAAATTTACATCCCGTCTTAATGCCACTAAAGAGTACGAAGGATGAAGAGTAAATGACAGCAGTGTAATGAGCAAGGCATCCCTCTTTCCTTCCTTTCCTTTTCTCTCTCTCTTTCTCTCTGTCTTTCTCTCTCTATCTTTAGGCATGAGATTTTCTAGAATTTGAGTCCTTTTTTCTCTCCACCTGAGCTAAGAGCTCAAAATGATGCCCTTGTGCTGCAATAAAAGAAATAATAGTGTTATGAGCAGAAATGAATTATAAATTATGGATTTTATTACGAAGTAGAAGGGTCCCATAATAGGAATTAAGAATCACTGTAAGTGATTTCAGATTTTGATACCTAATTAATTTAACATTTTAGTTGGTCAATTTTCCAGTTAGATGCACATTTTCTAATATAATACACTATCATCTAAGCCCAGGTTCTTTAACATACATACATACATACATACACCCGATATACACCGATCAGGCATATCATTATGACCACTGACAGGTGAAGTGAATAACGCTGATTATCTCTTCATGGGTGGGATATATTAGGCAGCAAGTGAACATTTTGTCCTTAAAGTTGATGTGTTAGAAGCAGGAAAAATGGGCAAGCGTAAGGATTTGAGCAAGTTTGACCAGGACCAAATTGTGGTGGCTAGACGACTGGGTCAGAGTATCTCCAAAACTGCAGCTTTTGTGGGGTGTTCCCGGTCTGCAGTGGTCAGTATCTATCAAAAGTGGTCCAAGAAAGAAACAGTGGTGAACCGGCAACAGGGTCATGGGTGGCCAAGGCTCATTGATGCACGTGGGGAGCAAAGGCCGGCCCGTGTGTTCTGATCCGAAAGACGAGCTACTGTAGCTCAAATTGCTCAAAAAGTTAATGCTGGTTCTGATAGAAAGGTGTCAGAATACACAGTGCATCGCAGTTTGTTGCGTATGACGCTGCATAGCCGCAGACCAGTCAGGGTGCCCATGCTGACCCCTGTCCATCGCCGAAAGCACCAACAGTGGACATGTGAGCATCAGAACTGGATACATATATACATGCACCCTGCATGATCAAGTCAACAATAAATATGAAGAAAATACTTTATCTTTCTTTTTATATATATGAAGGAAAAACAAAACATTAAATTTGGTTTATCTGACAAAATTATTTGGCAAATATTTTCCTAGGCTGGACATAACTTTTGACTACTGTATGTATTTCAATTACACTGAACTTTATAATCAAGATTTCTCTTGCCTTGTCTGCCATCTTGGATTTAATTTTTCAGTGAGCTTGTTGCAATGCATTGTGGGATTGCCTTCTATGTCAAGGATACATGTGATTCTGCCTTAGAATTTGGTCAAAACAAGATACCTTAGAAGATAGAATAATTAAGATACATTTTAGAACAGCCTTCACATGGATATGCGCTTATGCAGCCTTAAAGCGCCATCCCTTAAGTTCATTGAGTTTTAGAGCAGAGCAAACAGGCTATCATAAACTGAGACAGGTCCTATTTTAAACTACAAAAAGTAGATGTTATCATACTGGAAAGGAGACACTGGTGCTGTTTAGGGGGTAAATACTTTTCTAATTGCCTAATTTCCAGTGTATTGCTATTATTATTTCACCCGTATTTTAGAGGGGTGTTCAGGCTTCTCACGGTGAGGCATGATGTGAACCCAACACTAAGCTAATGCAAATGAGACTCGTTGAAAGTTTTCCAAGGTCTGCATATAATTTAAGATGGCATTTAAGCTTCTTACCCTCGATCTTATCTCTTAAATTAATTCATCAGGTAATATTTCCCATTATTCAAAGGCATTATTTTATGTCAAAGAGAGTAATGGCATGATTACAGAGCCATGCACACAAATTAGCAGTGGAACGTGAACGTTTTTTCTTAGAAAATGATAGTTAGAGCAGCCGGAAATTAATGCAAAGAGGAAAAAAAAGGGGGAAAATCCTTTAAAAGGCATTGAAAGTGAAATTTGACACAATATATCTGGTCCAGAAGGCCAATTCAATTTGGGATTCTTTTTCATCTTTAATGATATATATCCTCTTCTGTTCAGATTTTGATTCTCGACTGATGAAGAAAGGGGCTACGATTAACTATTCAAGTTTGGAGGCAAAATTGTGCTGCTATAAAAAAGGCAGAGAATGAGAGTTACCTGCTATCTCTCGCTTCATAATCAGGCATGTAAGTGAAGTTATGAATATGAGGTGTGTTTCATCTGGGCTGCCCCTCACGGGTGGGATGGACGATTCACTCTGATTAAATCTGCGCTCATCTGATTGGAGCGTGTAAGAGATTCTAACTGGGGTACATTTCACACTAATCTACAAGCCAGTGAAGCTGTCCAAAAGGCAAGGAAGTGTGATTAAAATAAAGAAACAGACAACAGATAAATGTGCTGGAAGTCCTGCACTAAAAAAGGGAATAAATGATTCAATTTAAATGTACGATTTTATCTGGGAATGGTCTGGTTGTGCAACTTTGTGCTTAAACTAATTACAGATGAATGGTGGCAAACTCAGCCAGTCTGAAAACCATGACTTCGGCACAGCATGTATTTGAAATGCATCGCATTCATAAAATGTATTGCACTGATTTCACATTACTGTACTTTTTTAATAATAGACACTCTCATGTTTTAGCTCTAGAGTTAGAGATGTTAGACATGAGCAGTTATGACAAAAATCTGTGCACATATATTAAAGATTTATATAAAATAAAATAAAAATATATAATAGGTTTGTTTGCTATAAAAATTTGCAGTACTTAAAGGGTCAGTTCACCCAAAAATGAAAATATTGTCATTTATTACTCACCCTCATGTAGTTCTACACCCGTAAGACCTTCGTTCATCTCAATTAAGATATTTTTTATGAAATCCGATGGCTCAGTGAGGCCTCTATTGCCAGCAATGTCACTGAACCTCTCAAAATACAGAAGTTACTAAAGACATATTTTAAGTACATGTACCTACAGTATTTGTGCAATTCTTGCTAATTTCCTGAGCAGTGATTTGTGATTACAATGGTTAAGACCATTAAAAGAAAACTAAATATTGTGCCATTATATATATGAAGTGTATTTTCAGGATGTGTAACACTTTGAGGCCAGATTAGATTTATCACATGTACACTGTTTTAGAAATTGCCTTTGGGCAGTGTGGATTTGACACTGGAGAACTGATGAATCTCATCTGCTTAATGTGTTTATGCTGGCTTAGCCCATAAACCTTGTTTCTGTTCAATGGAGCGTTTCAAATTTACCTCTCGCTCTCCCTTTTTTACTTTGTCTTTGTCTCTCACCCCATCTCAGTCATCCTTTAAGCATTGTTTGTTTAACTCTCTGATGAATACTCCAGTTGTTTCTTTATCTTTAGTATATACAAATACCAAAGCTTGCACACTCTATGAGTTAGCAAAACATGAATATTAATCACAATGATTCCCTTGATTTGAACCTTCTTACTCATAGTAAGAAATTACATTGAGTACAGCTATAACGAACCAGCCTCTGCACAAGGAAGTGAAGATCTACATAGCATAATTCATCATACACTCAAAAAAATAACTCTTTGAACGAACATAAAAAAATCATGGAAAGGATTTCCACATGATTAAGTTGCTTTATTTCAGCATTATGCAATTCTGTTATTCCAATTTAATGTACTTACGTTGGGTCAACTTAATTTATTAAGGTTGATTCAACTTATTTACTATGGTTGGGCACAGCTTAATTTAATAGTGTCAGCCCAACTAATTTGCAATGTTTTGGAAAATAAATAAAAAGCAATAAATAAATAATAAATTGTTTTCATATACATTGATTTTTACAATTAATTCTTCTTGTTTAATTTTGTGATTTACATAACTTTTGGGATGTTCTGTGTTAGAAATTTAGATGTGATACTGGATTCATCCTAAATTGTCTTAACCAAAAACATTGTAAAGCCTAAATTGATCATAAGTCCATTGGTGGCAATGGTTTTACAATCAACATAGGCTTACAATGCTTTTGGGAAATGCAACCCAGAGCACTACCACAGTGATTACTTTCTTATTAAAGTAATTTGAAAGTTTGTTAGCAGGTCCTCAACCCAAGCACAAGTGCAACAATTCACCACAATGGTAACCCTAAAACTATTAATTAACAGAAACTTTTAAATACCAACATAATAGAACAGTAAACATTAAAAAGTCTTTCCATTTTCTCATCTTCCTAAAAACTGCTTAAAATAACACTTTATTTCAACATTTACACTCCTAGTTCAGCCCCTTTGCAAAGCATGATGGGAAGTGAAAATCCTGTTTGATTGAGTCCTGGTTGGGTTTACTTGATTGAAACATGTTATTCCAATATGAAAACATCAAGTTAAGTCAAAGAGTAATCGTTTCAAGTCAATTTAACATGAATCAGTCACATTTAAACCAGAAACCTGATACAATGGTGTTGAATCAAAATAAATTGTTTAAATAAACTGAACAGCAGTGTACTGGACTACTGCGATAAAATAAAATGCATTTCTCTACAATCTTGGAGCATCTTTGACTGCTGTTTTTTTTTCTCCTTTATGTCTTACTGTACAGCTACCTAAGCAAGGTTGTGGATTAATGGAATGTAATGTTTACAAAGATTTTTTTCCCTTTCGCCAACCAAACATCTACTTAAACCTCCTGTAGAGCCTGTAAGTATTATCTTGCCAATCAAATTAGTTTGTTTTAGCACTAACAGTCTAATCCCAGTAACACTGCCATCCTCTTCAAACTCCTTATTTGAATTAAAATGTCACGCAAGCGAATCATTAGAGCTTAATGGTTCAAATACAGCTCACTATTACTGCCATAATAAGTAGTTCGAGGTGACAGGTGAAAATAGAAAATAAAATAAATGAGAATGGCATGATGGAATTATCCAGTGCGCATATGTACCATTAAAATGTATGACGCACCAGGAGATGTCTCCCGCTGTACAATTACACATTAGGAGCAGTGTCATATTTAGTGCAAAATGTAATGTAGGCTATAACTACTCAGCATTCTTTCTCACGGATGATTTGATATATAATTTTTTTTTTTTTTCAAAGATGTAAATAAAACAAATATTACTGGAGTATGTTTTACAAGAAAATACTATTTCTGTGTTTTTTATCACATTTAATTCAATCTGTCAGCTTACATGCTGCTTCTTTGTAATTATTTGTGAAATTTACTGGCAATTTCTTAGTGAGATAGAGTGGTGCAGGTATGACGTCACTTTGTAGGCCAACCCGGAAGTTAGCGGCGCACGGGTTCCCTCGATCGAAAGTCTATGCATTTTTCCCATAGACGCTAGGAAAATCGCAAAAAATAGGCTCTGTGTTTAACAAAGGGTTATGATACTTACACGTTTTGTCCATCAAGATAATTTTCACAGATGAATATAACTTTTATGAAGTTTGAAGCCTAAATGCAGTCGCCAGAAGTAAAAAGCTAAAGGTAGGCTATAAACGAACTACACCAGGGTCGCTCGACTTCAACGTCACCATCACTAAGCTTCCAACAGTTCTTTCAGTTTTTATCTAAAAACATTTTCCCAGCACGTTTGAGTTAGAATACTTTATAAGAGTACAATTATGAGCATAATGAGGCTGTAAAAGCAGACTGAGCTTACCTTCTCAGAGTGATGACGTTTAATGTCCCTGACTGCCTGTGTAGTCCCAATTAGCCACTTGTTAACAACCGCCTTTTTCAAGACACGTAGCAGCTTAAAAAAAAAAAAAAAAATCTCAAGTGGGGTAATACTGATGCATTTTATGTCGTAGAATAAAACGTGAAACTGTCTTGAGCTTGCATTCACCACAGACCTTATTTCAGCCATTTTACCATAATCCCATTCAAAAAACCCATTTACTTCGGGGCGATGGAACCGGAAGTGCTAAAATGCTAGCTCACTTCCGCATTTTGGCCTACAAAGTGATGTCATACCTGCACCACTCTATTTGTTTTTGTTTTTTGTTTTTTTTCAGTGGGCCTAGTTATATTCTTTATAGTGGGGACAGTATCAGAATACGGAATGTTATTTTTCACACACAGTTATTAGAAGTGCATTTAGTAAGAGCTAGTGTATAGACCTTATTCGTAGCGCCATCTTTGATTTTTAACTCGAATGAATAATTGATCTAGGAGCTTCTTTTTTACAGCTGCTGTCACTGAAAACACGGTAAGTCTATCCCTCACAGCCTCACATACCCGTCATGGCGATGGCGCTGCTCTAAATAAGGTCTATAGTCAGCCGTTCGCGGTTGGAGTGGTCTAAAATAAAGCGGTTCAAATTGATACCTCGCTCCGCGTCTGTGGTCCTAAAGCTGCCTTTCCACTATATTCGACAAACAACACACCGGAAGTCATTCATTTCCAATGGAGAGTAGCACGGGAGCTGCGTGGAGTAGCCTACCTGCGTATGCATATGCAGTGTGTTTTGTCGGGTCCGATTTGATCTTCGGTTGCAGTGAAATATTTAAAGTCGTCATGAAAATTTCACTGTCGCTTCTCTCATATGCAACATAAAGGCCTAAATGAATCTGCAGCGGTCACGTGGTACTCCCAGAAAATTTCCATCTTGCTGTAATTACGAGATCTACGAGGACGTGAACACTTTTTACAAGTTGAAATCTCGTAATTGGTAATTACAACATGGCGTGAATGCACCTTATTGCTGTGATGTGAGTGACAGGTTGTCCCGCCCTCGCGCCAGTAAATACGTCATCAGAGAAGAAAGACGTTGATTAAAGAGGGAGAAGTTACATCACTAAGATAGTGATGTATTTTAATTAAAACTATAAGCGCGAGCTACCAATATTTTTGCACTTAAACGTCAGCTTCTCTAAAATGAGCGGTTATGAATAGGCTAATTATTAGTATGTAATAACTACATAATTATATAATTACATTATTTAAGCTGATTAGCTGATTTCTTTCAGGTGTATTGGTGGTCATTTGTTTTGAGTGCATATATTGTTACAATTAAATTCCATGCGTCTGCCAGTAGGGGGCGAAATGCGACAATCGAATGTCGGAGATACTGGAAAGGTGGCTATATGGGATGATAACTGGTAGACTGTACAATCTCACTTATTACATGACTGCTTGCCAAATAAATAAATACATGTAGCCTACATGAAATTTTGATTTAAGCTGAAATTATTTTATAATCTTATAAGTGGTCTTATATGTCAGATTCTTTAACGAATCGTTCTTTTGAACGACATCTGACCGCTAAATGACACTCATTTGTTTTAATCTGTCTAGGTAAAGGTTTGTGTTTTTATATTGCCAATAGCAACTTAAGCCTTGACAAAAAGACAAAACCACTTTTTGCTTTCGCTTTCTTGGCGGAATTTAAAAGAAAAAACGTGTTTAAAATCATCATTAAAGGCGTCATTCTGGACGATGGACACAATGTGACATTCTGTCTGCGTAAATATGGTTTAATAAATGAATTAACTCCATAAATAATGGCTGTAATGACATTTTAGGGGACAATAAGTCTGAGCATTGTCAGGAAATAGTTGATGTATGAGTTTCATGCCTCAGCAGTTCCTCAAAATGAATCGGCACAGGAAGATAGCTAGGGCCTTGCAACTAGCCCATTTCCCAGAATTATCTACTTGTTGTCAATTTGCACAGTGGAATTACACATGCAAATTGCACTGCCTGCACAAACACCACTTGGAGATGATAAAAACAAATTAACAAAGGCTATAGAAGAAGGATTTATTTCACTGGCTCACCCAGGTCAAGCAATACATGTATTTGACGATTGTGTGTACCCAATTTTGGTGTAATTATATCTGCAAATTATTCTTTGTAATCTTATTATTTTTTTCCCTTCAACCTTCTTCTTAAACTCATAATTAGCTTCCCTCGCTTCTCTCTCAAAAACAATTCAGCTGGCTGCCCTGTCAGGCTAACAGTGAATAATCTCATCTGGGTGTCACCCGTCTCTTCCTCCTCCCTTGTGCTGCGGCGTTGGACGTTATTGGTAATGGCTTGTACACTGGATACACATGGAGGCTAAAAAGTCAAGGGTCATTAAATATGAGAGCACACCATCGGGCCAAATGCACGGAAAGCAGGCATATAGCCAGTGCAGAAGTCAAGCTATACATAATCGCCTCTTAACATGGTTTCTCATATTCGGAGCTAAATGAGGAATCCCTGGACCTCCGTGTTGGCTAGTATTAGATATCTCATTTACTTTGTACACACTCAGCTAATCTTCTCTAATGAATTCTGCCACCCCAAGCTAGATCCAGATGACTTAAAATTATTACTATTTCCTCAGACTTGCGCTTGCTCATTTGAGGCTCAACTCTGCTGGCTCGGGAAAAAACAGCCTGTCACAGTAATAATTAAGACTTTGAGATGATTAGTTTATCTCACCACACTTACCACCTCTTTTTCCACTATAACCAAAACTTAATAAGGGTTTCAAAGTTTTAAACAACAAACTCTGAGTAAGTAATAAATGACAGAAATAATGATCTCAAGCCCAAACTGAACAAAAGTGCCAGTGTAGGAAGAGAAACATGTCTTGTAATGAAATAAAAATAATAATAATCATAATAATTTTGACACTAGTAAATCCCCAGCAAGCTCAGTGATATATTACACCACCAAATTACCTTTAAAACTTCCAGTTGTCCTTGTCATCAAGTTGTCACATATATAATTAAATTGGCATTAACTGTGGATGGGTGATATCAGTTTGCAATGGAGAGGATATGGGCTATGTAGATTGACGTTTAATATATCTTAGTGACTTAAGCCCTATCATATCATGTTTACTTAAAGTTCTTGATGTTGGATGAAATTTATGTTTTTAAGAAATACAACATGTAGGGCCTACTTAACCATATAAAGACTATATCGTATCTGATACATGATTTTATAAGGCCTCTAAATTATCGACATGATCAAAACTTTGTTTAACTTTGTTGTACACAATCTACATGCCTTCTGTCATCTGACTAATAGTTCATACTTTTTGATTTTAATACAATTTTAGTATAAATCAAGATATCAAAATGTCAGTTTTGACCATATAAATACCAGGATCTGCACCAAACTGCATTTTAGCCCAGTTTGGTGTTTATTTTTGCTGCATGAGCTCCACATTCTCACTATATCATACTACACTCTTAGATAAAATTAAAATTTTCTTACTGTTATTTCATATCAGGCTTTAGAGGGTTTAAAAAAATGGTCACTAAATACTTAAAGGTCAAGGTCAACACAGTAAACTCAACTAAAGCAGCAGTGAGCACAAATGAAGAACATTGCTCACTCACTACATGTTATAGAAAATACATATAGAGAAAGATAGTGTGAAGGGACCTACTGTATGAGAGAGAGAGAGAGAGAGAGAGAGAGCGCAAATGAGAAAGAGTGAGAGAGATAAATTGCTGGGCACATTCAAAACTAGTGGCACCCCCGCTGGAGGGATATCAAGCAGAAATTATATTGATGAAAATTTATGACATTAGGACAATACAAATGAGCTTGTTGCCTCAGAATCTGTGCACACTAAATAAATCATTTAAGTAAATAGGTGGTTTTGCAATTAGGCACAAAGCCCACCCCTATTTAGCAACAAAACAGAAAACTGATGTTATTTGATATAAATAAGCAATTTAAGCATCAGTGTTTTTCGTCTGCCAGTGCCACAGGCTAAACAAGATTAGCATGCTAATCATTTGAATGATAATGTGGTGATGCCCTCAGCTGTCTGAATAAATTGGGAGACATTGCTCATATAAGAGCATTCTTATCACTCTGGAAAACATGAGCAATTGTGTTTTAGTTTGCCATTTGTAAAAAACTGAAAAGTGAATATATATATATTTATATATATTTCATAACTGAACCTGCAACAATGTTTCAATAAGTTTACTCATTCTTACCTCAAAGTTTGCTACTGCATAATATGTAGTATTTTCATTAGGAATATTTCTGGTCAAGGCATCTTATTCAGGCTAGAAGCCATATTTAATTTTTCATGAATGAAAACGAGGCTGTGAGTGATAGACATACAGTCCATTTAATAGGTTGTAAAGTTCCATTTTTGATTTTCATAACCAGAAATAACAAACCTCCCTAAAACTTTGGAATAAAGCAGTTGATACAATATATAATTTTCATATTTAATGACCTTTGACATTTTAGTTTGGCAATTTATTCATGGCTAAAAAGGGTCCACATTTAATCACCCGCCATCTATTTAGATTAGATTTAAAAAGAATGTTATAACAAATTTTATAACAAAAATGCAATTGAAAAAAGACGTAAAAATACAGTAATTCATTTAGAAGGCTAGTAGTAGTAGTAGTAGTAGTAGAAGTAGAATCAGTAATAATAATAATAAAAAAAATATTATTATTATTATACAGAAATAGACGAATTAACAAAAATATTAGTCGTGAACTATTATTCATAACACAGAACAGCTTCCACTATTTTGTAAAAGGCAGGATCCGATTTCATAATAATGAGATTAAAGTAACCAATCAGCGTTTCTGTTACATCTTTCGCTCCTCCGCCGATCCAATAATGAAGGTCTATGTTCAAAACACGGAAATACAGAAAGCAACTGTAAGCGTCATGCTGTTATTGGTGTTGTGCGCTGATATATTGTGATGTCGTTATATCGTCCGTTTCATTTAATAATATGCTTTATGCATAAATAACCTCCGTTTTGTGACATAGAATAATGCGGAAGTCTGCCACAGTTGGGTTTTTGATGATTCGCCGGATTTAATATGTACAGTGGACTTCTGCCGCCGGGTCTCACTGAGGCTGACCTGAGCTCTGATGATGCTGATGAAGAAGTAACACCAGAAAATAGACAAGGAGAGACAGACGAGCACCCCTTATGTCAGTCAGGCACAGAGCAACATTTTGTTTGTGTACAGGTTGAATGTAATAAGTCAAAAACTGAATTGCACAATTATGATGCCTCTGGGGATGATTGTCTTCCTGGAGTTTCCTTGGATAAGTGGCAAGTACGTGGACTGACTGAAGTTATGCATGTATGCAGTTATATTGTCAGAGAGTGCAGATCATGTAGTGATTGAGTTATGTATTGTAGGTCGAATTGTCAGTTTCACTGATTGACAGCACTGTTTTTGTTATTGTTGCAGAAGTTCAAAGATCTCCAAAAAGCAAAAGATGAACAGAGAATGAAGCAACCACAAACAAAACGGCAAAGGAAAAGGCGCCACAGGAAAGGTCAAGTTGTCTTCTCATTACCTACCAGTGCTCTTCTCCTGTACTATTTCTGTTGTGGTTTATAGTCTATCTACTTTATTAAACATTTCCATGCAAACATAAAAATGCACATTTGTAAAGGAAATTGCCATGCAATTACAATGATGCCAAGCATTTTGTTTTGGTTTTTGGGTGTCCAGTAGGATTTAGAACTAATATAATCCACAATTCCACATGCACTCTGTTTGTGGAGATAAACAACACAATTTCACTCTTTCTAATCAATATGCCTAAATGCTTGTGCATACCTTTTTAGACACATTGAATTAACATATTTTTGTTTTTATACCTCAAACAGGTGGGACACAGAATTGCGACACTGAGCAGAAAAGGTATGGTGGACAGATAATGATGATTTCCAAAACAGACCATTCAAACAAATCATCAGTACATTAGTCAGCAGGTCTTGAGAAAGACAATGAGAGAAACGTGTACTCGAAGCTGATATACATGTCCTTAGGCTTAATAAACTTTGACTGAATTTGTTTTTCAGTGGTGAAGGAATGAATAAATTAAAATAAAGTTCTGAAATGTTTTATTTGTTCACTGACTGTTGTGAGAAATATTACAGTATACTATAATACACCACAACTTTTTGCATAGTGTATGATGGGCACAGAATTTTGTATGCTTCAGACTATGAATCGGTCCAGTTGGACAGTATCAAACGTGTTATTATTTTGAGCCGATTTTAGAACACATTCGGTAATGTGTCCGAAAAAACGCATACTGTCTGAGTAGGTACTATATTTGAATTTGAATGTACTTTGCGATGTTCTATATATGAATATGGGTAGTATGAGTGAAATTTGGACGTACTACATCTGCCATGTTGTTACTGTCATGTGACCTACCAGCATCAGTTGCGTTGCTTCAATGCCATTAATAAATCATCTCCCATGGCCTCATTGGATGGTAAAGTATCCATCGAATGCACACTTCAGTATCTTGGCGGAAGTAATAAGTCATCCGAGTACTTTTTGCCTACTGTTTTTCGAATACTGTGTATTCAGACATACGTATTGTTTTTCGCATACTATATATTAGGGAAGTATTCGATTTTGGACACAGCGATTGTTTATTTGTCGTGTGTTTTTAAGCAATGAGGTACATGTTTCGGCGTGAGTTTGTTGTGTTTGGAATGACTTGAAAAGTCTGGTAGTGTGTGATTCTCAGTTGGCAGCTGCATGGTGCTTAGTGTTTTAAAATCTATTTAAATTTTAAAAGTTGTGTAGTGTATTCTAGCCTTGTGGGGAACAAATAGAATATGTTTCATCTAAGTACAAAATTCTTCACATTTGAAACATCCTGCCGATTTCACTAAGCAAACATGGCTTAGTGACTGGCTTTGTAATTCACCAGTTATAGCAGAAAGGCAAGTGTACAGAAATAATTGAATCTCACAAAGTATACTTGCTAGTCCTGGAGTGAATAATAATAATAACAGGAAGACTTGTCATTCTGTGTCTTTGCTCAGGGAGCCTGAAGAGAAACAGGAGGAGCACTGGAAGGAGCTAACGCAGTATTTTGGCATCAATGATAGACTCAAGCCTCCTCCTTGTAGCAGACCTCCTCTCATGGTAACAATGATTTCCGCCATCTTCCTCTACCTCTCTGTGGGTGTCCTAATTCCACTCTGATGCTGAAAGCATTTTTATCCCACTGCCTCGTTCTGTTCTCTGCCTACTGTATGTGTAACTCGTAATTGTTTCCTCTATCAAATGTGAAAGACAGAGTGAGGAGGCGTCCTTTCTTCCACATGACACTGAGCATAACAGAATAGATCATATTATATTTAATGATGAGATTACCTTAATCTTGACATGAGGATGTAGCTGCACTGTCTGTTCTGGTTGGTGTTTAATATTTCTTATATGAGGTGGATTTCTCCATTGAAAGCCACAGTACAATGGAGTCAGGAGCTCTCTGTAATGCTGTAATTCAGTGATAGGGAGGGGAATGCTTGCAAATCAAATACACCGGACAGCTTGTGCTACAAATATGACATTAAGATTTTCCCCACTCAGAAGCTGAAAGGGCATCATATGTAGAACTGCATAAGGAGTATAATAAACAGCATATGTCTTTATTTGTCCTCTGTAAATGGACCTGTTTTTAGTATTACCCACTCTTCCAGCACATTGAAGTTGGTATTAGATATCAGCCTCCTTGAGTTTCGCATTTTGTTAGAAATGTTGCAGTAGAATCGAATTGTTTGTTGCATAGTCCTCCCATGTTGAATATACATCACAAAGAAATACTTCATTTAACATTAAAGGATTAGTTCACCCAAAAATGAAAATTCTGTCATTAATTACTCACCCTCATGTCGTTCCACACCCGTAAGACCTTCATTCATCTTCGGAACACAAATTAAGATATTTTTGATAAAATCTGATGGCTCAGTGAGGCCTCCACTGCCAGCAAGACAATTAACACTTTCAATGCCCAGAAAGCTACTAAAGATGCATTTAAAACAGTTCATGTGACTACAGTGGTACAACCTTAATGTTATGAAGTGACGAGAATACTTTTTGTGTGCCAAAAAAAGACAAAATAACGACTTTATTCAACAATATCTAGTGATGGACGATTTCAAAACACTGTTTCATGAAGCTTTGAAGCTTTACGAATCTTTTGTTTCGAATCAGTGGTTCGGAGCGTGTAACAAACTGCCAAAGTCACGTGAACCATTGATATTTTGAAACGTTTCGAAACACTTATGACATAACGAAGCCTCGTATACTGAAATCACATGACTTTGGCAGTTTGATACACGCTCCGAACCACTGATTTGAAACAAAAGATTCGTAAAGCTTCAAAGCTTCATGAAGCAGTGTTTTGAAATCTCCCATCACTAGATATTGTTGAATAAAGTCGTTATTTTGATTTTTTGGCACACAAAAAGTATTCTCATCGCTTCATAACATTAAGGTTGAACCACTGTGGTCACATGAACTGTTTTAAATACGTCTTTAGTAGCTTTCTGGGTATTTGAAAGTGTCAATCATCTTGCTGTCAATGGAGGCCTCACTGAGCCATCGGATTTTATCAAAAATATCTTTTAATTTAATAAAGATCTGATTATGGCCACGTTGGTGGGTTTTGGATATTGGCATGAGGGTAATGACATTTTTAACTTTTTTGAGAAATATTTGAGAATTTTAACATTAAGTGACAATTCTACTCTCAAGTCATGATAAAAAACAATTCTGATTTTCTAACAGATAAACTGAAAATATGATTTAAAAATTGTTTTTAGGAGAAAGTGCAAGGTAGATTTTAACACTTTTTGGTTTTAATGTACTTTTGTAGTACAAAGAAGTAATTAAAGAGCCATTAAATTATAATCTACTCTATTATAATATATTATTTTCTTTTTAAATCATATTAGGTATTTAGGTTGGAATTTAGTGTGCATATAATGGCTGCATTGTTGCTTTACTTCCTCTGTCTGCAAAAAAACAACAACAACAACAAAAAAAGAAAACATCTGTAAACAGACAAACAAAAACCACCTTTCAAAACACTGAGTTTGAATGGATTTTTTCCCCCCGTGGTGTCTGTGCACAGGTTTGGATATATATATTGTACAGCTCATTTCTTTTAAAGCAATAATATGTCTTTTTGCAGTGTATGATTTCGGTCTGTTCCTTGTGAGATGAGAGCAGAATATGTGAGAAAAGGATTCAAGAAAGCTGACTTTGTACATTAGCTCATAATTTAATTTCGTCATGCAGGAATTTCCTGATTAAATTTTCTATAAATAAGTCTCTTTAAGTGCAAAGCTTTGTAAACAGAACCAATTCATTTGTAACTTCAAGCCCTTTTTGCACTAATGCATATTACTTATCATTCTGCAGCATTAACTCAAACATTTTTTGCAGAATTTTAATTTGTAAATTGTCATGTAAGCAGAATGTCGGCAAATGTAATTTGTTTTAAGTAGGAAAACGCTGCTAATTCAATTGTCCATATCGTTTAATGTTGAGCTCAAGTAATTTTGCATTAGCAAGGTTATTGAGTTAAAATATTGTTTTGATTATATATATCCGGTTGTCCTGTTAATTTAGACAGCTCTGCTGCTCCATTTTCCCTCACTTTCAAAGGCTATATCTATTTTGGATTAAACATTATTAAAGGGCTGAGCATATGCTGTGAAAATACATTTTAACAGAGTTGTGAGTGAGGCTGATTGGAACAGTCCCTCTGAAATGTTTACCTAAGCAGAATGAATATTATATGACCGTTTCTGAAATCACAGTATGGAATATACATTAGCTCAGGAATAAATTACATCAGGTAATTCTACTTTTGTTTAGTTCTGTTTTTCATTATGTATGTATTGCTATGTTTTCATCTTTTTTTGACCATAAGAAGCAAACACGTCTAGAATTAGTAAAACTGGTAGAAAATGAGAATGTTGTCTTTGCTTTGGGATTTGTCTTATGGATCCGTAGTAGCAGACAGAGAGCTCTTCTCCACCAGTCCTGCTGCTTTGATGGAAATATCTAATTAAAGACCAACATTTATGTTTGGTAACCTCCTGTGGCTAGACAGATTTTTTGCCTAATATTTAATCAACCAACGATTTTCATTTACGAGAGGAAATCTACATATTTGTTGTAATGGCAGTCATATTAAAAAGAATGCCTGGGGGAGTTTTTAAGTTACTCTTTGATATATTTTTTTTTTTTCTCATCCTTCTATTTCTATTTGAAAATCACTTCATTTTATTTCCCTCCTTCTCATCTTCAGTCAGGCCTGGAAAAGAGCATAGAGAGTGCCATCGCTGAAGGGGACTATGGGAAGGCGGAAGAACTGAGTGACAGACTTGCTACTCGAGAGGTATGTTGCCCAGATAAGCCATCTCGGGGGGCGCACCAACTGTGACAAATTGAGCTAATGGGTCTGCGGCCATTTTGCCTGCAAAGACAGAGGCTACAAACACACACACACACTTGGGCAGAAAGTCTTGCAACCCTTTTACACTAAAGTTAATGGAAAGCCCTCCCCCAGTTTGAAGTACGGCAGTGTCTATAGAACTTTCGGTTCTGCCTTTTAATGAAGGCTACAATGCTTTCAACCCGAGCGCTAAAACATTTTCAAGGTGCCAGTTTTACACCTTTGAAGTGGGCTCATACCTAAATACAGTGCCTGCAGTTTTAAAAAGACACATTTTAGGAGTGTACGTAGGATCAAGCGCTTCGAAGCTAATTTGGCAGAAAATGTAACATTCGCACAGCTGTAATTGCAGTTAAAAAGACATTCAACTTTTCTGAAGTTGGGGCAATCATAGCAGGCAATATTTTTAAGCCTCGCAACTTTGATTCAATGGAATCTGAAATGCATTCCACTAAATTCCGGCCTAGGCTTTGATTCCAGCATTACTGCATGGAATTGATGTTCACTGTCAACCTTAAACAGTTTAGTACAGAAAAGATTGGGGTATGTACTTATAGTTCACTTACCTATACATTTGGTGACTTCTAAGCATTTTTAAAGAAAACATGATACTTTTGCAAACATGATTTTTATTTCTTCAGTCACTCCACCCCAAACCAAGTGTTTTTTTAATACAGAAGTGGTTTGACAAAAGAACAATTGTGCGGATTTTTTTTCTTTCTTTCTTTCTTTCTTTCTTTCTTTCTAACAGTTGTTTCAGTGTTTGATGGGGAAAAATGTCAAATGGTTATGGAAAATGCCTCAATTGGAGTGAAAAAGAATCCTTTTCAATCTGACCTTTATTTATTCTTACTTTAACCCAGGGTTTAGGAATGTACAGTGTAAAACGTCAGTGTATGAATACCCAGCATTAATTGTTAACCCTGGGTAAATTATAAGCAGTGTAAAATGTGAATCAAGATAACCCAGGATTCCTCTAACCCGGGATTTAGAATGATCTACGGTTAACTATTTCGGTAACACTTTATTTTAGGGTACAGTTCTCACTATCAACTAGTTGCTTATTACCATGCATGTTGCTAGGATATTAACTGTTTATTAGTACTTATAAAGCACATATTTATGCCTTATTCTGCATGACCATATTGTACATCTCTTAATCCTACCCAATACCTAAATTTAACAACCACCTTACTAACTATTAATAAGCAGTAATTTGGATTTTGAGGCAAAAGTCATAGTTAATAGTTTGTTAATAGTGAGAATTGGACCCTATAATCTAAAGTGTGACCATTATTTCAAGTGTGAAAAGCCTTTCTTTCTTTCTTTCTTTCTTTCTTTATTTCTAAACAGTTGTTTCAGTGTTTGATAGGGAAAAATGTCAAATGGTGATGGAAAACTTGTCATTTGGAGTGATGAAGAAACCATTTCATTCTTAACTTTTTTTTATTTTTTATTCTTACCTTAACCCAGGGTTTAGGAATGTACATGTGAAACGTCAGCGTATGAACGTCCAGGATTAGTTGTTAGCCCTGGGTAAATTGTGAGCAGTGTGAAATGTGAATCAAGATAACCCAGGATTCCTCTAACCCAGGATTTAAAATGACCCAGGGTTAACTCTTTTCAGTGTGAAAAGCCTTTCTTTCTTTCTTTCTTTCTTTCTTTCTTTCTTTCTTTCTTGCTTATTGTGCTATGTTGTCAGACAGATTTTTATAGCAGGTGTCAGTCATACAAACAATAAACCAGCTTTATTTCATAATGCAGTTGCGTTACGATATATTAAGTATAAACTAATCTTCTGTTAATAACTTTATATTTAGTTGTACCAAATGGTTTGTAGGACTCATTCTGCAAATCCTTTTTGTGATGATAATTTTCTTTTACGGTTTATTGCCGTACCGCAGCTGTATCTGTTCCTGGCTTTGGTGTTTTTAAATGTATTTTTCAGTTTCTACAATAATTAATTTTCTATTAAGATTAATTTTATAGTTTTATTATGGATAAAACAGACTCAGGTCATGCTTCGATAAAGCTTTCCCATCCATCTAATTGGGAGGAGCAGTGTTTATCGTGTTAACCTCAAATATTAGTTTCCTACGTAATCAATTACAGCTTGTTTCTCTTGGTGTAAATGCGAAAATGACACCATTTACTCCGCACTAATGAAATCATATTGTGATGCTGTTGATTGTTGATTTGAATCAGTTCAAAGCAAGGTGATAATCATGCTCCTAGCAAGCGTAGCGCCATGGGAACAAGCATTAAATAGCTCAGTAATGCCAACAACAGGCCCAATTTTCTTTTGAGAGTCTTTACGCGGTAATCCATACAGATGCCACTTACGCTTATCTCTGGAGTATCTCTGTGGTTTTATCTTTTTCTTTCCCAGGTAGACGGAGACATAATAACGGTTTCTTTGGAAACCATTCTTGGAAACATTTCATCATTACATGGGCTTCATTGTGATGCCACACGGCAATATCAGCCCTCGCCTTTGTTCTTTTGTTTGGTTGAGAATGGCAGATTTAAGCATTCCTTCACAGAGAGTTTATCTAGACTTCAAAAGCAGGTAAAGAATTTCAGAGATGCCATCATGCTGTCTAAAAGCTTGCAAATGACAGCACTGAAATGTTTAAGGTTAGTGCCTCTTATCAAATAACACTGGTATAGTAATTATAGCAGGCTGCGTTATTAGTTTGCCATGGCTTGCAGGTAAAAACACAAACACAAACTGCATGGCTTTCCTCTTTGATTGACTTACCAGGACCATGTTGTCACAGAAAGCTTCTTAGAGCATCAGTGGATTTGAGCAGACTTAGCAGTCTTGAATCTCTCGCTCAGCCAGACAGCTGAGGTCTGCCTCTGACAGAACACTGGCAGTCGCTGCGCAGTAATGCCACTGTTAGCTGCTTTATTTGTTCTCCACTAAAGACTGTATATTACAGTTTTCACCAGGTAATGTGCATTTGTCATCTGCTGGACATGTCCCTTATGCTCAATAGATTGATTCAGCATCCCTCAGGGAGATGTAGGTATGGAAGATTTTTGTGAACATGCCAAGATAAGATGATACTTATATGTTCTTTGTATCCAAAGTTTCATCAGCCATGTTAATGGTAACAACATTCTCCTGTAGTTCGTGCAATGATAGGGTAGGTTGCACATATGGAAGATCATTTCTGAAATTTGAAGAGTTTCAGATTTAGGTATATGTGTTGCACCATTTGTTATTGTAGCCATACTTTATGCCTGCATATGTGTGCCAGTGTAGCTACATATGTAGTACCATTCAAAAGTTTGGGGTCAGTAATTTTAAAAGTCTCTTATTCTCACCAAGGCTCAATTTATATGATCAAAAATACAGTAAAACTGTGAAATATTGTTACAAGACTTTAATGTAATATATTTTTAAATGTAATTTATCCACGTGATTACAAAACTGGATTTTCAGCAGCCATAACTTCAGTCTTCAATGTCACATGATCATTCAGAAATCATTCTAATATGCTGATTTGGTGCTCATTTCTTCTGATCATTAATGCTGAAAACAGTTGTGCTGCTTAATTCTGTGAAAACTGATACATTTTTTCAGCTTTCTTAAATGAATAGAAAGTTCAAAAGAACAGCATTTATTTGAAATATATATTTGTAATGTTATAAATGTCTTTGCTCTCACTTTTGATCAATTTAAAGCATCCTTTTTGATACTTCTTTCAGAGAAAATAATCTTACTGACCACTATCTTTTGAATAAAAGCATAGCTGTGTTAATTCAAAATTTGGCCTTTTTACCACTTTTACTTTAGAGGTAAGTAGAGAAAGGACAGAAAATGGCAGAAATAGAAAGGGAGGAACAAGATCTGAAAGTTGCAAGCCAGATCTGAACTTACGTGACCCATATGAACACCAGCGCTCAATGTTTTTTTTTTTTTTTTACTGAAAGGATTTAATCACTACACAACCTACTATCACTAACATTTCCAGTGCACTAAACACAAATTCTAGATAAACAGAAATATGTTGCCCCTTTTCAAGGGTCCTTGGGGGCAATTTGGGTATTAGTTAAGCATTTTATGCCCTAATTTGTAATCCGGCTAGTATTCATTATCATAGCGCTCCGTGCGGCCACAGAGCGCTCTGCCCAGGATAAACGTTGTTGCAGACACAGCTGTTTGAAATAATGCAATGAACAGTCAATAATCCCAGCTGTGGCAAGCCTCAATTTCAAGGTTCTAATAATATTTGTGTCTACTGATATATGAAATAACATGCGTTCTGTTATATGTTTACATGCTAATACAGCGTTAAATTAAAGGGTTTAGAAGTCGATGAGACAGTGATATACTAAAGGTCTTTGTTTTTGTCCTCAAAAAAGATCTCCATAAAGGGCCAGAGGTATTTTAAAACTTTTTTTCCTCTCAAATCATAAGTTTTTATGCTTTTTTATATATATATATATATATATATATATATAAAAAACTGCTGTTTTGAATTTTTTAAATGTAGACAAATTATTGGTTGCTTCCTTGTTTTGCTTTTTTTTAATCATATGATAATATTTTATTCCTTGTTTCCTTTAATCTGCAAATTAAAGCAATTTGTTAAAACCTTCTTTCAAGTTATCCTAAAAAGTGTGTGTTATGTGGGCTTTCATCTTTGTCTAAGTGTTTAAACACAAATGTGGATAGTAAAGCGTTCTTTGAGATTTTCCTTTCATGAAAGTGTATTCAAATATTCTGTTGAAGGTTTAACTGTTCTTTTTGTTTTTGATTCACAAAGTGTTTTATAAATTAGTGTAAAAGGTAAAAGCTTTTTAATTGATTAGAATTAAATACAGTATTATCAAATTCTTCACTGCATATCCTCTAACAAAAAAGACACAGGTACTAGTCCAAAATCCAACTAACTGACCTTTTAAAGGTACACTCTTAAAAATAAAGGTTCTTTATTTGCATTGATGGTTCCATGAAGAACCTTTATCATCTATAAAACGTTTTGTTTGCACACAGTGCTCTTTAGATTATTGACATGTTCTTCCCACCAAGAAAAAGGTGGTTGTTTTTTAAGAACTGATCTCTGAAAGGTTCTTTGGGGAACCCAAAATGTTTTTTTTATGTTTTTCGTTGAACATTTTTACTTCATTATTCATTTGCCATACACATCTTCCCAAAATCTATGTGCATTGTTTGTTTTTAGGTCTCTAGGACCCCATTATGTACATATATAATATCTTGATATATAACATAATTTAGTTTACCTTTCAAAGATTATGGCAAAGCAGTGACTGTTTGGAAATGTTGTTTCTAATTTGACTTTTAGAATCATGTTTTTTTTATTTCAGATGTTTTTATTTTTAATGTTTTTTTTTTTTTTTTTTGTAAAGAATGAATTACTTGCATCAACTTATTTTTAAGGGGTTTCATTTAGCCTTCTAAGCACATTTTAATAAAAAGAGCTGCAGTTTGAGTCTCAGTGGTAAAGACGAACTGAGCAAGACTAAACAAAGGACTGTCACACTCTATTATTTCCTACAGTTTTTCTCTGCCCCGATCACAAATATTAGCTCCGCATTACCACTTCAAAACGTAGACTTTCTAGTCTCGAGCGGTGGGGGGTACTGTGTCCATTTCAAGTTCTCCAGCAGTCAGACAATATGAAAATGATTAAAAGAAGGAGACACAGTCTGAAAAGAAGTTGTTGGAGGGGGTGCAATAAGATAAAGTCGGGTGAGTGAGTGAGAGTTCGAGAACACAGGCACATATATTCTTCAGTATGCGAGTTAGATACTCACATTTCTTTTGCATCACAACCAAGATTATACATTAGCATTGGCTTTATTATTATCGGTACACTTATTAAATGTGTTGCATTGCTATTTCCTGTTATCAGCCTTCATCTCATAGTAATCAGCTGGGGTTTTGTCCTAATATGCGTTTGAAATACAATATGTCTCGGTACAGGCAGATCTCTAATGACAAAGTTCTCTGAAAGTTTGCCTTTGTGTGTTCTTTACAGGGGTGTCATACTGTTTGAAGTGCCAGTATTGCAGTTAGGTCAAACTCATTGGTAGACACCAATCCAATTAAAATGCACTAGTTTGACAGCTTTTGTGAAGGGAGTTAGTTGGCTTTTGTACAGGCTGCTAAGGCTTGGTGCGTTAAACGTAATGTATCTTATTTATTTATTTTTTCTACTCAGTTATTAATCATCTTAACGTCTTTTTCCTGATTTTGAAAGCAGCATGATTAAGTATTTTTAGCCCTTTTCTCCATTTATAACACCCAGTCTGTAACGAAACCCCAGACTGGCTCTTCCTCCTGTGCGGGCCCCTCTGGCAACAAGAAAACTGCTAAGCAAAAACTGTCCTCTTTGTTCCATTTTCTTTCAGTATTAGCAATTTATCACAGAATGAACTTTTATTATATCTGTAGATGACTCACATTAAATTTTTGCCCATTAATTTTGAAATGGGTTTTGAAATGGGTCCTAAGCTTTTATCAAATGCTGGGGAATCTCATTTGGATTATTGTATTTCATTAATTACTTGATAGACAAAGCATACTTTTCAATGTAGATTTTTTTGTGCTGTTTAATTAATTAGCATGTTTTCTCTTTTAATTAAAGCCATTTTTTTCGAATTAAAGCCCACAGCAAAACACATATATAATTTGTTTGTAATTAGCCCTTAATTGGTGGTAGTGGAAGCTTAGCACCCTCGTTTCCTTTTTTTTTTTTTCTTGATTGCCATTTTATTGCCAGTCAGTCATTAATTAAACTGTTTTTCTAATTAGCTTATAAAACTGTTGATGGCACATTATTGTAAGTGTGAGTTCAAAGCTTGCTAATAAGCCTTGCCTGCTCAGAAGAGGGAAGATAATGAAATGCGCACAAAGCCAGCGAACTTTCAGACTTTTTTCCACTCCCTTGTTCCCTGAAGATGACAGTCTTATGTATCTGGAATCAGATTATTGGGGCTGAAACATAGAGAAGCGCATTATACCGAGAGCTTTTCCAACTATATCCCCCTCAGAGAGGCTGCTTCTCTGTATGTCTTGTAATGCTGTTTGTCAAGTTGGTGGCAAGATTACAGGAACTCCTTGTCTTATTTCCCCCACCACCCCCTTGAGACTGATAAGCTATGTTAACTGGATCTTTCACTGTATACAAGGATATCAAGTGTAGGACTCTCAATATGTCACTTTTGTTGAGAGGATTTTGTCTCCTCCGCTTTAGTGTAGATGACACCGGGTATTGTCACAGGAGCGTGGCCTGTTTCCTTTCATTTAGGCAATGCGTTGGTTTCCATGAGATTTCCCTTGGTATTGTTTAAATGCAAGCCATGATTATTCCAATCTGTCATAACTGAACGCGTTTGGCATGACAGGACAGAATTACAATAATGTTATTGATTTATTGGTGATATTAGAGAAGGCAAAAAAGTGTTTTTAAGACAATGTAACTACTTATTAATATCCGATTTTGGTATGATTAAATTTGATTAAACAATTTATGGGTTTCACTTACATGAGAATATTGCAGAATCATATAAAGTGGCACATTTTCGGTGCATAGTGAACACTTAAAGGGCTAGTTCACCCAAAAATGAAAATTCTGTAAAATTTTACTCCAAACCTATATGTTGACGGTAGCCATTGACTTCCATATTATTTTTTTTTCAATGGCTACCATCAAGTGTTTGGTTACTCATATTTATCAAAATATCTTCTGTGTTCAGAAGAAAAAAAGAAATTCATACAGGTTTGGAACAACTTGAGGGTGAGTAAATGATGACAGAATTTTCGTTTTGGGTGAACTATCCCTTTAAGTGTTTACAATAACCCAAAAATGTGCCAATTTATATGGTTCTGTAATATTCTAATGTAAGTGGAACCCCATAAATTGTTTAATCAATTGATCATACCAACATTTTATGAATTTTTAGAAATTTAAATGTTAGAGAGTAGCATTTAGTAAATACTATCTGGCCAACTAAAGTCCAAAAATGAAAAACACACACACAAACAGCCTTAATCTAATAATCATTCCAGTCGTATACAAGTCAACTATGACCATGTTATTTTAGCATTAAGGTGTGTGCATGTGTCACTTATTTTACAGAGTAAATGTTATGTGTAACAGCTATTGTATAAACCAATTTACAACTGTTTGAGATTTAATTGTTTGCAACCCTTGCTTTTTCGGTATGTGGGTGCGAGTGAGAAAGCCTGGGTTATAGATGCAAACTCCAGAATTAATTTAAAACCTATTTTAAACAGCTGCAAGGAAATCAGTGGAAAACCAAACTTTTCACCATACATATTAATTTAAGTAATTTTTTTCAGGATATTATCATAATATCATTATATATATCAGAGCTTTGTCTGCTCCGATATAATTTGCAACCTTTATTGTCATATATTTGTGGAAGGCTCAAAAAATAAAGAAATAAGGAATGAACAATGCCCTGGCATCAGGTGATGGACTAGCATTGTAAATGTATGCAGAATGCATATATTGCACATTAATGTTTTTGTCACAGCAGCCACTGTGGCAGTCAGTGATCTACTTTATAACACCAAGTGGGGACTGCACCACTGTTGACTTAACCCACCTAGTGGCCCCATGTTGCAGTTACAGGGCTGAGCAGAATGAATTCATCCCTCACAGACCTTTCAAAGGTCAAGTCATTAATAGTGCTAAATAAACCCAGCACTGAATAAGGCTTTGCTGAGGACTGGGGTAAATGGCACATAATGCCTTTAAAGAGGAGAGAAGAGAAGTAAACGGCAGTGAAAATGCACTGAATGTAATTCTTACGGAAATATGGGAAGGTTTAGTGTGACTACCTAGAACAAAGAGCACTAGCGCTTTTTGTTGTGTATGTTAGCCCCCCCACCCCCCCCCCCCCCCCCCCCCCAGCCCACTTTTTCTTTTTTTTTTTTTTTTTTTGGATTGTGATTTTCATTCCTTTTTTTCCTGCCCTGCATTTTTCCTCTGTGCCCGCATTTGATGTGAAAGGATTTGGCACTAAGTCACAAGAGAGGGAAAAGGAGGGGGGGGATAAGGATGAAAAAGGAGGGAAAATCATGAAAAGTGGATCAAAAAAGTAAATGAAAAATAATGTCATATTACGGAAAATATGAGAGGCTAATTTGTGCCGACTTTTTGCTAATTTTGTTCTTGCCACAGAAAGAAGTGCTGTCACCTGCTCTGCGCTACACTGATGACAGTGCCAGTGATCCATGAAATAAGCTGCCGCCGGCTTTGTTCTGATAAGAATGAACAAATCTGCACAATGTACTGCGCTCCGAATCTCATTTTCATACTTGCATGCAGGCTAAAAGAAATAAGCTGTTTGCAAGGCTTGATTAATCAGACATTTGAGAGCTTTTTTTTTCTTTTTTGTCTCTTTGATCTGCTCTGTCTCCTAGGTAACTTGCTTGACATTAATGTTGAGCCCCGGTAAAGACAATCGTGGATTGTAGACTGGACTGATTAAAAAAAAAAAAAAAAGACCTTTTAATGCTTTGAATATAGTAATGTGTGTGAAAATTGGGGAGTCCCGGCTGGAAGAGCGAAGGGGGGCATTAATTTGGGTGATGGGGCAAAATTTGGTTAAAGCTGGAGCGCAGGTTAATGTGGGTAATCCTTGTGTCGAAAACGCTGATAAATCTCAAGATTTAAACCTCAGAAGCCATTTGGCATCCTCCCATTTTGTTGTCTCAAAATGCTGCTTTTTCTTACCAGTGTCATTTTTATGTCATGTTTATCGTTTTCTGTCCGCGAAAGCTTTATCACCTATTGCGCTTAAACGCGCCTCTCCAAAAACACCCTGGTGTGAATTATCTGCCAGCGGATCTGCGCTAAACACGGGCATCATCACCCATTATAACTTCCCTCTCTGCGCTGTCTTGCTAGAAAACATGATTTATGGCTCTTAAAACCTCAAAAAAATGGCAAGGATTTTAAAAAACTGTCATAGTGTGTTAGCTTCAGGTTATGCAGACGCCTTTACAAATCTTCCAAGTGCCTGTATAGATGAATGCCTCGAGGGCCCAGCCGGAACCCCGCTCTCTCAGCCTGCTAAAGGCCTTATCTTAAATCCAAGCAAAGTACCATTAATCTTTTTGAAAGACCTTTATGGCTTTTAATGTATCCCAAATTAGAACATTTTACACCCTTGGTTCCTGAAATATGGCGATAAAAAGCCTTTAGAGTTTAATTTCTCCTTCCTGCTCGCTCTGACCTGCCTAATCCCAGCATGCATTAGGAGATATTTTAGTTTCAGTCTTTCTAATAAAGTTTATCCCACTTAATTATAATTGAAACATTTTTTTCCACTCTCTTGCTCTCTCCAGGTTTTTTCGAGCCTACAAATGGTGGCACATTTCCTCATTACCAATTGAGTTTTTTTTTCCCCTGATTGTGTTCTTTCACTGTTCTAAAGAATTACCCTCATATCCCCTCCCGAAAAAAACAGAGGCGGCGAGAGAAAGGCAGTGGGTAAAAAAAAAAAAGGGTTTGCGATTTGTTCCAAGTGTTTATCAAAGTTTCTTGCGGTCCAATAATAAACCCATCCCAGGAGTGATGGAAGAGGCCCGGACTCTCCTTTTGTTTCCTGAGCCCTCTGTGTCATTCTGGCTATTGGAATTAATCTAGCCACACCACACACATTTCCCCTCACTGATACCGCCGACATGTGCCTCTCACCCTCCTCCATTCATTTTGCCATACTAAGTGCGTGCACTGCAATTTTCAGAATTAAAGGTCCTCTTTAGATGAACAGATTAAGTATATGAGATAATAACATTAATTATGCACATCCATGCTGAGTGGTGGAACGGAGGGTTGGGTGTCCTACTTCTATCTATGAACCACAAATTCTTTTTTTTATTTTTGAAACTCGAGCATGTGCGTGTCCGTGCGGGATACGCCATCCTCGCAGTGATGAAGATATGAACCGGAGGCATTCTTCGAGCACCACCTTGACGTACTGGCAGTGTTGGTGATGTTTGCCAGGCAGACTGATTTTCTCCAGCTAATGGAGCTTGTCTCTGTCTCCTTCTCAATAGCTGGCCGTGAAAATCGCACAAGCCGCCGATTGCCGTGACTTCGCTAGCACCAAACAGGAAGCGGAGGCTTCCCGGGCAGCCCAAAAAAGGAGGAAGCAAATCGCTTGGGGGTTTGTTGTGTTTTTTTTTTCTTCTTCTTCTATCTGTCCCCGGTGCTGATACCCTGCAGTTTCATTAAGTCACTCTGCATTTCACACTTTAAATGTCCCTTCTTTCCTGGACTATGTGTTAGCTCATGTGTATTCACTAGAGCTTTCTAATGAGTATGCGAATGCTGCTTATCTCTTTGGTCAGTCTCTGAATGCCCATTGAATACTGTGAGCTAGAAGTAGCCACAATATACAGATTTTGTTTGCATTGACTGCAATTATATGCAAGCAAAATAATCTGCTTTGATTGCTTTTTCTTTGCATTGCTTTTATAATTTTTTTTTCTAAAATTCTTGATTATTTTAACTCGTTTGTCATTTTCAATGCATTTTTTTTTTTTTTTTTGTAATTTTAGGTTTGAAGCAAAGAAAAGATGGGAAACCAAAAGCAATATGGGATTCATGTGACATTCACAGTTTTTTAAAAAGATGAGTAAAGATTTGGCATGTTGATAATTGTTTATAGAGGTAATCTTTTCATAATACATTATTATTGCACTCAAATTCCCTTATTTGTCATTTAACATTTTATTTTTTCTCTGAATTAGTTTTTTGGTCATTCATTCAGATTTGTGGGTCATTTTTATATAGCTAAATAAATTCTATAAGCACACCATTTATTGTAAAATTGGTCGTTATTGTATGTGTTTTCTCATAATTAAATCTGGCACGTACATCCGCACACGCCATTTATTTACTGCCGTAAGTGGGTTAATCAGGAGCCGCTTTTTTTCTTCCATGGAGGTATGGAGCGAGGGAAGAGAAAGGAGAGATTAGAGGCCTAATGCAATGTACAGGATAATATGCAATAGGATTTGCCTGGGCAAAATGAAATTTGTCGGCTGTAAGGAGGTTTGAGCAGTCATAAACGAGGAGTTTAGTCGGGTTCGAGTGTAAGATGACTGTGTGCGAGGGAGAAAGTGAACAAGATGGAGAACAGGCGTGTATGACACTGGACTCAACCCATGATGCATCTTTGAGAGGATTCCTGTTGGCAGTGCATTTTTATAAGCCTGTCTATCAGATAAAATCCAGTTGACTGCTCTCTTTTTTTTTCAAATATGAAATGTATTTCTGTATAGAATGTATAGACTATATTATCTTAATATAATTATTTTAAAGCAAAAATGTTAATTCTGCCATCATTTATTTTGTTCCAAACCTGTGTGGTTTTTTCTTTCTTCCGAGGAACACAAAAGAAGAAGCTTTGAAAAATGTTCATGCTGCTCATTTCCATAAAATGAAAGTGAATGGGGGCCCAGGGGCTGTCAAGCTCAAATAAAAAACAAAAAACACCAATGAAACATAATTGAAGTAATCCATATGACTATATTCGAAAACTTCTGAGGCCAAATGATAATGTGGGAAAGACTAAAATTTAAGCTGTTGATCAATAAAAATCCAGCCATGGTCACCTTTTGCTTTCATTGTGTTGAAAATAATGGCATAATTCTGCTATTAACATCTCAAGTTCCACGGAAGAAAATAAGTCACATGAGTTTTAAAACGGGTGAGTATATAATTAATTTTAGGTGAATTATTTTAAAATTTTATCAGAATGATTCTTTATGCTGAGCACCTTCCTGTTTTAAACATCCCTCCATCCCTCCCACCTGCACAGCTCTGTCTCGTGAGGTCATTAGCGGGAATGTGGAGACTCACTCCCTTGATTTATGCTTTGTCGCCCTGAGGTGGAGACATCTGTAATTTTTAGGGCTTTGACATACCCACCCTGACAACAGCCAACTGACAACTGTAGCACAAACTTGTCAGTGCTGCCTTAAGGTGTAGGGTGTGGTTTCAGCCCTGCCAGTTACCACGGAGACATCTCGCTGAAAGGAAAGCACTGCTTTGTTGTAAATGCCATCTTTAATACATCAGTCAAATTGTGGTTGTTACATCACTAGTATATGAAACCTTAAAAGACTGCAGGCCAATGATTCCTTCTGATTAAAATCTTGAAGTTTTTTAGAAATTACTGTAGAGCATCTGGACCTTATTGAATAAACTGAATAAAAAAAAATGATTGTGTAATACGTGTGTTTATGTATATGTATAAAGTTTGGGGTCTGCATTAAAGGATGCGTTAAAGTTGATCAGAAGCGACAGTAAAGATGTTTACATTGTTGCAAACAAGTTATAATTTATTACTTTTTTGCAACAATGTAAAAATACACGCTGTTCCTTTGAACTTATTCATCAAGGGATCCTAAAAAGTCACAGGTTTCCACAAATATATTAAGTAACACAACTGTTTTCAACATTGATAATAATAAGAAATTATTCTTGAGCAGCAAATCAGCATATTAGAATGATTTCTGAAGGATCATGTGACACTGAAGACAGGAGTAATGATGCTAAAAATTCAGCTTGGCCATCACAGGAATAAATTACATTTTTAAATATATTAGAAATAGAAAATTGCAATTATTTTAAATTGCAATAATATTTCACAGTATTACTGTTTTTACTGTATTTCTGATCAAATGATTTGGTGAGCATATAAGAGACTTAGTAGAGGTTAGTCTTCAGTATCTGAACATTCAGTATCAATTACATCTGTTATTTATCTCTTTACAATTCTGCAATCAGATGATCTGTAAAACATTACAAGATCTTGATGAAACTTTGATTTATGCATATTTCCATATGTGTCAGACTATGTTTAGAACATGTCCAAGGCTAAACCACATCTCATCAGTCTACCATTAGTCATCTCAGGCTTTTTGTCTTTAAGGAGAGCACGTCATCACCTATGAGGTGCTAATTACACTCATCTTGCGGAAGGCTTCACACTGAATGTCTCATCTGCTGAAAGATCACATCTTTTCACATCCGTTCGGCCGTATATCACTGGACTGAAATTCACACACATTTACAGTAGAAATGATTGGGTGCGTATGCAAAGGCTTGTACAAAATATTTTTATTGTTGCATTGCACAACATCCTGAAGAATGTTTCCAACAGTGTTGTGAGGTTTGCCAGAGACGTCTATAATTATTAGGTATGCAATACACTGTCAGTCAAGTTTTTGTCTTGAAGTGGTAAGTGATGTTTAAAGTTAAAGCAAATACAAATTATACTGTACGGTAATCAACCCTATTTGTGTACAGAATTTGTTATAGAACTCTCTTTGCAGATGGGGAGCCTCCATTCACATATATATATATATATATATACACACACACACACACTACGGTTCAAAAGTTTGGGGTCAGTAAGATTTATTTATTTATTTATTTATGAAATGTGTCTTGAGCAGTAAATCAGCATATTAGAATGATTTCTGATTAGAATGACCCTGAAGACTTGAGTAATGAAATTCAGCTTTGCCATTACAGACATAAATGACATTTTAAAATGTATTAAAATAGAAAACTCTTATTATTAATGTTAGTTTTGATCAAATAAATCCAGACTTGGTGAGCATAAGACAATCTTTTAAAACATTGAAACATTTTACCAACCAGACAATTTTGAGTGGTAGTGGATAGTATCTAAATGAATTTAATTTATTAATATGACTGAAAATGATAACTTGTTCAGTAAGTGCAGATCCGGTAACCACCGAATTAACTATTTGTTAAAACAATCATAAAAGTACACTGTAAAAAATTATTTTCATGATTTATCACATTTTTTCTTTTGTCAAATCAACTTAGATAATTATTGTGGTTCAGATAACATAATATTTTGAGTTTCTGTTGATTAAACCAATCACCTTCATTGTATTAACTTAAGTTTTTAATTTCAATGAACTCAAAATTTTAAGGCAACCAGGTAACTTACTTTTTTAAGTTAAACCAACAATTATTTTTTACAGTGTAGGCTCAAATAATTTGCGGTAACAATAGTCTACTTTAGACATTCCATACAACTATAAGTAACTTTGCAACCAGAGTCCTGCACGCGGGCGGGTACCCGACGGGTGACCCGCCAAATTTTATGTAACGGGTGGAATAATATTTACGTGTCGGGTGCGGGTCATACGCGCAGTAGGCGCGGGCGGATTGCGGGTTCAATAGCCAAGACTATTCCAACTCAATTCGGTTGATTTGACAGCTGCTTTCAAATGGTCCTGTGCTTATTTGTGTTCACGCTGTCTGAAGACCGTTAAAGGCAGCACGGTTTGCAGCGTTTGCAACCGTGTTTAAATGCCGAGTGAATCTGCTAAAATATTTACTAGCTTTAAGCTTACCGTTAAATAGGTCTACTAAAATATTGTTCTATTATTTTACTTGTGTTGAATGCCTAATGTTGGTTTCATTGCTTGTGTTAGGCTACGTGAGAAAACGATTTTTGTGTACCTCAAGAGATTTAATGCGGGTGCAAGTCGGGTCTCGGTTTTTGTGTCAAACGGGTCGGGTCAGGTATGGGCTAAAATTTGTGTTTCTGTCGGATATCGGGTCAGGTGTGCTGTTAATAACTGCGGGTGCGGGTTTATCAAACAGGACCCGTGCAGGATTCTGTTTGCAAATACTTTTTCAACTAGCAGTCATTAGAGTATTAGTAGACTGTCTGCTTAACACTTTATTTTGATGGTCCCCAACATACATTCTACTGACTATAAGTAACTTTGCAACTACATGTCAACTTATTCTATTAACCTTAAAGGTTAGTTCACCCAAAAATGAAATTTCTGTCAGTTAAGTACTCACTCTCATGTCGTTCCACACCCGTAAGACCTTTGTTCATCTTTGGAACACAAATTAAGATATTTTTGATGAAATCCGAGAGTTTTTTTTTTTTTTATCTCCCAATTACCACATTAAAGGTCCAGAAAAGTAGTAAAAACATAGTGAAAATAGTCAACGTGACTACAGTGGTTCAACCTTAATGTTTGTGCACAGAAACAAAACAAAAATAACGACTTTATTCAACAAATTCGTCTCTGCCTATTCTCCTACGCTATTTATGTTGCAGTGCTTCCAGGTTCTACATCAGAACTCCGACTCAGTATTGGCCTACGCTGTTCACTTGACGCATGGGTGTGACGATGACGCAGGAGCTAGCCAATACTGAGCTGGTGTTCGGACGTAGAATCTGTAATTAATAATTTACAGATTAATTAAGGACAGAAATTTCATTTTTGGGTGAACTAACCCTTTAATCCTAACAGTCTACTAATGCTCTAATGAGAATTAGTTGACATCTAGTTGAAAATTAATGAGAGTTAGTTAAAATGTAGTGGCAAAGTAATGTCTGAAGTGGACTATCGAAATAAAGTGTAAACTAATTTGTTTTGGAAATCATGGTACATTGATTGCGCTGTATGTTTTTGATTCAACAATCAAATTGTATCGGAACAAAATTGTGTGTGCAGTTTGCAAGTTCATTTCATGATTCATGGTCTTTTTATTGCATGACATTTAATACAGATTCTTTACTTGCATTCAAAACTAAAAAAAAAAAAAAAGTAACACTTTTTATGTTGTATTTTACCATTTTTTGTGTATCTGTGTATTTTCTTGAGTTTACCTCAATTTGAATCTATTTTTGGTCAACCGAAATTGTCCTGCAATGAAGGATGTACAACATACATTGTTACAGCCGTCCAATGTTTTTGTGGCGCAGCATTTTGGTCATTTAAAGCCAGTGCCGAAAATATTGAAATGGATGAAATTATTTGTTCCAGTGAAAAACCGAGCAATGATTTATGTGAGCGGAACCTGCTCCACACTCTCACAGCCTTTTGAAAATAACCTGTACATCATTTACAGTAATCCCATGTCCTCCAGGATTCCGGAAGGAACATGCATCTGCTGAGAAGCTAGTCTCGGGCCGCATACATAAACCATTTCACCATGAGGGAATGTTCCAGAGACCGGCTTTCAAAGAACATGACCATCCTTCTGCTTAGAGGGGTTGCTTGACGGCTCGGTTCCCTATCAAAAGCATCTCAGTCTATTAATCTCTTTGAACATGGCACAAAGCCTTGAGCTGTGTGTTTGTAGCATTTAAAGCAGGACAATCCGCTTTCTGAAGCCTTCGTGTATGTTTGCAGCTTGTGCAGCGTTTCTTTACTGCAGGCCAGGCTTGCACCCTGACCCGTGTTGATTTGTTGTGAAGCGCAGAGGAAAAACTCTTGATGCACATGTTGAAACACTTAAGGGGGGAAATGCTTATTGTTAGGAAAAGAATAATGTTAAAAAATCTGTGACATCCAATCCTATTAGATGCTTGTACGTGGCCACGATGCGTTGAAATCCAGGTTTTTGCCATGAACATACAGACACGGTAATCCCTCTTCACTAGAAACCTGCATCACTTGAGGAAAAGAATGTGTAAACAGAAATACTACAAGTGGAACCTTGAGGACAAAATCATAGCCGAGATTCCCTAGATAAGCGGTTTAGCATGTCGAACAGTGTGATTAACCAGACTTCACAAAGAAACACCAATCCATTTGGGAGAAGAATAAAATTTAGCTTCAAAACAATTGAATGTTTTGTCATGTGCGTGTGAGAGCACTGCTAGCATTCATTTCACTGTAAGACAGGAAAAGAGGAGCTGTCTGTGAGGATGTTGACTTTTTCCTTCGCTGATTTAATGACCTGCTTAATTTCGCCGTATCCGCGGCCCTCGCAGATGTTTTGCAGTTTTAATTAGTGTAATCATCGCTCTTGAGAGAGGCCAGGAGGTCACTCAGCGGGCCTTGTTTGTCAAGATGCTCAGAATAATAACACAAAAGACGTGTCATTTATTCTGTCGCTGCGTTCATTAAATAATTATATGTGTCAAGACAAAAGATTCTTAATCAGTCAGGAGAAGAAAAAAATAGACTCATTACAGAGTCAAATGAACCTCCATGCTCAAAAAAAGAAAAAGAAAAAAAGAGTTGGACTGTTTATGTTACTGTAGTGCCAGTTTTTCAAAAGCATTAGATGGATATTTTCTGCAAATTCTGGTTGGTGAGGCAGATATATTCAGTACAGATAAAGCATTTAGTGTCTGTGTCTTATGTAATAAGTTTGGATGTTAGATTTTAGATTGTGAATTGCCTCATCATCCAGAATTGGATACCAAACACATGAGACGTCAGAACATTGCTATGGTCACCACGGTGTCAAGCATCGCAGTTTCGGGAGTGAAACAGTAATTTAGGGGACTCACTTCCGCATTTTAAATGCGGTTGTCACTCCTGAAACTTTACAGTTCTGACATGTTTTCTTTTAAATTAAGACTAAATACCAGGCTCCTATGTTTAGGTTCAGTAATTTCACTTTAATGGCAATGAAAAGGTTATTATTGAAATGCCTTATTTTCAAAAATGTCATTTAGTCAATTCATTGGTATGTAACAAATTTGACTCTTTTGCTGCAAAACCAAGTCCATGTGTGTTTTTTTCAAAACCTCTGTCCAAAACAACAACACATAGTAAAACATCCGTTTCAGTTTTACAGCAGCAAAAGGAACATTGTTGTGTTAACTTGCTACTTGCAAAATCCTGTCATTGCCACTGTAACGATGGACAAAACATGATAAAAACTTGCAGCTCAGCAATTGGAAGCCAGCTCATACGCACACCGTCTTTCATCCTGAAATCATATGATTCGATTTGCATCTTCCGATTGGTTCTTCTGTGGGCTTTTGCTGACAAAAGGAAGTGCCGTTTAGCGTTTTCTGCCGACGAACTGGTATTTCTGAATGGGCTGACGCTGGGATTTAGATTTGAATGTATGAATGTATACTATGTGTGGAGAGCATTCGCTCAGTATCATTACCTAATTTTTTAATGAGGTGGCGTTTAGTGGCTTTTGCATCCGAACTCTTCATATATATATCATCTGTGGAAGATAGAAGGTGTGATACAATGATACAGTGTCCTACCTGTCTGTCAGCGTATATATTTTCATACCTCCACACACCCTGCTTGCGCAAACATCACACGTCATCAACACTATCAATGCCGAAATTAATCTGCAGCAGTCAGGTGGTACAGGTCAGTGCTCTTTAAGTTGTTTATGTTCATTATTGTTATAATGTGTGCTTTAAGACGAGGTAGTTTGACGCCGTCTCTTGTGATTCTTTTGTTTGCTCCCTTCTGTACACGTTCATGTGCTTTGAAGGAGTGTGTGGCTTTGTAGAGCGCTCGGAAGGGAGGGTGGGACCTTATGCTTTCAAAGATGACTTGCTATTGCTAGCCTCTCCGAAAATTGCCTACCCTACCTTTAAATGCGGGAGTGAGTCCCCTAAATTATCGTTCCATGTGTGTATGGAGCACAACCATAGCAATTAGGGCTGCACAATTTATCGCGATTAAACCACACATGATTTGGCAAAGGCTGCGATAATTTTATGCGCAGCTTGTCAGAGCTGTATGGCTCTGTGATCAGTAGTAAATGCTTCTCCATCTGAAAGCCAGAGAGCACAGAAACTCCAGATATGCCCTGCTGCAGAAGATGATAACATGCGTCATATTGCTGTAGCTGAATAAACAGACGATTGAAAAGCTTTGATTAAAGAAGACTATTAAACACACGACTGTCTCATTGTAAGAAGCCACGTCATCTCACAGAAGGATGTCGTTATGAACATCCTCAACTGCCGTTATGAAGTGAGTTTGAAGTAAAAACAATCAGAAAATCAGAAAGCGAGCTGACAGAAGCATAACAAACACAATCATGGTCACAAAGTTAAATGGATTTAGACAGCAGAGATGGAGGATCAGCTTGATTTGTGGCAACAGCACGAGTATTTATACAAAGTGTCTTGTAAAACATACCAAAATCATTCCAAACACTATTGCTGGAAATAGTAGACCATCCGGGGACTTTTGGCATACTCTTTTCAACATACTGTGCTTTGGGACACACTTATTTTAATCTTACATACTATTTAGGATGGATAGTATGGACATTGGGACGCAGGGTAGCAATGCAATTTCTTCTTCTTCCCTTTTTTTGTCAGATCGCACCAATTACTGCCACCTACTGTGAACTCAATCCAGAGACTCTAACCACTACCCCAATTCCCATCCTCCCCCTCTCAATGAAACTCTATGCTACAGTTCAGCTCCTCTGGCTAAAAAAAATGAATTTTGATTTGATATATGCATAGATTTGATTCTAAACTTGTTTTTTGAATTGTATTCAATTTATTGCCCTTAAAGCCCTCCTCCTTATACATAAGAAAACCTGTGCCCCCAATTGATTAATATTAAATACAACTCAGGTGTAATTTGTGTAATGTAGAACACTTATGTCTCTTCAGGGACTTTTACAGAAACTCACTCTCATCTTGTCATTTCTATCACGTACAGTAAACTACAATGTCAGTGGAGGCCAAATTATGAACATTTAATACTAAAAACTTATTCTAAGTATTTAAATTGGTAAAGACTTGACAAATTGCTGTTTGAAAAAAAATGAGATGGTATTATATTTGAAAGTTTTTGTGAACTATCTAGATTACTTTATGCTCTGCTAACGAGGACAAGAGGACAACATACAGTGGTCTGATTAAAAAAAAGTTTAAATGCAATTTCTATATAATTAAACTAAGCTGTACTTCGGCTGGATATGGATATGGCAACATGTAAAACAGAAAATTGTATTTTACTTTGAAAGCACTTATAATCATCTAAAAATAACTCTTGAAACAAAATGGAAATGAACTTCCAATTAAAATTATGGTATCTTTAAATGAAATAAATGTTCCCTAGAACAAATATGCTGAATGCGCAGACAAAATACTCTTTCATCATTAAAAAATAATGACATATTGCGTGTTATCTGAATTAATTATTAATTAATCTTCATGAATATTACACATTCTTTTTAGTGAAATTAGTCAATGCACACAAATGTAATGTAATCTGCGAAACTATAGAAAAATATGGCATTTCAGTATCTTTTAAAACACTAGTTGACCCATAATTTAAAGAAATAAGGTTTCATTTTAAGTTTGTTAAACTCCTCCTTGTGCAGAAAATTTAACTGCAAGGCTTTTCATATTCATTTTGCACAGTTTTAAACAGAACGTGCTCTGTTGAGTGACCCTGTGAGAACGGCCATAGAGTCGCTCAATGGTCAAGACGCTGCTGTGTAAACACACCTGCAGTGAATGATTCACCTTCACCCTCAGGGCTCTGACACCACTGACCGAACTAGAGAAATGCCCCTGTCTTACAAATGGACACTAAGCACTCGCAAAAGCCTTCAGGGGATCTGCCCAAATCATCTTAAGTGACGTAATTACCATTAGCTTGATTTGTCTTTGTAGCCGGTACGGTGAAGTGAACGCTGCTGTGGAAGTCGAATGAAACCTTTTGCCTTTTTCGCTGGGGATTCAGTGTCTACACAAAAAGTATTCCTTTCCCTGGCTAATAATTACAAAAGTTAGCTTGATTAGAAATAACCCATTAATGGGCCTTGTTGTCATAGCATTTTGGCTGAGCCTCATTCTGAAATAGCCTTTGATGATGAGAAAGATGCCATCAAACAGGTTTAAAGAAAGTCATGAGGAAAAAATGAAAGGAAAAATACTTTTTTTAGAAGTAAAAGTCCTGGCAAAACAAATTCGGACAGGCCGGTGTATCAGCAAGTTCTAACGAATGTCTGAAAATTACACTTGGCAGCAAGCGAAACAGTTTAGCGTGCATGTATTATAATCAACTGGGTCATTAAATTTGTTGGAGTAGCTGTAAGTCTGTGGCGGTGTTGTGTAGCTGCGCTCCTCCGAGTTATAGCAGCGTCAGTGTTTTCATGTCGAGGGCTGAGCTTACTTTCAGCGTAGACCTGATGAGTGCTGAACCAATTTGTCTCCGAACCCTTAGGAACTTTGCACAACTCTCTAAAGTAATTCCCTCACTTCTGGCTGCCTAAAACCTTGTCCCAGCACAAACAATAGCAATGCTTTGTAAAAGCCATTCTAAAACCTCTGCCAAGCATAATTTATCATTTGAATGACAATAGGCCACTTAACACAGCTTAAATTATTTCTTTGCACTATCAGCTACTTGACTGGATATGTGTTGTAACTGCACACTATCATTAACTGCAGAGTTTATGAGGTAGTCCCTTATCAAAGGCTTTGCACCACAAGTTTGGGTAGGAACTATGCTGAACTTTCTGTTTTCTCTCTGAGGTAGAAACTGAATAACACAAATCACATATTTCATGGTGTGAAAGAGCTGGTCCTGAGGGAATGAGCTGTAATTTAGTTGTTTGGAATATTTGCAATCATTTGTTCAACTCGAATTGCTTAATTCACAAGTTGCAGTTGTCATTTTAAATTGAAAAGTCTTGCAGATATTGGTATGTGTATCTGTGAGTATTCAACCTGATCATTATATAAAAAAGGTTAGTGATTTTAAAGTCATACTTCACCCAAAAATGAAATTTTCAGTTTGGGTGAAGTATCTGTGAAATTCTGTGAAAATTTACTCACCCTCATTTTGTTTGAAACTGCATGACTTTAAATTTTTTGTGTGAGTAATTTAGCCGAATATCCAAGCAGTGATAATTTTTACACTTTGTGTGTGTGTGTGTGTGTGTGTGTGTGTGTGTTATGAGGACACAAATTTGTATAATGACATGGGTATTACACTGGTATTACGACATAAACATGAAATATGAGGACATTTCATGAGTCCTCATGTAAAATAGCTTTAAAAACATACTAAACAATGTTTTATTAAAAATGTAAAAATGCAGAATGTTTTCTGTGATGGGTAGGTTTAGGAGTAGGAGTAGGGGTAATGTAGGGGGATAGAATGTAAAGTTTGTACAGTATTAAAAAAAAAAAACATTACGCCTATGGAATGTCCTCACTAAGATTGCAAAACAAACCTGTGTGTGTGTGTGTGTGCGTGTGTGTGTGTGTGTGTGTGTTGTGATATTTTTGGTCTTTTGACAAAAGTATCCTTCAACTTTAGTCTTATCATTCATTAATTTTAATGAATTTTACTCAGAATAAAATGCCGTCTAATTTTAGTCAACAGAAATAAGAATTTAGTTGACGAGAAACCAGCTACAAAACATTTTATATATTAATTTAATCATGTATCACCATGAAAACAAAAACATGTGAAAACTTGACCCAATCAAGTCAGTCACCTTATTCATCTCATCTTCATTATTGCTGATAAAATATTAAAAATAATGATAAAAATGTTTCATTTTATTGACAATTATTAACAATGAAAGAAAATGGTGGCCGCAGATCTGATTCCCATCCACTTTCATGATGGCTTTTTTTTTTTGGGAACTATTGTACACTACTGTTTAAAAGTTTGGGGTCAGTAAGATTTTTTTGAAAGAAAGAAATCAATACTTATTTAGCAGGGACACATTAAATAGATCTAAAATGACAGTAAAGATATTTACACTGTCAGAAATAAAGGTACGGTGCTTGTCACTGGGGCAGGTACAAAAGTGACAAGGTACATCTTTGTACCTTACTTACCCCTAAATGGTGCATATTAATACCTTAAATGTACATATTAGTACTTTAAAAGTGCATATTTGAACCTTAAAGATACATATTAATACCTTTTTACCTTTGTACCTTAGGTTACTGCCCCAGTGAGAAGCACCATACCTTTTTTTCTGACAGTGTATGTCACAAAGGATTTCTATTTCAAATAAATGTGCTTTCCACAAAAATATTCAATTAAATTTTAAAATATATTCAAATAGAAAACAGCTTTTATAAATTGTTATAATATTTCACAATATAACTGTTTACACTGTATTTTTGATCAAATAAATGCATAAGCAAAAAAAATCTTACCGACCCCAAACTTTTGAATAGCAGTGTTGTTTAGATCAATAGATTAAATCTAATAATTTGTAAAAACAGGTGCAGCCAATTTATTTTCCCCCTAGATTTCTAAGTTTTAAAACATTTACAGTCTGTGTAGCTAAATTCAACATCGACACATTACAAGTTTTGGCTTGGTGTACTTAAACCAACTAAGTATTTCCAGCTTAGGACTTATTAAAAGTCCAATGACAGATGCACGGTCACAGAAACGGGCCTATTTCATTAGCTTTACTATAACTGATATAATGCATGCCTGCATTAATCCTTTTTGTCTGAGAGGAAAAAGTGGACTAAATTAAGTTCTCGGTTCTCTAAACTAAGCTTGTTCACAAACAAACTAGAAGGCTGAATGCTAAATATCTGACGTCATGAGGCTTAACAGCATTAGGCCTCTGTTGTGTGTGCAGGAACCAGTACCGGCGCTCTGCTCCGCGATTCTTTTGGAAAGCCCAGATTTAATTAGTACATAAATCCCCTGAAAAATTCATGAATTTGCCTTGCCCCCTCATTGCAAGTGACTCGGGCAGTGGTGTGAGGCTTGTGGGTCGTCCCAATAAAGCAGGGTCATGCATGCAAACGCTCACACACACACACACATTCAAAGTAAAAAGAGAAAAGAAACAACTGTTTATGTAAATAGGGGATGTGTGTTTACTTGATGGAAGAATGGCAGGGCCCTGGTCTCCCCGTTCAGCTTAGCGAGTCCCAGCCAAAGGGGACCTCTCACCAGCAACTCCAGCCTTATTAAACTGATTACCAACTCCAACTAATTAATCAGAAACGAGGAGGGAGCAGTGTGCATCGCTCCCAGACTACCCCCTTTCTCTCTTTCTCTCCGTCTCCTGGTCCAAACCCCCCTCCTCCACTTTTCTCAGCTCCCCTTTTCTCTCTTCTCTTTCCTCGGCTGTGATTGAAGTAGGGGAACGGTTATTTTTCATGCATCATCAGAACTGGTGGGATGGGAGGACGAGTAGTAATTACCTTACACAAACAAGGCCGAGATTGCCTGTGAAGCCACCTCTTTATTTTAGCTGGTGAGGAGAGAAGAGGGTGGAAGGGGGGAGGAAGGGAAAAGGGCCGCATAATGACTTCAAAACAGAAGTACAAGTGTGCCTCTTCAAAAGGATGTCGATTCTTTTATTTGAAAACACGTTTCCTTAATGCATAAAGCGATCACCCAGTGAAGATTCTGTCATTTGCTCATGACTTTGTGTTTTTCTGTTGATTCTGTTGATGTATTGCTTTTTTTCTCCATGCAATTACAATGAATGGGAACTAGAGTTTTCAGATTTAAAAAAAGGCGCAAAAGCACCTTAAAACATAAAAAATATATATGTCCTTCATTGAAAATCACTGAAAGTTCAGTAGAGAAGGAGCAGTGTCCAATTGGTGAACAAATCATTTTTTTGTGTGTCTGATCAGAATCAGTTGAACTGGTTCACAAACCAGTCTGAATGATTTGTTCACAAATTGTACTTATTTGGTTCTCACTGGTTCAGTGTTTCATTCCCAGTGGAGTTCAATTATGAGTGAATAATCTTCATCAGAAAAACATTGTTTGTGCATCTTGCAGTGTTTTTCCTATCAAACATTTTAGTAATCATCATAAATTAGGTATCAAACACATATTGTTGGAAAGGTCTGAGACTCAAGGTTTCATATTTCACCACTATTTTGTGATAGAAGTGATATTGTGATGGAAATGTATTCATTTGTGACAGGAGAATATGTCAGCCTGTAGCTATTTTAATGCCTAAACAAAATCTTAAAAGAACCTCACTTTTTGTGATATCAGCTTCAAATTTGGAACACAACTTGGTTAGACATATGGGTTTGATTTTATAATAATTTTAGAGTCCAGAGTATTTTGTAAAATATATATTTTGTATAGAATAAAAATGTACTTTTGCTTTACAGTAAACCTAAACTTCTATAACTTTTTACACTTTTTTAAGTGCTTTTACTTCAGCAATAATCTGCTGTGTATTCTTTAAAAAGAGACCAACCTTTAAGGGTTAGTTCACCCAAAAATGAAAATTATGTCATTAATTACTCACTCTCATGTCGTTCCACACCCGTAAGACCTTCGTTCATCTTCTGAACACAAATTAAGATATTTTTCATCAAATCCGATGGCTCAGTGAGGCCTGCATCGCCAGCAATAACACTCCCTTTTTCAATGCCCAGAAAGTTACTAAACACATATTTAAAACATTTCATGTGACTACAGTGGTTCAAACTTAATATTATAAAGTGACGAGAATACTTTTTGTGCACCAAAAATAACAAAATAGTGACTTTATTCCACAATATCTAGTGATGGGCAATTTCAAAACACTGCTTGATGAAGCTTCAAAGCTTTACGAATCATTTGTTTCGAATCAGTGGTTCAGAGCGCCAAAATCACATCACAACGAGGCTTCGTTACGTCAAATGTGTTTTGAAACTTTAATAGTTCACGTGATTTTATCAAAAATATCTTAATTTGTGTTCCGAAGATGAACGAAGGTCTTACGGGTGTGGAATGAGTAATTAATGACAGAAATTGAATTTTTTGTGTGAACTAACCCTTTAAGTCTGTATTCCAAAGCATTCATGAATTACAACCATTTATGTTTGAAAAACGGGGGTGACAGTTAACAAGTTTAATTATTGTTATGATACACATTTTACAATTCTTCAAAATTTCTCCTTTTGTGTTCCACAAAGTCATATAGTTGTTTAAAATAGCTTGAAGGTGAGTCAATAATAACAGTAGTTTAATTTCAGGATGAATTACTCCATTAATATGATGTGTATCCTGGTGCCATTTGTCCCTTTTTGTAAATTGCGACAATTTAAAAAAAAAAAAAAAAACGCACAAACACTACAGCATGCTCTTCCAATATTCCCTTAGTTCCAAGCCCTCCAAACAGAGTGAGATGCCATTGTCAGTGTGTTTTTCCAACACGTTTCTCCGGAGACCAGACTAACACAGTCTTTTCTTCGAACAGCCAATCTCTTAAAATGCCAAGTGTAACTGGGTGCCCTACTGTTCCTAATTAAAGCATGATTAAAGAGCAAAATGAAGGATTCCACAAAAGATGTATTCTCTCTCCCTCTCTCTCTCCGTCTCTCTCTCTTCAAGGAGTTCTGATTAATCCCCATTGGATGTAGTCGAACCATTTATGCATTCCTCTTCTTCTGTTTATCAAATAAACCCAAGTAATTAGAGACTTTAGATAAGTAGGCTAAATGGATGCCCACCCTGTGTTATCCAAGGCGCTCTATCCTGATAGGAACTCTAGCGTGTTTGGTTAATATCTGCTGTTATCCTTGTTGGAGAACAATGCCTTTGTGTCTGGCATCTGTTATTATGCTCACTGGGGCTTCTTTGACCTTAACAGACGGGATAGTCTGATTACATAAACCACTATTCTACACATTACACACTGACAGCACACTTTCATTTAGATGGAATGGAAGAATATATATAGAAATCAATCATTTACTAATATAAAAGACTTTTTTTACCGGACAGCTTTTTAGACAGCTCATTGCGTTCCTAGCAGATGAAGCTAGCGTCTCTGTGAAGATCACAAACACAGACGTTTTTGTTCAAGTCTTCATTGAGGTTTGATTTTCCAGCTTTAAACTGAATACCATTACGCCTGAGAATGTGGAAAACCCCTTGAAAACATCTAAGAGTAGAGTACCTGAGTTGGGCCTGTTGGCAACCCTTATGACTAACAAAAAGAGGATTAGTTGCCCGTACTTTAGTCAGCCATAGAAAGTGAAACCAAATGGAGCCAGAGATTTCCCTTCTGTTCTTGGCATTATAATGGCATCTATATCATTCTTCCATATTACTTACCTTTCACTAGACACGCACTTTAGTGTTATTGAACGTTCTGAAAGGAAGAAAAAAATCTATATTAGCAAATCAGCCTCTCATCTCCACACGCTAATCTCTCAAATCCGTTTTGAAAATAGAAATGATTTGACAGTCCATTTGAGTCACTTTTACATGTTTAGCAGAGAATCAAATGTGTTTAATTGATTGCCCGACGAGCTTGTTTCGTCATAGGAAAAGAGGATGCTAAATCAGATCATCGCATTGTCTTTGTTTATGTAAGGACTTAGAATCGACAGCTCACTGTTGTTGGATTTGGCTTATCCTCCGAGGATATCCGTTGTATTCCTTTTCATTTACAGTTAGAAAAGGCTGGTTACGATCTTGTCTATGAGATACCTGATATAAAATGCTTGAATAAAGAAGACATAAACACGTCTGAGATTAAGATTCCTCGTCTAGCATGAATTAAAAGTGCTCATTAGCATACCTCCTTTTTCGAAACACACTGTCCAGTCGTCCAAAACCAAGCAAATCATTTCTTGATAAAAACCTTGAATTTAATAACCTCCCTGTGTTGAATAAACAGAATTAAGTAGGTCAAAATATGATTATGCACCGTTAAAGTGTGTTAAGCTCTCTTCTATTTCAACCGCTCTATAAATTATGCTAATTATGTTAGCTATTCTCAGTTGATTGGCTTCCAAATGATCATTGCTCTGAATTGAAATATGTATTCAAATTTAGCAAGCATCTGTATAGGGCATACAGTGTATATTTCGAACATTAAAGCAGCCTTTTTGCAGTTTTTCATATGATTGGTGTTTAATAGTATTCTCTGAACAATTGTCTGATGTTGTTTTTCCAAACCATGTAAGAGTCTTGGCTAATTAGATCAAGAATTACAGTAATTAGCTTTCAGAAGTTTTCCTCTGACCATGGTAGCTATTTCAAAATGGTCATTTTGATTCTCTCTCTTTCTCTTTCTCCATGTTCTGCATTATAAAACTGCTGTGAGAAGAATGACAAACACCGTTAATCTCTTGCTCACTGCCAATACATTACAAAAGGCCTAAGATAGGATTCAGCTCCAGCAGAGTAAACACTCACAATTCAGCAATTGTCCATTACGTCTAAACGCGAACGATAACAAGCCTCATTAATTTAACCGCGAGAGTAAGTGGGGTAACACGAATCAGAATTAATAATTGGCCTTCAATGTAAACGCAATTGGCATTTTCCAAATTGTTTCTCCAAATTCTGGATGTAGCTCACACAGGTTTTTCTTCTTTGTCTCCCCTCCCCAAATCCTAGGGATAGGTTTAGTCATGGATGGCTCTTTTAATTTGTTTACCACCTTCTCTCCTTTTCCCAGAAAACTGATCAAGAAACCATTTAATTGCTGGAAGAAAAGGAATCACTTCCACCCTTCCCTTTTTTTGTTGCCAAGTGTGCTGCCAGGAACATGAAATATCTTACCATTTGTTTGTTGTAAGTCCTTGTAAGGAGAAAATCAGGTCAAATATAATGTAAGGCTTGTTAAAGGCCCCCCGATTTCTCTCCTGACGACACTTATTTTGATTAGTTCTCAGAAAAGCTCTGCTCTCGGAAGAACTCGCTCACAACTTTAATCCATTCCGGGTTAGAGCTGGAATGGCGAATTTAATGAGCAACGTTTAATGGCTTCAAAACACTGATGAGCTGAACTGTAACATTGAACTTGCGTAGAATCAGCATCAAAATCTATACATTTTTGACCTTCTGAATTCTCTACTCGCTCTTTCTGTGCTCATTAATCTCGGTGACTTGCATCTTGTTGTGAAAGTGCGGATGTCACTGCGGTAAGTGCATGTGAAAGGTGCATTTCTGGAAACACACCTGAGTGTGTGTGACAGGCAGGAGCTCCGGGGAGACAGACGGAGAGAGCGACAGGCTCAGGCATGCCCCTCATCATCTGGCAGGAGACGCAGACACTGCGCTTTTTAAAAATGGATGGTAATTTAATTAACTCTTTCCTCCCCACAGGCTGTTCTGCACAGATGGAGCTAAGTGAGGGCGAGGGCTGAGGTAAAGGACTCGCTGTTGTTGTCTGCTGTTGTTGCCAAGAGTTTGGACAGTGTGAAAGTTGCTATGTGGACTTTAAGCAGTGCAGATTATGACTAGTCAGTCCCAGGTGATATTGAGAGACACAAACCTCTTGGGGGAGATTGGAAAAGTTGTGTTCACATAGCTTTAGCAGTCAGTGCGTCTCTGTCAAAGTACTGCGGAGGAAAAACAAAAACAGCTGTCGTTGTATTTTAACGCTGGCTGCTCAAAAATAGTTTTGGCAATGCAAAATAGGAAAATGCTGAATGTCAAATTTAGTCAGAGCCTTTACCCTATGCTTAAAAATGTGTATTTTTTATTTATATAAAATTAACAGCAATCATCAATGTGTTTACATGCTTAAAAAATGTTTAAATATATGTTAATAATATATAAAATATAAAAGTATAAATAAAGTATATACAATATATTTTATATACTTTATACTTTATAATTTATATATATGACTATATATATAATTTATATATATGACTATATATATAATTTATATATATAAGACTATATATATATATATATATGAAACTATATAAAGTATAGTTGGTGAAACTATATAAAGTATTGATTTTACGACACCATTAATCTTGTAATTTCTGAAATCCAATCCAAAATCCATATCCAGTCGTGCCATACCTTTACGACAGGGATGTTTTGTTTGTATCGTCTACACATAGGCTTTTGACCAGTGGTTACACAGGTTCATGGGTCTCAGCCATAGTCGTGGGTATTCCCAGTCGAGCGCAGATAATTGGTCCAGTCCCGCTCAGCACAAGTCCAGACTTGAGAGGCATGAATGTGCATACATGACTGCCTCATTGGCTCTGTGGGTGGGCAAAAGGTGGTTAGGCCTTCTGGGGGATCTCATGTCATGTGATTGGAGTTTTTCTAAAGTGAGGAGAAAGTGTATCCCAGAGATGAACTCCACAGGCACCGGGTCAGTTCTTTTAGAGCCAATGGGATGAGGGTTCCTCATGATGGTAAATCTGTTTTGACCATACTGTCAGTTTCAGTGTGGCCCTGGAGACTGAGCTCTGTTTTGAGAAGGTTTAAAGTATTCTCTGTGGAGCCGTACTCAGTCTGTGGGTTTGTAATTGCATGTGGTGTCAGTGAGCCAGCAGACAGTTAGGTGTGGATCTATCTATCTATCTATCTATCTATCTATCTATCTATCTATCTATCTATCTATCTGTCTGTCTATCTGTCTATCTGTGTTTGCATCTATTTTTCTATATTTTTCCATTTTTATCTTTATAACCGTCCATCACCCATCATTCATCCAACTCATTTTTTAAATATCCATCCATCCAATCCTTTTTTATATTTTTATTCATCCATTTGTTTTTATTTTTTATCAATCCATCTATTCTTTACATCTTTTCATCCATCCATCCATCCATCCATTTTTTAACCTTTTTATCCAAACATAATTTTTTAAATCTTTCCATCCATCCATCCATCCATCACATTTTTTCATCCATCCATCCATTTTTAATATCTTTTTATCCAACCATAATTTTTAGATCTTTTTATCCATCCATCCATCCATCCATCTATTCTTTACATATTTTCATCCATCCATCCATTTTTAATCTTTTTATCCAACCATAATGTTTAAATCTTTTCATCCATCCATCCATCCATTCTTTACATCTTTTCATCCATCCATCCATCCATCCATCCATCTATTTTTAATATCTTTTTATACAACCATAATTTTTAAATCTTTATTTCCATCCATCCATCCATTCTTTACATCTTTTCATCCATCCATCCATTTTTTATCTTTTTATCCAACTATAATTTTTAAATCTTTTTTCCATTTATCCATCCATCCATCCATTACATTTTTTCGTCCATCCATCCATTATTAATGTCTTTTTATCCAAACAAATATTTAAAATCTTTTTATCCATCCATTCTTTACATCTTTTCATCCATTCATCCATCCATCCATCCATTTTTAATATCTTTTTATCTAACCATAATTTTAAGATCTTTTTATCCATCCATCCATCCATCCATCCATCCATCCATCCATCCATCCATCCATCCATCCATTCTTTACATCTTTTCATCCATCCATTTTTAATATTTTTATCCAACCATAATGTTTAAATCTTTTATTCCATCCATCCATCAATTCTTTACATCTTTTCATCCATCCATCCATTATTAATGTCTTTTTATCCAAACAAATTTTCAAAATCTTTTTATCATCCATTCACCCATCCATCCATCTATTCTTTACATCTTTTCATCCATCCATTCATCCATCCATTTTTAATATTTTTTTATCCAACCATAATTTTCATCCATCTATCCCATCATAAAGATGTTTCTATTTGTTATTCATTGAGACAAGTTGACTCTCATAGACTTACCAAGAGTCCTGTTTGGAGCGAAGCTTCTTCACCTGTATAATTACACAAGAGCTAGTCTAGATGCCGTGTGCTTTAAAACCATGCACTTAAACAGCACTTTGACTGACATAATTGATGTGGGAATTTCCTGCTTATTGCTCGTGCGCTCTCTCTCCTTTTCCATGTATATCCTTTTCTCTTTCTCTGTTTTTCTAATGACATATTTAACAATTTGTCATAAACACCACAATCATACCCTCTACCACGGGAATTTCTATTAAAGGGGGTTGAGGGGAGAATCAGCGAATAAATAAAAGACATTCTCGGGGGAAATCAAGGAAACATGCAGATACATGTTGAAACTCTAGAGAGGCTTCTCATTGAGACTTGAGAGGGATCTGCCAAATGCTGATGTGATGGAACCACAGATGCCACACAACAAGAGGAGGGGAAAAAAACAGGGGCCCGAGACCCGCAAGAAATAATGAAGCAATTAGAGAGACAATTATGAGCACCTGTGATGCTGATTGGCACACTCACACTCCATCTGTGTTTTCCTGATGCTAAAGATGCCTTAATGTTGCTAAGTTAACCTCTAACAAGGCCAGTAATGATTAGGAGTGCCCAAATTTACCGTCACACACACACACACACACACACGTCCTCATCTGTGCTCCATACACACACAGGAGGTTTGCATTAGGAAGAAGAGTTCATCCCATAGAGCAGGATTGCGTCATGTATTATTGAAGCTCTTGCTTGTATAAACACAACTCCAATAAATTGGGGTCTCCATTTTTCCGATTCATTAACGTTAATGCAGTTTTAATTAGTACTTGATTTGAAACCTATTAGATGTAATTTATAAGTCCTCTCTCGGACCTGCAAACGTTGCTGCATGGGATTACTAAGATAAAAGGGCCGAACTGAATTAGTCACTGTCTGGTACCGGCATGGGCTCTGAGATTCCTCTCTATCAGTTCTAACTGCCTGTTTATTTGCACAAGTGCTTTCAATCACATTAGGTCGGACTAATGAATGGTGGCTTTCTCTTCGGGGATTGCATCACCAGTCTTGTCAACTCTTTCTGTCAGATTAAAACCATCCGTAATCAAGTCTGAAGGAAAAGGGTGTTCCTACATTGACGTTTCTCTACGATTTCCTGAAACAACTCTCTCTCTCTCTCAAAGCTCTCTCATGGGCGAGTCTCTTTTTAATAGCTGGTTTTATAAAGGATCAATTATTCAAGAGAAGAGAGAGAGGATATGGCCTTGGAATTAATGGAGCCGCTGAGCTTTTCAATTGCACTCGCGATTTATGTGTGGCCTTTTGCCTTAGTGGGAGAGAGATAAGGCATTAACATCATCATCATATAACCTGACTTACACATCATATTTCTTTGTGTATCGTGTCGTTTGTTGTGATCAGCTCAGTGAATGCCATTGTGAAGGAAATTATGATTATTATTATTATAATAAAGTCAAAGAACATGACTGTTCTTCTTCTGTTTAACCAATAATGAACAGGTTTGGATGAAAAAAGCTTTATATATATATATATATAAAATGTATATATTGAGATTTACATCTGTATTTTCATGATGTTCATTTATATATATTCAGATTTGCATTTAGATATTCACTAATAACCGCATATTCATATTTATATATATATATATATATATATATATATAAACCAAAATTTATTCAGACACCTTGAACATTTCATTCATTAATACAGTTTATTCACTGTAGTTTTAAAAAAAATGGTAATAAAATATGACAAGATCTCAGAGTAGTAAATATATCAAAAATTGTAGACAGAGACTATATATATATATATATATACAGATTTACATTACATTATAATTTTATATATTAACAATTTATGTATGTATGTTTGTATGTATTTACTTACTTGATGTCCAATACACTGACATGACAAACTACTATACAGACATCTGTATCTCTCAGTATCTGTTCTCCATTGTAGTAAAGGTCTGTGTGAACGTGTGAGTGACAGCTATATTACCTGTTGCTCATCTGTTTCTGCTTTCACGTATGAACACCACAGAGCAGTAAAACTTCCAGTACGATAGACACCAATGCAACCGACCTCCTCGTTTTGTTTTGATATACTTATTCTGGGAGACACCGACTGAAATGGTAGAAGAGGGTAAAATTTAGCAGAACAGGACAGATATTGTAACATGGTTCCCCTTTGCTGACAGCCAAAGTCACAACAGATGAGGAAATCCCCCCTTTCAACATGACGTGCTTACTGTATGGAAGAGAATCGTTAACATGGTCAATTTGAAGGCCGTGTCACACACAGATGTTTATCTCAAGCGGGGAAAGACAGGAAAACGCTCTGACGGGAGAGCAGCGAGGAACAGGTGGAGCACTTCTGGTGCACAGGTTCTCTGGGAAAGAGATATTCTCTTTCACTAGCATGTGTCTGTGAATTGCCCCTAGACGTGAATTAAATGGTCCCATCTGTAACCTTATAAGACGCAGCTTTGCTCGCAAGACCTGAGATCGATTTTGTGCACTTATTCTTTGAGAGGAAAAACGCAAAAGAAGCTCACCGGGGATCCGTTTTCAGACGGATAATGGCATTGTGAAACAAGGGGGCAATATAGGGCAGCGCTTTCACACATTCTTACATCTTTATATCTACATAACATGAACCATATTTACGATCAGAATCGCAGCCGCACACACAGCAGGTTCCACTTCACTCAATCTACCTCAAGCTATTACATTTAACAGACACTGTGTGCTGTTCGTTCGTTTATTGTACAAACAGCTGTACTGGAACTAGATATTTTATCCACAAGCAATCATACGTTTTACTTTTTTTTCAGTTTGCTGTATTCTTTTTTATTCTTTTATATCGACTTGCATGTGTAATAATAGCTTTTGACTTACAAATGATCTTTGGCTCTATTCCTCATACTTGCAGTGTGGAGAGGAGAGAGAGGTTTGCTGGCTCGTCTTAGTTTATCAGTCTAACCGGCTCCAGCCACTAGATGGGGTATGATAACCATAAAGAGATTCCCCGTGAGCTCTCGAGTACTTAAAAACCTTTAGATCAGTGACTCCCAACTGGTTTTGTTTGAGCACCCACGTTTTACATTGGACATGTGGCGACCAACACAGTTCCAAAATTATTTTGTGTGTAAATGTAAAGAATATTAAAATTTAGAATTAAAATATGTTTTAAATATGACAGACTAAACAGGACCGTTGACATTTTTAAATCCATAAGAGGCAGGTTTAACAAATGTAACAAACACTGGACTAAATATTATATTATGCTACTATTATCCATATTGTCTAGTGAGAGGTACATTTTAGGCTAAATATTGTTTTTTTCACTTTTAAAAACTTTTCTAAAAACATAAATTCTTTACTGGCTCATGCACATTTAGATGGTTAGTTGCAGTTTATTATTTGTTTATTTAGTTTATTATTATTTATTTATTATTATTATTTATTATTTAGTTTTTTCCACCCTATATGATACACAAATAAAAGGCTAGAACGAATAAAAGAAAGAAAGATTTAAATCTTTTTTTTTTTTTTTACCCCATGTCTTGGTGATTTATGGTTTCTTTTTCCTCAAATGAAAACTTTGCACTTGCAGTACACTATAATAATTTTTATGACTGTCTTTAAAGACGGGAAATTTCATAGTAAGTGGTAGACCAATAAAAGTCAATTGTAATTTACATTAACAACATGATAACTAGTCTGTACTTCTGTCCTTGAAATGTGGTGACATACCAACTTGATATGTTGCCAACTTAGATCTTTTCTTTAGGGCATGATAGGAAATTCTGCAGTTGCAATACCATGTAAATCTTTGTAAACAACTGTTAAATTCACTGTTTTTGTGAAGAAGAATCTGTAATATCAAAGCTGCAGTGAAATTAGTGAGTTGAGTCAGTGAGAAATACTGCAAGCGGTTAACAATGTTTATGTATTTGAAATAAAGTAATAAAAAAGAGTAGAAATATTTAGGCTTGATGCCTAACTTGAAACTAAAAATTGCAATTACAGCGAATTTCTGATCCAAAAAATACAAATGCAGGTGTGCAGGAATCAATTTACATAAAGTTTATGATTTCAATTTATAAATTCCCAAGCTCTTGAAAATGTCAGCATGTAACCAAAGCAAAACACTCTCTCCATGGGTGGACATTCCATCCTTCATGAATATTAAAATCTTTCCAAACTAATCACGGGTCTTTTGGGCTTCATCCATGTAACCTGATGTAGGTTTGTGTATGCGCTGATGGTCTGGATTGAAACATTTTAACAATCCATATTTATATTTTTTAGACAAATGAGAGAAAAATCCCACAAAATTATTTGCCCAACACTATATTCTTACTGTTCAAAAGTTTGAGGATGGCAAGATCTTAGAATGTTTTTTAAATAAGTCTCTTATGCTCACCAAGGCTGTGTTTATTTGATCAAAAATACAGTAAAAAGTAATATTGTGCAATATTATTACAATTTAAATTTAAATGAGTTTATCTTGTTAAATATTTTAAAATGTAATATATTCCTGTGATGGCAAAGCTGAATTTTCATCAGCCATTACTTCAGTTTTCAGTACCACATGATCCTTCAGAAATCATTCTAAAACTTTTCTTATTATTATCAATGTTTAAAACAGTTAATTTGATGTTTAATTTTTAAAACTGTTTTTTCAGGATTCTTTGATGTGTAGAAAGTTCAAAAGAACTTTCAAAAGTTTGTAACATTATAAATGTCTTTACTGTCACTTTTGATAAATTCTTTGCTGAATAAAAGTATTATATATACATATATATATATATATATATATATATATATAATATAGTTGTTTAATATCTGCACTGTTAACTGTCACATTAACTGTCACTGTTACACACTCATGTATAACAGCAGGAATGTTTTACATCTACATGTAATTTCAATGATTGTGTTTTCATAGCCAGATTTAACCACAGAATCTGCGAGTAAGAGAAGTGATAAAGCTCTACTGATCACTAGAAAATTTAAAGCAGGTCCTAGAGTACAAGAGAGACACTGAGACAGAGAATATTTCCCCACCTGCTCTGAGTTCAGCAAGGGTTCACTCCTCAACGTTAAGCCGCTTTGAGTTCACTCTCCTCAGGGCACCCTCGGTATATAAACACCAGTCAGACACACAAATATACTCACACACACACACACACACACACACACACACACACACAGTTCAAGCCATCTGATTGTAAGTGCTCAAATATTTTTAATGTCTTTAGTGGTGCAGTGAGCGGACAGGAACATTCCTGGTACTGACAGGCTCTTCTCACCGCAACTGGTCAAGCCGATCGTGCTGTTATACCGAACAAAATACATAAAAGCAAACATTTGCTTCCCTCACTTTCCACAGTTTAAACACACTGTTTGATGAGATGGTGTGGATATATTATAAGTGTGGGATATACAGTATCAAGGGGAATTTATTCCCTGCTCAATTGTAACACCCACCGACCACCACCTCTATTAAAATCAACCTACACCATCCCCATCTCTTAGTTGACCTTTCTTCTGAAATTTTCCTCGCCCCAAAATAATGAATGCCTCCTGACTACTTCAGAAAGATGACCTAACACGTCGTCCTGAAGTAGTGGAATGTCATATCACTCCAAAATCGCCCAATCAGCATGCCGGAGCACAGAGCAAACAGAGAGGGGGCCCGGTTGTGGGCCGAGGATGAGTTCGCGCGGGGCTGAAGTGCGCTCCTTGGGATGTCAATGTAATAGACTGGCTTATGATGTGTAAATAGCACGCTGCTTTAATGGCGGCTGTGTCGCGCCGATGCTCTCAGCGATTGAATTTAAATCACAGGGGAGAGGAGATGGAGGCAGAGTGAGGGGAGGCTCCACACCAGGCCATCCCTGGCTTCCTCTCACGTTCCCAGGCTAATCTCGTTGACCTCCGGGGTGGCAGGAACTGCTGGAAGACAGGGGCCGGTGAAAGCGGGATATGGAGTGCTGGCTCACATTTTACGTGACATATATTTACTGCAGAGCAGCATGGTATAGTTCACATTTAGCATTCTCCTTTTGATATAAGAGCTGTTGTAGGATCAGTGCTTTCAAAAGATTCACATTGTTTCATGTGAAAAGTAGATATTTGTAAATGTGTTCATTTTTGTGAGCCTTTCTGTGTAGTTACTGAAGCTAATCAACACGAGAAGTTTTGGTAGAGATTGTAAAATAAGGGAAATTCATAAATTCACACTTTTTTCATATACTTATCTTTTTGTATCTTCTAGTCACTTTTATTCCCAATTATAAATATATATCAAATAGCAGACAACATTTTTGTATTTTACCTATGCATCAAGTTTGGCAAGAAGGAAAAAAGAAAGTCTTTTAGAGGAAAAATGCCTTTTTAGAGTGCCCTGCACTATACATTTTTGTTGCATATATATATATATATATATATATATATATAAAATGATTAATGATTAAAATGATTAAAATGCCAAATATACAGATAAATGAAATAAAAAGAACATGTATGTATGACACATGGTAATTAATTAAAGCCTTTGTCTGAATCTGGCAAAAAAAAAAAAAAAAAAAAGGGAAGAAAGAAACTCCTCCAGCCGTTTGTCTGATCTTCGTCGTACCTCACAAAGCAGGGAATTTTTTTTAAACACACAACATTCACACACTAAATGCTTGTGTCTCTGGTTCTGCCAAGACGTTTTAAAGTTGCTGAGAGAAAGGTTTATATTATAATTTTAAAACTTTAAAAATATATTTAGTGTGGAGTTTAAGTAGTGAGGCTTTAGATTAACATCACATCATATAGAATTTAATAATAAATCAAAGGTCAAATATACATTTTTTTTAACACTTTTTTATTTCAATCACAGTTGCAACCATGGAAATAATATGTTAATACATTACAGCATCCAAAATATACCTTCTCCATCCTTTATTCATCGCTTTCTCTTTTTATTCATTTTGGGAAAAGAATTCACATTTTCAGAATTAATTTTGGATCAAGAATACCACATTCATCCGTTTATGTAAACTTATGTGGTTACACTTAAAAAATTCACTTACATTTTAAATTTGTATTTGGCTGCATTAAGTTTCCAATTTTACATTGAATTAAATGTGGTAGATGCAAACTTACTTTTAATTACAATAAAGCCCCCAGTTATGCCACATATACTTTACATGGCCTCCATCAACATGAATATAGTCATATGATAGTGTCCGCTGAGAGAGGTGAAAGCAAGAGTTTGAATCCAGCCTCCGTGGAGGTAGCAGCCTTTGATACGTTCTCCGTTTCCTTTTTCATTCTGGCAAAAGTGTCGGTTCCCACAGCAATTGACCTTGGAGTCTCTTCAGAACTTTCTCCCCACCCAATCTGCTGGTGCTAAAAGCTTGCCTGGAATCTGGCTGTTGTTTCATTACATCACTAAACTCCGACTCTCCCGAGATCCCCTTTTGAAAAATAACACCTGAGTTTTGGGTCAGTAGTGGCACGGGAATGGAGGATCGGATTGGAAGCGGCAGGTTGGAGAGGGCAGATAAAGAGAAGAGGAAGAAATAAACAAAGTAGATGAAGTGAAATATAATTTGGCCTCCTATGTAATCCAGGACTGCTGGAGACACCTCTGATCTGGCAGTTTGTGTGGTTAGCTTAGCGGGACTGAGCGAAGCTCGACTGGCTGCTGCTTTTCGTTCTGATCCTGGGAAGCAATCAGGCCTATAGGTCGCTATCTCAGAAGCGCCGAGGAACACTCTAAGCCCAGTCTCGAAGACAAGTCAGCGCAAAGTGGAAAACCTGAAGTGTGGCAAGCCATACAGGGTGCTTGACATCCCATGATGCATTGGGGGAAACTATATTAAATAAACATCTACTGAACGAAATAAAACATAAAAAACATCTTATATTTAATAATAATAAAATAATAATAATAAAATATTTTATTATTATTATTAAATATTATTATGTATAAGAACTACTAATAATACTAATAATAATAATTATTATTAAATATTATTATATATAAGAACTACTACTACTACTACTAATTATTATTATTATTATTATTATTAGTGGTGGCTCAGCCAATAAAATGTAGCTCTTATATTTATTATTATTATTATTATTATTATATAAGAACTACTACTACTACTACTACTACTACTAATAATAATAATTATTATTATTATTAGAGGTGGTTCAGCTAATAAAATGTAGCTCTTATATTTATTATTATTATTATTATTATTATTATTATTATTATTATTATTATTATTTAAGAACTACTACTACTACTACTAATAATAATAATAATAATTATTATTATTATTATTATTATTGGTGGTGGTGGTTAAGCCAATAAAATGTACCTCTTATTTTTAGTATTACTATTATTGTTATTATTAAATATAATTATATATAAGAACTACTACTAATTTTTATTATTATTAGTGGCGGTTCAGCCAATAAAATGTAGCTCTTATATTTAGTAATATATTTTTTATTATTATTAGTAGTAGTAGTAGTAGCAGTAGTTCTTGTATTTAATAATAATAATTATTAATATAATAAAAATAATAATTAATTCCCTAGCAACCACTCACAACACCTTAGCAACTGTATAGCAACACGCTAGAAACCACTGAGCACTACGTTTTGTAACTCCAACATTGTGGAAGCAAGTTTCGCACAAACTAACACTTTTCCATAGAAAATAAAAAATTTTAGTTCATATTATTACTTTGATCTTGTGGTGTTGTAAATGTTAATACAGTCTTGTAATGTCTTTCATAGGGACATTACTTAATCCATTCTTCCATATAGCGTATTTTTTGCTGAAGTTGTGGTTTAATTTACATTTTGCTCCAGCATATTCACAGCCCATCTTGAGCGGAAACGGCACTTTAAAATTATAAACACAAGTGCTTATGTGAAACATATTTCAAGACATTAGTCTCTCAAATATGTTTGTGTTCTTTGTTTGTACAAAAATCTTTGGTGGTAAAATGATATATCACAGGAAACCTAATTCTTCGATAAACCTTAACACAGGGGCAAAGAAAGTAAAAGAAAACACTGAGAAAGAAGAAAAACAAGTGCTATGTCCTCCAGAGGAACTCGCACTGTATGCTAATAATGCGTCTGCAAATCATCTGGACAGACAGACCATCTCCCTCTCCTGATATACTGCTTCCTTTCAGCCCGTTTAAAATTCTTGTGACATTTCTAATAAAGGGTGACTAAAACACATTAGTCATCATTTACTAATTAAAGTCCTAACATGTTTATCCACTTTTGCTTCGTTGACATGTCAAACATTTTGAAGAGTAGTTAGATGTATCTACATAAATTCAAATGTTTATTGTGTTTAAATTACTTACTGGCACAGAATGAGAGTATCTATGATTTTGACAAAGCACATCTTGGAAATTCTGTTTGCGTTGTGTTGGATATTTGCGTAGCAGACGCTGGTCAGGCGGTGTGAATGAATTAAACTGTGATCATGTAGCTAAAAGTCAAAAAGAGATTATGTGTGAAGCTGAAACACTTTACCAGCTCTTGCAAAGACCATGACATAATTTTGTTAAGTTTTTTATTTTTTTTTGGTTTATGGAACTTTTACAGAGTGTGTGATCATATGATGAATGACTCAATTATGATATCAAGAATCAGTAATGCTTTCTTATAGTGACAATAATGCACAATATAAAGTCAAATGTCTTGCAATGAGCGCTGAACATGATATAATTCCCACCGCTTGTGGAAAAATATTACTTTTGTCTGACCTTCATCCACCTTTCTGATTACTACCTTGTGAAAAAAAATATATTTTTCGAAGATTAGAGAATGTTTTACAAGAAAATACTATCTTTCTACCTCACATTTAATTCAGTGTGTTAGTTGCCATTTCTTCTCTAAAAATCTGTCTAAAAATCAGCATTTTGTTTAAATGCTAAAATTACATTGCATGTTACCATAATGTTAACTCCCTTTTAATGAGTTTCATGCTATAAGAAGTTTATTGTGACATCCTAAGCAGCGTGACCATTGAAATCATTTGATATGTGCTTGTTTATCAAGTGTATTTCAGTGATTTGGTTCTATTTAAGTTAATCGATCCATTCCACTTATTGATCAGATTCTTAAAGCGATAGTCCACCTAAAAATGAAAATGATGTCCTTAATTACTCATGTCGTTCCAAACCTGTAAGACTTCTGCTTTCTGTCCCTCCATTGACAGCTACGCAACTGACACTTTGACCCTTCAAAAAATTCATAAAGATATTGTAAAACTAATTCATATGAATTGAGCAGTTTAGTCCAAATTTTCTGAAGAGACTCGCGAGATCAGCAAACATAAACAGAAGCTCAACTGAACCTGAATTACGCGCAAGAACAAACCTCTTGCGGAAGCTCAAACGTACTACGTAACACACAAGAATGAACCTCAGTGGTCCTCGCATGTCAAGCAAACATGCTTGAGCTTCCGTTTACCCAACGCTATCTCACGACCAATTCGTACGTATTTTATGAGGTGGCTAATTTGTACAAATTCGTACGACCTCACTTGTATGAATTCATACGATTTGTCTAAACCCCAGTGACGGGTAGGTTTAGGGGCGGGGTTAAGGGTACGAATTTATACAAATTTGGCAACTCGTAAAATACGTACAATTTAGCAGAAAATGTATGAATTCGTATGAGTGGGGTCAAACAAATTAGCCACCTCGTAAAATACGTATGAATTGCTGTGAGATCGGGTTGGTTTACCACAACTGATGTGTGAGTTGATGAATTATTTATGTGTGAATATAAGCCTAAATTCAACCTGTTCATCATATATGATCATGTCTCATATAGATTAGTTTCACGATCTCTTTATGAACTTTTTGAAGCGTCAAAGTGTCAGTTGCGTATCAATGGAGGGACAGAAAGCTCTCAGATTTCATTAAAAAGATCTTCATTTGTGTTCCGAAGATGAACAACAGTTTTACAGGTTTGGAACGACATGAGGGTGAGTAAATAATGACAGAATTTAAATTTTTGGGTGAACTATCCCTTTAAAAACATGTCTACCTTCTAGAAATGTGTTTAGCTTTTCCTCCTTTTTGAGCACCACCAGATGACTGTTTCAGGCTATACCGTTTATCCCAGGCCCAAAGGCATGGCGAATTCCATGCATGTGCGTTTATTTGATTGTTTAAGAGTGATTTCCGGAAACCAAGTATTAGAGCGCCAGGAGCTGCCTTGTAACAATTAGGGGGTTAAATGGTAGTTGGCCACACAGGAGGGCATCGCCACACCGCACCCCTCTTCCTGCCCCCGACAGGTCAAAGTTCAAGGAACTTTTCAGGAAACGTCAATTTCTCAACTGCCCCAAAGCAGGTGGACACCAGGCTGGCACTGTTTACCCAAACGAAATAAAGGAAGTGAGGGAACAGCCAGCGAACACTCACAAGAAAAATCCAGTGATGAGGGTGTCCCGTTGTCTCTCCTGAAACTCTCAACTCAGAACTGTGTGGCGTGACGTGTACAAAGTGGAGTTTGCTATTATAATTTTCGGTTAATCCTGCCTTCGGCAATAGCAAGTCTAATTTAACTTAAACTTTAGTTCAGGTACTCCAGCTTTGAAGCTGATGCCCTTAAAAGCTGGTCAGTAAGCTCCCACAGAGTTATTCACTTCCACCATGTTATTGTATTGAGACCTGGAGATGAACCCTCCGGGGAAGAGTTAGCCATTAGTAAAAGGATCAGACTGTTATTTGAAGAGCCAAGGTCAGATTTAGAAGATTGAAGGAGAGATAAGCTCTAGCCTTCAGTGTTTTGATTATGAGGTAAACAATCATAGAAGAGGTTGGGACGTCTCTTCAAGGAACACTCCACCCCTTCTCCACTGATCGCCACGCACCTGCGAGAGGAGCTCGTGGAGTAAAGCAGAGGACAGAGGTCTCGGGAACTCTGTGGCGTTGTTCTCCTTGACACCAGCTGCCATCACCAGCTTGGCCAAGGGCAAGGTCACTATGCCGACCAGAGGGAACAGCCAGCAGATTGTTTTCGCTCCAGCAATAGACAAACAGCCGCCGTGGACACGCTGAGAGAGCCAGCTGTGGCCGTGACCTTTATACCCCACAGCCTGACCCCAAATTAGCACTATAAAGGCCAAGCAGGGATGACAACTAATTATTGGCCTCTTGGCTGCCTGTTTCCCCACCTGACAAAAAATGCAGCTCAGATGTGCTGCTATGTGCTGCTTTTTTTTAAAGGCATAATTTGAAGTATGACTTCAGTGGGTATTTAATTTTTTTTTAATAATACAAACAGCAACTTATATCATTCATTCATTTTCTGATCATTTTTATGTTATTTTTAAAGTGCCCCATTATGCTTTTTCAGATATTTCCTTTCATGCAGTGTGTAATTTAGCTGTTTGTGAATGTAAAATTTTTGCAATGTTTTAAAGATCAATGTGCACGATAAATAAAGTTATTGTCTCCCAAAAAACAAATCGATTCTGAACAGCCGAAATGAGTTGTCAGTAATTCCAATCTCACTTCCGTAACATACATACGTAACAAAGTAACAAATTTGTATAATGCCCACCTATGGTCTTCTTTGGCTGCACACGAACAGCGTCTACTTTGACCCGCCCTCAAACCCTGTTGCTGGTTTGTGTTGTATACATGTCAAGAAGACTCTGTTTTCTGCACTGCAAAAGAAATTTCTTTTTGTAAACACTTCCAAAGGATGAGGATGTGGGATTTGCAAAACACTTATCCATTAAAGATGGGACAGTACCCACTTTATTTGGACCAACTTGCTCCTCTAAATCACAACCTGTAAGTATGATTAATTATTGATGTATATATTTTGCAACTGTTAGTGCTGATGGTGAGGAATTACAGTTGCAACATCTCATAATGTAAGTCAAACTGAGTAGCGTATCACTGAGAAACGTCCTGCTCAAGTCGTCCTTGCGATGGAGGTTCGGGTTGAATAACTAGTTCTTCCAATGTTTCATCATTGGACTTGCGCTCGAATTGATGTTGTAAAATATTGTAAAAAATTGTACAGTGTGTACAATTGCTGAGGACTGAGGAAGCCTCCAGAGCTGAAGTTCAGATATGGTAATGGGCGTTTCATTTCCGACATGCGCTGTAAGAGGTAGACCAATCACAACAGACTGGGCCAATCAGAGCAGAGTAGGTTCTCAGAAAGGAGGGGTTTAGAGAGACAGTCTTTGGAAGAGCTGTTTGGGAATCTTTGAAATATGTGGTGATGTACAATGTATATTATAAGAAAATTAAAGTGTTTTTTGACCTTTGTAGACGTCCAAAACAAAATTAGGAAACTTTAAAATAGCATAATAGGGGCACTTTAAATATTAAAATGAGCTCTTTTCCAAAGATGTTTTGCTCCTTACTGAATATGTAGGCAGTTGCCTTCTAAGAAAGCATCGTAACTGAAATGGGACCTCATACGTGATTATTCGAAACGCCCTACGGGAGACTTAACTTGCAATTGATTTCAGTTGAGTTTGATGTTAGCATGTTGCTAAGTAAATACTCGAGAAAAAAAATGTTGGGTAAAATATTTCATGATTTACTTACATTGAACTAATTTGAACATTGCTTTTGTGTAATTAATGAATGAATTGTGAGTTTGTGTATATACATATATATATATATGATTGATTAATTTATATATTTTTAACTTTAAGTTTATAATCACCATTTATCTTTTCTGGCATCTTGGATTGTGTTTTATATTGGGTAAAATAAATAATGTTTAATTACATTGAACTTATTTTAACAATGTTTTCCTGTAATGATTGAATGACTTGTGAGTTTATATTTATTTTTTATTTATAATTTATCCTTTTTTTTTTTAATGTTAATGTATAATTATTATAAACATTTATCTTTTCTGCCAGCTTGATGTTTTTTTTTTCTCAGTGAGCTCGTTATGATGCATTCTGGGATTGTCTTTTCTGTGAAGGATACATGCGATGCCATAGGGGAGGGGATGGGCCATAATAGATTTTATTCACGATTATATATGTTTTTCAAAAGTACTATTAATTTCCTAATTGCGCACCTCTAAAATACTGTTATGAACAATATTTACCCAGGTGAATGTAACAAAATTGCTATTTTACTAAAACACACACATTCATCCCATGACCTATATTCACCATCAGGCAAGCCTCTGTAATGACACCGATTTTGTAGTGCCTGCTTGCCTAAAACATAGGTTTTATAGGTTCATACGACATAACATTCATCGCTAAATTAAAGAACTGCATGCAATGTTGGCTCGTTTCCCTCCGATGGAAATACCCACATAGTCGTCTAATTATTATCATTTCAGCACTGTAATCACAGTAGCGTTTGGTAAAAGCTTTCTGTTTTACAGCCCCACCAAAAGGTTAGTATTTGAAACGTTTAGCACAAACACAATTCTCACGAAGATTGTGTTTTACCACCCGAATGAAAAAATATATAGTTCTATTAAAACAACTCCATTTTCCATTACGTTTCCCATCGACCACAAGCTCATTAGCTCGTAGCACATATTTTGCTGATGTTGCCTGGTGTTCTTGCGCAGTATGTTGCTAAGTTGGCCTTATCCCATTATTAGGCTAATGTAATGGGCTGTCCTAATCCAAACACACCAACTCGGTGGACCACAGGGGGTGAAACGTTGGGGCACCATGTTATCTGGGCACATTGCGGCTTCTTCCACTGATACTCTGGCAGGCATTAGGCCTGTTCAAACAAGTCCTTCACACCAGCTCTCTTTTAAAATGATTTTCTCCCTTCAGTCTCTCTTTTTCTCTCGCCCCGACTCTGACTGACAATCACATCGCTGGCTGTGCACATTCTACGGTCTTTAATGCCAAATTAAGCTCCGGACTCTTTTATTTTAAATGGGGGAGCCAGAGAGAGTGCTGACAATCACGATTGTGCCAGAGAGAGGAAAAATTAAACGGTATTTAAAAAATACAGAACCCCACATTAAAACCCTCCGCCACAATTGCTGCTAATTGGTAGATTATCCGGCCGCTCTTGGAAGCCTAATACACGGGGTGAGGAAGAGGAGACCCGGCCCCCGTACTCTTCCTCGGAGCGGCGGGGTGTGGGTCCAATCGCGTCTGAGTGGGCGAAGGATTAGTAGCGCCATTGTCGGGGAACATGACCTTGAGTGGAGTTTAGTTTAGCCCCTCCCTGTCCTCTTCGCAATCTCTGTCACCATATTCTTTAACGGCACATAATGATATGCTTTGGGAGAGCCGCCGATCCCACAACAGACAGAATAATGCTCAGCGATGCCAAAGGAGGTCTGATTTACAAGTATATAAAAGTGTCACGTTTCATGTCCTTTTGAAATAAAAGAGAAACAACTGGTAATGAATTCCTCCAACTTGACCTTCCAGAGTGACAGACATAAAACACACTGATTTGTGATTTAAAGGAATAGTTCACCCTAAAAAATATCCTCATGTTGTTCCAAACCTGTATGACTTTCTTTCTTCTGTGACTTTCTTTCTTCTGTGTACACTTGAAGTGTATTTGAACGGCATGAGGGTGAAGTAGCCTATATTTGAAGAAAATATAAAATTTGAGTCGTAGGGATTCATTTCATGTTACAATTACACTACTGGTCAAGAAGTTTGGAATGATTCAGTTTTTTATGTTTTTAAAAGAGGTATTTTATGCTTACAAAGGCTGCATTTATTTGATGACATACACAGTAAAATAATTCAGTGTATTAGAATAATTTCTGAAGGATCATGTGACACTGAAGACTAGAGTAATGATGCTGAAAATTCAGCTTTGCTTCACAGGAATAAATTACAATTTAAAATATATTAAAATAGAAAACTATGGAAGCCCGTTTCCGCCACTAAATAAAAAAAAATAAAAACAGTAATTGTGACTTTTTATCTCAGAATTCTGACTTTTTATCTCGCAATTGCAAGTTTATATGTCACAATTATGACTTTTTTCTCACAATTCTGACTTTCTTTCTCACAATTGCGAGTTATAAAGTCAGAATTCTGAGATATAAACTTGCAATTGCGTGATATAAAGTCACAATTCTGAGATATAAAGTCAGAATTGCAAGAAAAAAATCAGAATTGTGACTTTATATCACGCAATTGCGAGTTTATATCTCGCAATTCTGACTTTATAACTCACAATTGTGAGATAAAAAGTCAGAATTCTGAGATTAAAAGTCACAATTACTGTTTTTATTTGTTTATTTAGTGACGGAAATGGGCTTCCATAGAAAACAGTTCTTTTAAGTTGTAATAATATTTCACAATATTACTGTATATTTTTACTGTATTTTTCATCAAATAAATGCAGCCATGGTGAGCATATTTCTTTCAAAAGCATTTTTTTAATTAATTATTCCAAACTTTTAATGTATATGCTCTTTTTTAGAGCTTAAAAGTTTTGCACTTCACTGATTTTAAGAATATGGACAAAAGACATGATACATTCTTCAGAATAAAGAAAGTCATATGAGTTTGGAACAACATGAGGGTGAGTTTATGGTTGAACCATCCTTTTAATATTCAGAGTTTTCTCCAAAGTCGTGCTTGTTCCATTTGAAGGGAGAGATCAAATGCCCAAGCTGTTGACGAGCAATTATCTTCATTAATAAGAAAAATATTTAATTCCTCTACATTATAACTAACTGCTGTTCTATCTCCCTCACGTTTATTGCAAAGCCTCTTTTAATTAATCACTACTGCACCATAATAACACTCAAATTACATTTAAACTTCATTACTATTTGGCTTACTGATCCATAAACAGGGGGCTGGGAACAAATTAGCAGTGTGTTGTCCAGTATTGCGCTTCTAATAATTTGAACCCTAATCCTTTAATTGCAAGTGTGTGTGACTCGGATATCGTAGCAGGAAGACGTGTACAATGTCCACACCTGTGCAGGCGACTACTTTTCAGCACTCTGAGTGGACACTTTACACAGTCCTTGGCTGTGTGATTTCCCAGAACGAGAGCGAGACCCATTACCGTCCCAAAGAAAGAGATGTTTTTCGGTGCTGCTTTTGATGAGCGGCCATTTGCATCAAAAAAGGCCTCAGTTTCCGACTGTAACTTGTGAACTGATCAAAAGGCCAAGCGATGTCTTAAAAGCTGAGCGGCTTTTCCCCTCTTTTGACATAAGAGAGGCTCTCCAGAGGCCCCCTTGCTGTTGTGGCCTTGGAGGTTAGCTAAACCAGCCTCTCAGACTGTACTGAACAGTTCTGTGCGCTCCTCTTCACTGTGGCCTGTTTCAATGGAGAGGCTCAGTCACAGCGTATCGACGCCCCCTTTCACTAAAACACAATGAAAGCAACTTGTGCGCCTGCAATATGTGTATATGTGTGTATCGGTGGTCATAATGTGCGCTGTGAGTGCATGTTGGAATGCTTTGGAATAAAACGCCTGGAATTCTAGAATTAAACTTCAAGTAGCATTATTTGCTCTATGCACCATTTAAACTCTTAATCCAAATCTGCTTAAGATGTATAAGAAGAAATACACTGAGGGTGTAAATGTCTGTAAAAGTCTGTTTTTTGCAAAAAAATTAAATAAAAATGTATTATTGTTTATAAAATATATAATTTTTTAAATAGTGTTTTGGTAACACTTTAGGGTAACACTTTATTTTACAGTGTCATTGTTACATATGTTACATGTAGTTACTATTGTAATAACTAATTATGCATAATTACATGCAACTAACCCTAAACCAAACCCTAACCCTATAGTAAGTACATGTAGTTACTTAATATTACTTAGTACTTAAATGTATAATTACAATGTAACAAAGACACCTTAAAATAAAGTGTAACCCACTTTAGTTTAGGGTCCAATTTTCACTATTAACTAGTTGCTTATTAGCATACATATTACTAGGATATTGGCTGTTTATTAGTACTTATAAAGCACATATTAATGTCTTATTCTGCATGACCATATTCTACATCCCTTAATCCAACTCAATACCTAAACATAACAACTACCTTACTAACTATTAATAATCAATAATTAGGAGGCAAAAGTTGTAGTTAATAGTTAGTTAATAGTGAGAATTGGATCCTAAACTAAAGTGTGACCATGTTTTTTTTATGTATAAATTATTTTACAAATTGTATTATCAGCATGACAATTTGAGAGAACGTTTAAACTTAAAAATTTGTGTGAATTTTAGGACATATTTGGTCTGTGCCAGCATCGGCTGGAGCTGCATGAAGTTTGTGTAAAACCTGATTATCATGTTTTCAGCATGATTTGAGAATAATCCAAAGAGTATCATATGCTTAAATGGAAGCAAGGATGTCTGTACTTGGAGTTTGTCATAAATGTATGGGTAAGACTTTATTTTAAGGTGACGTAGTTACACGTTACTACATGTGCTTAGTAATAACAGTAATAACATAGTAATAACAGTAAATGTTGCATAATTACAAGTAACTAACCTTAAACCAAACCCTAACTGTACCCTATAGTAAGTACTTGTAGTTAGTTAATATTACTCAGTACTTATTTTAGTAATTACAGTGTAATAACATCACCTTAAAATAAAGTGTAACCTAAATTTTTTGTTTTGCTATATTTATTACTGGCATAGAAATAGCACAGAACATTAATAAAATATAAAATAAATAAATAAAATAATAAATATTTTTAAAAAAATTACATTATAATCTTTCATAATCATAGGCCTTCTGTTTATTTCAGATTTTCAGTGTAGTCTCTGAGAGTTGAACCCTACTATACTGTATGTTCCCTTGACCTGCTTCATTTTCCTCCATTTGTTCTGCTAAGGTAAGTAATAGAGCACTTCCTTTTAAAAATAAACATCACAATTTAGTTCATTTCAGAGCTATCGTTCCATGTCAGTTTTAAAATATAAATATTTGTAAAAACCTTTACAGATGTCATACCATTCTTAACATTAAATGTTCTACATTTTGTGAAAGGGTTTACATATTTTCATTGTCCGGCACATTATAAGCTGTGAGCCAGAATAGAGATGAGAACAGGTTGTATTGTGTGTGTGTGTGTATGAGTGTGTACATGTGCAAATCTCTCCTGATCTGAACCCAGCTGCTTTCACTTACAGGACATAGGGATATACGGGTCACAAGGTCACAGCATGACCTCATCAAATTAGCCCCAACCGAGCGAGGTGTTTAGCACGAGTTAACGCTCGTAATCTGAAGGGCATTAAATGCAAATGCAGCAACCATATGCCCACTTCAAACAGGCACCGCTCGCTGGCTTCCCACCACCTCCCACCCCACCAGTATGTATTCATTGCCCAATCATTCACATGCCTGCCTGAGTGGGGGGCTGTTAAAATGACAATGGTTTTCTCTCATACTGACCAGGTGCAAAACATTTTCATCCCTGCAGAGGGAAAGACTGGGAATAGAAAGGCATTTGATATCTGTTACGGAAAGATTTGCAATCAAAATATCTAATGTTAAGCACTAAATTGTGTTTTCTAACTCTTCCACACTCTCATTATATGCATATCTCCTTATGATTCAATGACATGATGCTAACTTTTTTTTTTGTCCTATCTATTAATTTATTAAAAAATACATTATAGTGCAATTCATATATACTGTACAATGATTTCAATACAGAAAAAAGTATAATTTGAGATTTTTATGACAAGTCAAGGAGGTTTCCGGTTGTAAAATGTCATGTGGTGCAACTCCCAAAAACTTATTTATGAAGTCATTTAAAAAAAAAAAAATGTAATGTAAAATTTGAAAACATTTGCCACCTGTTTTAAACAAACTTTTTAAAAGGTTGGACGTTCTTATATGACACTGACCCTTATATCTATATATTGGAGTACATTAAGGATGTTGATACAGTGAAGTGAACTTTAGGGTGTGTTTACAAAATGGTTTGCTGCCTCAGTTGATCTCTCATGAGACAGAATGAGCGAGTAAAAGAGAGAGAGTGAGTGCTGCCAGGGTTGCTGATGATTATGGGTGTGAGGGCTGATTGTACACCCTGAGGCTGTGTTGCATGCTGGGACATATGGCAGCTCCTATGTGCTAATAAACACCTGTGGACAAAGTGAAACAGGGGAGACCCCCACTGGGCCTGAGGCCTTTAATGCCACCTGTGCAGACCTCCACTATTCATACTCTCCTTCTTTTTTCCAACATCTCCTCTTGACTTTGTAATCTTACCCAATAGTTATCTTTTATTTCTTTTTCAGTCTTGATTTTTTTAAAGACGCACTGAGGATTTTTTTTTCTGAATTCAAAAGGTGACCAAATTTTATATTATGCGTCTTTAACTATTATGTACGTACATTAAAAAATTGTTAGGTACAATGTATTTATCGTGTTTGTATTGTTTCACAAAACACTTTTGCTGCTATTGAGGTGGGATACGGGTAAGGTAGGGACGGGTTTATTAGTATGGTTAGGTTTAAGGGTGGGTTAAAGGGTAAGGGAAGGGTCAACAGTGTAATTATAGATGTAATTACAGAAATTAATTACAGCTGTAATTACAATATTGCATAATAAGTGCATTGTATCGAATAATGGATTTAAATGTTAGTACAAAGTAGTAGTTAAAAATACCTAATATAAAGTGTGACCAATAAATGATTAGTGCTTTTGAAAAATGTTTAAATTGTTTATTTATATAGCCGTATATATGACGTATTTTACACAGGGCGGCCATGTTGAATCATGTCACATGACCAACCGAATCCTACTCACTTTATCTCAGTAACTTCCTTATTATCAGACATTTTCACTCAATGAATAAAATAATCATAGTTGACTGTATAGCGAATTTCTTTAATCGCAAAACATTTGCTTGGTGGTTCAATACGACTGTCGTATCATAACCAAAAAGTGACTGCTGTTTAAAATTTTGGGGTCAGTCCGTCAGGTTTTAGTTTTAGTTTTTTTTTTTTTTTTTTTTTAAGAAACTAATACTTTTATTCATCAAGAATGCATTAAATTGCCATTAAATACATTTATAATGTTACAAAAGATCTATATTTCAAATAAATGCTGTTCCTTTGAACTTTATACATGTATTCATCAAAAAATCCTGAAGAAAAAATGTAAAAAAAAAAATGTAATCAGCACAAACATTTTCAACATCAATAATATAAGAAAAATTTCTTGAGCATCAAATAAGCATATTAGAATGATTTCTGAAGGATTGTGAAAAAAAGAAAATGTTAAATTGTAAGAATATTTCACAATATTATAAGAGACATAAGTCTTCTTTCAAAAATAATAAACCCCAAACCCCAGACATTTGAATGCTCGTGTAAGATATCTAGTTATAGATTTCACAATCATTTTTTTTAGTTTGTGTGAGTCTATTGGCTGTATATTACACCAAATTTCTTTATGCATTGGAGAAAATTGAAGATACTCACCATTAAAGCGGAATGCAATGTTAAAACATATAGTCTATCATGACCGCCATGTACTATTATTCTGGTGGCATTTGAATAAGGAATGTTTTCATAATGCTCTCAGAGTGAGATTCAAGTGTTGGGTTAAGACGCACCTCCACTAGCGCGTCTGCACAGCTGCTGCGGAGTAGGAGGAGTGCCCCGGCAAAAAGAGAGCATTGTGGGAGAGCTCCCCCCTGTCACTCAAAGCTCCTCTGATTAAATTTGTTTAAGCTGTAAAAGCACTTTGACAAGAGTTAGACTGTGTGCCTCATAACATATTCCAAATGCTAAACCTGAAAATTAGGGATGCACTATCAGGGATTCCCAGAGAACAGTTTACCGCTTTGAAACCAAGTGAAATCGAGTCCACTACTGAGGTTAAAACTAATATTGCCAATGCTTTTAATACAACCTCAGAAAATATTTATTTCTCATCATTAATGACACACTATCCGTTATTATTATATGTTGGTATAAGATTATGTTGGTGAAATTCATGATCCCTTTTAGGCCAGGACACAGTGTAGTGGCCAGAAAGCACATGTTGGTATGTGTGTGAGATGTACACATGCTTTTATACCCACTTAAAACTCTGAGTCTTGGTTCCCTCTGATTATTAGATTCTTTACTGTGGGTCCAGTCTGCAAAACCACATTACAGAGGGCACTATATAGAAAATACGTGGGCCTTTAATCTGGGGAAAAAAGGCTATGAGCTATGTCCTGGTACATTTTTCCACTCGGAGATGATGAGGGCTGATAATCAACCTGAAATAATTTACAGAATTTCATTTTAAACGTCTGCTTTTCGTTAAGAGATTTGTGTGATGTATGATGACCTCTATGGACATTCTGTGTATTCTAATGAAGATTTGACCACATGTGAATTTATGTAAGGGTATTTTTTTTTATCAGACATTATTGTAAATCTAAATATTCTTATAAAATATATTTTAATAAATGGTTTTCTGCTTTTATCCGATTTTGATGAATTTCACAGAAATTCTGTAATTTTTCCATTATTATTATTATTGATTTTCAGGGTTTAAATTCAGAAAATACAATCCATACTATTTAGTTGATGTTCATTTTCTGAATTTAGCATTTTATATTGGGACTGAAGTAACATTGAGTCCCACTTTTACATGGCAGCTTTGTAAAATGAAACTATCAATTAAAACATTTCCTCAATGTTAATAAAAAAGGCTAGAAATTATTTAATGGAAAAAAAAAAAAAAAAAAATACATCAAGGGGTATAACATTCTAATCAATAATCCACATTAACAATAAATAAAGAGTGATTTTTTAAAGGGTTATAATTTTTAACAATAACTCAAATGTACCAATGCACTCACTGTAGACATATTTGTACACACACAATTCAATCCTCTACCTTGTATCAAAATAAAAGTTCCTCAACGACTTAACTGTGACATATTATACCCAAAAATTCTTCATACAGTGGACTACCAGTAAAATTGATAAAAAATTTGGACCCAAAAATTATTCAGACACTTTGACCTGACCATGTTTTGCTTAAGTGTTATCTGACATAATTAAGATTATTTTTTTCTGACACAGTTTAACTCTGAGATCTTGTCATATTTTATTTATTACCTATTATACTGAATAAACTGTATTAATGAATGAAATGTTCAAGGTGTCTGAATTAATTTTGGTTTTATATATATATACAGTATATAATATTTGATTGCATGGACTTTCAGAATATCAAGATATAATTGAAATAAAAATTAGTTTTACGGTAATAATTTTATTTGCAGTAGATCACATCATTTATCACTTTAGTCAGTTACCACTCCTTCAAAGGTTACATGTGTATTGTGTTGTTTTCTTGTTTGTTTTGGTGGCATCATTACAAATCTGAGATTTAGTTCACCCTATACAGGCGGGATTCTTAAAATTGCGTCGGTTCAATTCTCTGTTACGCCATTTATGTGAAGACTAACATTAGACTACCCACCTTTAATCCTTTTCCTGAGCCTCGGTCCTAAACAAGGGCCTTTTGACCCATTCATTGAGCCTGTGCCCTTTGATATTGAGGACTGGTTGTAGAGGAGCGCAGACCCTTTTGCAATGCCTTAATAAGTAGCTTCAAGCGTAAGGTATGGAGATCTGCTCTTGAAGGTGAAGGGTTAGCATTGCTAGGGCATGAGATCAAGCACTGGTTTATCCCAGCAGGGTAGTGAAAAGCAGAGCCACTTCAGACACTAACTGCCCGGACAATGCCGATCGGGTCGAACAGCGTTTGGATGAAGTGGTGCCCCTTTCACATCCGCAACAAGTGACAAAAGAGGCAGAATGAGAGACTAACCTGCTGTTTAGATAAATAAAGCTACTCTATCAGCTCTCATAATTGCTCCGGCCCCCTTCTCCTCTTCAGAGTCCCAGCACCCCTATTGTCCAGCGGCGAGTGCTGCATGGCCCCCTCAGATCCTCCTAATTGCTGACAGATTTGATTTCTCAGTGACGGCGGGAGCTCTGTTCGTGGCCTTTACATCCAGTAATTGCTTTCTCTTCTCCCCCCTCGTTCTCCCCTTCCCCTTCCTTCTTCGCTCTGCAGTCCGTTCTGCCCCCACTCTTCTCCCAAAACGGAATTCCCCTCTCCCCATTCCGAACCCCCTTTTAATGGTTTCCTTCTATGTTAATAAATCCTTGCCATTTAAATCACATTTAGAGATGTTTTGAATAACTGATTCCAATTACCCCGTGGCCCAGTCTCGGAGAGGAGAGCAGCGAGAGTCTCGGTGCGAGACCGAGCTGCAGTTGGAAAGTGGGAAAAAGTACAGGGTTTAAAGTGAAAGAGGGGTCCGCGAGTCTCTCTTCAACCCTCAATAGTGCATGAGCGTATACTGCGGAAGTTTCCAGAAGCCCTCTGAATTGCAGAATCAATTTTTTTTTTTGCGTGAATTGACTCTCCTCTTGAATATTTTCAGATTTCAGGGAGATTAAAATGATACAGTTGTGCTTCCTAAAAAAATGTATATTCTATATCTTGTCTGAAATAAAGATGATGATGATTTTTTTTGTTATTATTAATATTATTATTAATATTATGATTTATATTCCAATAATTTTCATTTTAAGCATGAAAAGTAAGTTATACATTATAAATTAAAAGTAATAATAATAAATATTTCTAGATAAGCCATAAACATGCCTTAAAGATGACTCTAAATAATCATTTTCTAAAACATCAGTAAAGTATATGTAATATAATACACAAATAGAATAAACCGGTATATAGCTTAATTTTTAAAGTGACAGATACTTATAGTAATGTAATATGTGACCCTGGACCACAAAACCAGTCATAAGGGTCCATTTTTTGAAATCGAGATGTATACATAATCTGAAAGCTGAATAAATAAGCTTTCCATTGATGTATGGTTTGTTAGGATAGGACAATACTTGGCTGAGAGAACAACAATTTGAATCTGGAATCTGAGGGTGCAAAAAAATCAAAATATTGAGAAAATCGCCTTTAAAGTTGTCCAAATTAAGTCCTTAGCAATGCATATTACTTACAAATTTTTTTTTTTTTTAAATTAACAAACTTATTTTTTTTATATATATATTTACGGTAGGAAATTTACAAAATATCTTCATGGAACATGATCTTTACTTAATATCCTAATGATTTTTGGCATAAAAGAAAAATCTTTCATTTTGACCCATACAATGTATTGTTGGCTATTGCTACAAATATCCCCGTGCGACTTATGACTGGTTTTGTGGTCCAGGGTCACATATCATAATATATATTATATAGGCTACTGTAAATTATTTCATGTGTAGGTGCACCACAATATTTTACAATGTAACTTACAAAGCACATTCAAACACAAAGCAATTTTGCCTCTGTAAATGTGGTTTAAGCATGAATGAAGGGGCTATTCAAAAGCAACAAACCTATTAATGCAACTCCATTAAAATATGTACAAAGCCTCAAGCATAAAATCAAAATGAAGTCTAAACAAACAAATATGCTGTACTACAAAGTTATTTACAGCTAGAAAGCCACTTTTCCCCACTAATAAAAGTCCTCAACACACATACACATTGCAAACACAAGTCTCATTCCCCTCAGGAAAGCTAGAGGGCCCACTTGAAAAAAGAACAGGCGCCAGAGCACAGCTCCCACAATCACTCCAGCAAACATTAAAAAGCTAATTATCCCGGGAACAAAAGTGCCAGTTTATTTTCACTTAACACAATTAGTCATAAACTGCATTTTGAGTTGTTAATCCAAGCCAGCTCCCATTCTCTGCCAATTATTCATAGTTGCATATTCATGCCGACCGTATTCAAAGTTTCAAAGCAAATGTTTTTTTTTTTTTCATTTGGTTGTGTGAACGTTAATCACCCCACCCACACATTGCATGGATTAGCCATTTAGATAGGAGGCCGTATCAGGGCCCGAACGCAGCTCCGCCAAGTGTTTGCTTTAATGTATATAGTGTTTATTCTCTTACTGTGGTAAGTGGCTAGGTACTATGTTCTCTGTCGAAATCATTCTAATCCATGCAGAGTGGGTGGAATAATTAAATGATTAGCAAAATATAGAAATATTTAATGCGTCTTGTCTTTTATTCACTGAGCATCAATGCAGCCCCTTGAAGTGTCATAGGAGCTTGAAATGCTCAGAATCAAATTGGCATGACATTCAGTTTCAAATGCTTGAAACTAATTCAAATGAACTCTGTCAACACATGACCCTGAAAGCCAAAACTTTTCATTATGGTCTTGAGACATACACGTTCACAAGTGTGCGTGTGAATGTGAAACTGACCTACTGCTCTTTGTCCCACCCCCACCCCCCCACCGAATGTTTCGTGAATATTCCATAAGGAGAAATGTGCAAAATCACTTGTTTGGAAGTTGCATCTCTCTTCCATATGTTTAAAAATACCATATTATTATTGTCGTTCCGTCTCGGACTTCACCTCTGAAGGTCATAAACCTCAATGTGTCAGTCAAACACGTCTAAGGAGCATAATGTCATCTTGGTAACCTTTAGTTTTAAGATATCATTTTTTAATGGAAACACCTCTCTGATGTGAGATGCCCTTTGTTCAGCCAGCAAATATACAAATAATTATGTGGCTCATGATACAAAGACTTTCTTTTCTTGCACTAGACGCTGTCGTATATGCTACCTCCCCATTTGTTTGACTATGACAATGAAAAAAAAATGTAGATGATCTGCAGGCCAAGTTCAGGATAAGGCACAGAGAATAGTAGGTGTACAAAAACATCAAACATGAAGCCGAACGCATAACATCTGGATAGTGCATTAGCGGTCTGGTCAGATATAAGTGATTTTTTGGTAAGGTCACTAACACGTCTTGTGCAGAGTAGGATGAAGAGTGATGGTGACAGTAAAGCAGTGCTGTGACTCGCTGACCCTCCTGTGCTACCACTCCTGGGACACCTGGGAAGAGTTTTTAACAATACCCATGACAGCTATGGTCTACACAGAGGCGTTATTTAAGACATTTAGAAGTTTAGACATTTTAGCTGCAATGCGTCCTAGTGCAGACTTATAAAATACACATACTGTATAGCACATTATACAGAAATATCGTTAACACTTTACAATAAGTTTCATAGTTAACTACATTAGTTAACATGAACTAATAATGAACGGCACTTCTACACCATTTATTAATCTGTTAACGTTAATTTCAACATTTTCTAATACATTATTAAAATCAAGAGTTGTATTTGTTAACATTAGTTAATGCTGTGACGTAATATGAACAAACTATGAACTGCTGTATTTTTAATAACTGATGTTAACAAAGATTAACAAACACAGTAACAAATGTATTGCTCATGGTTAGTTCATGTTAGTTAACACCTTATTGTAAAGTGTTACTGAAATATCACATACACAAATTAAATAACATGAAAAATTTAAAGTGTGACCAAATTTTCTTTGATTTGATTGGTTACACTTTTTTTGACCGTCCACTTTAGACATTCTACTAACTATAAGCAGGGCCATATCTACCATATCTACCATCTAGATATGTCTACATGGTAGATATGTCTACCCCCCCCCATATTTGATATTATTGATGCTGCTCTGCTGTACTCCATTATGCACCACTTTGTTTGTTGTTAGGATGACAAAAACAGTTTTAAAAGTTACATTTTTAGGCTGGTCTGCCTCAGCGGTCTAACAGCACTCATCACTGTCAGAATGAGTGAGCTGGCCAATCAGATCTAAGAAGGCGGGGCTTATTGTTCACAAAGGACGAGTGCGAATTCCAATGCGATGCTTCCGTTTTAGCAGTGAAAGAGTACATGGCGAGTATGTAGCTAAACATTCAATATTTGACGACTGTTTTATGATTGAAATATTCAGCGACCAACAGTAATATCCAGTGATGCAAACTACTCAATATTTTTATGAAATTTTGACCATTTTGAATTGAAAATATGCTATTATTTGGTTAATATGAAATGATTCATGTAATTCATAACTGAATGTGATGAGACAAGAAATGTTTTGCGTTTTTGACATATTAGACATACAAATAAGAGTGAATGTATTTTTAAAAAAATATTATTTGCAATTAGTTTACCTAATAACAATAGATCTGGAACTTTTACTGTTCTTATTCCTTTTTCGTTATTCTTTTAAATCCCTTTTAATCCTTTAATTATTTAATTCCTTTTAATAAAAAAAATTAAAAAAATAAATCATGGTCCCCCTTGACTATAAGTAACTTTGCAACTACATGTCAACTAACTTAATTTGTAAACACATAAAGTGTACGTTTACACAACAACGATGTACTAAAAATGGAAAAGTTTTTCCTTTGAACTCAAAATGTCAAAATGATCTCCGTTCACACAGATCCGTGAAAACGACTAAAAATGCTGTATTCTGCTGCCAGGCCAGTAGTATGCGATGTCACTTTGTAAAGAAACACTACAAGCCTACAGACTGAACACGTAACATGCATGCGCATGACGTCACCATTTTCACAAATTCGCATTTTTGTAGTTTACACAGAGACGATAACAATATTGCTTTCAAAAACTTGCACTTTGAAACCCATTTTCACAAGTTTGCATTTTCAGGCCTCCAAAATGTTTTTGTCGTGTAAATGTTAAAAAACAGTGTTGTGTAAATGGCCCCTTACTCTCATTAATTTGCAACTACACGTCAATTATCTCTCACCAGAGCAGTTAGTAGACTTCTTAGGGTTAGTAGAGTAAGTTGATAAGTTCTTGCAAAGTTACTTATAGTCAGTAGAATATCTGTCGGAGATCAACAAAGTTAGCAGATATTAAGCAGACAGTCTACTAATACTCTGACTGCTAGTTGACATGTAGTTGCAAAGTTATATTTAGTAGAATGTCTAAAGTGGAATACTGAAATAAAGTGTTACCCATTGATTTATTTTTATATGCCTTTTTCTTTTGTTTTTTTCTTTTCTTTTCTTTCACATGCATGCACCAGATGGATCAGCAAAACTTGATTTATGATTACATGGCTTTTGCAGGTACTTGCAACACCATTTGCGGTATTAAGCAACCATAAATAGCTCTGACTCTGCCAATGGGTTTGTACAGTACAAGCCTTGTAACTGTCTAATGTGGACACCAGTCCCAAAACATTTGAAAATGATTTCTAAGCTAGACGAAAGCGTGTCAAGACCCCGAGATGACTTCATCACAGCTGCAGAGTGAAGATGTGTGAGTGTTTGTACAGTAGTTTTGTCCGCCGCTCTTTTCTGCCTCAGGGATAAGATGAGAGTGCTGTTGTAGCTGGAGTAGAACTTCACCCGATGTGCCTCTAGTCAACAACACAGCTCTCTGCCTGCACTGGCCTCCATTCTCACCATTCTGACTAACAAAGGTAATGGAAAAAGGTTATTCAAAGAAATATTGCCTAACCGAATGCATTTGTTATGTATATTTTTTATGGGTTATTATTGTGTGTTTTTTTTAAACCATCTAAATATATTTTGAGTGATGTTAAAATTAGAACTGTTCAAAAATTTTCTTAAGTAAATCTCCATTTGAATGATTAAATAATTCTTTGTAAAGTAATGAATTTGTGGTAGTTATTCAGCTATTAGATGAATGATAATATTTGTTGCTTTAAAAAGAATGATAAAGACAGTGAATGAAGCAGTCACCTGATAAATCACTTAAAGGCAACCTAAAAATGTTGAAAGTATAAAGTTATATTAATATATTCATTTTAAAATGTATGTCTCAAAATAAAGCAAAATTAGCATAGACTGTAAACAAAAAAAACAAAACAAAAAAAAGATACCTGGTTGGCTTAAAATTTTGAGTTAATTGAAATTACAAAATTTGAGTTAATACAATGAAGGCAATTTATTTAATCAACAGAAACTCAAAATATTATGTTATCTGAACCACATTAATTACTGAAGTTGATTTGACAAAAGAAAAAATGTTGTGATAACAAATCATGAAAATAATTTTTACAGTGTATATATGCTATCACAAAGATATAATCAGTATGTTTTTACCTAAAGAAACATAAATACAGAATACAGTTTTCAGTTTTGCTGTTGTTCATCTGTTGGATCCACAAATAAATGATAGGGTAACACTTTATTTCACAGTGTCCTTGTTACATATCTTACATACACTTAATGATAACAGTAAATTATGCATAATAACCCTAAACTAAACCCTAATTCTAACTCTATAGGAAGTACATGTTGTTAATTAATATTACTCAGTATTTAAATAAGTATACTGTAAAAGTGACACCTTAAAATAAAGTGTAACCAATTATAATTCACATAAATATTCTTTCTCATTCACATTCCCTATAACAGCTTCATTTCCACTTTATATTAAGTGTCTTTAAATATACTATATACTAACAATTAACTTAATCATTTGATACAATGCACTTATTGTGTACATACATGTTTTTGTACTTCTTTTTTAAAATACCTGCATGTAATTACAGCTGTAATTAATTTTTGTAATTACATCTATAATTACACTGTTGACCCTTCCCTTACCTTTTAACCCACCCTTAAATCTACCCATACCACCAGACCTGTCCCTAACATACCCGTATCACACCTCAAGTGTTTTGCAATACAATATGAACACAATAAATACATTGTACCAGATTTTTTTATAATTGATGTAAGTACATAGTAGTTAAATACACCTAATATAAAGTGTGACCATAGCTGCTTTTTATAATGCACAAAAATACAAGGCTATATGTATAAAAGAGAGAGACAACCCATTCGGTTGTGTTAAAACTACTCCTACCCACAATGCAACAATATATCAGTTATGGTATCGCTGTGCATTGCAGGTTGAGACAACCTTTATCGGCTGAACGCAATCCCGTGGGAGAGAGAAGACCTTCGCCACAATCCTAACCTTTGGCACCAGGTGCACACAAAGGGCATCAATTTAGCTAAATGTTACCACTAAAAAGAGATGTATCTACTTATCTCACATTTTACAAAAGAAAACTGCAATGACATTAGCAGCTTAGATAATATTTGATGGATAAATATCATTCTGTTCATGATAGTAAAAATCACCAAATGAAGGCTGTCTGTAAAATTATGAAACTGTTTCTTATACAAATATGTGTATGGTCTAAATCTAAAAAAATCACAAAAAAAAATCACTAGTTTCAAATGGCTACTTAAAGTTTATTTTCAAAAATGTATGAATTATTGTTATTATATTATGACAATATGCAAATGCTGTTAAATCTTGGATGGAAAGATTCTTTATTTGTCAATGCTAATAAAAAAAAAAAATCATGTATTATTCTGTATTTAATGCATTTACACACCACAATGTGGTGAAGAGTACAAAACGTATACATTTAAGCTGAGTGTGTTATTGTTTATCAGTTGTGTATTAAGTACATGAAATGTGTTTTCAATTGTGCAATTTCTGTTTAATTGACATGTGCTGATTACTGTAATTGCGTTTGTCTGTTTAGAATGTGAGAGGTTTTATAAATCTGCTGAAAGAAGCCGGTCCATATGCATTCAATAATAAATCTTTGCACATTTTCACAAACATCTTCAGGAATTTGATTGATTTGTTTAAACAGATTGAGAAAAGCCTCGTCTTGTGCTAAGATTTTGCTTATTCGGCGAGGCTTTCAATGTGGGTGTCTTTTCTTTGTGTATGTGATTAACCGCATGGAGTTTGATTTATATATGTGCAATGTGTTTATTTAATTTATTCTAATATGCTGCTCAATATGAGCTATTTTCAAGCATCTTAAATAGATAAGGCTTTATCACTGAAGGAAGACATGAAAACAGTACGCCGTTTAGTGCGGAGTTGAGCTTCCCAGTGACTGCTAATAGGCTTTCACTAGAGCGCTTTAGCACTTTGAAGCCGAGGAGACTTAATGATCCCACAGAGTATATTTCCATGCAGGGTAAAGCTGTTTCTCACACATTTTTTGAACTCATCATTACTTTAGATGTATAGCCTCTTTCCCCGTAACACTTCTCCTGCATGTAATACAGCTTAAATATGTCCCTGGTATGCAAATAACACAGGCTCTTATACTCCTACATGGAGAAAAAAAAATGGAATGCCGTAACAGCTTTTTCTCCATTTCTCCTACTTCAGGCTATAAGCAAAACTGTGGAATAATAATTTCAAATTCTGAGAGCAAAAAGGGTTGACTGCCTTCCTCAAAGACAGCTGTATGTTTGCTCATCCTTATTACATTTAAAAAAAAAAATAAAGATATAGGCCTAAAGAATATATATAAGAATATATACATACATATACACACAAAAACACATATAACAGTCATTTTTTTGTAAAAAAGCTAATACTTATTATACACATGTAATGTTAATATAACATTGATAGTATATTATATTAATATAACACACTAGATGATAGATAGATAGATAGATAGATAGATAGATAGATAGATAGATAGATAGATTGATTGACTGATTGATTGATTGATTGATTGATTGATTGATAGATACAAGTTAGTCTTTTTTAAACATTCTACATTAATTAAATGATATTTTGGATATGGGTGTTGTGTGAACATTATATAATAAAAAATAAGTATATTTATAATAAAAATTTGGTGGAGCATGACTGTCCTGCATCATAACCTTTTCCCATTCCCCCCTTTTCTCCCCCTGTTTCTTGCCTTGAAAAGAAAAAATGACATAAATCAAATAAAACTATGGTGCAAAACTCTCAACACTTAGAAAATCACTTCTTGGAAAGCCAGAATTAGTTTTCATATAAGGGGAAGAGGATCATAAGAAAAAAGAGAGAATGGGGGGAAAAAAAAGTAAAAGAAAAAACTTTAATAAAGTATTCTTTAATATTATATTCTTTACTATGTATTCTATTCTTTATATTTTAGTATTACATAGTATTAAATTATATATTCAGTGTGTGTATTCTGAGACTAAAGGCATCAGAAACAACCACGTTAGGCTGAAATCTCTCATCAAGGCAGTGATGATGCATTGTAAAATTCCAGCGGAATTTTTGGCTTGTGAAATCTAACCTGTCAGTTTCCGTAGGGGAGATGCCTGATCTTCGGTTGCCCAGCACATGTCATCAGGCATCAGAATTAGTGACATGCTATAGCTTAACTCGTCAAGCACCAACAGAGAGATCTTACTGAGAGATAAACTCACATGGCTCTTGTGTTCATGGACAGGTCTTTGATATATGGACTTGACATGTTTTCTATCGTCAAGTGTGAAACGAAGATGGGTTTGTGCTTTTTACAGTTACGCAAACATTAAAGTCACCCTGAAATAAAAATGGATCATTCTTAATTTTTATGCAATATTGCAGTATTTATTATACACTGTAAAAAGTAATACGCTATATCTACTGCATAAAATTTTGGCAACAGATTACAAGCAATATTATTAATTAAATTCAATAAATAAAATTGAGTTAGAATTAATCAAATTAATTCCTTAAATGTCAACAATTTAAAAGGAGTAAAATTTAAACAAAAATATCTGAATAACAGACAGTGTCAAAGATGAATTAAGAACTCTTTATTTTTTATTGCCAACATTGAAGACACCTGATGATGATAAGCAGAATCACTGAAGGAAAGAGAAACACAAGAATTAACAGAAGTTTAGATGTTGATGTTGATTCTTGTGTTCTTGTGTCATGTTGATTTTATTGAAAATGTTTGGTCACTATTATGGTGATCAGTGTTTTATTTAGTTGGGCAGTTTGACTCTTTGCTTTTTATGTCAGATTGTGGTTTTTGTAATGGTGTTTGCTAATTTTACACATTTTAAATGGTTGACTTTTAAGGAATTAATTTGATTAATTCTAACTCAATTCTTATATGTTGAATTTAATTAATAATATTGCTTGTAATCTGTTGCTACAATTTTATTGAGTAGATATAGTGTTTTACTTTGTACAGTCTAAGTATTTATCCATAAATATCATAGGCGTAATTTGCGGGTGGGACGGGTGGGACATGTCCCCACCACTTTTTGCCAGGGTTAATATTGTCCCCACCACTTTTTGAAACATATCGCGGCACGGATGTATTTAACACAAAAGAAACATCTCTAGTTGATTAGCAATTCATTCGTTTGTGTTAAATAATAGGCGATCTGGCACTGGGATGTGTTGTTTTTGAAATCATGTTGAGTGCTTGTTGCCGCTATTATTAGTGACTCAACAGTGTTCTCTTGGCGCTCGTGCACACGCTTCAATCTATCGGCCGGAGATGTGTCCCTGCTCTTGATATACAATCACTGATGAACATCTTTGGTTTTAATGAGAAAAAAAATTAAATAAATCATACGAAGGCAAATTAGAACCCAGAACCTCTGGCACGCTGAACAAAAACTCTATCACTAGTCCACCAGGACAATCTAATGTTAAATGCGGATCCACATATTTATTGACTAATGTAAATATTATCGAGACTAACAATATATTGTATTATAGTAGCTAGATGTAAGGAAGAACCTATCATATTAAACATGAGGTCTACTGTATGTCAATACATTTTGTGCATTTATTATTGTAATAATACAATACACCCCCCACCACCACACACATTCCTGTCCCACCCACTTTTTAAAACAAAGTTACGCCACTGGTGCTATTATTATTTTTTTATTCATGTGCCCTCGTATTTAATCAAAATAACTTCCCCTCTTGCAGCGACATCTCTTCTCTGATGATGTGGCATGAGGGCGGGACAACCTGTCACTCACATGACATCACAGCAATAGCAAACCACAATGATACAACTATCCAATCAATTACCCATGAACAAAATCAAGTCCCTCCCTACATTTTTTCTTGTTCGAGAAGCTGTTTCACTCGGATATGCGGCACAATAGGAATAGCAACTTCCGTTTAATGCCGACTTTAAATGGAATTAGTGTAAGGAGTTTTTAAATCTATTAATAAGAAATATCTCAGCACAAAATTTAGAATGTGGCAGTCAAAAAGATGAGTAATTTATTAATTGAAAAACAATGAACACATTTCATTCTCTGTCTACAAGGCATCAACACATTAATCATATATAACATGTCATTCAGTTCAACAAACAGTGTCAGTCCATCCTTACAATGACTTCTGGTTGTTATTTTAATATAATTGCTCATAAAACCTATAATTATATGCCCATAACTTTCTCATCTTTCAGAAAGCCCCTGTGTATTTGAACACAACATCTTCAAAGCTTTTTTCCTTCGTCTATTCCCAACTTATTTCTGGGAGCACATTAGCATGCGTCTGAACTATGGCACTGCATACCTCCCCATCACTCTAATATATACATACACACAAGGGGGGAAAGAGGGGCCGCGGGGCACACACATGTGGGTCTTTTCTCTCTCTCTTTTTCTCTTTACTATCTCACTCTCTCGGCTGGGGCACAGGGGACTTCTCTTAAACTCCAGCAGGAGGGACACCTGTTCACTCGCCCCCTGAAGACATGAGTTCAGTATTGCTCTGTCAATCTCTCAGCATCCTGGCTGTTGAACACATGGCAGCGGCTAACCATTTACTGACTCATTGAGAATGGAATGAGTAAAAACCTGAGAAGTTTAGACATGCTTTACAATCGAAAAATGTACTGTTGAAAGAAGAGAAAATAAACTGAATTACAAGTTTTTTTTTAACATAATATGTTTCATGTGGTAACATCTAAATTAATTGGGTTTTATTCAAGCCAAAAATGTTTAATCTGACTAAATAAATTTGGCAAATTACATTTTTTTTTTATTCACTTTCATACTATTTTTACAAGTAAACTGTACATTTTGTACAAAAATCCAAACTGATCACATTTGTAACACTGCTTAGGGCTGGACGATTATGACCTAAAATCAAAACCTCGATTAACTGAACATTTTACCTCGATTACGATTAATGTATCATAGTTCACTTACAAGGTTTGTACTGTAAATATGCTTGACTATTAAAGGTGGGATATTTTTTTTCCTATTGAAAGAGTGATCTGACATAACAGCTCACTTTCAGCAGTTATTTTATCTATGGTTCGTAACATTTCTTACAGATTTCTGCTCGTTGTAAATCAGATAAAGATAAATTAGCACAGTACCAGTACATAATGAGAGCGAATGCGTGTGTGAATTAGTCATACCGTCTCTTTATTAATTGTGAAGCTGTGGGTTGTAAATAGTTACTTCAAAAGTAGAAAAATATATGCTATAATAACTTTTGAGTTTCTAAGCTACTTTAGTGATAAATCACAGGACAGCGCTGACAACTAGTTTCTGCTCCTCTCAGTGCGCGCGATCTTTACGTTTTGCACAGCTACTGTTTGTATGAGTGGTCGTGCCACAATGCAGCTGCGCGAGCACGGTAGCTCGATATAATACACATCTGATTGTCTTAATCGCTTGAATGTCCAAGCTGACCAACATTAAAATACATACAACTGACAAAGTTTAGTGAAGACGCAAGGCTCACCGCTCGCGCACCGTCTCTGTGTGTTGACTCGGCGTTCACCTGCGTGTTGACTGGATGGGGCGGAGTCACGTGGCTACACACGCGGTAGTATGTTTTTAAGTGGGAAGTATTAACAGGATTAAAAAACCGAAATAACCGACATGGGAAAATTACGTCGGTTAGAGGTTCTGAATTTCGGTTTCGATTTCTTTTCGATTAATCGTCCAGCCCTACTGCTAGTTACTCTTTCAAAACCTAATTTGCTTTCAGTACACAGTTCTGTTATGAAATTTTAGATGGCGCAGGTCGATGGGTCTTATGCCGCGTTCCAGGCAACCCGTAACCCATGTTTTTCCAACCTTCTACCCGTGAAAGTGCACTGGAACGTCAGTCAAGCCCGTGACTTCCCACCCGTGAACTCGTACTAGATTGATGTACTCCCAGTTCCGCGCTCTGACGTCACATAGCCCGCGAAACAACAATGGCAGCCCCTACGGATGTGGTGTTTATGCAAGTGCACTGCAAAATAACGTAAAATAAAAGGTATAACAGCTTCTCTTGCCTTATGTGCTGTTTTTCCTCCTTCGTTTCCCTCAAATAAGCAAGGAGCAAGCACCTTTGGCGATAGAAATAATTGTAAATGAGTATAAGCCCCGTATGGTCCGCCATGCTGGTTTGTTTACACTCAGGCAGTTTGGCATGACTTACCTGGAACACTACAAAGTCGTGAGTCATGGTTTGAAGTCGTGACTTACGGGCTCAAAAACCTGCCTGGAACGCAGCATAAATGGAAGCTGATGATATTTACAGCGTTAACTACTTGGCACAAGCTGATCGGTCCATGTCACATCTGCAGCCAAAGAGCTTGTTGCTCACACATTTAAATGGCTGGTTACATTCACTATAACAGTTTGCAACATGCTTCAGAGTTCCTCTAAAACCCTCCACCTTCCCCAGCTCCACCTGTATAGATCTGCTATGGGTTATTGGTATTTGTGTCTTACTTGCAGCAGCGTTTTGGCGCATGTATTGGCAGGAGCAAGTTCCTGTACTTGCTCTGCAGCAGCAGCAATAATCTTCAACAACAGCAGCAATAATCTACAGCAGCAGCAATTCAGCAGCAGCGTAGCAGATCTATTCCATCAAGACCAAATACATTAACACTGTCATATCCTTTAACATGCTAACAATCTTCCGAGAGTTGTCGTGATAGAATTATACACATTTTCTTCAAATAATGAGTTTCAAAACACAATATCGTGTTAAATTTGGTTTAATCACAGAAACACAACAATATGATCTTCTTTCAATTTAGTACTTTTAACAACTACTTAATTCAGTAGTAAATAATGCAAGATACGTGTTTCAGATCAGCCTTGTTGCTATATTAAAGATGTTACTTTAGAAAATTAAAAAAATTAAAAACTTACTTCACTTAACTTACGGAACTGACATAAATACATAATGTTTGTTATATCATCTCCAGTGTGTTATTATAAGGTATGATATGGTGTGAAGTGATGATATGACATGAAAGGGTTTGTGCTAGAACAGTTGTTACTGTATACTGTAGTTATTATACTGTAGTTGACACTTTCAGGGTGAGTTACAGTAATTTTGCATTCTCTATATGTTAAGGCCTCTGTTTACAGCATCATACTGTAAAATGCCAATTTGATTGACACACAGTTATTTATTGTTTCATCTCTCTTGTTCTCTATCTTGCTCTGTTTTCACAATCGTCTCTCTCTCTCACACACACACAGACACACACATTGAAAATCATGGTTATTATTGGAGATAAATCACTTACACTGTAACAAGAATTTATTATATTTAGTTATCCATTTAGGAAATTGCAATCCAGGAATCTGTTATATGGAATCTATTTCTATAGAAATTTATAGATGTACCAAATGATTCATTGATTCACCATTAAGGTCAGTTGGATAGAAGTAACTTGACAAGAAGAGATGCAAATAAAAAGTTTGATAACATTATGAAAGGCAGTTACTGTGAATAAAATGTTTATATGAAACACTTTTTCAAGTTGTGAAACAATTTTCTGTACTGTACTAACTTAAAAACATGTTGAAATGTTTGGGAAAAAAAGTGCATTTTGATGATCTGTTGTAAGTGTTTTTAAAATTCACCTCTTGCTTGTGAAAATTGAACCAAATCATTAATAAAAACTAGTTTTCAATAGTTTAGCAGTCATTTTAAGATTGAGATTAAGGTTAAGATTGAGTAGGATTTCCTTGAGGTAGTACTTAACTACTACAGGTTACTAATTTTTGTCTTTCTTATTAAAAAAGCATTCCACATTAACTAAAACTTTTGAGTATATAAATAATTTATTTAATTTTTTATATATTAAAATAAAAATTCAATTGATTATATTTAAATTTAAGATAAAAAGCTTTGGTGGAGTAACTGACCTGCATCACATCCTGCTCCCCCATCATTTTCCCCTTCTCTCTGCCAGTTTCTTTCTTAAAAAGATCCATAAATCAAATAAAACTATGACTTTAAACTCCCAAGAATTACACTTCTCGGAAAGCCAAAATTAGTTTTGATAAAAAGATAACACATAAAAACCAACCTCATTAAAGTATTCTTTCCAAATTTCCCAACAATATTATGAAATGCAATGCCATTCGAGGATTTCGCCATAAAGCACTCCGACTGCAAATGATTTGCTTTGGAGAGAAGAGCTTTATGAAGACTTCATCTGAATTACAGCAGAAGGACACAGGGGATTCTCTTGCTAATTTAATGTAATATGAATTGCACAGCAGAAACAGACCATTTAAATTAATGCAACATCTGAGCAGCGCAAAGTGGGTGTACCTCATTTGCTATAATTGCGTGCATTTGCCTCCATAATTCCTCGAATTGGTCATGCCATTTGTGAATCCAGCTGTTTTAATCACTCTCATTTGTTTAATTTGTTTGTCATATCCCTGGTCTGCACATCCTCTCATGCATACAGAACAGCTTTCAAAAGCAGCACTTGATTCATGCAGTGGAATGTGGATATAACATGCGGATAACTTGTTTATTTTACAACATACCAGCAGTATGTTTACATTTGCAAATGACTTGCTTGCCAGTTCACAATGCTCGGCATCATTAAATAAGCACAGCTCGACTGTGTCATCCTGGTAGCGGTTTTGCACTTCTTTGTGCAGCCATGAAAAATACATAAAAAATGACTTAATGTTTTATTTTGTTTTGTTGTTTGATTGTAGTCATAAAAATATATAGTAACCTCAATATCCTCATGTGATTATTCAGACAGACATGCACACAAAATACACACACACGGACAGTTGCATCATAAAGAGAATTTGTGCTGACACAAGATAAGATAAAAGAAATGTGCTCTCATAAAACATCTTAATGTTACCTTTGACAATGTTAACATTTGTTTTCAAACCCATCACCGTTTATGAGGTTTTCTCAACGCTCAAAGTGCAACTTGCTACTTCCGTGACAGTCTTGAGCGGCTATGAAGAGGTGAGAGGTGATAGCCTTTAGTGATATTCAAATAAACACTCTTGAAGTATTGTTCCACACAATGGACCTTTCGGCAGCCGCACGCCCCCAACAATTTCTGTTCCAGCCGTCGCAGGCTACATGCACATCTGCAGATCTATATATCACCATGCATTGCACACCCTAACATTCCACAGAGCGCAGCGCCGGCAGTGATTTGTGCTCTTCTCTCCTACTTTTTTTTTTATTATTATTAAATTTTCATCTGCAATCTGACTGTCCTCTTGACTAAAAGCACAGCCTTTTAAATCAATCTCACAACCCGACCGTAAACCTGAAGCGCATTATGAGGCGTACTGATGTTACAATGGCATCCCCTCACCTTCTTTTGCTCCCTCCGCATGCACTTGGAACGCATATATATTGTCGTGTGCTAACAGATGGGCAATCTTGCAGCCAGAGATGCTTAAAAGTGTTTAATAAATGTAAAACAACCTATATAGTGTTGAAGAAAGGGGCCTAAAGCAGAACCAGCTGTCTGACCGTGGCAAGAGACCTTACAGAGGATTCGGACCCATAAAGATGATGCCTAATACAGGCCAACACGTGGACCTTACTGATATGCAATACAGGGTCCTGTTGAATATTGGACAGTTTATGGGCTACAACATCATTCCTCTGGAAAAGTGGACTGAGGCCATACGTTGCTCTAGGCTAATTTATGACTTGATGGATTTTTTTCCTTTATATACTCTATCAGAGGAGAACAATAAAAGGAAGCAGGTGAGGTTGGAATGTAGAGCCTTTCATGTTTTTATCCCACTCCAGAGGCACACAGGCGTATTATGGTCTTAGAAGGTAATACATGAAAGTGTCTAACAAATTGTCAAATTAAGGATTGGTGTCATGACCTCTGGTGGAGTCTCTTTACAGCCATGAGCCTCTTCCACCCCATGAGATTTTTTAAAACTGAACAGTGCAAAATTGAGAGCTAAATTTATGGAATGGAGAGGAAAAAGCTTTATTCTTTCCTATCTATCTTTACTTTGTCTGTTTTTGTTCCGCCAATGAAAGTAGTTCCAAACCCCGCAGCAGAACCAGTGCAACACACAGTAATGGTGTTTTTTTAGTATTATTATTATTATTTCTAACATTATTTTTTTGGCATTAATTCAGACAGGATAGTTAGAAATTGGCAGATGCAAATTGCAGATGGTAAAGGATCAAGAGCTGAGATTCAAACTCAGGGCGCCCAAAGAGCAGCTACCCTTCATGTCGAAGCACTGCCCACGAGGCTGACAATAGTGGTATTTTGTTCCTGAATTTCAAATTGTTTGTGCAAATGATTCATTGATTCATTAATCAAGACAGTCACTTCTCGCATTCCTGAATGAATCTGCGTTTTTTTAATAAATTGATTGAGTGAATAATTCAATGACTCACTCTTAAACACAATCACTTCTTTAGTTTCTTAAAGGGTTAGTTCACCCAAAAATGAAAATTCTGTCATTAATTACTCACCCTCATGTCGTTCCACACCCGTAAGACCTTCGTTCATCTTTGGAAAACAAATGAAGATATTTTTTATAAAATCTGAGAGGTATATGACTCGTACATAGACAGCTATATAATCACAACTTTCAAGGTCCAGAAAGGTACTAAAGACATTGTTAAAACAGTCGATGTGAACGCAGTGGTTCAACCTAAATTTTATAAAGCGACGAGAATACTTTTTGTGCGCAAAAACGAAACAAAAATAACAACTTTATTCAACAATATCTTCTTTTCAGTGTCATTCTCATACGTTGTTTACGTCCAGCGCTTCAAGGTTCTACGTTAGATCGCTGACTCATTATTGGCCGGCTCCTGTGTCAGCATTACACGCATGCGTCGTGCTGCTCACGTGTGCAGCTTTGGCCAATACTGAGCCGGCATTCGGACAGAAACGCGGAAAACTTCACTGTGTTTACTGTGTCAACTGCGTAAGGATAATGACAGTGAATAGAAGAGATTGTTAAATAAAGTTATTTTGTTTTTGTGCACAAAAAGTATTCTTGTCGCTTCATAAAATTAAGGTTGAACCACTGCGGTCACGTCGACTGTTTTAACAATGTCTTTAGTACCTTTCTGGACCTTGAAAGTTGTGATTATATTGCTGTCTGTGGACGAGTTATATACCTCTCAGATTTCATCAAAAATATCTTAATTTGTGTTCTGAAGATGAACGAAGGTCCTACAGGTTTGGAGCGACATGAGTAATTAATGACAATATTTTCATTTTGGGGTGAACTAACCCTTTAATGAATCAGTGTTTTTTAACAAATTGATTCAGTGAATGACTCAAATGACTCACTCATTATAAAGTCACTTGTCACCACCTACTAACCATGTAACCTGCAGAAAGAGTCACTACTAATACACAGATAGTCTGTCTGCAATGTGTAAAAATAAACAACAGTGAAACAAACAAGGAACGACTATGTACATATATTAAACATGGGGTAATTGGTCCATGAAAAGACCATACAGCTATCTTCATGGCTTGCATGTGAGAAGATTCTTCCGCTCTGGTTCCTCAGCTGTTTCCTGGTGTTTGCAATGAAGCTTAACTGGAAATGGCACATGGAAGGGCCCCTCCTCAGTTTAAGCTGTCTTAAATGCATTTTATATGACCTAATATTTCATCACACTCGGCCCATTTTCATTCTGAGATACAGTCCAGATAAGAGTTATAATCTATGTGTGACGAATGTGCCAGACTCATGCCTCTGACTCTGGTATGTACACAACACTCTGCAGTTGATGGCAGGCTGATGGGAATAAGGAAAGAGAAAGAGAATAAAATGAAAAAGCAGGTGTGTTTGGTTAAGATCTACCTGTCAAGTGGGGTGACACACACATCTGTAGTCATTTAAATGAATCTCTTATCAGTACCTCAATGTCCCCACTCAAGAAACATTGGCAGGCAGTATGTTAACATGGTTGGTTTAGTTTTGTCAAGAGCCCCCAATAGACATTTATTGACTTTACTGTCTACAAGAGTGGACATAATAAGAATCCCAGATAGCCTGAATGGGACACGGGTAGGATTCAAAGGGTTGTTAAATACTGGTTAAGTGTTTTTAAAAGTGACTACAAGCATAAATGTCTGTCTTTATCCATTTTGTCCTATTTCACGTGTATTCATCTTACTTAATAAACCCTACTTAACCTGCAACATTAATTACTAATAGCCTACTACTGAGCCTACTCTAAAACTATCAAAAGGTCACTTATACAGCACATTTATCTAAAAAATATATATTTGGATTGTTTTACAAACAAGCTGTTGCTTATTTCTTTTCCTCTTTCTTTTCTTGACAAAACTGACAACAAAAGGAAAAACGTAATGCTCAAACTCTAATAATCCTCCCAGTCATTCGAATCCCAGGAACAGCGCCAGGCGCGCACTGATCAAATCCTGTGTTTCCACGGCAACAGAGGAGGAGTTTCCACTTCGACCCGTGACCGCATCAGCGGAAATGAGGAACTAGGAAGTCGAGTGCAGGCAGGGCTGATGTGGAATACCACACATTTGTTTAAGATGAATTAGTGTCGACTAAAGCAATTTATTCATTTCCATCCACCACAGATGTAGAGAATTGATACCGGTTCGTTTAGGCAGTCATCCCACAGTGGCGTCGCTAGCTGTGCTCGAGAAAGATGCTTCAGAGGTAATTATCAGAGCCTTGTGCTGTATGAATGTTTGACAGCAGCAGTAACTGTGGTTAATAATAAAACTAGCAGTGATGCTTCAGTGGTTTTGTACCATGTCTGATTGAATTAAAGAAGGGGAGAACGCGGTGTACCTGGTGAGTTTAGTCAATTTAACCCATGAACACCAGTTGTAAATTGAAGTTGTAAATCTTTATAAAATATAAAAGATTTACAGAAAAACAAAAAACCTTAAAGCAAAACTCCAGGTCTCGATTAAAAATGAATTTGATAGAACTGAACGGAGAACATGTTTTAAACAGAAGTTTTTTTCTTCTTATATAATTTCATATATAGTACAAAAACACACAACCTATTCATCTACATTAAAATAATAATAATAATAATATCAGGGCGACGGTGTATAGTTCAGTATTTGTTAAGAGTGACTAATGTAGCCTATTTATATTATTATTATATTTATATTATTAATAATAATAATAAATGAAATGACATGACATATAAATATATGTATATGTACCAAAAAAATCTGTATATAAGTTTTAGATACATGCAGCAAAAAAAGAGAAAAAAGTTACATTGAGTTGCAGACTCCCAAGTCTCCCCTATTAAACTGTTTTATCTATTGTTAAAGTCACTCGTTTAAGTCCAAATTTACATTTTTATTTGATTTGTAATATGAATTTAAGTTTTAATATTTTGTTTTTCTGTCTTTGCTTTTAGGTGACCTGAGTTGGAGTTTTACAGCATCATTACCTGCTCTGTTAATAGACGCAACTTTTGTAATGACAAATATGTTCTTCCCACACTGTTAAACATTACTTTCAATTTTTATCACCTTTGGTCACTCATTTCCTGTGATTAGAAGCTAAACAAAATGCCAAGGCCAAATTGAAGTACTACACTTAATCATTTCACACACCAAAATCCATAGTTTCACATTAGAAGTCATCATGTCATTGGGCGAACAGTCGCAGAAGTGGTTTCCAACTCATGTCCAAGCCACTGTTCTGCAAGCCACAGACCTGCAACCAAAGGGCAAGAACGGCACCAACGATGCCTACACGATCATCCAGCTGGGCAAAGAGAAGTACTCCACATCAGTGGCAGAGAAGACTCTCAACCCGGTGTGGAAGGAAGAGGCTTCGTTTGAACTTCCAGGGCTGCTGATGGAGAGCAATCCAGAGGTTTATGAGCTGTGCCTCACGGTGATGCACAGGTCCCTGGTTGGATTGGATAAATTTCTGGGCCAAAAACTCATCAACTTAAATGAGATATTTGACAACAAGGAACGACGGAAAATTGAGTAAGTGGGCTAAATATTTCATTCATTTTTGACGACAGATCTTTTAAGGATTTTTAATGCAAAAGCCTTGTAGAACTATACAAATGTAACATTCTTTCAAATGGACCCTTTTCACATTTCCATGGTTCTCAGTAGCGCAAGTCGTCATAGTTAAACTTTTATAGTGGCGAATGAGAGACAACAGCAAATATAATTTTTGTATTCCCATTTGCTCTAATTGCAAAAGAAAAAATCCATGATAGCATTTCCAAAACGGGAAAAATATCGAGAGATGTATTACAGCAGTCAGAAGAGAGAAGTGAAATTTGCTGTCACTCCCTCAGCCACTGTATTAGAAATACCCTTGCAGCAGCGTTAATTTGTTTTCTGTAATTTACTCCCAGTGTAATATAACACAAAGTATAGCATATAGATTTATTTTCAGTATTTTTTAAATTAGACAATATGATAAAGGTTGATGTTGATAAAGGTGGAATCGTCATCACAGTCTGTGAAAAGAGTCCATAAGCAGAAGTGCAACTTAAAAGAGGAACCTGATACTAAAGCCTTGTCCTCTTTTAGTATCACAGCGAAGTTGGTAACTATAAAAGGTATTTTATACAGTGCAGTTTAATGCACTGTATAAATGTCATTTATATTATATTTATAATTGCAGTTAATGTTGTAATTCCAACATGCCAATCTATTTTATGATACCAATGATTATGTCAGTGATTATTATACTGTATTTACGCAACGTATAAGATTCTCTTGAAGTCACAGGCCTTTTTTCCTCATTTAGATTTTTTTTTAACTATAATTTTTTATTGCTTGTAGGTCACGTATGATAGCCGTTGGCTGATTACCTTTATCATAAGATCAGACCTCAAAGTCTGGCTCTGAAATATCAGCCTATACAGACCCTAGTGTTTAATGCGTTTTAGCATTTTGAAACCAATAGTACTCAAAGAATAATAGAATGAAAGGTTTTGAAATGACCTGGACTATTTTTAACTCCTGTAACTATTAGTGATGCAGTTTCTTTTGAATATCAGGGCATGTTGCTGACATGGACCATTGATGTATTCAGTCTTTGTTTTTGAAACCTGTTGTCTGAGTTTTAAATGTCTTTGGACACGCCATTTCTATGCAATACTATGGAAGGGTAACCATCTCATGTAGGCCTTTTTTTTTTTTCAGATACAAAACTGAGATAAAGGCCTTTTGACTTCTTTTAACTGTAGTTTGACTCAAAATCCCATGGCGGATGAACAGGTTTAGTAAAGATGATTATCCTGCATGCTATTATATTTTCCTCTCTTTTTGTCAGGCCCTGGTGACTGTATTTCCTTCAAAGAAACTTCATCATTTTTTGTTCTTCTGACTTCATTTTCTTTTATTGTCAGATGTGACATAGGCTACTTCCTGTAACTGGACTAATTCATTAGTGCGTCTTAATATTTTGTGTTTTCACTTTTTTGGGCATGTACAGACTAGCAATAGCTTATGAGCATTAAGAGAGAAACAGGTATGGCTGGTTGAAGTACAAAAGGCAGTGCCAATGTCTTGCATACCTCACGTTATTGAATGCAGGAAATGACAGAAATCAATTACAAAAATTTATTTTTAAAATATTAAGTAAAATGTAAGTATGTTTTGCACTGGAGACCTGTAGATGATTGCATTTCCTCTCGTGTAATAATGCACAGTATATTGGTACCATATCAGTTATCGGCAGATATTAGATATTTAATTGTGTATGCTCATTTTCCCTATTTTTCACTTCATCGAATGCTCGCTTAAAGTTAATTTTTTAAAACACTAATTTACTGTACATTATATACATAATCCTGTACATAATCATACTGTACATTATAATGTGTGGATGCCTAAATTCAGCCATTATATGAAAATAATGGTGCATACCATTTGTCTTTCGTAAGTGGGAAAGTCCTGGTTCCCATTAGGAACTTCTAACTGGAACACCCCATCAAGTCAGAGTTGTGACTGGGAAATTCGGGGGAAGTGCAACAACTCTGACTTCAAAATCCAATATGGCTGCTCAGCACATCAACCGTAGTGAAACGTTAGTAATATAAGCTGTGAGAACAATCCTCCATAGGTTAGACCATTCCATTTAAGGCGGGTCCTTTAAAGTCTGCGTCCTTCAAAGGATGCAGACTCTGAATTGGGACACAGCTTATATTACTAACGTTTCACTACGGTTGATGTGCTGAGCAGCCATATTGGATTTTGAAGTCAGAGTTGTTGCACTTCCCCCGAGTTTCCCAGTCACAACTCTGACTTCAAAATCCAATATGGCTGCTCAGCACATCAACCGTAGTGAAACGTTAGTAATATAAGCTGTGTCCCAATTCAGAGTCTGCATCCTTCGAAGGACGCAGACTTTAAAGGACCCGCCTTAAATGGAATGGTCTAACCTATGGAGGATTGTTCTCATTGCCTAGCAACTGTGATAGCTGCCGTTCACGAGCGGCAGCGACGTTTGTACTGGACTTTTTTTAAGGTTATATCAAAGACTTTAGATATACACTCGTATTACCTTGAAGTGCATGCAATTCTCTTCATTACCTTGAAGAGAATGCAATGCACAATGTGGTGGAAAAAGTCCTGCCTTAAGTAAAAGAGCCAATCGCCAGTTGGTAAAGTCATTGCATCACTCCAGCTGCCATTAGAGGCTCTGGTTGTTAGTGTTGTCACGGTACCAAAATTCCAGTAGTCGGTACCAATACCATAAAAATTTTACGGTTCTCGGTACCACAGCAAAATCTGTTGGAACTATTTTACTATTTTATATAGCCTATTTTAAAAACATATTAAATATGGTAATCATACATATAAATATTTGGAGCGTGTGTGTATGTTTGTGTGTGTATATATACCTCAATGAAATAAATTTTGAAATATAAAAAAAATAAAATAAATGCTCAAACATCCATTTTGTAACAGACGTCCGTGTTTATTTTAGCTATTCCTTCAATGAAACGACACAATACAGCCTGTAAAACTATGAAATAAATATTGGTAAATAATGGTAACCTAAATAATAAGAAAGTTAAATATTATTTAAAAAAAAAAAACATTCGTTTTTTATTTCTACACAAAGATGCGTCATATAGCCTCCTGCTCTGCTCTTTGAGAGGGATGTGGGACACGAGCAGGAAAGAGACCATTTCGCTTTAATAATATCTTCATGTTATCTCCTGATGTTACAAGGAACTAACACTTGTTGTAAAAGGTCTTAAGAGCGAGTTTTATCTTCACACATTCAGGCTATATTTGATTTAGCGCTGCCAGAAAAAATCGAAAGTAAAAATCACCAGCGTGTGTGAAACGCGCTATACAAATAAACTTGACGCGCCTTATAAAGTCTAATAACAAGCACAAACTGTGTTAACCCTTGTGCATAAAGTTACACATAGGTGCAAAATGGACAAAAATGTCCATGTCCAAAAACTGTCATAAAAATATGATTTATTAATATTTTTTTCCACTTTCACTGATGTCAATTTTTTAACCAGCATCTGTTCTATCCATAGATACCAAACATTCATTAATTTTAAGAACTGTAACCCTTTAAATGCTGGTTTGTTTACATAATGCCATAGGTGTTTTTTTATGAAAAAATTAAAAATAGCAGTTTATTTTCATAAACTAAATGCTAAGCAGAATTTTTTTTCTTTGCTTTTTAGATTCTTGGGTGTGTCAATGAAGAACAACAACATTCATTTTGAGGCATTTATATTTTTTATGTAGTGTCAGATTTTTTACAAAAACTAACACTTAGGTCCATAATGGACAAAAATGTCCATGCCAAAAAACTGTCATAGAAATAATATATATTAATATTTTTTTCCACTTCCACTGACTGTTTTTTTATCAGCATCTCTTCTATTCATAATTACCAAACATTCATTCATTTTCAGAATTTTAACACTTTACAAATCGGTTTCTTTACATCCTCAGCTTCTAATGCACCTGTGTGCTCACTGTCAGTGGGCAACACTAGCTTCAGAGCTTCCTCTGCTAAGTAACATCTCTTCATCTTGCAAACAATGAAATGATCAACTCCTCAAGCACCACATATTTATAGGTTTGGCTGTGAGGACACCTGTGTGAACTCAAACTTTGTATAAAATCTACCAGACTAAACAATCAACATTTTCTTGTGGTGAAAACTAAAACAATGTGTTTAGGGGCTTCTGAACTTCTACTTCAAATTCAAGCGTACCTTTTATCTCCGTACAAAAACAATAACAAGTGAAAAAGTGCAATCAAGGGTTAAGATGCTTGTTTGGTCGAAAAAGAAAAACCTCAAAGCTCATTAACGTTCTCTGACGTTTTTCATAGTTTTTACATGGCACTATGACCCTGCCAAGGGTGTGACTCATACATGGAGTGGGATTTTTGATTGCCAGTACAATATCATTTCTTTCAAACTAATTACACACATTAAATTTTCAGTAAACACATGCAAACTACACTCTGACATCCTTACCAACATACCCACACAATTATAGCTGCATTATTTTTCAAATTGACTCTATAATATGCATAAGCAGAAAACACAAATAAAGTGAGTATTTCTTTTATATGCCAAATTTGAAAATATGGCATGATCTAGTAAAAAATGGTAAAAATGTAAAATTTGAAGCCTTGCTGATGAATGCCTATTTGCAAATATTGTATCATTTTATAGTCAAATGGCCCTGGGTTAAAAAATTGCAGTTTTAATGGGTTTCAATGTGGACATTTTTGACCTTAAGGTCCTGAGTGTGAGTATTTTTTGTACGGAGGGTAAAATTGATTTTTTGAAGGAAATATATTAAAATTCCAAGCAAAAAGGTTGCTGTCCTACGGTGTTTTTTCTAATTTACCACAGTAAAGAATGCGAATAGCCTATAATAGGCTTAAAAGCGAACGAAAGGAAGAAACGTTATAATCCCCTGCGTGAGTGAAGATTTGGGAAAAGAAACAGAGATTCCATGTTCAGTAGAATAACTGTGGAATATTGTTAAATTCTCTGCTAATCGGGTGACCAGATCATGATTCGCAAAACAGAATACAAAGCTTAAATGTATGGACTCACGTACCGCTCTCATTCGGCATGAACCAAATTGTTTCCATGGCTGCGATGTCACATTTAATTGCTAACCTATTATTCCTTTTGTAAACAAAGCTTTGTGCTTCACTCGTGTCATATTCAAGTAAATACTGGCACAGCCCTATCATTGGGTACCGAATATACCCGGATTCTCGGTACTACAGAAATGCTGGTATCGTCACATTTTCAAAATTTCAGTACCGACTTGGTACCGAAGTACCGGTACTTTTGACAACACTACTGGTTGTTATTGAAACAAAGTCAGTGAAAGTCAGTTTTCTGAGATGCGCACAGAGTAATGCACATGCACGTTGGCTGGTCCAGCCTGAAAAATGCATTTTTTTTGTAATGATTTGAGTGTTTAGAAACAAAATTTAATTGTTAGCTTGGTGAACAGCTTTGGAGAATTTGGTCACCTTGGTCCATTTCTGTATTAAAAAAGAGTATAAACTATATAAAATCACACCTTGGTAAGATATAAGTCAAAATTTGAAGTTTTTTTTTTTTCATTATTTTTACATTTTCTGTATCATTTAGATATATTCGAGTAAGTTGAAACCCAGTACTTACATTTAAAAGTTTAATCTGACAATTTCTCTCCAAAAAAAATCCTGTTGTCACCGGCACGCAATGAATTCTGGGGCAGGTTAGGCCGCGAAGGATCCATCTGCAAAGAACGCATTTTGAGGCTGAATTGGAAGTTTGGGACGCAGCTATATTGTTTATTAGCACTTCTGTTTGTCTGTGTCTCAAACTCAGTGATGCACACAGTACTATCCAACCTCTGGCAATATCTATGCAAAAAAACAGTAAGCACAACAAAGGTTTGCCTGAATGCGTCCATCTTAGTTTTCCATCTTAACTCAGGTATGATGTCATTCCTAGCAATGACATCCCTCCTCCGAGGTAAATGGAACACAGCATAATTATTGGCTTATTGGTATCTGCTAGAATATTAATGTCAATGCATCCTCCTTACTCTCCTGGATATTACAACACTTCTTCCAAGCTTATAATTATTGTCGGTATGTCACAATCAGTGCCTGTATTTATTCAATAATACTATGATGATGTCACACCCTTGGGAGGGAGCTATGTACTGTAACTGATTGCTGAGATCATCTTTGACACTCGTGGCACAAAATAACTCTACCAACCTTGCATCCAATGGACTCTCAGGGTTAGCAGTCCCCAATGACTCTGTTCATGCAAAGGTTTCCTACTAACTGACGCAAGGGTACAAGAGTCCGTTTCGACATTGGAGTCGACAGACCCTAATTATCGCACACCTGTGTTTGTTGATTGTACGGTGGTTCCCAGCGGCCCTCGCAGAGTGGGAGTATTGTGGTTCCAGGCAGAGGAAGATTTATCTTGGCCTTGACTCCCATGTGAAGAACAGGGGCTGGCTGGCTCTCCACATGCCCAGATCAGAGCTCCCTCACTGGGCCTGAGACCAGGTAAACCCTCTTCCCTCGGATCTACAAGCTCCCCAGTGTGTGGATGGTCTTGGAAAGAAACATAATCACCATTCACTAGCTGTGCCATGATGGAAGAAGAGCACTCAGCAAGATGGCAGCCTGTGACGACCCCAGAGGGAACCGTGTTCCGATACTGAAGGAGTGTTTACAGTAGTGTTTGCATGAAAGAACTGTGTCTAGGGCGGAAGTGTCGAACTACATTTCTGCAGGACTGGTTTTTGAGTGTACTGAGTGTTTTTTTTAATCAGTGCTTAGGTCAAAAAAGGTATTGATGATATTCCTTTTTCAATTAAATTGGGCTGCACAGATATAATACCGATAAACCAATAATTTTTTCATGTTAGGCCAAAATTAAATTCTATACCATTCTGTCTTAATAAATTATAAAATGCTATAAATCAGTCAGTTTAAACACTACAAGTGAGTTTAGGCATCACACTATTATAATGTACAGTATGAAAAATGGATGGTAAAAATGTAAAAAAAAAAAAAAAAAAATTCAATTTTTTTTTTTTTTTTTTTTTTACATGTTATACTATCCAAAGGAACAACACAAAATACAGAATGATTACAACTTTCCCACCCCCAAAATATGAAATAATTATAATAATAATTAAATAACAAAAAATCTAAATAAATAAAATAATTATTATAATATTTACATAAGAAAATTAGTTAATTATTTAGTTAATCTGTATCTGTTATTATTTAAAAAAAAAAAAATCTTGCATCAGTGATTTGTTCACAATCACCATTATGTGTTAAATTGTATAAAGAGAGTTATTAGTGTTTTTAATAATTAACATTATGAGTGTTAAATGATGGCAACGGTCATCTAAAAAATAGGGAAAATGAGCATGCACAATAAATATACAATATCGGCCGACATATTCAATATTGATGGATACTTATAAAAAAAAAAATCTTTTGAAATATGGTTTGCCACCATACCTTTGCCTATGCAGGTGTAAGATGGTGCATTCACTCATTGAACACTCTGGCCAAGTCTCTAGTATTGTACCTACATTAAGTGTTCACGGCGATCATTTCTAAATTAATGATTCTGCTCCAAGTGTATCGCAGAAGCATCAATATTCAGCCACTCTTGAGATTCACGCGGCTCTCCTGAAATATTGTCCATTTCATAATCTCCAAATACCGGTGTGAGCATCAATGAACAAAGGCCAGATTTGTGCAAATGCCACCTCCTTTTCACACAGTTACAGCATCAATCACATTACTTCTAGCAGAAAAAAAGAGCAAGAGGTTAAATAAACAGGAGCCGGGGAATGGCCTAGATGGGGGCGTATTACTTCACATTCTTTATGTGGCCCAAACCTTTGCAGTTACCAGGGAATTATGTTTATCCCTACTATAATATGCATTCTCAGGAAGGGGGAAGGCTTTCAAATGGACTAAATGGACTATGCTGTGGATTTGTGTGAAGTGAAATTGGGTTTCTGGCCAGACAAACACATTGCCCCCATGTCGTTTTTGTATGAATTATACATACAGAGCAAAGCCTGAAAGAGAGTCTTCCCACCAGGGAGGTTTCAAAGAAAAAGAGAAGTGAAAGAGTGTGCGGTTTTCTCCTGTTTGTTTTTATCGAGCTGTGAAAGTACACTGGAACATCTGCAAATTACTGGCGCATGTAGCACCAACCTAGCTGTTTTCAGTAACACCTAAGAGGCCAACCATGCTTGTGACACAGCGGCCAAAGATGTGTAGATATACAGCGACTTCAAATGTGTGCATTGAATTTACAAACTTTTCCAAGAGGGTTTTCTAAGGAAGGAAAAAAATCTAGATTAACTAATCAACTAATCAAGTTTTTGGATGAATCGTGTTGTGTGGAAAATTGGAAATTTCCTGTAATTTAGCAAATTGGATTGGATAATTCAAAATACTTTCTGCCGTTTTGACGTAATAAATATTCATAGAAAATCTTTCTTTAAAAATAAATATATAAAAATAATTCAAATAAAAAGTATCAAACTTTACATTATTTATTGATTAAAAATAGAGCATGATTGAAAATGCACAGACCAGTCCGGAGTGACATCAAGTGACTTTTTTTTATTTTTATTTTTTTTTTATGTATTTTCTAACTGTAATATCTGCCTTTCTGTATTTCTGACAGTTTTATTGACAAAATTTGGCTATTTGCCTCATACTTCCTGTCTCTCTCTTTTTAGCTGGTACACTCTAGACTCACGGCCTGGTAAGAAGAGGAAAGATCGAGGCAAGATTCAAGTGAGCATCCAGTTCGTGCGGAACAACATGACCGCCAGCATGTTCGATTTGTCGATGCGAGACAAACCCAGATCGCCGTTCTCCAAGCTCAAGGAAAAGATGAAGGGTCGCAAGCACGACGGTGCCTTTTCAGACACATCTTCTGCCATCCTTCCACGCTCAGGACAGAGCGAGGCTGATTCTCTGCCAGACCAGCACCCGCACCCTCAGGCTGCACCTGAACCCAAGCCAAAACGCTCGCTGCTCACTGGGACGCAGAAACTTTCTGCTGCTCACTCCATGTCTGATCTGATAGGAACTCACTTCAGGCCTAAACTCGACTCTGTGAACTCAGTTGAGGAGAAAAGTAAGGACATACTGTATATGGTCTGTTCAGGTTGTTCAAAAAAAAAGAAAAAAAGCTAAAGTAGTATATAAATGATATAGTATAGCAACCGCCTTTTGTTAAAAAAAAATAAAAAATCCTAAGGGGTATTACTGATGTATTTTGTCGTAGAATATGAATGTGAAAATAAATGTGAAAATATCTTTAGCTTGTCTTAAAGGGATAGTTCACACAAAACTGAAATTTCTGTCATCCTTTAATCATTCTCAAGTTGTTACAAACCTGTATGAATTTCTTTCTTCTGCTGAACACAAAAGAGGATATTTTGAAGAATATGGGTAACCAAACAGATGATGGGCCCCATTGACTTCCATAGTATGGAAAAAAATACTAATGGGGCCCATCATCTGTTTGGTTACAGACATTCTTCAAAATATATTATTTTGTGTTCAGCAGAAGAAAGAAATTCATACAGGTTTGGAACAACTTGAAGGTGAGTAAATGACATAATTTCATGTTTTGGTGATTAACCACAGACCATATTTCAGGCATTTAACCAAAACATGTTCAAAAACTGGAAGTGCTAAAATGCTAAATCATTTCTGGGTTTTGGACTACAAAAATATGTCATCCCTGCAGCACTCTATGGAGAAACCATAAAAAAAGTTCTCTTTCTCATCCATAGGGGGCGCTACATCTCACCGACACTCTCAGAGCGATGGATATGGTTGCCCAACCAGCGATGTGCCATGTGATCCCTTTTCCGACATCGGAGACAACATGCCCCAGAAATTCGCCACTCTCCCTCGAAACCGCAATCCCTTCGAGGGTGATCAGGGGATGTGGGGGGCAGAGAAGAAAGAGAAGAAAGAGAAGGTCGGTCTTCTGGGCAGAGTGACTGGGAAGAAGGAAGGAAAGAAAGCGGCCACTGGAGCACGGACAGGAAGCTCTGGAGACCTGCGATCTCCAAACCCTTTTACCAATGAAACCTCAAGTGAAACCAACCCTTTCCTCTCACACTACAGATCCAGGTACAGTTTGTTTTCAGCCATTTTGTTTTTGTCTTAAATTTGTTTATCAAGCTTTCATTATAGTTACTTGAGGTCAAATTCCATTAGCATCTTTTTTGACGCCATACTGTTCAATAAGGAAAAATAAATAGATTAAAATTAATTTAAATTAAAAATATCATTTATTTAAAAATCATTTATTTAAATACATTTTTAAGCTTATATGTAATATTATAATATATGATAGTGACACATAATTCTATTAAAATAATTGCTGAGGACTATGTCTTCCATTACATCTGCTTGTCATTCCCAACTTCTGCTCTTTTCTCAGTAGAGTTAGGTGAGGACAGTCAAGCACTTAATGTTTATCAGAGAAAGTCTGTCATTAGGAAGACCTTATCGATGTCATTAGGCCCAATCCAGACTACAGGGGCCTGACCAAGTCACAGTAATGAGATCTGAATGAGAGATAGACCATTCAATTAACAATTTATCTGCCTGTAGCCTACCAGGCCGCTCATCCTCTCAGATTACTCACTCATCTCAAATCAAAGGTCTTCTAGGGGTCACAGGTTAGCTAAAAAGACATTTAACAAACCTGTTTAATGTTGTATAGTGTACAAAGACCTGTGTGATCTTTCCAACCTTATACATGAACTGACTTTTTACAACCAGCATCCTTAAAGGGATAGTTCACCCAAAAATTAAAATTTTGTCATCACTTACTCACCCTCAAGTTGTTCCAATTATGAGTTTCTTTCTTCTGTTGAACACAAATGAAGATATTTTAAAGAATGTTGATAACCAGACAGTTGACAGCAGCCATTGACTTCCAAAGTATTTTTTTCCTACTATGGAAGTCAATGGCTGCCGTCAACTGTTTGATTACCAACATTCTTAAAAATATCTTCTTTTGTGTTCAACAGAAGAAAGAAATTCATACAGGTTTGGAACAACTTGAGGGTGAGTAAGTGATGACAGAATTTTCATTTCTGGGTGAACTATCCCTTTAGTGGATCCCATCCATTCACAATATTTTATCATTAAAGGATCGGACCACTACACATAACAATAAGATTAAAGTCAGTTTATTTTGCTGCAAGTTGAAATGGTATGTGACAGCTGTGGTATGGGTGGAAGAAATGTGTCAACTGGTTGAATTTCCTAATTTCCTGTTATGATTAAAAAAAATTCAACATCAAATTGCAACCTATAGTATAATCTGCAGTGTCGCAGACAGGCATTTTCAGTATAGATGTTGGATTTTTATATATTGTGAGATTATATATAATTTAACTAATGTGTGGTTAATAATGTGAAGCTGTTTTTGCATTGATGTCATACTTATTCATTTACTACATACTATGTTTTATTAAAATATTGTTAAACAATAATTTAATGTTATTTAAAATATATTATTAAAAATTATAAAGAATTATTTTTAACTATCTTATAGAAATTAGTACATTGCACATAATATACACTACTGTATATAAAAAAGGGGTTTTTGCATCCAAGGTCAAAAAACTCTTTAATTTTCTCATAATAGACAGAATCACCTCTTTTCTCACAGTGTCTGAAACCGCTCAATCAAGGATCCAGTATCTTTAAACCCCTCCTTTCTGAGAGCATACTCTGCTCTGATTGGTCAGATGGCCCAGTCTGTTGTGAATGATCTACTGCTTACAGCGTGTGTCGAATACACAATACATCTAAATTTCAGCTCTGGAGGCTTCCTCAGCGCTTGTATACACAGTGATATGAACATTTACGATGGTGTCAATTCCAGCCCCAGTCCTCATCCTTTAGAAGTGAATGCAAAGTGGATTTGCTTTCATAGCACAGAAAACAGTGTCTTCTTGTCATGTCGACAACACCAACCAAACACTTCCAGGCCTCCGCTACAACTACAGTGCTTGAGGGCGGGTCAAAATAGGTGTTGGTCGCTGACAGCCAATGATGACCATGGGCTGGCATAATGCAAATGAGTTACAAACCTATGTAGGTTTGTAACAGGAAGTGTGACTGGAATTGCTGATGACTTGTTTTGGTTGATTTGATTAATTGACAGTAACTTTATTTGTTGTGCACTTTGATATTTGAAACTTTGCATATCTTTTACATTCATAAACGGCTATATTACACACTCCATGAAAGGTAACACTCAAAAAAGCATAATAGGGGCACTTTAAAATTCATCAAAAAATCCAGAAAACAAATGCATAATTGTTTCCACAAAAATATTAAGCAGAACAACTGTTTTCAACTGTATAATAACAAGAAATGTTTCTTGAGCACCAAATCGGCATATTAGAATGATTTCTGAAGGATCATGTGACACTGAAGACTGGAGTAATGATGCTGAAAATCAGCTTTGCCACCACAGGAATAAATTACATTTTAAAACATTAAAACAGAAAAGTTGTTCACAATATTACTGTGTTTACTGTATTTTTGATCAAATAAATGCAGCCTTGGTGAGTATAAGAGACTCAAAACTTTTAAATGTTTAAAACAAATAAGGAAATTACCAAGACACACTCCGTTACTGTGGTATAAAATTACTCATACTGTGATATAAGATTTTGGTCATACCACCCACCTCTTCTCTGAGCTGTAACTGGCTGCAAAGGCTTTGTTGTGGTTAGTGACCAATTGTTAGGAAATGGAATGTAGACTTGCTGTATTTGCATGTGAGGGGGCGTCAAACAATTTCCCGACCCTCTGTTTGTCACTTCATTAAAGGTCAACTAAAAAATTATATTGAACTTTTGCTGCAAGTTGCAGTTGCAGTAAAGGATTTGATTTTTATGACAGTGCTTGTTGTTGAGCAAGATTTCACCAATGTTGATTGGTCAGAACAGCAAATAAAGGACTTTCTTGTAAGATAAAAAGGGCAATTGATGCATTTATTGGAGTAAAATTTGATCTCTGACAGTTTTGTCTTTTTTTTTCTTCTGTTTAACAGTGACAACATGAGAAAACCCACTAGTAACGAGGACCTTACTCAGAGATTCAAAACCTCTCCCGACAAGAAGCATGGCATGAAATCTGCAAGAGAACATGTAAGTTCATTCAAAAGAAATATTGCACACTGCATTTCTTTTATGTTTTACACTATTGTCATACATATAAAGTTGAATTACATGTGACGACACTAAATGTAAGAATATTATTTTCTGTTTCTACCCATTGCTAAACAAGGGTGTATTTTCACATTGTCACTGTCCAGTCTGTCCAGAAACAGCTTGACCACATTTCTCACAAGTTTTCAAAAACTTGCCCAAAGTTTTAATTGGTCATTTATTGCAGCCCTATTATACATGGAAGTCGATGATGTTGATCTCTGACTGAGTATCACTTGTGGCGCTCCGCTTGGAGGGCCGTTTATCTAATTAACAGCTGAAATAGGTGGTCATCGTCTTTGATCTGCATGTAATTTGAAGTAGTGTGATGTTATTAGTGCGCTTCCATTTCGTTAGTGAACCATCTTGGACAGCATGTTCTCTCACTCAATAATTGGAAATCTAATCATTAATAATACGCAATTTGTCACTGGTCTAATTTTACACTATAGGTCAAACCACGGTCAGTGTTAAACGTGGAAAGGGGCCCTCTCTCACTTTGTCATAATTATACTGATTGTGATCGTCATCATGTCCAGCGCAGAGTAACGCAACGTTTGCTTGTCTGCTGTGTGAGAATAGCCGCTGAAGTGATGTTGAAACTGGAGACGCGTTGCTGAAAATGGCTTTCCTCACCCATTTTTGAGGTTATGTTAACACTGCATCCGTGAAATAGTGTCTCTGGCACTCTAAGGCCTTAATTAAAGGAATGGGGGGAGGGGGTGTGGGAGAGTCGGCCGAGGCATTTCAAAGGACTTGGAGTTTTAGATTTTCAACGCAAAGGCCCTCATTAGTGCCCATAATGAGACAACTGAAGAATGCCAAGTGGAAGTCTTATCTCTCCCACACTCCTGATTGCCTAAATCTGCTCATCAGCTGCTTGCCAGTTCATGGTCATTTCCTGGGTTCTTTTCCTGCCCCCGCTAGCTTGTGCCCTGGTGGTTTTGAAATTCATGCAGCATCTCTTTCTCTAAATCTTCCTTTGATTCAGTGTTCACTGTTCATTTGCCAGAAAGTGTTTTTTTTTTTTTTTTTTCTTGCTTTGTCTATTGACCAGCATTACCAAACACTCAATTCAGCAAACACATCTAAAAATATTTTATTGCATGCAAGTGGCATCAGCAAACAAATAATGAACCTGTTATGAAATTATGATGACTTTTAGTGAATGTATGATGTCAGTTCCCCTCAAGTTCACTACCGTTGGAGTTCATCATATTAACTAGGAAAATATTCCACTTCCAGAATCCATAAAGCATCAGTTCTTTTCTTTTTTTTTGCCTTAATTTTGATCAGTATATCTTATCTTAACAATGGATTCATTCAGCAAATGTTTTTCTTGGAAAGTATACCTTTTTAACTGTACTTTAAGTGTACTTTCTCCTTTAAAATAAATGCTACTTGGTTTTCTATTTTGATATCTAATGCAATGACATTCACATATTTTAAATGTGATTTACGTATCTAAATACTTTTTAGGGCCACTGTATTTTTGCTTTAGTTTCTAGAATGGCAGTTTTATGGAGTCAAATTTGTTCTGCTGTTTCCTCAGGGAAAAAGAGAAGGAATGTTTTGTTTTCATTACCGTAATCTAAGGAGGATAATCGTAATCAAAGTGTCACATGTATAAACAGCTGTCCGATATGGTGGATCAAGTTCAAACCCAGAAGCAGTTCAGACTCTCTGAGGCTTCAAGTTAAGTGTTGAGGCTTGTTCCTGCGAAGTGTAGTGTATGAATACGGGTTATTATTAGTCTTACATTTAATATTATACATATAAACACAGATCATTTTTATTATATTATAGGCTTTATTATATTATATTTATTATGACACATAGCTGGTCCTTAAAATATTCAAGTGTATTAAATTCATTTTTCAAAATTTAAGGCTGTAAAAAGTGTTATATTGTTGATGGTTTTAATATTTTTAGAAAGTAAATTTAATTTTCACTTTAATTACTCTACTAGCAAAGTGTCCAATGAAGCAATTTTTGTGCATATGAATAAATGTCGTGAAAGGTATTTTGTGAAGGAAAATAAACTAGAATTGTACTATATTCTACTCATTAAACATTTTATGTTTTTGAAACTTTTTTTGTACTTATGTCGCCCAGCCCTAATCTATGGAAGCTTGTTTCCGCCACGGAATAAAAAAATTAAAAAGCGGAAACATTTTTTAATTACGACTTTTTTCTCACGATTGCAAGTTTTCATCTGATTTTGTTTTTCTCAGAATTGTGAGAAATAAACTCGCAATTGTGAGTTATACAGTCAAAATTGCAAGAAATAGTCAGAATCACAGTTTATATCTCGCAACTCTTACTTTTTTCTTGAGATTGCGAGTTTATATCTCGCAATTCTGACTTTTCTAGAAATTGCTAAATAAATGCGCAATTGCGAGTTGTAAAGTCAGAATTGCAGGATATAAACTTGCAATTGCGAGTTTATACAGTATCTCGCTATTCTGACTTTGAGTTTATGTCTCGTAATTCTCACTTTTGTTGTCAAAATTGCATGATATAAACAATTGCGAGATTAAAAAGTTGCAATTACTTTTTTTATTTTTTATTCAGACAAGCTTTCATACTTATCACCATTGAACTAATCACAGCAATATTATTTAAAGTCCCTGTTAAAACCTTATTTAATGACCTAATATATTAATTTATTATAATAATTTGCCTTAAAAAAATATTATTTAATTTCCTTAAACACACAGATAACCTTATCAGAGGAGATTTAGTGTGAGTATTTCATTTCTGGAGCTATTTGGATTGTTTGGTAATTAGATGAATTTTGGGTCTGTGTCCTGTTGTGTTGATTTTGGGTGACAGTTTTATTGTAATTAACTAAGCGTCAGTAATTAAGCATGACTGAGAGACATTTACTCATATTTTGAAACAGTGAAATGGATAAGCTCTCTGAGAGATTTTATCAACTGACCGCATTTAGTGCTTGTTTTCACCTTGACTGCAAAAAGTGTGAATTTGTCAGACGCCTGATAGCAGATGAGCAAATGTTTCTAAATTGCTGTTCCCTCAATATCATGGTGAAGTCAGATGCAGACACTTCTAATGTCAACACATAATCACTCTGCTTGACAGAACTGAGCTTGAACAGTTAGAGCAACACATTTAATAAAAGCTCATTCATCAAGTGAGTTCTGTATTGAAGGAAACATTAACATGTTTATTTCACTCTCATCTTTTAATTTTTTTTGCCGCTATACAATTCTGATGCTTTTTTCCTAGTTTACTTTGTCCAGCTACTACTGTGTGTGGCATTATTGCTTATCCACTTGTCCATTTACAAACCAATGTGAAGTGTGTAAATGAACATATTGTTTCAAGTTGGACATTTAAAGGGGACCTATTATGCCCCTTTTCACAAAATGTAATGTAAGTCTCTGGTGTCCCCAGACTGTGTCTGTGAAGTTTCAGCAAAAAATACCCCACAGATAATTTATTATAGCTTGTCAAATTTGCCCCTATTTGGGTGTGAGCAAAAACATGCCATTTTTGTGTGTCCCTTTAAATGCAAATAAGCTGCTGCTCCCTGCCCGCTTTTCAAAAGAGGGTGGAGCTTTAACAGCTCGCGCTTCGGTTGCTCAACGACAACAAAGCTAAAGAATCTCACACGCAGCCAAAATGGCGAATGTCAGTAATGGTGTTCAGCCTTACATTGCTCAAACCGAAGTCGGACACTGATGAAGAGACTCAGGAAGAAGTTACAACTTTTAGAATGCATCTGGACGTTTCTGAATGGTTAGTGGATAAATTTATGTAGTTGCTGTGGAGTTGATTCAGCTCATCGACTAGCATGTGCCGTCATGTTAATCTTTTCTGCAAAACCCAGTATGGACACCCACTATACATAGTGTACCTGTTTGCCAAACAGAGTCATACACACCAGGCTAACGTTTATGATTGCTATCAAATGCTGTGAGTGGTCTAATATTTTTTCCAGAAACGCTTCTTTTTTAGCAATAGAGCTTGCCAGGGTCAACTTGCAGGCTATCCAAGCTAACGAGACTCTAAAGAGTGTTCTGTACTCGTCTGTGCAGCCAACGACAGAACAGTTAGCATGCTTTGCTCAAAATTTTGCCATGGCGTTAGAACTGGTACACCGTTTTCGCTTGCGAAAACAAAATTACGGCGCAGTGGGTGGAAACGTGCAGATTAAGGGGTGGTAATATTATAATTGGATCCGCTTCCTACGTCACAAGGGGAGTGAAATCTGAGCGGCTCGTTTTTTCACATGCTTGCAGAGAAAGGCTTACCAAAACAAAGTTACTGGGTTGTCTTTTTTCATGCTTTTTGGGTTGGTAGATGCACCGGGGACACGATTATAGCACTTAAACACGGAAAAAGTCAGATTTTCATGATATTTCCCCTTTAACAAAAAGGTCAAATTATAGGTCAAAAGAAGCACAATTTACACACTTCAGAGAACAGTTTGAATTCCCAGCATTCTATGGGAAATAAAGTAGTATTTTCTAAATAAAGGTATGGGAAAAGTTTATTTTTATATATTTAATACAGGGTGCATTTACCAATCATATGTCATCTATTCTTCCTCACGCATAGGAGCCTGAACATCTGCAGATGAGTATGGCGGCCTACAGCAATCTCTCCTTTCAGGAAGTGGTGCAAGAGCTCATCAAGCAGAAAGAGGTGGTAAAAAAGAAAGATGCTCATATTCGGGAGCTGGAGGACTACATTGATAACCTGCTGGTCAGGGTAATGGAAGAGACGCCCAGCATCCTGAGAACACCCTATGAGCCCAAGAGAAAAGCTGGGAAGATCTCGAAGAAGTAAAGGATCTCAGAATCATATTGTAATGTAAGATTTCTGGCAAAATAAATATTGTTTGTAAAAGGACACCGCAATGTTGGTTGTGACAAAACGCAAGTGTATTCGTTCGCGCACGGACAGATTTCATGTCATTCAGTTACTCTAGGTTTGCAAGAACAACCGGATATATTGTGAAGAAAAACGGGCACTAAATGTGGAGATGCCAAACGGCCTTTTTAGATTTTTCCATATCTTTATTTTGATTTTTTTAAAAGAATCCTATGAGCTGTTGACTAATACTTGTGAGTGGAACCATTTTTGAAAATATTCACAAGCAGCCATTTTTAGTTTAGAGCGACGTTTTTGTGCGAGGAGACCAATGTTATGTTTGTACCGAAAATAACTGTGTTTAAGTTGACTTTTATTTTGAATTCAGTCAGTATAACAGAATTCAGCACTTAATACTCTTAGTAGTACTGTGTTTTGGGGTGGACTGTCCATATGAGGCCTTGGCTGTGACTGAATTCACGCTGCAAAAGCTGTACCATATCAATTGACGTACATGTTTGTCCTACACAAATATGTGGTGAAGCAAGGAAACACCTGGACTGATGGCACCACGGGACATAGAAGTGAATGTTTACTGGATGTTTTAGCACCAGGGCGTATTGGTTTACTAGAAGACCATGTTGGGTTTGACAGGGTAACTCTTCTATCGCTCTTGAGGGTGTTTACACTGTAGACGAAGAGCGATCATACTCATGATATTGGCATGTGTTTGGTGCCATATTGATACGTTAGTTGCAGAATGTTGGTAATGAAACCTTTTGGTACTTTTTCAGATCAGACGTCTATAAAATAATACACTGGTACACTACTAATTATTTATTTTGAGCTTGATTGCAATGAGAAAATGTGTATGTGAATAACACGGTTCACTTTACAAGCAACTTTACCAACACAAGTCCAAGAAACAAACTGCCTCTGTGATGTATAGTAACATCAGAAGTGTAGAAATGAGCATCGAGTCTCCAAAGACTTTATTCTGAATGTCATTCAGTTGAACTGGAATGTACTGATGCTCAGTATCTTCAGTATACCGCAGGACTGTCAAAAAAACGTGTGGACTGCCTACAGTTGACTACACCAAAGTGTTGACGGTTTTTGATTAAACTTAAGCTAACTCGGTCAGTCAGTCAAGCACAGAAATATTATACAGCCCATTTTAGCAACTATTTGAACTTAATTTCCAAGTCTAGCACATGCAAATTTGAAACCACAGCAAATAACTGATTCATTTGGGAAGTCTTTGGGAAGTCTGAGTCTTTAGTTCAAAATGCCTCTCTTCAGTCGGTTTGATTTATTACAATGTAAAGCATGTTTCTTGCAACAAAATTATGAGTAATGTAGACAAAACCTAGCTAAAGAACAGTTGTTTACAGATTGCTTTATAGTTTCAAGGCAGTACTCTTTGACATTGTACTGCTTTTCCAATGCAGGACACTTCTTACAGTGTTTACTGTGATTTTTCTTATCTTTTATCATCTTTAGTACATATCTGGTGAAAAATGACTGTAGGTCTTGGTAACTGCGCATCTTTTTCGCACCTTAGGCTGATATGCTGGAGCATCTGTGTAGTGAAATACTGTGTGCATGTGTGCACCAGATTCTGAGAAATGTAAGTTTGAAAAAAATAGAATGATTGATTGTAATGTTGATTTGGTTTATACAACTGTAAAATAGCCCGTTTTAATATGTTAGCCCTTCATGAGAAGAACAAAACTGATACAGGGCAATTGTTTAGGCCATAATACCAATTTTTGATGTTTTTGAAACACAATAGTGTATGTATATAGCTCTGCAGAAAGCTTTCCAGATGTAGTTTTTCTTATTAACATGGTAAAACACTGTGCTGGTTAGTTGTGCTGGAAAGGAAGTCACATCTTCTATTATATTGGGTCACAATGAGCAAGTGTTGTATTCTAGCTATAAATTGTTTTGTTTAAAGTTTTATTTACTTACACTTTAATATGTATTTAGAGAGGTTTACATGTGTGTAATTGAGTCATGTTAAAATCATTCAGTGCCACTTGCAGTGTTAAACATTAAGTGCTGACATTAAGACCTTAGTGTAATGTTTTTTTTTAAATGAGACAATTACTAAATTTTTGTTTGTTTCTCCATGTAGTTCTGTATACATGCTAATTTTTTAACCTTTTTAATATGGATACATTTATTTACAAATGCTTACAATTCGCCATCTCAGCTTATTGCACCCCCCCTTTTTGTGTTTGATCTGGACTTCTATGCATTATGTGTTCATTTTCTGCTCAAGCTTTCGATCAAATAAGGTTCAGAACTACTTAAGATTTGCTGTATATCTTGTTGTTGGGTGGTTTAGATGTGTTGCCTCCCAAGAACAGTATGTATTGTTGTATTTTTACCATATCACGCACTTTCTTTCTCTCCGTTTTGTCTCATTGAACTGGAACTGCTATGCATCTCTTTCCAGAGCAATTCTGTGTGGTACTCCGAATGTATTTTGACCAATCAGCAATGTCTGTAATCACAAACACAGCGTTGATCACCCTGTGTAGATATTATTGAGCACTTCTTTTATCACTTTTTACAGTATATACAGCTGAAAAGATAATTATACAATGTTTGCCTTCATTAACAGAATAATGATCAACATGTTGTACATGTCTTCTTGATAATCAACCACAGTGAAACCAAGTAAATGTCGGTCACATGACACATTTGGTTTTTTTAATAAGTACTTTTTTTTTTTTTTTTTTAATCATTGATTTAATGGTCCAAATGTTGGGACTACCTATTTTTTCCCCTCTTTTTGTTTTTACAAAATGTTTCTTCTTTCTGTTTCTCTCATGGCTGTTGATCTTTGATTGTAAACTTTTCATTGTTGTTTATTTAGCTGTGTTTATAGCTATTTAATGCATAATGTGTTACAGTGATCATGTTTTTGTATGCTGCTATTTTCCTGTGATTTTCCCAACAGATGGTTTAGATGAATTCTCGTAGCTTCATTGAGACTTGATCGATCTGAGTTTATAAATAAAGATTTTATTTGTGATTTTCCTCAAAGGATAGTAGCAGGACAAACGTAAAATTAAAAAACATGAAATCCACAGTATCAACACAAAGTTCAAATAGAAAATAATATTTGAATATCAATTTTTTTTTTTTTTTTTTTTCATTTGGTGTCTTGTATACATTAATCTCTGGTGCTGCAATCATATCCAATAAGATACCAGTTTTTCAGTATTCTGCATCATGTTTGCATTGATGTAAACTACTTTCTGCTCAGACACTCCTTCCTTTAAAATGCTTCTTCTCCACCAAAAACTTGAATTTCCAATAGTGTGTAAATAACACTACTTAGAATATAGAATTTTACCCTAGGAATTTGCTTACGGTTTTAGAAAAACCATAGGCAAGGTGAGGACTTTTCTCAATGAGACACTTTCCTGTAGGGTTTTGCTTAGATGTAGTTATTGATGATTCATCCAGAAGTAACACGTCTGTCTTTGTATTCTTGGCATGCGGCATGAATGAGTGTAGAAGAGAGAGCTGAGTGTATTGTCTATGTGACTACCATAAAAAAGGGGGAAAATGACGGTACAGCCCATTTCAATAAATCTCCTGTACTTCATGACATGTGTCTTTTATTGCTTTGATATACATGTAAAGCTTGTAGAACAACATATTTTCACATTCCAAGCTCAAATATTATTTGACAACAATTGCTCTTCACCACAAAAGCATCTGTCTGCATTCAGCGTGTATCTTTATTTCAGTATACTTCGAGCCACTGGTGTCCACATCAATGTGTTCATTAAATGAAAATTCGTTAGACTTTGCAATTATCTCTCCAAGCTCAGGGATTTTAGGTTTGTATTTGCATTACACTGCGAACCTCACGGATGTTGTTTCTTTCAGGGAAATTAATGGGAAGGAAATTCTCATGCCCACCCAAATAATATAAAATAGCCTCTTTAGTGACAAGGTAGCTTGTTAAACTTCTCACCTCATTTGTTTATGAGTAACAGGAGTGTGTGTATGTGAACCGCTGCATGTACAAGTGCCACTCAAGCTGTTTACCATCTCCTCCTTCTGAGGAGCAGTATCATTGCTCTTCATTCACAAGACCGGCCCCTTTACAATCAGCCCAGGGTCCTTCACAGAAATACTCAGATTTGGATGAAAATGGAGCTTTTTCAGACCCAATGAAATGTAGATGAACAGAATTCCCCATTGAAACAGAATGCTTCTCAAAGCAAGGATTTCCAGTAGTTCATTCAATAAGACACAGTCCGTCTTAGGAAGCTTGAAACAATGCGCTGTGCTAGACAAATGCTTAAAAGTATTCAGAGAGCTTTTTGTTTACTAGCCGTTTAGTTTTATTTATAAGGCTTACAGGTGAATAGTAAACCATTAAAGTGTAGTCCTTAAGTTATGCCAAAATAAAAAATGCATTTATTCTTCCATTTAAGGTAATTTGTTAAATGTAATGACATTTGCTGAGTATTTAAACCGGTTAAAAAGAGGTTAAAAAGTCTAACACAGCTAAAGTATAACAAATCATCTGTAAATGTGTGAATTTTTCTTCAAAGTTTGTGGGGTCTTGCTTTACAAGTTAGATATATTTCCATTCTTGTTTAATGATTCCACATTCTGTCCTTTTCTTTGGACAGGCTTGCTTTCATTTCACTTTAGTGTTTTTAAGCAGAGTCGGAATTGTCAATAAAGACTCACTGACAAATATTTGTACTGTTTTATCATCAGTCAATTATTGGTAGACTTGCTGTAAGGAATAAAATAATTCAGTTTGCCAAGGATGTTTTTTTTTCCCTTTTGAGTACTGTAACAATGTAGTAACGCGCGCACACACACACACACATATATACTGTGTGTATATATATATATATATATGCAGTATATGTAAGTGTATATATATATATATATGTAGATTTTTTCACACGTTTTTATGGCGTACGTGTTTATTGTACATGAATTAAGTGTCAAAATACTTCCTGGGGTCATTGTAAATGTTCCACTTTGTACCACTAAAGTTAATGATTATGCAGCATTAGACACAGATGGTGGAAGGTGTAATGTTTAATGAGGTGCATTGTGGATCATTTTAGACTGGTAATACATTAATTACCCTTTTTGAAGGACATCTAAAAGCCAGTAGTTACATTCATTACCACATAATGTTTTCCCCTTTGAATCAGAAATGTGATCTTCTTTTGGTCAAGTCAAGTGTATATTGTATTTTGATATCGACCCGCAATATGCCACATAATGCTAAAAAATACATGAGGAGCATCTTTTTTGCTCACTTTTCATGAATTAGCAATGACTAACGCTGTATATGTCCTGGCGTAGGTTTACGTCTCATTTTCATCTGCTCTAATTGGAACAATAACTTTAACACATTCATTGCAAGATACTGTTTCTTTTTGTCTAGTGTCCAGTGGACGTGGCACGCGTCATGTCCCTTTCGCTTTGAAGCCCAAAAGGTAGGGGTTTATATGATACGTGATGGCACCTGCTAGTGATCATAAATTACAGCACGGACAGCCGTGGTTCGAGCCCACCGGACAGCGCGTGTGTTTACAGGGACACGCGTGCAGGTGGAGGCCACCCACAGTTCATCTGTGCTGGTGTTAAAAATGGATGGGCGTCATGGCGCAGGATCGGTGACACACGGCACACGTCCATTCAGAGAGAAACACCCGCAGCAATTTCTGTGACAAGATGTTCGACAAGTGAAATTCAACACATGGATGAGCTATTCGGGAATGACAGGCCTAGGTGGCTGTCGGCCCCTCCTTATGGCCCAAGCTCTGTCTGAACCTGACCTAACATAAGCCAGATGTCAAGGTTAGCTTCCACTGGGGCTTCCACCCTGCTCCGAAGCTTTAGGAGAGAACAGTAAGTTAATCTGGCAAAGCACTTGGTTTATAGGGGAAACCTGCACGCGGCTAGGTGTCAAATGAGCCTCTCAGCGCTAGGATGGGCCCCCATCAGGCCCTATTGTGTGTTCCATTGTGTGCTTGATTGGTGCCACGTGTCCTGGATCAGGTGAACAAAGGCCAGATGACACCTTGAGGTGCAGGATGAGGGGAAATCAGACACATGAACAGACAATTAAAAGAAAAGGAGGTGAAAGGACCTGAGCCAAAGCTAAGAGAAAGCAAATTCAAAGGTAACTGATAAAGTTTACAAAAGAGGTAGGAACATCAGTGCAAGTGGGAGAAACAAGGACATTTTTAAAGCATTTTAGAGAACTGCAATAAGGAATGACTTAATATATCAAGAGATTGTTCAAAACTTTCATTAAAAAAGCACAGATCGTTATGCAACAAAAAAGGTCTGGAATATAATTTATGCTGTTTTGTATATAAGCTTATGTGCATCTTCAGTTGTGACCTTTGGCACATTGCTTTATGCAAAAAATATTACCAGCATAAACAAATATAAGTAACGAGTAATATTTACATATGTGTGTATGTGTGTGTGTGTGCTAAAATAAAAATATTACAATTAAAAAGTTATAAATCGCTATTATTATTTTTTTAAAGATTTAATTATGAAAGGATAGTATAGAGTGGACAGGACTGGAAAAGGTCCGCAAGCCGGGCCTCGAACTCGTGTCGCCCAAAGTGCAACAGCGCTATATGTCGGCGCGCTGCCCACGAGGCTATCGGCACCGACTTAAATTGCTATTATTTTGTATAATATTATAAAAATCATATAAAATATTGAAAAAAATAATAAATGAAAAGTGATATGTTACTACTTCCTTCCAGGGCACAAAGAATCATAAGCAAAAATATTTACATAACCAAAAACTTATGGTTCATAAGCCATCATCAGATAAGCTGTGCTGGCAAAGAAAGCGTAAAAATATTCACACGCTAACACTAGATTATTATTTTTTTTTTTCTTTCTTTTCTTTTCTTGCAGGTTGTGGTTAATGTAGGTTTCAGAAGGACTATGTCTCTTTTTAAAGAATTTACTTCTTTTAACCAAGGTTTTCCAAACTGGTGTTCGTGAACCCCTGGTGGTTTTTGAGGGAACTGCTGGTGTTTTGTGAGTTCATGAAAATAAAACTACATCATGTGACCATTAGCCAACATCAGAGGATGTTAAAATAATTAAATATGAACTTAAATCTCACCATGTACTACAAGTAAATATCAAATCAAAGGGGTTCAGCTGGCAAAAAAGTTTGGGAATCCTTGCCTTAAAGGGTTAGTTCACCCAAAAATGAAAATTCTGTCATCATTTACTCACCCTCAAGTTGTTCCAAACCTGTATACATTTCTTTGTTCTGCTGAACACAAAGGAAGATATTTGTAAGAATGTTTTTTAACCAAGCAGATCTCGCCCCCCATTGACTACCATAGTATTTTTTTTCCTAAAATGGTATTCAATGGGGGGGCGTGATCTGCTTGGTTACAAACATTTGTCCAAATATCTTCCTTTGTGTTCAGCAAAACAAAGAAAATCATACAGGTTTGGAACAACTTGAGGGTGAATAATTAATGACAATTTTTTTATTTTTGGGTGAACTATCCCTTTAAACCATGCGCTATCATCAATGTGCCGCAACTTGGAGAAGCAAGATATAACTGAATAAATTACATATACTCTCTCTTATTCCTTTACACCAGTGAATTTCCAATTTAACATGAACAAAAGTGAAAAAAGTGAATAGTAAAACTACACCTAATAATAAAATGGCTTCTCAAGAAAAATATTCTATGATTGTGAGGACTGCCATTACTCTTAGTGTCTCCTAATCTGACTTTAATATTGTGAGATTTTTTGTTATAATAAGTATTTTATACTAAATATACATTTTATTGTGTGATTGTACCAGCTTATCTTATCAGCTTAAACCAAGTTGGTTCTCTGGTCTCCTGGTCTGGTCAAACTAGTCCATTGGCTGGTTTGAGCTCTTCTTTTCTGTTCTTTTCTTTTCTTTTCTTTTCTTTTCTCAGTAGTGAATAAAGTCAGTTAAAATGTGCTAATCGTCTGTCTGCATTACTTATAGCATTTTATCTGAACTTTTTCCATCTTAAAATATTTCTGTTTTTATGAGAGATCTTTGGTTTCATAACTCCTGTAAGATAATTACCAACAAAAGCACTTGTACAGAGCTGTTGAAATGCTTGACAAATTGAACTTTGGAATGTTTGGTAAGGACGACTTGCATGCGTCAGTGTGTATGTTGATCTGTAAATGCCTCATTAGTCAGTCTTTACATTGTTCATAGTCTACCCATCTGGCGGTACCAGATTTTCTGGTTTAAACTGATACGACTCAGCCTCAGGCCCGGAGGGGAGCAGGTTTCTCTCTTCCTCTCCAGAGCACTTTTACTCTCAAACATGCTGCTAAACATGGAGTAATACAGTCAATCAGTCAGTTGTCTGCCTGCCTTTCCGCTAACATGAAAGCCCAGTCGGAGCACCGCTGGACCCTGTACCAGCCAAATTACTCCGGCGGGAATTACCAGCTCATAAATTCTAATGTGTCAGAGGGGTGGCGGGATTTCAGAAGCAGAATGTTTTCACCATTTTTTACTGGTTCCTGTGTAAGAGCTTGTCATTTTGCAGGCCAGACAAACAGTATCACAACCTGACAAAATGTAATGGTGTTTACACCTAAACACGGCCCAAAATCACAGCAATCTGGGCGGAGGGAGGCGATGGAAGCTGGGAGGCTGAGTGGCTTCCCACCATGCCTTAACAGGTCTCTTCAAAAGCAACATCTGTGATGTGTCAACTCCCAGAGACTCAAATCAACATCCTAAACCATGATAATCCACTTTGTAAATGTGGGGCAAGTTGCAGCCTGCCTTTTTCTATTTCCTATTTTGCTCTCTCTCACACACACACTTTCTCTCTGTTTCCTTCACCGTCATAAATGTTTATTCTTCCGGCACCTTGCTGACACTTTTTGTGGTATTTAAATGCGCATCTTCCTCCTCTATGCTGTTTCTGATAATTGAACACATGGTGAAGAATTGAAGTGGATGGATTTAGATGCACATTAGGGAAAGCTGCTCTGTGCTAAATGTGGTTAATGAAATTTCAGCAGAAAGATGTTCAATGAAGAGAATACTAAGAATATTAGTCATTTTCCTTCCAAAGGAATTTCCAGCTCATTCAAATACATTTTAGGCTTTCATTCAAGGTTTTGGAAAATTACACCAAATGCAATGTGTTGTGAAAATTATTATATTTTTTAAAAATATATAAACTACCATTTTATAGTTTAGTGTCTGTAAGGTTTTGTAATGTTTTTGAAAGATGTCTCTTATGATTACCAAGGCAAAAAGTAAAAATGGTTATATTGTGAAATATTATAACCATTTGAAATAACTGTTTTCTATTTTAATTTATTTAAAAATGTAATTTATTCCTGTGATGGCAAAGATGAATTTTCAGCAGCCAGTGTCACATGATCCTTCAATAATCATTCTAATATGCTGATTTTGGTGCTCAAGAAACATTTATCATTATTATCAATGGTGAAAAGAGTTGTGCTGCTTAAATATTTTTGTGGGAACTGTGATGCATATTTTTCAGGATTCTTCGATGTATAGAAAGTTCTGAAGTACAGCATTTATTTAAAATATTTTGTGACATTATAAATGTCTTTACTGTCTCTTTTAATCAGTTTAGTGCGTCCTTGCTGAATAAATGTATTAAAAAAAAAAATCTTACTGGCCCCAACATTTTGGTAGTGTAAATATATATTTATTAAGTGGATGTGATTGTGAAAAAATAAATAAAATACAAAACTTTCTTTCTATAACTTGTTTTGCTTTGTGTTATGTAATGTGATATATTAATAGTAGATGTATTGTCATTGCAAGGCCTTTTATTTCACTTTTTTATTATTTAATATTGTTTTTCTAATGTTTCCAGATCCTCTGAAAATGAAATGAAAATGTGATCATTTATATAAACCCAAACCTTTGTTTTGGAAAATCCAACTCCTCTCATTGGCTAGATTAAGTCACCTGATCAACACCCTCCTTCATATGCTTTTAACAACTGCTCAATTAAATAGTGTACATTTCTCCATGTTATTTTCTTGATTAATAACAGGGAACACTGAGACCAAATGGATGGACACTAAAACATGAGAGGTGCTGTATTTTTTCCCATATTTCAGTACACAAAAGCATGTACATACTGAGTTATCTGATGAGATGAAAACATTCACAAAATGGATGATTGAGGTGTCATTCCAGCAGCTAGTGTCTCTGTGTTTTGATTTTGTAAATACTGTGATGCTTGATGAATTTTGAAGTAGTGTTGAATTTTAGTGTGATGCATTTGTTTGTTTATTTATTTTATTTGTTTGGTATGCTGTAAACTAGGCAGTCTGAAAATGTATGGCCAGCTAGTTTTCTTGTCTCAATGCTAACAGAGGGCACATTCAGATGTCTGATCATGCCAAATGAGCACAGAGAGAAAGAAGGACAGGATGACCGTGACTAGACTAGTCTGTATTTGTTATATTAAAGGATATGATACCAAGCTACTTTTTAACCTATAAACCTCAGTGTCTAGCATAATCTGTAACACTGTAGCTTTGGCCGTCAACACAGACAGTTAACATCAAGAAAATAGTGTTCATGCCTCACTGTTTTGCATTATGATTGTATTTTCACTGTTAAGAAAATGCAGTGAGGGATTAAGCATAAAGAAAAATGGTGGCACTTTTATTCCAGGTTGTTTAGTACGGAATTTCAATAGAGGTTGTACAATAATGCAGTGTTGTCAAGATTTTCTCAAGGACTTATTTCCCTCTCTGTGCACTAATTATGGGTCAATGACGTGAGGCATGTTTTTTTTTCTTACTATATATATATATTTTTTTTTAAATACATGCTTTTGTCAAGGTCAGTAATAAAAATAAAAAAAAAACCTTTTTAAAAATAAAATCTTTGTATGAAATGGAGCAAATCTAAGATCCTAATGATATTCATGATTCAAAAAACTTTGAATACATTCACATGAAATTTTTTTTTGAGTTAAGTCACTTTTCTAAAATGGCCAAAGTTATTTTCAACATGAATACTACACAGAATTTTGCACTTGCATTTTGAACTAGATTAGCCTAAACAGCTTATCTTAATCATTATATAATTATCCCAATTTTGTTAAAAAATTCATTTTAATTTTCCAATAGTTTTTTCATTCATTCTTGTAATTAATTTTTAAGAGTGATGATGGTCCCATGCACTTCATCACAAAGCAAAGCAGTATAATCTCTCTCGTTGGGACGGAACATATTACTTTGGAAAGCTGCAAACGTAATGATATAAGATCGGTTTTGATAGATCATGATGGTGGGACCCAATCCCTCTTTACACCTGCCACCTCCGTTTTACAGGTGCCTAAAATCAAACCGGCTTCCCCCAGTGTGAATGTCACTTCACTTTTATTGCATCTCACTACGTCTGAAATCTTCGTAAAGCTTTAACAGTCAGTCTCATGTGAATACTCTAATTTCTCTGCCTGCATTAGAGGTGTCAAGGTACTTAGTGTAATTTCACTCTAATCCTCTCTGCTAGCCGCTAACAACAGGTGATATGATTTCCCAGCCGTATTTTTTCCCATTATTCCCATTTTTTTGAACCTCAATAGAATAATTCTTTGGGACGTTTTATGTTTGGATATTCTTTAGCCTATAGCTAAGCATGGACTAAATATATTGGCAGAATAAAATTGGCAGTGTCTCCGGCGTGAAAAAGGTCACTGTGCAAGAGGAGACATCAGTCTCTCGGTGGTCCCTCATTAAGAAACAGGACAATTAGCCAATTGCCCAATTAATTACAATCCTCTAATCTACAGAAAATGACTGGCTGGAAAGATGCACTGCTGCTTTCCGCCGCTTACAAAGAAAAGCTCCATGGGCGCTCCACAGAAGAGACTTAAAAGCTCTTTAATCAAATTAATCTGAGATAAACAATCATTTACCCCACTATAAAACTGCTACCAGTGAGGATTACAGTGGTGTTTAAGAAATGAATTAGCTCGAGTCATTCACGTTCGCCTCTTTCTCTGCTATCGAGAGACTTTCTCATTTTCTTCCTCCCTCCTTTCCCTCTGAAAGCCAGACCGTTTACATTACAGTCAAATACTCTGCTGATTTGACACCACTTGACAGCAAACCGTGGACTGAAACCCATCTCCTAGTAATCCCAGAAGTCACGAGGTCACCCCGGCTATAATGATAAACAGCGATGCCAAATCGTGCCGAGCGCATTTTTGGTGCAGAAATGAAGCATTGCTGAATATGAGTCAGCACAGATGTTTTACCTTCTTCCTTTGACGCTGTAATTATCCTGGAGAGCCAATACGGCCTCACAATGCTTCATTTATTTTTCGGCCTTTGTGGCAAACTTTCTAAATGATTGTGGTGTTGACATGAAGAATGATCGTTCAGTTCCCAGTCATGGCTAACAACCCCAGGCTCTCACAATCCCCTCTTAGCGGCGTGCTTGCAAACATGCCAAGGTTTATTTTATAAACACGGGAACATGGCAGATAATCGCGCAGTACTTCTCAAAACAGGCCCACAGCGTCATTCAGGCCGGTTTTCGCCCATATGTCCTCATTAGGGTCTCTCGCGCTCCGTTTCCATAGTGCAAACAAGGTGGAAATTCTCCAATGTTTTGCAAGTGTCACATAGCTGGGTGATGAGCCATCAAGCACAGGCTGGCTGGAATATCACTGACCCTCAGTCACCCCTCTTTTTTTTCCCATCCGTGTTTTTCTCTGAAACGTTCTTGATTTGCAAGTAAAATGAGCACAAGAGTCGGCCTTGTAAACTACTCGCAGGTGGTTCGATTTGAAGGGGTGTTTTGATACAATTAGGCAACAGATAGAGGGAGGGGGGTTCAAAAGGGGTCTCTGACTGTGAGAGTTGGGAAAATATGAGTAATTAATTGTGAGGCATCGGTTTTGACGGGGCAAGAATTAAGCTGTCAGACTGTAAGAATGGAGATTCTTATATCCTCATCCAAATAAGTAATTGCTGGCTGTCACATGATGAATTATAAGAGCAAAAGGATACACCTGTATAGTAGAAGGAAAAGAAGCGTGACAAAGAAACATGCATCATGTTCTTGCTAGCAAACTGTAGAGATCAAAACAATACAGTATTTTGTTGCATATATGGAAATGAAATGCATCTTTTTTGTTTTATCCTTGCTTCAGAGTTTCAATGATGAAAAAACATCCTAAAAATATGAAATATCGCAAATAAAAATAAGACTATGACAATCTAAACAAGAAGTGAAATATACTTAAACCTTTTTAAGTGTGTGTAAAATATATTTTTTATACATTTTTGTACATCAAAAAACACTACTGTCCCTCATTTGTGGTGTAATTTTATGTGCCCCAATAATGTGTGTACAGATGTTAGTGTCAAAAGAGTAAATATCACTAATAAGCAGAATATTTTTATTGGGCATAGTTTTTAATGTGCCAGTTAAGCTGTAATTTTGTTAAATTGTGCAAAAAGTGTGAAAATATTATTTTATTAGGAACATTTGGGATACATAAAATGAAATTAGTCTGTGCTGCATAAACACAACATAATCTGGTGGGAATTGTATGTATGTCTACATTAAAGGGATAGTTCACCCAAAAATGAAAATTTTGTCAAATTTTTTTGTTCCAAACCTGTATGAGTTTCTTTCTTCTGTTGAACACGAAAGAAAATACGTATTTTAAAGAATGTCGGTAACCAGACAGTTGACAGTAGCCATTGACTTCCATAGTATTTTTTTTTTTCCTACTATGGAAGTCAATGGCTACCATCAAATGTTTGATTACTGACATTCTTTAAACATTCTTCTTTTGTGCTCAACACAAACTTATACACGTTTGGAACAACTTTAGTGTGAGTAAGTGATGACAAAAATTTTCATTTTTGGGTGAACTATCCCTTTAAATAAACTAGTGAGAGTGTGAAAAGTGTGTTTTAAGAACATTTATTTTATTTAAAAAAGTCCACAGAGCCAAAAGTCACCATAGTTGAAGAAACGCCCATAAATGTATAAAATGTCCTGCAGTCTTTGACGGTGGTATTTTCCTGCTCTTTGACAGAGAATGTCCATTAGGACTGAAACTCTACATCAGTTTCCAATGCTTATCAGCACACACACAGATGTGATATACTGTATATCCTGAAAGAGCAGGAAGGGGCTGAATTGAATAAGAAGAGAGACCGGGATGAGCATAGATACTGAAGGAGAAAGCAGATAGGAAGACGGATGGACAGATGGGTAGATGTGGATGAGTTTAAGGCCAGAGTATGGAGTACCCTCTGACTCACTGGACCAGAACCAAGTGGGGCTGACTGAGCCATCCACAAGAGCGCTATTGTTCTCTTCATTAATCAAACTCCACTAGGGCAGGTAACATTCCCCTTATACACACATACACACGCACACATACTTAAACACAGACTGCCAGGAGGCATGAATGGGCTGCTTTTTTAGCTGGCAGCGATCGGCGTTTGAGCTGAGGAGAGGATGTGTTTCTGTTTCATTAGTGAGATGAGCTCAGCGCAGGCTCGCCACCGTGTTCAACAGCAGGTATTAACCTCCAGAGTTTGACCTCTGCTCAGATTCAGCTTCCATTTCGGAATCTTTCCCTCTCTCTTTCTCTCTGCCCTCAAATTTTTTTCCTTAGCACATGTTTTTTCTCTATTAACTGTCAACTCTTTCTGATTTCATTTTGGGATGAAGGTAATTGGTCATTTCCAGTCATTTCACTGTGCTGCTTTAACATGGTAGTCAACAACATCTTTTTTAGACACATTTAGTACTGATTATTTGTTTGATTGATAATTCTCTTTCATATGGAGCTCCTAAAGGGACATGGTGGTGGAAAAAAATATGAAATGGCAGGAAAAATAACAAGTGAATGCGTTCTCTTGCAGATGTTTTGCGTTTCCCCGAGAAACTTTGTGTTCGCTCGCAAAACTTTTTGAGCTCTTTGCAAGCGAATGCAAAGTTTCTCGGTGGAACGCAAAAGTTTTTGCGAGCGAACGCAAAAGCATTGACAAATAATTTTTCCTCCATCTCATATTTTTCTTCAATGAGGTCTACAATCATTCCGTTCGAAAAAGAAATACAAAACCTGTCCTAATTGAAAGAAAACAAGGGGTACAAAATGATTACTTTTTTGGGGAAGTTGGGGTAAAACTGACTGGAACACAATGTAAGGGTTAAGCATATTTACAGATAAATGCAAGCATATTTGCTTGCATGATTTTCAATATGCTTTCAAACTTTGACTCCTCTGTATTGGTCACAGTCTTTGAATTTTTGACTTTTTTCCCCACATAGGTGCAAATAAGGACAGTCAAGCACAGAGATATGTCATAACCGCCCTCAAGTGTTTCTCTCTCATTCCTTTCAACCATAACAATGTTCTGTTAACTACATTTGTTAACTAAGAGATAGCAAAAACCATGAAATCAACAGCAAGAGTGTCTGTGCATAAATTCCCCAAAAGTAACACACACCTCTTCAGGCACAGTAAAGCTGTGAGCCTCGAATTCTCATTCATGATAAAGATCTAAATGGCACACTCATTAACCGATCAAAACAAACAAGAGGGGGCAATCTGCATGCTCAGACACTTGAAAACAGCGCTCTTTATGCACAGAACTTCTTTTTTCTCACTAAAGATAATACATTTAGGTGCTTTGTCTATGGCAGACCTGGAAAATGAGGTACATGCAGCTGAGATACTTGCAATATTAAGTTACAGGTGCTATATTTTTTTACTGATCACAAATATTCCTCATAATACCTGATCTTTTGTGTGTGCATTCATTTCCACTGTGGTGTTTTACAGTTTATTAAACTAGTGTTCTGTGTCCCCACCTGAAGTACTAACTAGCCCTGTCATCTTTTTTTTCCTTAGAATGCTTGTATGTGTTGATAAGTGTGACAATGTCACATGATGCCGGTCTGCACATGGTCACGTGTAAACTTTTTTGCGGGTTTCTCCCATTAATTATATAACTTTATATAATTAAAGTAAAATTTCACACACACAAAAAAAAAAAATTCTAATTTGCTCATGTCATCTCAACCTGTATGCATTTCTTTAATCTGTAGAAAATAAATAAATATATATATATATTGAGAAATTAATTGTGTGTGTGTGTGTGTGTGTGTGTGTGTGTGTATGCTTCAAGTATACCATATGTTATGGGAACAAAATGTTCCCACAGAGATGGCAATATCTGAAATCCTTGTCCTTGTGGAAACATTTTTTTGGTCCCCATGAGGTAACAGCATATAAACCATACTTGTATGTTTTTTGAAAATGTAAAAATGCAGAAGGTTTTCTGTGATTAGTAGTTTAGGGCTAGGTTTAAGGTTAGGGGAATACAATTTTTACAGTATAAAAATCTATGTTAATGAAATGTCCCCATAAAACATGAAAACCCATCATGTGTGTGCGGTCCTGGTAAAACCTATAAACTCAGCCTCCTAGCACCCTTGCTTTTAGTAAAAACACTTTGGCACAATTTAGAGCTTGATAAAAATATAATATTCTGAGTTTTCATGCCCTTTTTTTTTTTTTTTTAATAAAAATGGGTGTCTTTCACCATTATTTGACTTAAACTTTTAACTTGCATAATAGGTGCTGTATTTGCAAAGCCATAGTAGATTTTCAAGCAAAAGGCCCCTAGTAGTTTTTCACTAAAACATTTTTTAATTATTTATTTTATTTATTTATTTTTTTGAGTTGCTGGACTTGTCAGTTGCTAATTTGCTCTGTGTCAAATGCCGTTTGCTAAACAAGTTCTCACAACCTGTTCACATTGTCTTCTAACATGATTTTTTATTTTTCCACAGACATGTGGATAATAGTTAAGGAAAATTAAGTTTATATATAATTTAATTATATGTTTTTAATTTTTTTTTTTTTTTTACTTCAGAGCAGCACAACTAAAAGTCATGAAAAAGATAAACATGAACGGAAAACGCAAAAAGTTTGACCATACTAAGGGGCAGTGTTGGAGTGACGCATTACAAGTAACTGGAGTTATGTAATCAGATTACTTTTTTTCAAGTAACTAAAGTAATGCATTCCTTTTATATTTACAAAACATCTGAGATACTTTTTTAAATAAGTAACGCAAGTTACTTTGTTTTCCCATTTATTGACTGACACTTCTGTCCCCATGTTGAGAGAATTTGTAAGTGCAGAGGTGTTGTGTGCGCTGAAACATGATGGCTATTGCAGTTCTAGACTAAATGTGAGCATGCATCTCATCTCACTTGCACAAAAACAGATTCAATATTCTTCAAAATAAATCAAAACAGTGAAGTGCAAACTCAGAATATTATACGCAAACCTGCAATAATTAAATATGTTAAACAATACAAATAGGCTATACTTATACTTTATGAATTTAATCTCACTATGTCTTTGCTGCTCACCTTCAATGACCAAATTCAGCCACACTAAAAAGCAAAAATTACTTTAGATAAACATCACATTTGTGATCCATTTTTGTTTTTATTGCTAAAGGAAGAGTGTTGAACTTTCTTCTCCTGTGTCCTATTCTCCAGCTGTAAGGTTTGTTTGAGCTCAGGCGTTCCTTCAGCTTGATGCTAATTCATTTTACTTTTGGTGTGAAAGGGCCTTTACATTTGCTAAAAACAGAACTTTTTTAGTTATTAAAAAAAACAAACAAACAAGCAAGTCCAGCCCAGGTTAGAAAAAGTAAAGCAAAATTAACATAACATTACTTTCCATAAAAAGTAACTAAGTAATGCAATTAGGCTACGTTCACACTGCAAGCCTTAATGCTCAATTCAGATTTATTGCTCACATCTGATTTATTTATTTATTTTTGTATAGCTCTGTTCACATTGTTGTTTTAAATGTGGCCAATATCAGATTCCAGTGTGAAGAGATCATGGTCCTGAACTGACCCGCATGTGCAAAAGAATGATAAAAAGATGTCACGTAATACGCTGTCATACAGAAGTAAACACAGAGGACATTAACGTAGGTGATTACACATTTATTTATTGTGTGATCTGCAGGTGAACCTGCAGGTGTCTTGATAACTTCAGGTATGTAAAATCTTTGAAGTAACTCCCATGAGTGCAGAATTGTGTGACGAATGTCGATCTAGAGTGAATTAAAAGTCGCATGAATTCCGATATGACTGTTCAGACTGAGGTCACATTACAAAACATCAGACCTGTATCGGACATATGGAAGTGGCCCAAATCAGAATCGAAAAGATCAGATTCCATGAGGTTTGTCCTGTTCACGCTGTCATGACAAAAACAGATCTGAGTCACATATGAGCACAAAAAAAAAAAAAAAAAGGATTTGGGCCACATTTACCTGCAGTCTGACCGTAGCCTTAGTTACTTTTTGGGGAAACTAAATATTATAACGGATTACTTTTAAAAAAAACTTTCCCCAGCACTGCTAAGGGCATTATTTAAGGTATGCAGTCATTGTTTAAACATTGTTCTAATTAACTATACTTCTGTTATTTCACCGCAGCTGTGATTTGTTGCACCGGCAATGAGTATGCACAGTATTTCACGGTAATGTTAGTCTGGACTGCTAAATTTTTTTTAGACTAGTTATTTAATTGGCTTATACTACTTTGACTGTGCTTATGAAAAAAAAAAAAAAAAAACGTCTCTGGTGTATATATATCTCTAAAATCCACAAAACAGATGCTCACTTATTTAATTACATGTTAATTCACTTAACCAGAGTGCTCCTTGACTCATGAATTCAAGGGTTCATGGATATCAAAAAAGCTCTGCTTCTCTAAAGCACCATGGATTCTGGGGAAAGGCCTTTTCGGAGTCTGACGCATTAATTAAAAAGCTCGTGGAAAGTGAATGTCTTATTTTCCTGTAATGAGTGTGGCTTTCATCATCCTGTTTTCCCCAACATGATGCTCCAGGCTTAAGTTTGCTTTTTTCAGCCTTACGTGCAGTGCTGACGCTGAGGCGGGCAACAAAGGCCTGTGAGTCACAGCGTGTCAACTCTCTATAGCATACTGTTTTTCCTCACCTCCTTTGAAAACAAATTATTAATTGGATTTAGATATTTGCAAAATGATCTATTTAATGGGATTACTAGAGCAATAATGATCTTATTTGAGAAGGAAGCCATCCAGGCTTTTGGGGGCGGATTTATAGTGTCTTACCAGTTCTTCGGTAGTTAATGTTATGTTTGGGGCAAAGATAAAACTCCGTTTGTTGTTTTTGTGTGCTTGTGTGAGTGAGAGAGCGAAAGTTTGGATGAGAGATGGGCTACGGAGTGAAAACGAAGCCGGGGCTGGTGAGATGTCGGACGAATCCGAAGGGACCTCTCGCTCACTTGCATCCAGGGGGCCCCTCAGACACTCAGCCACTGAACTCCTGACAAGTTCAAGGTTGGAGAGAGGGAGCGAGAGAGGGACAAGTGAAATAAGGGAGAGGGATAGAGTCTCTCGTGGCTACATAATGGCCTTTTTCTGGCGTCTTTATCCAGCTTGATATCTGGCTGAAGCTTTAACAGGCCCCATGTCAACTTAAGTGCTGCTATAGGTAATGTCCTTTTCACTATCACTTTCTCTCTCCATCTCTGCAATTTGTTCCCCCTCCCCGTTTACACTCATTTTATCCGGTAATGAATTTTGCAGGGGGAAAAAATTTGAAAAACAATGCAGAAAAAGTCACACAGAGTTGTGTTTGTTTAAAGAAACCTCTCTTAAATGCTCAATCTGATGACACATTTAGGCAATTGGAAACTTTCCTCATTGACGTTCCGACCTAGAATTTGTACGATTTGTCATACATATATGAGTCTACTAATGCCTGAACACACTGCGCACTAATTCCTTCACAGTCCACACCACGTTTACATTAACATTTGAATATGTTTCTTTAATATACATGTATTTTAAAATGCGCTGTAATCTTTCACTTGGTTTATAAGGATGTAGTCAAATGTGATTATGCTAATGACTCATAATTTGCATAAAACGGGAGGATATATTAAACTAGATTAAAAATATTGAATATTTATGGCATTATTTATTGCTGTTAGTCAACAGACATTTGTATGAATCCTCAAGAAAAATTCATTGCATTTTAAAATAGTGCAATAAACAGGAGCAAGTATGAGATCTATTGTCTTAAAACACATTTTTTGTCGTATGTTTCCATTCTGGGAGGTCCAACATTCAATTTAGGATATCTGTGCATCCAAAATATATTAATCCCTAAATTCTTACATAAAGACATTCAATTATTTTTAGTCTTTAATGCTGTTTATTGTACTAAAGTGAATATTTTGGTTACGCTTTTTTTGATAGTCCACTTCAAATAAGTTTAAGTAAATGTGTAAACTATGTGTCAACTAACTCATATTAATTTGCTATTACATGTCAACTAAGTCTCATTAGAGTAGAAATAGACTGTTAGGTTAGAGTTAGTTGGCATGTACTTGCAAAGTTACTTATAGTCAGTAGAATGTCTGTTGGGGACCATTAAAATAAAGTGTTGGTATATTAAGCAGACAGACTACTAATACTCTAATGACTGGTAGTTGCCATGTTGTTGCAAAGTTACTTATAATTAGTAGAATGTTTAAAGTGGACTATCGAAATAAAGTGTTACCAATATTTTTAATGTGGCTTTGAAAGATTCGGTCACTGTTATATGCAATACGACTGTTGGAAACATTCAAAATATATTGCAACAAAACGCTACAAAATCTCGACTGGGTTTATGGTACTCGCGTGTACGTGTGTGCGCGCAGTGTGTAACAGGAGTGAGTTGTAGGTAATCCTCAGACTTGGTCTTGAGGCCCACATGTGAAGCCATCCATAAAGGGCAATCTCACAGACCGCCATTCAGAACATTAATCTGCAAACAAGTGTTTTTTTGTGTCCCTCTTCTCCAAATTTCATCGCCATCAATTTGGTACACAGATTGAATGTGATTCAGCTCATGCTATCGAGTTCCAGTCCTCTTTTTACTAACACAGATCCACTACCCCCATCCACACACACACATACACACCCGCTCTGCACAAATTTACACACAGCACCTCTCCCCACCTCACCCCTGACCTGCCCCGACTCCAGCCGTGGATTTAAATTGGGTCGGAGGATGAGTAAGACAACAGCATAGATTTATCATGCTCATGGCTGCACGTACATCAACGTGGATAAACATTATCATAATCATATACATGCATTCAGGGAGATTAAACCATATGTATGAAAATAAATATGTGTTTACATACTACAGAGACTCGATAAAAAGCATTTAAATGCATTCGCATGCACACACCTTCACTGATTTGAGGGTGCAAGTTCAAGTACATACAGACAGCAGCGTATATTGTGTTGTGTGATACATTTAAATGAGAATAGGGCATCAAATCCCACATATACACATGTCTGTACACAAACAGACATGGAAATAACTACAGCTTGTGTAGTTCATTCCCTCTGAAACAATCAAATAATGAATTAAATGAGTGAAGAGCAAAGCCTCCAGCAAATCACAATTATCAAACTGGCAATATGATTTTATATGTATCTCCCTGTGGTCACATTTAATGGCATTTTTTGAAAATTAATAGAATCTAATTTAATGTAAATAAGCCTTGGGTGGCAATGGCAGCCATGTTATTCTCATCACCTATTCCTTTGAGAGACTCCCTGGATTGACTCAGGCCAAGACCTGCATGTCACTCAAATCAAGTGGCTAATCGAGTTACACCCCTTAATTTTTCCCCATAACCATTCTCTTAATCTGCTCATCGTTGGATCATTCCTCCTCCCAGCACCTCCAACATGGTGCAATCCATTTAAATGGAGCCGTTCATTGTTCTAAACGAATAACACCTCACATTTATGACATTTAAGTGTCTGGAATTCACTTTCTCATTAATTGGCAATATTTAGCCTCAGAAAATATTTTATACTTGTATGATTTTTCCCCTCTAATAATGTAAAAACACACAGTGTGCCATCTATTTATAGTATGTTAAATAGTTCAAATAAATGTCAAGCAGTTTAAATCATTTAGTTCAAGTCATTTTGAACACTGGCTATTAATTAAAAATAATGTGAAGTAACTGTGATTAATGCATATGATTGTAGAACACAATAAATTCTCTAGACGCCATATTGAATTAGACGTAGGGGGAGGGTGGGGTAAGATGAGCCATTTTTTACTTATGTGGTCCTCACGATAAGGGAAAATGAGGCAGAAGTACAATGAAAGTATTTAAAGTAATTTCAGGATGTTTCCTATCATTTTAAGTGATCAGAATAGTTCTATGACAAAGGGCTCTAAAAATATGGCTTCTTATAAAAAAAGTGTTCCTGTGGCTCAATTTGCCCCAGATTAGGGGTAAGTTGAGCCGAGTCGGTAGGTGGGTGTAAACTGACCATCTAACTGAATCTGAATCAAACCCATGTGAAATTTTGAAGATAACCTCTTTTAAAAGATTACCTCTTTTGAAAAATAATGTAATAATCAAATATCCGTTTACAAATATTTATATTTCTTTTCTTAAAGATACCTTAAACAACAGTTGTAACCTTCCCAAAAACAGACTAAACAGAAATTTGCGTAAAATTAAATAAAAACTGAATTAGAATGAATGAATGTTACTGAAACTAATAAATATTTTAGTCAAAATGTTCTTGGTCTGGTAGTTTTTCTGCAATGTTGACCATGTTAGGCCATTAGAGACTACTGGTGGAAAGATATATATGATGAAACATCTTCTGGTTCATATCAGAGAAGGATTTGGTGGACTTATACACTGTTCCTATCAAATAAACTCAAAAAAGAAAAGAAAAAAATAACCCAGCTGCATAATATTACATTGAAATTATAGCACTTACACTGTAAATTCAGTGCCTTATGGTGGGGTAAACACTGGCTCAATTTACCCCACAGCATTTGGCTCACTTTGCCCCATAGCTGCCATTTTGGGAAAAACAAGCTAGCTTACCAATTCAGGATAATATTTAACTAAATGATTTGCATGGTTTTATGAATTGCTAAATCACCAATATGATTCATAAATATTTTTAGACATGGACAAATTTGCTTTGATGTAACAGCCATTACATCTGTTATGTTAAAATTTTATTTTGACAAGCCAAAAAACTGTTTTTAAAGTAAACTGGCGCCTTCCACTCCTCCCATGTGCTTCTCCTTTCCACAGTCTGGCAGAAATAATGGATAGTTCCAAAATATATGGTCACATGACAATAAAAGGGTATGGTTGCCAAGATACAGGGGGTGGATCAACTTACCCACTGGCTCATCTTACCCCACTCTCCCCTACAGTCTTTACAATGGCAAGCACTTTATAAAGGTCATAGATCATGTCATTTTTACAACGCACAACTTTTAAATCTGTTTCATGGGGTTTTTGTCTCCTGGTAGTTTTTCGGAAAGACGTTCAAGCTGAACAATCGGATTGTTGTTAAACAATGGTAACATTGGTAACATGTCTCGTCATATCCATAAATAGAGAAAAGTTGCGCTGGCTACTTTGACGCATGGTATGTGAAGCCCAAAGTATAGTTCATTTTTACTTGTATGCTAGGGTCAGTGTACAGTGCACGTGACGCGAATTTCATCATCAGAAGAGTACCCCTGTATGCGCACTGCCAGATTTTTGTAACTGCTACTTGTACGCGCAGGTCGTACATGCGCATTTATTTATTTTTTATTTTTTTGCAGTAATTAGTTTATCCACAAGGTGGCAACCATGCCCTGGGGGGCGTCGGTTCACACGGTAGTCAAAAAAAAAAAAACTGCATAAACAGAACAGACCAGAGCGCCTGTATTGCAAGCTACAGCGACAATGGAGGCATACATAGACGATTGTGTGAAGAGGTTAGAAAGTACCCTCATTTGTACAACTTTAGCATGAAAGAATACAAAGATGTTTACATGGGTTGTAACTGGTGGCGAGAGAATGCTCAAAATTGCGCATGCGTCGAACGCCTGCGTACGCATACGAGTCAAATGAAGTGTACTTTCCGAGGCTGTGCGTTTGACTGTGCGCGTACGCGTAAAAAAACAAAATATACCCAGGGCTTGAGTGTCAGATGTTAGTTGTCATAACAAGCAAGAAAGGTTGACATGGAGCATGTTAAACCTGGAACCTCCGGGGAATCTCCCGTTTAAAAAATGCGGAACAGAGGCAAAGACACAGCTGGCTTGGCTTTTCGGTGATGGCGGGAAACTGAAGGATTTGAAATTTTGTAAAAATGATGCGGAGATGGCGTTTTATTACTCAACAGGTGAGTAAGTTATTTTATTGAATAGATAAATTGCCATAGCTCTCTAACAGAGTTCACTCTAAGGTGTTATCTATTTGAAGGGTCATATTCACTTGCACAGTCTTGCAGAGGCAAAATACATGCAGTTTTGTTTTTTAACCGCTAGAGAGCCAAAACTTACATAACGTACCTTTAAGTAATTGTTCTTAGATATGACTTTCTACTCTGTATACACAGTACATTTTGATGAAATTGGGAGTGTCTGCTGCAGTTTTTAAAACTGTTTTTCATGAAAAACTACCTCATATCAGCCACACATTCAACAACACTAGCTTCTGAGCCAGTGAATACAGATATCTGACAGCTACAGTGGCTGCAGAGGGACTAATCTCATAACAAGGTGAGCCTAAAATGTAAAAACAGTAATGCACTGCAGGGTCCATTTTGTCTGGTGCATTTGGTCACTTTCTGCCACTACTCTTGGTTAATTGCTCAAACGGCATTTTAATTTATTGAATAAAATCTTCACTGATTCACAGAGTCACAGCAGGCACTGTGGTTGTCTGACATTGTGATGTGGTAGTTTTGTCACTGACAGCTAAGCGCTGTGATTGTCTGCAGAACATTAGCCATGTTTCAGTATCTTTGCCCCCCCCAAGCATCACAGCAGGTTTGAATATTAGTCTCTTCAACCAGCTTGTATTTCATATTAATAGTCCATCTGACATGGAGAATCCAGAGAAAGCTCTCCACGGGCAGCCTCGGTTCTGTGCTGTACAATAACACTTTGATGCAATGATTAAGACTGTGCTGCATATGACAGGCTGGCCTTCCCTCTCTCGTCTCTCTCTCTCCCTCTCTCAGAGATTATTAATGTAGTTGTAGATACTGCCGGAGCGAAATAACTTAGACATTAGGATTAATGGGGGCTGGTGAGTGCAAAGGATATTGAAGTGTAGGGATGCACAGCTGGGATGAATAACAGACCCATTCCTGTTTGAGCAATATTTTGATGAAAATTTTCGTAAGGCCTTGAAATGCACCTTTAGATACACACCGTTACAGGGGCATCATGTACCTGGCAGTCCTGGCTCGCTTTGTGTAGCCATTTTTGGACAAATTATTCTACATTATTTTAACTCAAAATAAGCATGTAAAAACTTTTTTCCCATTTTTTTAACCTTTTTTTTTTCTTCATATATATATATATATATATGTTTTCTTCAAATTGCATGTAAAATCCACTTTTGATCCACGTCTGATTATTATTATACTTTTTTTTCTGATTAAACATGCCTTTCCAAAACAAATATTTGTGGTAATGTCCTGTTGGCAAGTTAAAAAACTTAGAAACTTAATTTTTTTGGAGCAAGATAGTAAATGCATAACACAGCGCCCCTGCTGGGGAGGAACTGAATTACACACATATTCTGTTTACTGCCTTGAGTAACAGGAAATAGTATGGTCTCATTTTAACTTTTTTGCACTGGCCAGTTATGCTCATGATAAAATCCTGTTTAATAATTGTTATTTCTTCAGACAGTGCTGGTTTATGGTCTGCTTAGAACCTGATGTTTAAAAGCCAAAGTATGCAGAGAATTCTTCTGTCCAGGTGCTACTGTTTTAGCCATGGAATCTGAATTTGGCAGTTTAAACAGAAAAGGTGTGTATTACCCCCCACCCTCCTGTGCAGCTCTCAAACATTAACCACACTTAAGTTTTATATCCTAAGCATAGAAAATTAAATGTTGCATTTTCTATGGCCTCTTACCCTTTTTATTGCAGGCGGCACATTAGAAACGCTACTTTAACAACAAATTTTCCGCTATTCAGTAGACAATCCAAAACCTTTTGGTATTTGAATTTTCTGTTCAGCAAGCAATCTTGCTCAGATGGGCGCACAAGCACTCAGCCATTTATAAGTCCCGCCAGGTACCAAGCAACCATATACTCCCATTCACAAACAGACCCCATACAAGCAAACTGTTTTCAAGTAATTTAGCTCCTAGGTTACAGCATGTTGACTAGAATGCAAAATTTAGCCCTTAAATGAATTGCACACCTTATGACCAAGTGAAAGCTGTACTGAAACAAACAACCGTAAACCTTTTGTTTAATACTTGACATCAAACACATCCTTTTGGTTAATTTGTGCGATTTATAATCAGCAGCAGATGCCTGCCTCAGGTTCTTCTTTATCAAGACTCACAATTTATTACTTCCTAAATGATTGTTCAACAGGTGGCTCCCCGTGCATCTGTGAACCTTGCCTTGGTGAACTTGAAGCATGCTTTAAATAGCTGCAAAGTTAGATTAAACATATTCCCTGCTGCATTTTCCCCCTTTTCCCCCTTCCATCGCTTCAATGCTGAATATGTTGATTTATGAAGTGTTTGGGACTGAGGTCAGCGGCCCATTGAAGATTTATGAAACGGCAACTGAGAACGATTACAGAAGCCCAATCTATCACGCCACGCTGTTCTAGCATTGTTGTGACTCCGCCGTTATAACCTCCATCAAATGCATCACTCTCTGTAAATTGTGGAAGTTTGTTTGAAGTCAAAAGGGGATTCAAAGATCAGTGTAGACGGCACACTTCAGTGGATTGAGCCCATCCCTCTTTCTCAGTATGAAAAAGCTCCATCTAAACTTCCACTGTGTAATGCAGAACATGTTCCTCTATATGTCAAAGCAAGTGGATGAATAAGCCTAATTGTTTTTGTAACCCAATGTATTACAGTCTCTTTAGGTCTCTTTATATTACTGAGTATAAAGTGGGACAGTATTTAAAGAACAATAGTGTGCGTGTGTTTGCATTTTGAAAGGAGTACAAGGGTCGATGACAAATAAGTGTGTCCACGTTAAGAAAGAGTAAACAATCTTTAAGAAAATTTTGAAATGTGGTTTAGCCATCAAGTCAGTTTTTTTTTAATAACACATAATGTAACTGTACACATCTTGGGTTTTCATTAAACTATTAAAACTTCAGACACTGAAGACTGCTGAAAATTCAGTTTTGCCATCATATGAATGAACTACATTTTAAAAAATGTTAAAATAGAAAACTTTATTTAGAAAACATTTATTTTAAAATGTAGTAATATTTCACAATCTATCTATATTTGTGTGTGTAGGTGTATATATATACTTCACACCTAAAGAATTATTTTAATACATAAATATCATTGCGTTTCGGGGTAGTCACACCAAATGGCGTTTTACACCCTGAACTAACTTTGCCCTGTCATATTAAAGGATTCGTTCACTTTAAAATGAAAATTACCCTATGATTTACTCACCCTCAAGCCATCCTATAGGTGTATATCCTATAGGTGACTTTCTTCTTTCAGAAAAATACAATCAGAGTTATATTAATAGTCACCCTGATATTCCTAAGCTTTATAATGGCAGTGCACGGAAACCATATTTGAAGCTCAAAAAAGTGCATCCATCCATCATAAACGTACTCCACGTGGCTCTGGGGCTTAATAAAGGCCTTCTGAAGCAAAGCGATGCATTTGTGTAAGAAAAATATCCATATTTAACACGTTATAAAGTAAAATAACTAGCTTCTTCCAGACCGCCTTCTGTGTTTAACTTACGAAGAAAGTGTAACGTCTCTCGCAGTTCAAACCGCTTACGTTACGTCCTACGCCTTCCCTGTTCAACTTACAAAACAAGTGTAACTGACGCGAGGTCTTTAAGATCAAATTATCTGATATTTAATGACCTTGAAACACTTTTTTTCTGCAGGTTTTTTTTTTTTAATTCTTTTACCACATGTTGGTTTATCACATAAAAAATAAAAAGCTGTGAGGCAGATTTGTTAAAGTATTATTATTTGTTATAAATATTATTACTTAACTTCATTTGTCATTTACTTGTCTGTTCTTACACTGTAATATCCAGGGTTAACACAAAAAGGATGTACCATAGCAATATTTTTTTCATGAGCTTGTATGAACACATAGAAAAAATACAGCATCTTCTGCATCCACTATGAAAAACAGTAGCTCTCAGTTGGCAGAATGTAAAGTTTACTCGAGAACATTTGGAAATGAAGCTACGGCGTTTAAGCTAAAGAGTTTTACATGATCCTTTTTTAAGCGAGCTATGGATGGCTATGAGTTTAGGCTCGTGGGCGTTTTTCAATGGCTCTTCTGGCCTTAGCAGTGGGCAGATGCAGTCTCTGTCCCAGATCACTGAATAAACTCACATTGTTGAGTGTGTGGGACGACTTGCTTGGCAGTCAACGCTGACAAGTGGATTAGTGGAGGCAAGGCCACCTCTGAATGGTACCCACACGACTTGCAGCCATGGCGACGAGCATTGACGAGCATCAGTGCCACATATCGTACATCTGACAATGCTCGGTGTTTGCAAAAAAGAAAGGAAAGAAGGAAGATGGGAAAAAAACAACAGATACGCTACAGCATATTTTGAGGCTTCTGTGCATATGGCAGTGGCATTAAATGGTGGAGTAAATTTGGCATGTCTAAAAACTAGGATAATGATGATAAATGTGACAGCATGAAAACTAATTACAATTGTTTCACTGCGTTTTCCAATAATGCCGCAAACGCTTCTATGAAAACTCATTTGAATCTTCCACAAGTCCAAAAGGCAGTCTTGCTCCAAAGCCATTTGGCACGTCCCCTCACCAGTTTACATTTCTAGCGGATTAGCAGAAGAGCTCAAAAATAATCATGCCAGATGTCTCCTTACATCCAGAAAAAGAGCCTCCCCGGTGGCCATTTTGTTTTTATTCTTTTTTTTTCCATATCACTTTTAAGTGAAAACATTTTGGGGCCTTTAGACATGTTAAATCTCATGTCAAGATGTTGTGTATGCGAATTCGAGTCCTCTCATGTCTGTCAAGTTTTACAACATTACCAGATTTACTCATTACTGTTGTTTGTAGTGGTACTTGTCAGAGGAGAAACTCAAAATGCCTCTTTTGTTGAAAATTGCGTAAAAATAAACTGGACAGCAGGCAGATGAATGAACAGCAAAGAAATTAGTTTAAAGTGCTGAGAACTTTAATAGCCTGTACATTTTCATTACAGAGGGGCGTTGTTGCTTCTGTCAGGTTGTTAAATTAACTAATACGCTTTTACTGGACTTTTCTTCTTTGATTTATAATTTAAGGCTGTACAATTAACTGCCTTAAACGTTTTAGTGGTCTAAAGTCAGTAGCTTACAGGATAATGTAAACGACTGGACACTAAGCTTCTTTTCTTTTTAAATTTATTTCTTTTTTTAATCCCTGTAACAAAGGTTAGCCCAATTTAGAGTTTAAGAACATCCTATTCAAGGAATATTCCAGGTACAATACAAGTTAATTTCAATTGATGGCATAATGAGGCATAATGTTGATTACCACAAGAAAAAAAAATCTATCTATCTATCTATCTATCTAGTGTAAAATTGAATATAACTACATAGTAAATGTTGGTAAGCAGTTTTTTCACACTAAACTCATGTCATCATGCTTATTGTTTATGTCTCATTGTTTATGCTTATTGTTGTTTATTGCCCTTATTCCCTATTCCCATCCATTGTAAAGCATCACTGTAATCCAGATTTTTTTCTTTTTTTCTTTTTTTGTTATCAACATTATGCCACAAGTGCTGCCAATTAAGCTTGTATTGAAACCCAATAATAATAAATAATATGTTATTTAACCTCCAGTTAATAGTAATATTTGTCAGAGACAACCTGACAACTTTTTCCATGAAGCACAGATTCCTCAGTTGACCCTCTACTCGCAACTATCGTCTTAGTGGGAAAATAAAGACACATGTCTCGTCACCCCATGCATGAGAGTGCTACAGTGTTTGTGGGATGAGTGTTTTCAGCTTTAATGAGCTTGGCAAGAATGCTCTGTCTCCCACATGTCTCGGGCAGGGAGGGGGCCATCTTATTGCTGCCACATGTTGAGGTCCCTCTCCAAGCGGTTCCTCCAGCCTGGTGTGGTCAACCAGTTCAAAGCAGCACGGCTCATTTGTTACACAACTTTATGTAACAATGAGCTGAAGCCTCGGTGCGTCTGAGAGGAAAAAAGGGGGTAGCAACGTAGGAATGCATCTGCACTCATCCTTCGTCTCTCCTCTTCTCCCTCTTTAATGTTAAACGAGACCTGGACCTTTCACTTATAACCTCTGGTTTATCTGTTTTGGATGAATATCTTAAATCCAGTGTCCCATTGCCACATTTTCCAGACAGCTCAGTAGTCATTTTCTCCCTTTTTTATTCATGGAAGCCCTTTTAGGAGGGTTTTAAACTCCAGTAATAGCACTTAAGTCGCTCTAAGAGATGAAAACTCTGCACACCGCACTTGATCATTGTCATGGTGGAAGCAGAGCGCCGTGCCACATATGGCAACAATCTGCCACACTAATCCAGCCAGAGATTAGACGACTTCGGGTTCGGGCTCCCTAGATCATGCACACTCCATCACATCTTCTATGCACCATTTTTATGAGAAGAACATAGCCAGCAGTCTTAAGTGGTAGCTGACAGAATCATTTGCCAGTGGTGGGGAATCTACCTCCAGCAGTGTCATCTTAGCCCCAACAGCATGAGTAACAACCGTTGCTGATTTGCAGGGTGCTGTAATTTAAGACCACATGGGTTTGAGTTTGGAAAAAAATGCGTATGAGAGTTTGATCCCTCAGACTTAAAAGTGAATTATTGGCTCTGTGTATTGTAATTGTTTTTCACCTGACAGAAAAGTCATAGATAATAAAGTAATAGATAACAAATATGTTTCTTCCAAAAATTATATATATAAGAAACTATGCGATAAGATATTAAAGAGATTTTATGTTATCATTGTTTTTTCTTTCCTGTCAGGTGAAAAACAGTTACAATCCGTAGTGTCAATGATTAATTTTTAAAGGGTTAGTTCACCCAAAAATGAAAATTCTGTCATTAATTACTCACCCTCATGTCGTTCCACACCCATAAGACCTTCGTTCATCTTCGGAACACAAATTAAGATATTTTTGATGAAATCCAATGGCTCAGTGAGGCCTCCATTGCCAGCAAGATAATTAACACAGCCCAGAAAGCTACTAAAGACATATTTAAATCAGTTATGAAGTTATGTTATGAAGTGACGCGAATACTTTTTGTGCAAAATAACAACTTTATTCAACAATATCTAGTGATGGGCGATTTCAAAACACTGCTTCACGAATCTTTTATTTCGAATCAGTGGTTCGGAGCATGTATCAAACTGCATGTATCAAAACAAAAGGGAAAAACATCTTAGAAAAAGTTGAGACAACACCTGAGACCTAAGTTTATACTTGAATGTAGTGTATCTGAGGTGTCCATGAAGTGTCTGTCTATCTGTCTGTCTGTCGAACTCAAGACCGTCTCGCTGTGCTCACACTGTATCCTCTTCCATTCATCCTTCAGCCAGTGTGTCTGCTTTGGGCCAAAGCCCTCAGGGAGTCCTCAGCGCCTCTAATTTGGGCCGCCCCTGGGGGCTCCAAGCTCTGGCTAGCTGGGGCATATGCAATAATCTCCTTTTTACCGTTTAGAGGCTAATTTGGTAACATTACACCTGCCTCTGTGAGCCACCGCTTTGGCATGGTGTGGTTTGTGAGGCTTTTCCCTTTCTCTCTCTCCTCATTTTTTTTTCATCTGTTGGTAAGTTTTGTAATGAGATTACCCCAAAGCCTAGCTCTGCTTTGTGTCACCCGGAATACTCTGAGATCCGGGATCAACCGAATCAAAGCAAGGAGTTCCAATCGGCGCAAGATGCAGCCCAGCCGACCTCAATTCGGCACATCCCCCCCTCCCCCCCGCCGTCCAGACCCCCGCTCCCCATGTGACTTGGACAACCTCGTTCGCTATCACACATGACATTGTGTGTGAGCTTTGCATAGGAAATATCTTTGTCTTCTCTGTTGTGTTTGCTCAACGGGAAGCTTCTTGCTGCTGTCTTATCATGGCGCCCGGTCTATATTTATTGTCTATATTTGTGTTATTTTCGTTTATTTTGCACAAAAAAAGGGTCAAATATTAAAACAGAAGGACAAGAAACAGTTCACTGCTTTGTCTGCTTCAGCTGTGGTAAAACCCAGCATTTCCCTTTTCTGTTTCTCTTTAATAGTAATATTGGATTTCATACCACAAGTTTTGAGAGCTAGACAATGCTAAACAGCCCTTTATAGACGGCTGTGTACATGACTGATTCCAATAAAACATTGAGCCACACACCCAAAACAGCCCATCTACAACCACTCTCTTTGTTCTTCTAATTTGCTCCAAACGTAATGTCCTTGTGACTACAGACACTAAAGCGCAGGAAAAATGATACAAAAGGAGAAAAAATGCTGAGAGGAAAAAAAGAAAGAGAGAGCTTCCCAAGACAAAAAACTGACTTCATTCCCAGAACATTGCCCGTGATCCTCTCGCTGAACACATTAAGAAATAACATGTCAATATTTTGCCCTTCTCCACAAAATATGATTTTGATTAAAAGGTGTAAAGGTTAGGGTCATTGAGAGGGTGAGGATTAGTATTATGGGCTGTGTCTGGGGTTACCATAACAGTCTGGCTAGTGGGACTAGTAATAACAACAGTAGTAATAATAATCACGGACTAATTGATTGAACTTTGTGTGCTTCCTAGCCAGAGAGTAGATATTTTGACAAGCCTAGAGCTCCCCTTGAAGTCTGTAGAATTAAAGCTAATATAATGAGGGATGCTTAGAGCACTTGTTTTTAAGGATGAGGTACTGATGATCATGGAAATTGCTTGTTGAATACCTTTTGTTTGCTAAAGTAATGAGTAGCACAGAAGAAATATTGGGAACTTATTTTTTTCCCTAAGAGTCTGAGAACTATGCATCCAGTCATGTTTGAAATAGTCAGAAATATATGTTATTGAGCCAAAATATACCTACTTTTTTTACGTGCTGCTAAAAGTGTATATTCCTTATGAGAAATTTTCAATGGAGGACAACTGAGCATTTCATTGTTAAAGGAATATTCACTCAAAAATGTTCATTCTCTCATTTATTCACCCTCATTTTGTCCCAAACCTGTAAGACTTTTTTTCTGTGGAAGACAAAGGAAGATATTTTGAAAAATGTCTATTTTTTGTTTGGTTTTGTTTTGTTTTGTTTTTTTGGACCAATGACATTGACATTAATTGGGGTTTAATATAGTGCAGTTATTTACCCCATTAACAGTTTAGTTGGACCATGGATATATATATGTATCCATGTTCATCCCAAAAAATAAAATTCTGTCATAATTTATACAGCCTTGTGTCGTTTCAAATCTGTATATATATATATATATATATATATATGTGTTATACAGATTTGAAATGACATAATGGTGAATAAATTATGACAGAATTTAAATTTTTGGGATGAACACGGATTTAACATGGCAGGCATACATTTTGCGATAATACAGTGTACACTGAACACTCTTTTTAATGTTTTAAAATGAGCAATGAAGGTCTCACTCTACTTTTTTTACACTGGTTTCCTCAATGTCAGTCACAACAGCTTATTTATAGCACAAATCATCCATTTTACTCGTAGCGAAGAATGTGCGGCTCTCTACATCGGCTGCAGCCTCTCGGATAGAGAGGTAGGCTATGTTTGAAGAGTGCTTTTGTCACGCTGAAGAAAATCATGTTTGAAGTCTGGCCCCTGTCTTTCACACTTCTGATAAAGCCGTCGGGTTTAGCGTGTCTTCCGTGCAAAGCCCATGTCCTCCCCCTTTGTCTGACGCTCTCTTCCCCTTGCCTGCGCTCCCCCTGGCTCCCCTCTATTGTCTGCTCGCCTGTCACCATGCCCACATTACACTGTGTGGAGAATGGGCCCAAAGCCTTATCCCGAGGCTTCATGGGAGATGTAGTTGGGGGAATAGTTTTGTGGGTTATTTTCTTCCATTTATTTGTGTTTGACCCTTGCTGTTGCTGTGTATATTTTGCCTTTTTTTTAGACTAGATTTTAGTTTTAATTAGATAAATTTTCATCATTTATTGTGAAAAACAATGAGGAAATTATATATAGGTTTCATGAATAAGTGAAATGAGTTTGTATTAAATTGTATTATATTTTCATATACTTACATGGCAAATATTGAGCATTTTTTTTCAAATGTCACATTTTTCATAAAGCAGTTTGGCTTTTGTTTTCCCTCACATCTTCTCCTCCATTGTTAGCCATATTGCCATGTCTCTTAAGCACTCCACGCATATGCATGCACAGTATCGTATCAATTGAATATCTCAAACATTTTCAGAATACCAAATATTTAAACAGGCCAGACAAACAAGTGATTGTATTATGGGGTTATTTCGCAAAGTGTCCTATCAGCCCCCGCGATATTTTCATATTGAATGGGTATGCATGAACCATATGATCCCGGCATAAAGAGGGTGCCTGAACCTAGTCTCTTAAACTGTAGCAGGCATATATTACCAGGCTTAGAGCTTGGCAAGCCCTGTGTTTCCCAAAATAGATTTTCAACAATACTCCACGAGGTTGCATTAAATAAATCTGCACTCAGCTAATCCTAAAAGCAGTTCATATGTCGTGAAGATACTCTCGCGCAGGACAAAGGCAGACACTCCGCTCGTCGCGCCTTAGTCGAGGGACAGACACATTTAAATACAGATATTTAGAGAAGGGGGGTGGATGGGGCGCAAAAAAAATCCTCTTTTAATGTGACACAGAATTCGGCTAAAAAGCGAGAAAGAAAATCTCCATCAATGTGCTACAGTGCCGCACAGCAAAGCAGATTTTTTATATCAACCTACAGTATCTTCCTCCCTCCCGCTCTTCCTCTCTCTTTCTGCTGCAGTCTATTTTTTTAATCTAGACCCAAACACTTGCAGGAGGGGCCATTTCAAACATGTTGTAGATAACTGTTAATCACATTACTGTTTTCCCACTTCCGTAAAACACCATAAATAGCGTACTGAGGTTCATCCCCTTCTTTTTTCCCCATTGAGAGAAAATTACGGTTGATGAATTGCTTCTGCCATGCATGTAGGCTAATGAAAGCCTGGCTCCTGGGCTTTCCTCAACAAAGGCTCACGATTTTTCCACTTTCCACTAAAATAAGAACCTGTTCCACTTTTAATTAATGGTTCTACTCTTCTTCATTCAAAGGCTACGGCAGACTTTTAAATTGATTTCGGAGGTGAGCTTGCTCATTAGCACGGGGAAAAACAAAAGCATTGTTCTAGGATTGCAGGGGAGTAATTTGATCACACAGGTTTACAAAAGCTTTTAATTCTGATGTGATCTGCCAACCGAAATTACGTAACTCTACTGCTCGTAATTATAAATACACCAAACTAACGTTATGTTATGTACTCGGGAAGCTCTTCTGGCAGGTAATTATGAATGTACCATAAAGTCGAGATGAAACGGAAGTAGCGTCAGATCTTTTCTTCTGTGTTGTGACGTAAATCCGAGTGTAATGGATCAGCGAAAACAAAAAATGTAGGGTGGGGGACTTGGTTCTGTGATCAGTAGTTGATTGGATGTTGAGATGTGGGCATGGCACTCAAAAATGGAGCTTGTGAGGACAGGGTTTAAGCGGACCAAATGATTGGAGAACTTAGTCCTGCATATGTCAGCAGAGAGAAGTCATGACATTTTAAGTTTGTAGATATGGAATGAAGCATGCAAATTAATATAAATGGATAAATCCTTCACAGTAAGATCTAAATACACTCAAAAAAATATTTTTTGAAGTTGTAAATACAATAAAGATTACTAGAGTACATTTAAAGGCACAATATGTAAGATTTTTGGATTAAAATATCCAGAAACCACTAGAACAATGTTATATATTTTGTTGACTTGTGTACTTACATTATCCCAAATGTTTCCAAGAATGTTTAAATCCAGAGAAATAAGCAATTTTGACTACAACACGGATCATGTCCGTGTGTCGCCTATCAATGACATCTTACCCGTGCTATCCTCGATTTCCGGTTTTATTTTGTGGAAACACCAAAGATGCTTTAATATATTATGTTTTTTATTAGACAGGTGAGCAACTGTTTGAATGGATACATTCATCGACAGAAAACTAATCATGTTATATAGCTCAACACAGTAAGTCTTATTGTTTAAATCTCATTTTCTTGATTTACAGCTAGTACCATGTTTCACCATGCCTAATATCTATCTAGCTTACTGCAGTGTGCAACAAGTGTCTCATAGCAGCCGCCGAGCGAACACACAGAGTAGTATTTTTTTTAGCACAAAAATGTATCTAGTGTGATAAAACAATGCTGCCTTACCCCACATACTCATGACCGGAAGAAGCAGAAGCACTCATCTGTGGCATAATAAAAGCTCTACTGCTCTCTAGCCGTGTCGTGTGTTGCGCCCGTTTCTTATTAGCAATCGCTCCAGGGGCCTTGTTCCACTCCAACGGTTTTCAGCCACACCCTGCTTCATACTAATGTTAATAAATCTTTAATACATTAGCTCATCCATGAATATGATTTCTGAAGTCTTGTCGGATTCTTTTCCACCGGCTGTAGACATGAAGACAACACCTCCCATGATGTCGCAAAATCAAGGCGTCATCAAGCAATGCCTTTGTTTTGAATAAGTGACCTCTAGAGGCAAAAACTACATAGTGTGCCTTTAACAAGAAAATACTATTTCATATTTTGTGCTTCAAAATTTCCTGATTAATTCAGTGTGTTACTTGCTGTTTCGTAATTGTTTGTGACATTTTCTAGCAATTTTTGAGTGCAAATTGTTTCTACACCAAATTTTTTTCAGTTTAGTGAATTTTCGTTTTATGCCAATTAAAAGCAAATAATGACGCATCTGGGCTTGTTGCGTGGGTTATTAGCAAAACCTCCACCATAAAGTATTTCTAATCTGAGCAGACAGTCCTAAATAAAGCCTAACCACTCCTTAATGTAAATGACAACGGTGAAGGCGAATCTTAGCATGCTTCTTAGACAGCTAGCATTGTGTTTGTTCATCGGTGTGACTGATGTTTGCTTTTGGATCAGTTGTCCACACTCGGCTAACAATTAGCATACATCTGCTGCAGACAGCATGCAGCCTTGCTTTATGTACATTGCTATCAAGACCCCTCGCAGGCAGCTCGGTGCAGTAGTGTGCAAACACACGTCTGCTTGACTGGATGCTAGCCACCCTACCGAGTGACCCTGAAAGCAGAGTCAAGTGCACCAGGCTTCTAATTGGTGAGCAATTATGCAAGTCAACAATTTAATTACACAGTGTTTAGGTGGGACTTAGCCTTGATTACCGGCAACTTCACAGAATCCTGTTTAGACATCAAACTCCACCTTACCTTATCAAGCACAGATTAACCAGAGCAATGGAACACTATTGGGTCATAACTCTTTTTGCACTGCATATTTTTCTAGATTAGACTAGAAACTTGACATTTTTGACAATCCTGAATTAACTTTGTCTTTTAAAGGGATAGTTCAATTCTGTCATCGTTTACTAATGTCATTCCAAACCTGAATTATTTTTATGCTTCTGTATTTGGAACAACACGAGAGGCTGAACTATACCTTTAAGTAAAACACAGTCAGTCGGGACATTTAAAATCCTTCAAGTAATCTTAAACACAACCTTTTTAATGTTTTGACCATTTTTGTTTGTCAAAATCATTAAAAGAAATGCCTTATACTGCATTTAAAAATATGCTTTGGAGAACCGCAAAGAGTCTGATAGGTGACCCGTGATCTGTTTTTACCAATGGAGAAATGGTCCCCCTGTTGGGTGTTCGCTGTAGGAGTGATCTGGCATTTGTATTATTAGCTGTCAGAATGAATACGAGCTGATGCTGAACAGACGCTGTGCAGAAGCAGTGGCGGAAGTGGCACTTTAGCACTGTGGCTGATTTCATAGCGATTAGTGCAAATCACCCAGCACTTAACGTTATTGCCCAGAAGGGCTAATAACAGCTTGACACCTCGTGTAAAATTTGTGATGTGCCACTTGCCTAAGTTTATTATGATTTTTTTTTTTTTTTTTTTTGATAGCCCAAAGAACCCCAGTCACAAATTATATGTGTCAGTGTGTAAAAAAAAAGAATGAGGCAGGCGGTTTGTTTGGAATAAAGTTCTAAGCCGTAGAATGGGAGTATTTAGGGGTTTACAGGGAAACGTTGGTGGCGCTCTCCCTAAACCCCCCCAGTATACAGAGGCTTGGCATGCCACAGAAGCTGCTGTCGCCATGGTGACAAGCCACTTCAGCTCAGTCAGTGGTGCCCAGTGTTAACAAGCTTTGAATCAAACAGAATTTGAAAGAATAAAAGAATATAACTGTTGGGTTTATGGGTCACAATAATTACTGTATGTTGGATGGACATTATGAATTATGATGAATAGAGAATTATATTGTAATTATAAAAATGACAACTTTTTAACCCTCATTTTCTGGTAAGGCTTACTTCACTGTTTTTTCATTGTTTGAGGTCCCAGAGATCACAGTGATGCAAGTGTTAAAAAAAAATATATATATATTGAAATTTTGAAATTAACTTTCCTTTGAAATTCTTTTAATGTGTTTCTCTAACTTAATGAAAACTTAGGCCCAGTTTACACTTGTGAGTTTTTGTCTTAAAACGGTGTTTTAAAATGAAAACAATCCTCGTCTACACTGGCGTTTCCACAGTGTTTCAGAAATGATCTCCGTCTACACTACACGGCCGAAAACGCATGTCACATGACCGTTCGAACACACTGGGCATGTGCGTACAAGTGTAAACAGATGCCCTTTTGCGCATGTATATAGCTGCAGTATTAAAAACTGTACAATGGCTGCTAAAAATTACAACAAAGCCAGCAAAGATTGCAGTTCAGTCTCCATGTTATTGTTTACACGGTCGTCAAGGAGATACAGAGCGAACGTGGGCAGCCACGCCATCATTTATTAAAACGCAACCCCCACGTTTTCAAACTAAAACAGGGTCTGCAGCATTTTCAAAAGTCTCAGTTTTTGAGGTTCGAAAATGCCGACGTAGTGTAAACGACAGGCGTAACCGTAGCAAAACTGATGTGTTTTAAAACGAAAACGTACTAGTGTAAACGGGGCCAAGTACAATAGCTTCTTATGGTATGAATGTGAATTGTGAAAACTGCATTTATTCATTTTTATATCTGGAGAGCCCAAATATTTTTTATATCTGGAGAGCTTTATTAATGGATGACAATTAAAGTGCATTATCAAGTTACATTTTTGTTTATCATTTTTATTAGAGGAAAGGTCTTTAAGTAGGCCTGCACGATATTGAAGAAAAATGCAGTATGGGATTATAATTTAGCATATCGCATTATAAATTTAGCATATCGCATATAATTAAATAATGCTGATATGCGATTTGCGATACGATGATGCTTTAAGTGTGTAAAATAAATATAAATTATATTTAAAAACTGAAAATTATATAACCAACATGTTTCACAATCTTTTTGTGAGAAGAAAGCATCCCTACAAGTTCTGAAAGTGAACAGCAGTATTTTACTGTAGCATTAAATAAAAAGTAAGTGTCATTTAGGGTTTTTAGGCCTACATTAGGTTTATTTAACAACAGAAATTGAGTAATCTAATGTACAAATAAAACACTGCTTAGTCTTCACTGTATGAATTAAATATATACTGATTCTTATTAAAGCTATAAAAGTTATTCAGTCAACAGCTGTGTGATTTTTCTCTTTGTCTTTTGTTGTTTGATTAACATTAAGCACATAGACGGAAGCAGGTTTATTAAGCTGCTGTCACTTTAAGAGCTACACGGATCCTGTTACACGCACACTATCTTTCTCAACTGTTTAGTCCACTTAAGGCATAACTGACTGTATTTATGTGAATACTCACAAAGACAGGCATCTTGACATAATTTTGTCTGTATATGGCCATATAAGCTGCGGAAGAGTACTTGGCTTATTGCATTTAATAACATTAAGCATGTCACATGTATGCAACAGTCATGTGTCCAGTCTACTCTCTGCTGCCTGTGTCGACCTAAAACTTGGACTTTTTGTAATCTTTTGGAGTATTAAAATCATGCAGCTATCGCAAACCCTTGCGATATGTACATTCGCGATATTTCGATATTTTGTGCAGCCCTATCGATCTCATACTTCAAGCTATTAAAGGCAGTGTGGGCAATTTGTTTTATAAACACTTTTGGTTGAAAACTCTTTTCACATCCTGATCCAGAATATAAGTGGTCTAAATATTAAAACATGTACATATATCTCCTGTGGAAGTCTCAGGCCTAAAAAATGTTCGACCAATCTTTGCATGATCAACAGATCAAAAGGCCTAGTGGTGTTAAAAGATCGAAAAGCTTGAAGCTTGAAATGTTGAGGCCGATATAGTTAGAACAACCAGGAAAAAGAGCATTCCCGTAGGATGTGACGTGGAGACTGTAATAGTCTCAAACTGTCACAGTGTTTGCGAACACTCAACAGCCTCCGAAGATATAGGAATATCCTCTCCCCTGCCTCCGACAGCAAACGTCTGTCTCCATCAATCAAGTGGAGTTAATTTAAAAGCATAAGCTACTTAATTAAAGGAGGTTAGTTGAGCACTGAAATCAAATTCCTGAAATGAGTTTTAATGTCCTCATATTCCCCAGCTCATAGGATGCCCCTTCCTCATCACCTCTCAAATGGTAGAGTAATATTCATCGACTTCGGTTTCCATGTTGTCATAAAACACAGTCTCGCCGCATAGGCTGCAAAGAGTATTCGCTAAAAGGCCGAGAGATGTTAATGTGGTCTCAGCAGGCCAAATGCACTTCTCTCTTATCGCCGTCCTCTCTTTCTTTCCCTCTCTCCATCCATGCCCTGCATCCCTGATGGGAAGCGCAGGACGAGATGAGAGGACGCGAAAGCGAGAGAGAGTGAGCGAGATCGTAGCATTAAGTAAATAATTTGTATGATAATTCATTACAGTGGCGTCTTTTTCAACTTTAATTGGTCTAAATGAAGAGACATTTCACACCATTTAGATAAAAAAAAAGAAAAAGGAGGCCAGCATAATGAAAAGGGGGCCTGGCTATCGGACTTCAGAGGTTTGCTCTAAATGAAAATGTAATTGCAGGCGGAATGGTACAAGAGGAGTCGACCCAGCGCAGCAGATCGGGGGTATCTTCAGACAGCCGCGCAAAAGCTAATGACTGAGCAATTTGGAACATTTACTCACCCCAAAGACTCTCATTAAGTCAATCACAGGCTTAGCCGAAGCCCACTCGCAGCGGCGGAGGGAACCCTATGCGTTTATTCCGACATCAATCAGGAAGGCCGTCTCTCTCTCTCGCTTTCACTGTCTCTCTCCGCGTCTCACTCTCTAAAGCTCTCTCTCCCTCCTCCTCCTGCTAGTCGGCGGGAAAAAAGAGAGGCCCAAGTAATTTATTCTGGATCTTTGAGAGGATAATGGCCAATTATTTGTTTATAACACTGGTTAAATTTTCATTAGGCAGATTAATGGAATATCATGTACTGTCAACAGTGGACCGAGGGGTGGTGTGTCAGAGATAAACGCCCCAGCAGATGATGTCGCTCTGTGGGTAAATTGGTTTTTCCCACTCCCCTGTCTCTGCTTCTCCATATGGAAATGTAAAAGGTGGATGAGGTGGACGGCGAGGAGATGACAGAATATGGAATTGTGGATATACTGACAGAAGTGTGTGAGCACTTCAGGCAGAATCTAGTCTTTTTATACATTTATGTACATGGTTATTTTGTCACTGTTTAGATCATAAAAGTTTCTAGCATGTCTGAATTTTTAGAGCTCGATTCATTTATGGAAAATATGTCTCGGGAACATGGGCCAAGTTCTTCTTGAACAAGTTATACAGTGCGAGAATGCGGATATAAGCCTTCTTTTACAGTTTTCAATTTCAACTCCAACACTTCTAATGGTTCAACTGCATTGGAGATACAGTTCCCGCTTCGCTTTCTATCGGGTCGAGATGTTGGCACCATTTAAATGATTCATTTCAACAGTTTAAACTTTCAGATGGGCTCATAAATAGATTCATGGAGTCATAAATAGAGCTTTTCGAGTGGTGACACGAGGGGGACGGTATAATCTGACATTATGCAGCCGACTCTATTTCTGTAAATGACAGCCTTCAGTGAAGCGGCTGCTACAAGTAAAGGCAGTGGGACACATTCTGACCCCTCAGACTGATAGGATGATAAATAGTGGTTTGAACCTGAAGTCAAAGGTTCATAAACAGCCACTTGAAACGTATCTAAGAATTCCTATTTTCTGCATATTGGAGTGTTATACTGCCTGAGGCATATACAAATCCAGATATCATTTGCTGGCTTTTTATGCTTCAAAGAAAAGTTCTAAGTAGTCTTTAAGTAAATCATGAGATATTAATATTTAGAAAATTATTTGGTGAATTCACTAAATGGTAGCACCATTGATGCACCACAACAGTGGTGATTTCACCACAGTAACCTGAGACTTAATAATCGAATAATCCAATTTAACCAGAAATATTTTAATACTATTTTACAGTCAGTATGAAATGAAAAATCACCCTTTCTATTTTCTAATTGCATGTTATTAGTCTTACTGTGAATGGTTCATCCACGCATAGTGGTTTTTTTTTTTTTTTTTGACCTTGTAATGTTTGACAACAGACTTATCTTTGACTAATGCCGGACTGCTCCAGTCATTTAGTCTGCTTAAACCCTGGACCTTTCTTACAATAGACTGTAAGCTCACATTTAGAGCTGCCTCCATCCAACCAACAACCAATGGATTGAACCAAGTCCCTGCCCTACAGTGTTTTTCTTTTGGGTAATCTGTTTCATTCTGATGTACATCACAATATGGAAGAAGAAATCTGTAGCTAATTATTAGCAAAGGTATTTGTATTGCACAGTGTCACTGAACAGTGAACACACTGAAAAGTATGAAGTGCATATTTTGTAACTGAACACTTTTAACTAAAGATGTAGATGCCACAAAAATCATATAAAAATAAATTGCATCAAGTATACAAAATCTATAAAGCTAGCTGAAATAGTCAGGATGTAAAAACAAAAAATTAAGTGCATTAAGTAAACATTCATAAAACTTTTATGAATGTTTACTTCATGCACTTAATTTTTTGTTTTTACACTGAAATAGTTAATTGAAATAATTTCAGTAACACTGTTGACAGTGGGACGTTTGTGGAAGACAGTTATACGAGTTTATCTTGAGGTTGGAATAAAACACGAACCGTGAAAATGGTTCTGTGAGTCTGACTGTTCCCTGCTGTAGCTCGAGTTATGTTATGGCATCGTCCGCTCCGAGACTGCGACACGAGCACTGCCTCGACTGCACAAAACGTTTCCACAACGAGAGAAAGCAGCAGTCGCGCTGTGATTCCGATTGTGGCATCCAGTGTAAAACTGCCTTTAGACAAGCTGCCTTTTTCCTCCTATCTTGCGCCTTACAGTAGGCTCTGCTATAAACAATAACGTTAAATTAAAAAAAAAAAAAATGTATCGATACTATAGGTTGGAATATTGATACACTATCGTGAAATCTTACTATCGATAGCTGTATTGATATCTCTGCACAGCCCTAATAACCAGTCATATAGCTAAATGTGTGGTGTTGAAAAGCGTACTTCTGGTGTTTTAAAAAGCATCCCTCAGTACATGGATTGTAGTTGTAGATTGATGCTAACAGTCTCAGCAAAGACAACCAAATTGCAGTGGTCTGCTGCAGCATCTGCAATCTTAGAATAGGTGTGGGATTCAAATTGTACTCTGCAGATTTTGTGGGTGTTATATGATTTGCATAATTCCTTTTAATGAATCAGGCACTAAAACAACACAAGCAAACAGGGCCATCAGAAGGTGCATTTTTTATGCATTACCCCCCTTTGGACTATGTTCTAAAAGAAATACCATAAAAAGAGTTATGTTTGGTTTTTTAGACAGATATAGTCTTTTTAAATAACTATGTGTTATAAAATGCATTTTAAAGTAAGGTATGATAAGTAACAACACCAGAAATTATCATCAAAGTGGAAAGAGGAAGTGAGCCGACATTGGGGCCTAAAAAAAATGGGAGAACAAGTCAAACATGTTGCCCCCTCCTCTCTGTCACCATCCATATCACCGTGGACAAATTGTCCTGATCTCCCTTTCACACATGCCTCCTCCACATCTAAATATTCATCCATCACTTTCCCTTAGTCTAGTATCACCCTCCTTAAAAGCCTGTAGGGAAAGCCGAACGGCCGGCTCCACCCAATCAAAACAATCGCTCGGCGAGAGGTGGGGGTTATCGAGGGGCAAGCTATCTGTAGCTAGGGCTACGGGTTGCTGGCAGGACACAGGGTCCATTTAATTAGGCCTGCTGCTTCCCTCTGGTGTGAAAGACTCTCAGACCACTTTGATTCGCCATTGCTCTCCCAGCAGGAAGTGCCTGGTGATAATTGACACAGGATTTCCTTGTTAACCAGCCACAGACTGGCTGGATTAAAGTGACAGAGATCTCCAGAAGAAAGTGGGGAGTAGATAAGGGAGGGGTTGGTGAGGTGAAGGTGCTCGCTGAAGGTAGGGGAAATGGTGCGAGGGGGGTGAGCAAAGCAGCTATTTACCGCTCTTGAGAAACTAGAGAGGAAATCGCAATAACAGACTGGTGTGCGGGTCCCGGCGTGAGTTGTAGCTCCTACTTATCTTGGCCATTTCAGCTTGGCTGATCAAAGATTGGCTCCCTCAGAATAACCTGGACCCTGGGTTGAGTACATGCTTCCATGCTTTGGGTTTTTTGGCAAATTATCATCCCCTCCTTCCCTGCCTCCCCCTGTACTGTGGTATTACTGTTTATAGAGGGCTAGAGAGGTAATCTCCTTTCATTCAGACAATTATGCACTATCGTGAAATGAAAGCACATTTGCAAATGACGTAATTTTCGCCTCTTTGTACCAACTAGGTCATGAGCCCTGACAAAAGTATTATCATACAGAGAGAGAGAGAGAGAGAGAGAGAGGATAAAAACTCATTCGGCCGTGGACAAACATGAGGTTTCCACAGCACCTAATCCATATTATTTATTTCCACATTTTCACCTCCCTTATCCACACAGCTCACGCTCGCAGAAAACTCACACACACTCACTCACTTCGTGTTACCAAGTGTCCAGATTTAGGCTGAAATGGAAAACTAAATATCCAAGAAATCAGGGCACCAGAGTCTACATCTGGCATGACTGTATACAGTCATACAGACATTGAATTCTCCAATTTATATCATTAATTGTAAAGATAAATTCAGTACATTTCATTGATACATGAATACAACTGTACAAAAAATACATTAGCATATTGCTGTGAAGAGGTGCAATTGTTTCAAAATGCATCTGTATTGAAACAACTAGATCAACTTAGTGAGCATAAGAGACTTCTTTCAAAAACATTAAAAAACCCTAATTTTTGAAAGGTAGTGTAAATAACACAGATTTTATAGTGTTATTATAAGGTATTTTAGATCTTATTTCAATATGCTTCTTTTTCATTGGCAGCATGATGAATAATCTGAGAGTGACATTACTGTCCTGTGGTGGAATCCATCAGGAGGACTAGCATTTGACCCCATCTGACCTTCACTTCCTTCAGCTCCATCTGCCCAGAGGTCAGCAGTGCATGATCACACATGAGAGAAAAATCAAGTGAGAGACTGGAGGTATGATTTTGGACTTGTGAGACAGATATATCTGTAACTGTCTCTCTGTCAACACAACAGAGTACAATAAAAGTCTACAAGACCATTGAATTGCATTAGCATAAGCTAATGCTAATAGTGTCATTATAAGCACCTCTGCAGTAGGACGTGTCTAAGGTCCCATATATGTCTTCCCGTTTGTGCATCAGCAATTCTCTACTTTTTGTTGTGTGTGTGTGTCTGTGTTAAAAAAAAAATAAATAAAAAAAAAAAGCTTTGTGGAGTGTTATGATTGGCACGAGTTGTCACACTAGTTGGATCCATTTAAAAAAATAAATAAACGGTAACAATAAGTTTTTAACATAGTTAACTACATTAGTTAACATGAACTAACAATGAACATCTGTTAATATTAGTTAATGCACTGTCAACTAACATGAACAAACTCTTTTATTAATTAACATTAACAAAGGTTAATAAATACTGTATTGCTCATTGTTAGTTAATGCATTAACTAATGTTAACACATGGACTCCATAGTAGCTGGACATGTAAGGCAACCAATCACAGTTTGTTTTGTTCAGTGTCATAATTAGGGGTGTTAAAATGTAAAGTCAGTGTCTCTACAATAACAGCCCCACATTTAAAACTTTTGGACATCTACGTAGTGAACTATACATAATTCACATTATTCTGAAAAAATACAGCGATTAGTTGATTATAAGCACTCACTGTCAGTGTTGTAAACACCGCAGCTTTCTTCTTTTATGAGGAGATTTGGCGTCATGACAGCTTTGTTTCAAGGCGGACTGTTAAAGAACACAATACACACGTCTCCCAGAAATCCTGTAGAATTTAAGCAATCAGATGACGACTTTGAAACTCCTAAAGTGTTTCCAATTTTATGTGCCATATGCATCAGGCTTTAGCCAGCGGTCCTTGTCTGAAGCTGAGACTATATCAAATGAGACCTTATTGTAAAATGGTAACAAAAAATATTTCCCAGGAAAAAAAGTGTTAATTGAACACTCATTAATCTTTCTTGAAAGATTAACGAGGACATGTTGTCCAAATATATTGGGTAAGTTGTCACAATGAAGCAGTTTAGTTTTGTTCAAATTTTGGTCTACCCTCATTATTCATGAAATTGAAATTGAAATTAGTTGACTGAATCTATGTTGGTGTGTTTTTGTGTGTTTGTTAACTTGTTTACATGCCATTATTCTGGTTTTGAACAAGGTTCTTGAAATCGACATGCAAAAAACTTTCCCTCATGAATGACTAAATATAAAGCTTTTTGCAATAAACAAACTTTGAGCAAATACAAAATAATTTTCATGCACTTTTTTATCATTAAGCACATTTCTAGATTAAAAACATTTTAAGTGTAGTGTTCCTCTTTCGCAGGCCAGAGAAACTTTACACTGCTGTTGTGAGACTGTTATCAGTGCTCATGTCGGCAGGAACTGCATCTAAACCCTGCTGTAAGACTTCAATATGTGAGTATTAACACGCTTCAGGGTGCTTGACTTCTGTATCCGGAATTGCTTTCTAGCAGAGAGTGAGAAAGGCGAGACAGAGGGTTAGAGATTTGCTGTTCTCTCAGACCAAAGTAAATATGATAGGCAGGAAAAGCAATCATATAACCAACATATGCTCCCCTATCGAGAAAACACAGGAGTCTAGATTAAGATTTTGTCATGAGTGAAATCATTGCTGTTTAATTGAATCGTGCTACAGATAAACTCCTTGGTCGAGCCCTCTCCCGATGGCTAGGTCGTGATAAACAACTTCAATCAGAGTGCTATAGAGTCACACACTGGCTCTCTTGACTTTTCCACTGATCTTTATTCTGTGAAACTAGAGGAGAGAGAGAAAGTGTGTGTGTGTGTGTGTGTGTGTGTGTGTGTGTGTGTGTGTGTGTGTGTGTGTGTGTGCGCCGTAATGGTGAGTGCTGTAGGACTGTTTTTTTTAAAAATGTTTTAGGCCATCAATGCATTTCTTCAAAGTTTTGATCATGCATAGATGTCCCAATGTGAATTTTATTTACAAAATCCTCTGAGATAAGGGGCTTTTGCAGCAGAGGAACCTTTTCATAGTTCTTAGAACTAATGGCGGAAGTACCCACTTTTTGGTGTGTTCGCACCGCAGGAACTGGGAAAGAATTTAGTTCTATATGCCTTTTGGGGGAACTAAATTAGCTCCTACTTCAAAGTAGGGTCTAACCCAGCACAATAGTAACTAACATTGACGTAATTGGTCGAACACATGCCATACAAAACAGCACCCGCCATTTTTAAAAAGTAGTGTAAACGCACAGTTTTCTCCACGAACATAAAGAAACATACAGAAAGCTAATGTTACTGGCATTTACCTGTCACCTTTGTCTGCAGTATTGTTCTTTTCTTGGCCTCAATGACATATAGCACCGCAAGTTGTAGGAGATTTCATCTCTTGGCCCTCCTTTTTGCTCTTTTCCATCGCATAACTGATATACGTCTACATTATAACAGTATAAGTCCTACATTCCATCTCCGTTATTGCGAATCCCACGACACACAACAAAAACACAGCTCCAATCACAGCGTCCTCCATTCTCCAGTTGTTGACGTTGTTGAATGATACGCTGCCGGTCTCGGCCGGCTTACATCACTTCAGAGTTCTTACTGCTGGTGCGAATGCAACCAGGAAAATGGCCCTTGGGGAATCTTTATTTCTCAGGGAACCGCCCTGGTGACAAGTTCCTATAACTACCGGGTAGATTAGTCTATAGAATTATTTGACATGAAATATGCATGAAAAACTTACCTCAGGGGGTGTCAAAATTAAACGAGAGAAATGTTTTGCCTTGAATCGACAAATAATTTTATGGTACAGTTACAAAAAAATCACTGGGGTGGTTCCCTTTTAAAAGGTACTAATGTGTACCTTTAAGGTGCTGCACTTATATGCACCCTTTAGAGGTAAATAAGGTACAATAATGAACCTTTTGAAAGAGTACTCCCCCAGTAACAGATTTTGTGTTTTATGTTTTTCCTGAATTTTTCTGATAGGAAATCAATTTGAGGAATCATTATGGATCCTGATCCAAAGGTGATGATTATGATTTACTGTGGATTGTTTGTTACTGAAATTTGAGAAAAAACACTTTTATCCAGTTGAAAGCCTAGCTAACTCTGTATGACAAAGGCAAACTTCAAACATATGTACAGGGAGCTTTCTGACTAAACCGCCAAAGGGGACGGGTCTTGAGTGGAGATTGTTAGGTTAGTATTTTGAGTGCATGCCAGAATCAAATGATTGCTAGGCTCTTTATCAGTGTGCCGCCACGCAGAGGGTGGGTAAATTTCTGGGCGTTGTGAACCATACCTTGTGATCCAGTCACTACACATTCCCCTAATCTGACCACTTCAGCTTTCCACTCATTGTTCTTCTGTATGGAGCCATGGTCTAGGATCCATTTGTGCTACTGGCTTGCTTGACTGAGATAAAGTAGTCCAAGGCCTCCTATGAGATTTCGGTACCGAATACAGGCACTAGGATTCAAAAAGTTCCTATGGAAGATATCTGAATGAAAATGGTCTTTTATGTTTCATTGTTCGTTGTTGCAACTATTAAGCCATTTTTTTTGCAGATTATGCCCTTCTAAATGTTTGTAATGTAGTATTTATATACTTATGCTCCTTCAGACATTCAACTTCAAATGGATCTGGATGAGCTTAAATTCAGGTTACTTCACTGTGGCTCAACATACCCTTTTGCATATATATATATATATTATATATATATATATATATATATATATATATATATATATATATATACACACACACAAAAGGATATGTTGAGGATAGGTGACCCAGGGTCAGCTGCAGACTTCAGGACTAATGTCCAGGGAAAGGGAGGAAAAGGTCGTGGTCTCTACCGGCCAGGACTCCTTAGTCTTCAGATTACCCCCAACGGCAGCCCCTGATAAAGTACTGAAAATCAGAGCCACCTGTGAGCACATATGAAACCTGAGAGAGAGGGCAGAGGTGCTTATTTGTTTTTGCTAAATTAATGGAGGCTAATTGATTCCATTACATCATTACAGAGGGGGAGGAGAGATGGACCGTTTCCAATCAATCGTTGTAGGATGCCGAGGATGCCGAGGACACTTGATGAAGATCTGTACTTCTAATCAGAAACAGACATACTTGTCCACACTTTGTGACCACGTGTCAAACTTTCCCTCTTCCTCTCTCTCAATGTCATTCATTTAGTTCGCCAGTATCCTAGAGAGCGCTCACAGTGGCTGTGCTAAAACATTGGCTCAGTCTTCAATGTGTTTATTGAAGTGGGAATTGGCAGGGACCTGGAGTTTTCATATTGATATCTTGGTAGATAACATTGTGATTCTTAATGTTTTGCATGTCATTATTCAAATGTGTGATTATTATATTGCATATATACTATTCAGAACTCTGAGATTGCTATTTCAAATAAATGCTGTTCTTAAAAACATTAAAATTACTGACCCCAGACTTTTTAACGATAGTGTGAAGGTATTTACAGTGCATAGTTTAGTGTGTATAAAAAGCAAGTGATTCTTCTGTTATATGACCACTGAAGACGTGTGACGGTTCAAACAGATTCCAGTTATGGTCTGGACCAGAAGCTTAGTGAGGTTCAAGTCTGTGATAAAGTGAATTAGCCTGTTTACTCTGACCTGAGTGGGTGCTGAAAGATGTGCAATGTGTGTTGGATGTTGGACTAGTGACATGCTAGGCTACACGGGTGATTTAGATGACAGCTAAAGGAGGGGGCAAAAAAGGCAAACGAGTTCATTATACTTTTCTCCACTTCCCCATCACTCCCTTAGGAGCAGACAGGGAAGACATTGAAGAAATGCAAGAGTTAGGTCTTGTTCTTCAATACCTATTAGCAGAGGCCCAAGGGTGAGAGGGCCATCTACTATCCTACCCCCACATCCTCGACCCCCTCCTCAAAAGGTCACCCTTTTTCTTCCAGTACAGCTTAAACATTTGTATTCCTAAGTTCTCCCCAAGCACAACTTTTATTTTTCCTCTGACTAACAAAATGAACAGGAGGGTGGAGGTTTGTAGGAAGAGAAGTGATTACAAATGCCTCCGTTCTAGTCTAATTGGATCAAGCTGACTCAGAGCATAATGAACAAGATGCTGTTTGTCATGCATGTAGATGAACAATTGAATTTGTTTCATCATGAAGCGTCATATACACCTCAGACCCTAAATTAAGCAGTTGTTTGCATAAATTAAAGGTTTTTAGGCAATGCCATTAGCAGGGAATTGCTAATTATTGCTTCCTAAATTATTTGGATACACTTTTTTGTAATTTGTAAAGTGAAAGTTTCTCATATTTATCAGTTGCATATGCTTTTCTTGGCACACTGCAGCTCGCTGTTGCTGCTGTCTGACAGAATCTATTAATCCATGGCTTTAGATTAATTTAGCGTGCAATTTACAATGCTTGATACTACAAGTGTTGAGTTGAAATACTGATCGTATAGCATCACAGCACATCATTAGCTTGTATTGGAATGAACTTCAAACAGTCTGGTTAGAGTTTGTTCTACACCTCGAACCTGAAGTAATTAATTTTTGCTATTAATTCTGCCTAAATGTACAGACTCACTTTATTCAAACTTTTTGCACACAAACAGTATTGTGCCATATTTTGTTTATGCAGAGCAGTAGAGCATGGTGCCAAGGTCAGCAGTTAGATTTCCAGGTAATGCATGAACTGAATCATTTTTATTTTATTTTATTTTATTTTATTATTTATTATTTTATTTATTTTTAAGAAGATTTTTAAAAAATCATAGTTTACCTAAAACTTTAACGTTATATTTTGCCACCTTGCAAGCACTGTTTTTTCTTCAGGAAATTCAAATCTGGTTACTTTCAGATGATTTTTTAAGCCTGAATCATAAACTTGTGTCATAATTTTTCCTTCTGCTGCCAATTTCTAAGCTGTTAATTGCGGTTTCTATGGATTATGATCCCATGTAATCTCAGCAGTAAAGCTGCCTCGAGCCTAATGAACCTGTTGCTGTACTGCCCCACCAATTTTATTAAAGATGTGTGAACTGCCTCTGCACTATAGGCAGCCAATCAGAATCAACTATGTCATTATGCTATTTCACCAACCCTACCAGCAAAATTCACCCTTTCGCTTATGAAGAAAAGCAGCTAAATCCAAACATGCTAACCTGCTGGTAGCATGTTAGACCAACACAGGAAAATCATGTATCAAAAGCTTATTTTAAAGCTCCATGAATGTCAAAATGTGTTGCCATTCTTAATTGAAATGTAGTCCGCCAACTGAGGAAATATAGCTAGCCTCAGCCAGCATGTTTTATGGCAATACTAGCAACACCTGCTTAATATTAGCAAACCCCCCTTACAGTATATTTTACATTCCATGCGTCGCTCTGACTTTGATTTATCCGAGGGAGGTCAAGCAGAGATAAGATGGCTTATTCGTACTCGTATAAACACTGAGTCATTGATTTTTCAGATGCTGGCTTTGTCTCAATGCACAGTTTGTTTTGAGGACACGCAAGGTGCTAAACAAAGTCAACTTTAAGCATTGGCGAGATGTTCCCTTGATGATTAACGAACGCTCTCTGAAAGTTTGTCATCTGTGAGCGATTCAGGTTCAGCGACTAAGCCATTTCATGTGTGTAAGATCTGCAGAGGCACGTTTCATAAAGCAACACCAGGCTGAGTCTAACAGCTGCGACGGTGAAAATGATTAGCCAGGACCGCTGGTGTCTTTTGCCCAGTTCTCTGTCAGAGAGATAGAGCAATTAAAATCGGTTAATCACCAACTCTTCCGTAGGATACAGAATAGTCACACAGTCTCTCTGCCAGCATTTCTTTGAGATGTTCTTCTTGATGTCAGCAATTTGGGATTCTACATTTTTAGATGCTATCTATCTCTCTGTCTTTTTATTTCCCATCCTCTCAGCTGCAGCATCTGAGTATGAGAGCGAGGGTCGCCCTTCCCCCCCCCTCTGTCAACCTTACCATAACCCCAGGCTCCTGAACTCACTTGTACATTTTAGTCCTCGATAATAAACCAACATCTGCAGAACTTACAAGTGCTTTACCCGAGTTAATTGAGTAAATTGAAGCAAGCTGTGGCGCAGTGGTGATCTATGAGCCCCAGTCCAGAGCCCAGAAAGGAGACAACAGATTTACTGCGAAGACAGTGGGCGGCCTTTTGTTCGGGCGCTGGTTCACGGGAAGTTTGAGGTCAGGGCGGATTAAAATATCTAGAGGAACAAATGGAGTAATTTTGAGTGTAATATAAGGAACGCTGTGCCAGTTTCCAACAGCCGGCAGGTGTGATTTATTTGATTTTAAGCCCTCTTTTTTTCATCTGATTTTCACCATCCCCCAACTCTCATCTGACCACTGTTTGCATTATTCGGGATTTATAGGTAACAGGAAGATTTGACCATATTAACAGGTAACCTCAGTTACGGTTGACATGACTAAAGGAAAGATAAAGAGTAGAGGAAACGCAGAGAGCGAGCAGGAGATGCATAACAGCAGTAAATAAATAGCAGCAGGGGACAGCCTCCACTGAGGGAATCAATCCAGCTATTTCCTCCTGTACTCAAGCCCCGGGGGTCTCTACATGGTCAAGTAGTGTTCATCTAAAACCAAAGAGAAGTGTTAGAGAGCATGAGAGAGAGAGAGAGAGAGAGAGAGAGAGAGAGAGAGAGAGATTTATAATTCTTATATAGCCTGGTCTAATGCGGTCCACTTGTCCAGTGATTGCATTAAATTGAGCATGCAAATTTAGCATGTTAAACCTCAGGTAATATGTTTGTATGGAGCGTGTCACATCTACAGGAGAGAAAAAAAGCATGCTGTGATAGTTATTTAGCAGATGTTTTCATAAATGTACAGAAATGTGTGGTATAGCCTCATAATTATTAAATGTTTATATATAATTAAATATTTGATAGTTTCAACAAATGTCAAAGTTTAATTAAATAAATAGCTTTTTAATGCTTTTGGAGTAACAAATTTTAATAGTATAATTATTTTATTTTATTATATTATATTAATTATATAGTAATGTAATGAGGAATATTCCAACATACATTTTTTTATAAATTGCAAATCATACATGATTTATCTAAAACAATAAATGGAGGAGTGTTTAAGGAAAATAACATATCTTGTAATTGATTATCTATTTAGAAGCAGCAGATGCTGTTCACAAAAAAATGTCCATATAACAAATCATATTTCATATATAAGTTGTTAAAATACAAAATATAAATAATTGTAATAATAAAAATAATTGTAAAATACAAAATGAAATGCTAAAAAATGTACCAAATGTATGTTGATAATTGTTTTCTGGCTTGCTGTCATTTAATTTTCATGGCTTAAGTAATGATGCAAAACAGCAGTAAATAATTCATAATTCTTGTGTGTTTGGTTTTAGAAATCTACTACAAGATGAAGTTGGCATTTCTCCACATGAGATCCGACACATTTACATCTACATTATTGAGTCATTTAGCAAACGCTTTTATCCAAAGTGACTTGCAAATGATGAACATCACAAGCAAATCAAAGGTAATCAGTTATATGAAGCATTTTATCGTCACTTAGGATCTTTAGCATGTTATGTTCATTGTGCGACCAGTGGGATGTGGGAACGCAAAGATGTGATAGTGTATGAGGAGAACACTAATGAACCTGGATGTCCGGGACGGATCAGATAATTATCCCAACCTGATCAATGGCACTTCAATCCTGCTGTCTGCTTCAACATTCATATTCAGCCAAGACCACATATCTGTTTCTTTTCTTTCTCTCTCTCTCTGTCTCTCTTTCTCTCTAACCCCTCTTTGTGATTGAGTATGAAGTCTCCCACAAAGAGAATGTCAGAATGAAAGGCAGAGAGCAGGAGGGAGGGAAAAACAGTGGGCCAACCTCGTTTTCCGCTTGATGGGTTAGCTGCAGAGAATGCGCCTCGACGAGGTAAATGATTAAGGAGGGAGAGAGAGAGAGAGAGAGAGAGCTACAGATAGAGAGAGAGAGCGAGAGAAACTTTTGCGGCTCTGCCATTTTGCACTTCAAAGATCTAGCCAGGCAGGTTAAATGAAAAGCAAATGTGTTGCCCTGCCGTGCAAATACCTCGAATGTTTTAGCAGGTGCAAGCAATGAGGGAGGTGGGCAGTGACGGAGTCTTGAATGCACCTTGCTTTAGGAACAAGGGAGAGACGTCCTCCTCTCCCCTCATAAGAGACCTGGGCTTCAACAGAGGCTATAGAGAGGTCAACTTAGTGCAGGTCTCAAAGGTCAGTTACTACAGGTTACCATGGGATAATATCCAGCCAAGTAAAGAGGTCAGTTTTCTCACAGAGTGCATGGGAATATGTTGTGTTCTACCATACTGTACCGTCACAGTGCTTTCAAAACAACGTGTGAATGTGGTTTGCATGTTGATGCGTTTTATGCAGAACTATTAGGATGAAAAGGGAATTTACAGAATATATATAGTGAATTGTCTGTCAGGCTTTTATAGTAAGTCACCAATAGTTGGCACTGTTTATCTGGCCGTAGACAGACACTGAAGGCCCGATAAGTCTCAGTGTACTGTATTAACACATCTGCTGCTTTGTCTTCTGTAAAAAAAAAAAAAAAAAAAAAAAAAAAAAAAAAAAATATATATATATATATAGAGAGAGAGAGAGAATTATAGAAGGAATGAATGCAAGTCAATTAAATCGACATCTGTATGTTCATTTATTTAGCATAGATAATGTTCTTGTTAATATTTAAGTCCTGCTGCCATTTGTAAATCCTTGTCCAGGGTTTCCAGGTGTTTATAAATCCCCTTGACATTTTACCCAGACATTCTTTACTGCTCAGTGACATTCTGGTACTCCTGGGTAGGGGATAGGGAGTTGCTGTGCTCCACTTTTGGTTTTAGGAAGCTGATATATATATATATATATATATATATATATATATATATATGTGTGTGTATATATATATACACACATTTTTCAGCATGTAAATAGTATGAAGTAGTATTAAACTGAAATAGAAAGCTTTTGTAACATTATAGTTACAAATGGTCAGTAAGAATATAGTACTTTATTAATATTAGAAATTAATACTTTAATTCAGTAAGGATGCAGTAAATTGATTAAATGTGACAGTAAAGACATAATGTCACAAAAGCTTTACATTTCAGATAAATGCTGTTCTTTTGAACTTTCTATTCATCAAAGAATCCTGTTTTCAACATTGATAATAATAATAAATGTTTCTTGAGCAGCAAATCAGCATATTACAATGATATCTAAAGGATCATGTGACACTGAAGACTGGAGTAATGATGCTAAAAATTCAAATTTGCCAACACAGGAATAAATTGCATTTTAAAATATATTCAAATAGAAAACAGTTATTTTGAGTTGTCAAAAATATTTCACAATAATACTGTTTTTGCTGTATTTTGTATCAAATAAATGCAGCCTTCATGAGCAGAAGACTTAAAAAAAAAAAAAAAAAAGCGTGTGTGTGTATATATATATATATATATATATATATATATATATATATATACTCTTCTGTCACACACTGACGGTAAAGTATATATTATATATATAATATATAATATTATACAATTAATAATACATATATTATTATATCACAATATATGTATATTGTTCAGATCCTCGTGGTTGATTACAGATGCAGCTGTGAATAACGTGGCCTCAACCAACTTTCTAGGCTATGATCATTTTTCAAAGAGCCATGCTTTAGTTTCCTGGCCACTTAACAAATCCAAATCATTCTCACTCGCCTGAAGATGACTGGGGAATCAGGGACAATTATTAGGCAATTAGGGAAATTGTTTGTCAATTGTTCGCATCTCAGTGTCAAACACAATGGCACTGGCAATGGCTCTTTAATTAATTTAATCTTAATTAGTGACTGCTGGCTCACCATCAAAAAATTATATGGATTCAATGTTGGTTTCAGACATCATTATGTGTAAGATGATATCTACATATCAGCTACTACTAATGTTGGGGTTTTGTTCATGACAAGGCGGTTTGTGTTTCTGTAATTACAAACTCAGCTTGAGTGTTCCATGCTGCTGGAAAGAAAAAAAAGTGAAAAAACAAAAACGAGGGGCAAGGCATTCCCAGCACGCCTACGTTTGATCTGCGTTACCGCCAGATTGCTTAACACTGCGCTGCTCTACTGTCAGACAGTTCAAGTCTATTTTGAGGAGGATCGATTATATTTTCCTGAGAAAATTGTGTGCAGTTGGAACCACAGTGTAGCTCGAGGCTGAACATTATGCAAAGAGGCAGTAACCCAACAAAAGAGGGGGTTTTTTTTTTCTTGTTTGAAGGGTCAGGTTGGGGAGCTCTCTGATGGAGGAGAGAGTGGAGAATCTTGGCTTCTGGATTTATCTGGTGAGCGAAGCGTGAGGCACTTCTCTCCCTCTTCCCTCCATTTCTTCTCTATCTCTGGCACCAAACTTATCACAATAATGTTGAGTAAGATCGTTTTTGGCTTGTGCCTGACAAACTGATATAAATTTCAATCTGACTCTGACAGAAGTTTTCATTTTGCCAAGAGTGCAAAACGAGTTAAGGGGAGAGACCATATACACACTATGTGGATGCAAGTGGTAGCTTTAACATTGGGAGTGAAGGGTTTTTATGGATGCCTGAAAGAGATTTTTACAATTAAATTGATCTGCACACCTAAGTAGTGACTTATAATATTTATGAATGTCTGACACTTTTAAAATATTAAAGCTTGTTCCATCAAACATTTTATGTCGTAAGCGAAAATAAACAGTGTTATTAAACAGTCAGACACTTTTGTGCCCTGAAATTTATTAGAACAAATGTTAGAGAAGTATGCATGCTCCTTAATACTTTCATAAATCATTCCTTAGATCTTTCTGGAAGTACTTCTTGACAATTTATCCAGAGATGAATCATCCTGGCTGCTCAAAAAAGACAAGTGATTATAATTTAACAGAATGGTCATTCTATTTAATTTGATCATTTTTGTTGCTTTTGGCTGTTGCAGTCTCTCCCATGATGGGCATCTACAGCCAGGTCCAGTTTGGCACAAACAACAGAGGGAGGAATCTTGCACCCTCATTACATAGCAGCCACTCTAATTACAAGCTGCTCAAGAGATGTTATTCTACACCTGCTGGTGACAATGACAGCACCTCTGTCCCTTGCTCGTCTTTGCTTTTGTGTAACGGGGCGCGGGATGCAACACAACACCGTTTTAAATAAATGAAGCTTCTCCAGAAGGAAGGGCCAGCCAAGGAACAAAACAGAAGAGAACTTGACTAGACAAGTTGAGAAGGCAGGGCATAATTTCACCTATTAACAGTTCAAATAAACTGCATATTTGCTATTTTAATTGGTCTTAATTGATCAAATTTACTTTGGTCTTAAAGTATTGCTATTATCATTAGCTGAACATAAACTTTATTCAGAGGCAGCAAACACATAGAAAGTCCAAGAATCATCATTCACCATTAAACTTTATTGTGGCATATGTCAAACAAGTCCAACCTTGACTAAACTTTGAACCTGAACTTTTTTTTTTCATAAATTCTTCCATTTTATTTTCATATACAGTAATATCACTTGCTCCGCCAATCATCGCTAATTCAAAGATAAATTCTCTTTGAAATACATTATGTCAGATTGCTGCCATTGCAATAATAGCCTGGAAGAACAGAGAGGTTACTTTGGCACATTATTATTGAGCAAATGCGTATGTTATACATATCTGAGATGTTGTAAATTCTGACAAATGTGTGAATCAGTTAATTTGCATTACATTTATGCAATTTGTATCCTGCGCTACTTGCGTTTTGTAAGCCACAGGAGGTTTGAATAAATTGCAGTGTAGCCTGCGTGATCAGTTTGACGAGTACGGACCCTAAAACCATTGTTATGCCGTAAGTTCTCCCTCTCGGTCTAAATAAAAACATAAATGTATTACACCAGCATACACTTTTACACAAGTACACATTAGGCGGCATGTCTCCTAAAAGGTTTATGACATCCATTTAGCATCAGTGAAGCCAGCTTAACATGGCCATGTCAAGATAACATGCAAGCATCTAGTGGGCATTCATTGCCTGTCAGATGAGATTTTACAGTGGCCTTGAGGAAACGGAGCCTATGTTTCCCAGGCAGGGACAGGGGACTTAAAATAGCACCTGAAAAGAGCAAGAAAGAAATAGATGGGGGTGAGAGAGAGACTGACAGGGAGGGAAAGAAAGTGAGAGCAACAGAGAAAGAGACAGTGGAGGCATTAAACTGAGAAACCGGTTTTATGAAAATGGATAGTTTTATAAACCTCAAAAATAAAGGTTTCAAAAGAGGGTTTTCACAGCAGTGCCGTAGAAGAACCATTTTGGGTTCCCCAAAAAACCCTTTTAAGTGAACAGTTTTTCCTAGTGTAAAGAACATTTTAATAATCAGAGGAACCTTATTCCACTATAAAGAACCTTTTGTATAGTGCAAAGATTCCATGGATGTTAAAGGTTATTCATGGAACTATATATGCCAATAAAGAATTTTTTAGCCCCCCGACATCAATGAAAATAGTGCCAAAGCATCGAGTTTGCATATTGCTAAGCAGCACACAGACTGGAATGGACTATCTGATTAAAGCATTCTATAATCAGTCCACTCCTGCTCCACTCCAGGCATTACTACTCTAAAGTCATTAGTATTGTAATGGTCCCAAAATGGTGGACTGCTGACATCAAAAGCCATATTGGGGTATGTATTGGCTCCAGACCACTGTAAGCAGAGTAAGCAAGTATCTGTCAATAAACTGGATATATGAGTGTCTCTAGCAGAATAATTTGAGAGGAGAGCCGTAAGAAGAGACTGGAAGAAGAAGTGAGAGGAGCACGTACGTGATGAAAGGAAACAGAATATGGAATAGGTCCGAGCACACTAAAAGTGCTCTTTACCAAGCTAGAAGAACAGTACATTTCCACCATCTTTAGTCTTAATTCATCTCATTAGCCCCGTTCCAAGCCCCAGAAGGTGAAAGCAAACTGCTTATTATCTCATGAAAGGCTGTGTATTAGTGATTGTTGGGTTGAAATTCACAGACTAAATAATTACCCTCTGTTTGTGTCTCTCTCTCCATCTTCCATGCATAATAAGAGGCTTCTGGTGAGATGAGTAATCTGGTTCCAGCATGCCTCTCCCGGCGCGCTCCCCTCTTCACGCGATCGTCAGATGGCAAGGCAGCTTAGTCAACCCCTCGCTATAGGCCAGGATAATAATTGCTGTATTAATTGGTGTTGTCCAAGCTCGACAGAATATAAAAGATCCCACTGGGGCTAATAATTAATGTTTTTTCGCTCTTAGTTCCTCTGTCTCCCGCTTTTCTTTCCTCTTTCCATGTCTCTGTCTCTATCTCTCCCTCTCTCACCCCCCTCAACCCCTCCTTCCCGTCTCTGGTTAGATGTTGGAGACTCGTTTACAGTGTTTTTAGATTATTAGCTGGCCAACAACAGCATTGCTGGCACTGTACTATATTTATTCAGATTGTGTAACCTTACTGTATGTACATATGAAACAACAAAAGTGGCTTGTCAGTTGTGTACCGGGAAGGAACTCTCACATTATGCCTGTTATTTAAAGCTCTGTTTAATTGATGAAATCATGGAGTTTTCCCACAGAAAGTCTGGTTTGATTTGTTCCTGTTACTGTAAGTGTTACTCTGATGGACTAAATTATGATAGCTCAGTCATGAGTTATTGGTTATATATTTTTAAAGATCATAAAAGTGAGTAATTAGCATCTATGCAACTAGCATCACCAAATAAAAATATAAAAAATATTGACTTTTCATATAGGTTTCCTGCACTGCAAATTTTTATTGTAATTTTTATAAAAAAATAATAATAATAATGCAAAAAAATATTACAGTAAAAGCATGCTAATATGTAAACTCCAAGATACCTTCGTGGAAAATTGTAAAAGGTTTAACATCATATTGTATGTAATTTTACTCTAAAAGTCTTTCCAATTTATGGTTTTCACAATTAAAAACTATGCTTTACCATATTTTTTATGGTGTAAAACAGTAAAAAAAAAAAATTCCCAGAAATCCACATAACATATGATTATATATGTAATATATTATATAGTGTTGTTTCTCAGGGTGGTTTGTGTTACATTTTCTGTTATTTAGACAGAAATGCTTATTGCAAATGGTGCTTATAACTCTGTGCATCGTCTATATACGAGTATAGACCATATTTTTTGGACAGGCCACTTATGATAAACACTTGTGATAAACACTGATGTGACTGTACTGTACCACCTATATTATTATGGTGGTTATCAGTACATTTTAAGGTACAAAGCACAAGCAGCATGTTATATTATATCATTTAATGAAGTATGAATGAAAATATACAGAGATCCCATAATATCTGAAACATTGTCACCATACTTTTACAGTGAATTTTTGGCATCCTCAGCTGCCTTTTTTTTTTTTTTTTTATCACACATTTAACAGTGTATTTTTATATCTGAATACTTCCCTGGTCTTCCATTGGTTGGACAAACAGATAGTCCTACCTCAAGCAAATGTTATTAGTTAGTCAGTGTTGCTGTTGCCAGGCTGGTCATGATGCTCAAACAAACATATAGCAATGTTTTGAAAGCATGTTTCAAAGAAATCAACCTACAAATGGCGTACTTGTAGTTGCATATTAAACTGGGATAAGAGAATGTGTTTTAACATTGAAAAAACTAAAGTTTTAAAGAATGAACAGCTCTAAAACAAATGAGACCAAAGTTCTTTGCAGGTTTCTTGTGGAGGGTCTATTTGAGGTGGTTGTAAAGGAGCAGTGCAATTTCATCCTCTGTACCAGTGTCGAGGACAAATTCACAATGCTTCATTATAACCAGTTGTAGTGCAGAAAACTTATCAACAAATCTCAGAGTCAATCTCAAACATGTAATTCTAATTAAGTCTCAGTGCACTTGAACTGCTTAGTAGCTGTCAATAGATTTCCCAACAGCCTTGCGTCTGCATAAAGGCTGGTAATGGTCTTGACCCCCTACCCTTTACCCTCCTTGGAAAGACAGCAGCAAGACAACTAGTTCATTAAAACGCCTCATTAGTCTTTTTCTGGTATGAAGGTTGTTCTCGAAGTAACACATTTTTGGAGGTCCATTTATGAGCCTCTAACTGGGCGTTCATAGGCTAATCAAACTCTAAAGAACCATAGCCTTATTAGGGGATCAGTGTGTGACGAGCACACAACCATTTGTCAATTCCTGAAACCATCTTTCTTTCTGAAGCCACCTGACGACACATTTGTAAGTAAAGTCCTGCTCTTTGTTAATCCCCCAGCTGCATTTACTGTTCTCCTTAATTGTACCCACAGCCGTAGTGAGGAGGGACATGGGTCCTGGTGTTAGCAACAGGACTGTAATGACCTGTTAGGGGAATAAAATCTGGGTAACAGAGGTATGTCTGACCTTTATTTTTAAAACAGGAAGAGAATTACAGAGCATTGACATCATTTGGTTGTAGGCCTGACAGGTAGATTTGGCCATCTGTGTTAATTTCAGGAACTTTCACACTTGTGAGGTAAGAGAATAACCAATATACAAGAAGGGCAGTAAAAATTGCATAAATGGCACATATTTCATAATAAAGCCTGACAAATGAGTCTTTTTTATAGATCCGATCTAATACATTCATGTGGATGGATGGATGGATGGATGGATGGTGTGTGTTTAGAAATGTGTGTAGAAATGTATATATAATTAAAGCTGCAAGCAGCGATGAAAGGGCCCTTGCACCTGGGGCCACCGCCACCTGGTGGCCTTAGGAAAACAGTGAATAGTGGGTGACATGCATGACGCGTGTGCAAAGACGCGCTGGTGTAGTTTAAAGGACTAGTCCACTTTCAAATAAAATTTTCCTGATAATTTACTCACCCCCATGTCATCCAAGATGTTCATGCTTTTCTTTCTTCAGTCAAAAAGAAATTAAGGTTTTTAATGAAAACATTCCAGGATTATTCTCCTTATAGTGGACTTCAATGGTCTCTCCAAACGGTTGAAGGTCAAAATTACAGTTTCAGTGCAGCTTCAAAGGGCTTTAAACGATACCAGATGTGGAATAAGGGTCTTATCTAGCGAAACGATCGGTCATTTTCTAAAAAAATACAAATGTATATGCTTTATAAACACAAATGATCGCCTTGCACTTGCTTCCGCTTTCCGTATTCTTCAAAAAGCTTACGCTGTATGTCCTACACCTTCCCTATTCAACTTACGGAATGAACGCAGCGCCAGTTCCGTTTTTTTCCGTAAGCTTTTTGAAGAATACAGAAAACGGAAGCACGTGCAAGGGAATCATGCCCTGGGGGTAAGCAGATAAACATCAAATTTTCACTATCCCTTTAAGAAAACTTTCCTGGCTAACGAAAAAAAACAAACCATAAATTAAAGCTGCAAGCAGCGATGAAAGGGCCCTTGCACCCGGGCTTTCCGCCACCCGGTGGCCTTAGGAAAACTGAACAGTGGGTGATATTCATTTAAGCGGATAAATAGAGGAGAAATATGGCAAAGTTTTGATGCACCACAGTTCCTGCTGCCAACAGGTGGCGCTTTGACTATTACTGAATATTGCCAAGTAGATGTCTTCAGGCCAGGACTATTATCAAACGTGAAGTTTGGAGCAGATCGAACATTGTATGCCAAGTGTTTCATGATTTAACGTGTTTCTAGTATGTTTGGTACTTCATGGCATATACAAATGTGTTTCTGGGAGTGAATTACAGTGCAAAGCATGCCATTTCCTGTTGCCAGCAGGTGACGCTATGACTAACTAAATATTGCCATGTAGATGTCTTCAGGCCAGGACTCTTATCACACGTGAAGTTTGGGGCAGATTGGACACTGTATGCCTGAGTTAACAGCTTCCTCTTTCATGGCGAAACATCAGACTTTGTCAGGCCGCCACGGACACACCCTTCAGCGAAAACTCAAGACCTTCGCAAGTTAATATTGCTAAGGCCTTAAGATTAGACTGACCAAATATTATTTTGATCTGGTTAAATCTCTATGAGGAGTTAATCACAGTGTAAAACACGTAATTTCCTGTTGCCAGCAGGTGGTGCTATGACTGTAACTGAATATTGCCATGTAGATGTCTTCGGGCCAGCACTGTAATAAAACATGTGAAGTTTGGCGCAGATCGGACACTGCATGCCTGAGTTACAACAACTTCCTGTTTCATGTCGAAACATCACATTTTGTCAGGCCTCCACAGACAGTGAAAACTCAAGATGTTTGCAATGTAACATCGCTAAGGCCTTAAGATTAGACTGACCAAATATTTTGTTGATCTGATTAAATCTCTATGAGGAGTTAATCACAGTGTAAAACATGTAATTTCCTGTTGCCCGCAGGTGGTGCTATGACTGTAACTGAATATTGGCATGTAGATGTCTTCAGGCCAGGACTCTAATGAATCATGTGAAGTTTGGGGCAGATAAGACATCGTATGCCCAAGTTACAACAACTTCCTGTTTCATGGCGAAACATCGAACTTTGTCAGGCCTCCACGGACACGCCCTTCAGTGAAAAGTCAAGATCTTCGCAATTTAACGTCACAAAGGCCTTTAGATTAGACTGACCAAATATGACCTTGATCTGATTAAAAACTCTAGGAGGAGTTTGTTAAATTGGGCTGTTACATCTGTCTACCGAATTTCATACCTGTACGTGAAACGTAGCGCAAATGGCGCTTAATTTAAATTTTGTAGGTGGCACTATCGAGCCATTTTGCCACACCTAATCCTGAAACCCATATCAGATGTAAATTTTCACCACTTCTGTTTCATGAGTTTTCGAGCATGTTTAGGCCCTCAAAAATGCGATTCATTTTGGAGAAGAAGAAGAATTGACTGAGCAATTACAATAGGGTCCTCACACCATCGGTGCTCGGGCCCTAATTACATTCAATGGAATATAAAATCATTCCACAATAAAAATTCAAAGCAATATTTATTTCAAAACTTATATTGATATTTTCTAATGGATAAAAAGATGTACAGAACATTGGGTCTCATTCAATAATAATTGCGTGGATTATTTTGTATTTGTACGCACAAGAACTTCTCACGAAAAATCTCTGCCTAACTCACAGCATGTGCATACGCGCATGAATTTTTTTTTCTTAATCTCTTACTAATGTTAGTGAATTTGGAGTATTTTAAATGAGCGGCAGTGTGCATGAGGTTAGTCATTTGCATAAAACACGCCCAAACCATCTCCATATAAGGGCTTTCCGCGCAACCTTTCCTTTGCAGCCTTTTGTCACTCTCATCAAACATATGCGGTTCTCTACAAACACAGATCCTTGAGCAATGCCAAGTGTGTCATTCTCAAAACCAATTCAAACAGAACAAACACCTTTTATACTGACCCAGATTACAGACCTCTCTACATACACATAAATCTGCATTATTCAGAGAAACCTCACACCTTAAGCTATAACACAGCTTTTTTTACTCTTTCACTGTATACGATGAAATATATTTAAGATTAAATTAAAATAGTATTATTTATTAATTTTATTACATTTTATACAGGGTAGGCCTAATATAGTCATGTTAAGATTAAATATTTGCGATTCTTATATTAACACGATTATAAGGCTGCACAGAGAAAGCTGCTTTTTGTGTACATGTGGTTTCAGTTGTTCTTACATTTTTACGTAAATTTAGAATAAATTTTAGTACGAAAGTTTTTGGTCAATCATGATTTGTTCATGAAAACGTTTGTAGGCAGATGTCATGCACAAATTTGTGCGTACGTGTGCTTAGTAAATGAGACCCATTGTTTTATATAATTTCTTATTTTTCAGGGCTCTACTAAATTGTTTTCTGGCAATTTATATTTTAGCAGTAATTTTGTTATGGTACTGATGAGATGTGGGCATGGCAGAAAAATGATGAGGAAAAAACTGCATAAGATGCCCACAGGGCAAATCAAATGGCTGCCTTCCCAGCATGCACTGCTGTGTGAGATACTGGTAATTAACTTAATAGAGGCCTTTAATTATAGTGGACGACTGATTCATGGCATGTGTTGATGCTCCCCCACTGGCCTAAACAACCACTTGCTGTCTTGTTAAAGACAAATGCTAATGAATCTCACAGCAGTGGAAAAGCATAATTTTGAAACGCCGTGACTGTGGCTCTCTTGGTCATCATGTGTTATCAAATCTTTGTTCATCACACTTATATGCATTCATAAAGTTGCACTGATGAGCATGTGCACATTAATTGTTGTTATCAGCAAATAACTGAGTCTCGTGCTAATGTTTGCCATGTTGTCAGATGAAGAGCAGAGGTGTGATATATCTTAGCTTTACTCTGAAATGCCTTCTCATCTCGCAGATTAACAGTTCCAGCCAATGAAAGATCATTCTGTCTCCTCAGTTTCCAGTAACTGGTCTAGTCTCTCCAGTCCTGACCCCAGTCACCTCATGTGCTACCAAAGAATCATTGACCTAGCACTATCATTGACCAAGGAGCTAAGTGAACTAAAACAGTGGAAAGCCATAGAAAACAACATAGAAAGCAAATAGCTTGTTTTAACATTTTATTAGCCAATTGTTAAAGTAGAAAAAGTAATAAAAAAAAAGACCTGGGCGCATGGTCATAAGCAGGTCACATTCAATGTAATGGAAAAACTCCCACACATTGTCACAGCATGAAATACATTATTAAATTACACAACATTTTGGTCTTTGACTGAATTGAAGGTAGAGAGTGTTTTTTTGTTTTGTTTTTGTTTTTTTCCTTTCAATTTCCAATTTTAACCATTTTGTATACTTAAAGGGCAAATCAATATATAAAGTAATTTATTTTGGCGCAAATTGGTGATACAACATGTGACAAGGAAAAATTAAAAAACAATAATGAAGGTGTTATACGCACTTGCTGAGGTAATCTGTTCCTATTTTGTGAGGGTTTTTTTGACAGTTGTAATGAAATAATCACAATAAACTTTTTTTGTGTGTTTTGAGATGCTCGACAATTTAGGAAGCTGGAGAAGCACAATATGCTGTCAGCTGCCCAACCCAAGTAATAACGCGTGTTAATTAGTCTGATAAATTACGCTCAAAACAATGACATGTTTAAATAGCCCAATTTAGCTTGAATCCTAAATGAGATATTACATCAAAAGCCATCAATTTCCTCCTTTTTTTCTCATTTGAAGAGGCGTGTGCCTTCCTGAAAGCATTTTAAAGGTTACGATTTCCTTTGACGATAAAGCAGTACCTTTTAATGAAATTCTAATTAGTAATTTCATGGACTTTGTTATTAAGCATATCTGATTAGTGCACATTTTTACAGCGCAGCTCTAATTAAGGAACACTTACTGTATGGTTTCTAACAATTCTTGTTTCAAAGATGGAGCAAATATGTTACAAACCTATTTGGTAAACAATAAATGTAGCAGTTCAGAGTTTTAATTAAGTTAAAGTGTGATTTCCCTCCACACCCTCTCATTACATTATAGTGTGGCAGCAGTTCTCCAGAAATTAGCAGAAGAGTTTGCTTCTTTTGATATTTAGTCACACTGAAACTTAATTTAAACTTTTTTTTAAATAGCCTACTGAATCACACTAACTCTAAAAATGTCTTAAACGATATGAATTTTGTATTACTGTATTTATGACATAAGAAGACTTTTAGGAGAAGTTTCCACCAATTATATCCATACTATGCGTAATCGATGACATTGCATTATCACTCTAGGTCTGGAAAATGTATGCAGTGGGCGATTCATCTCAGACCTTCCACATATGCACGTAGATGATCTGTGATTTTCAGACATACAGCAGTTCCTTGAGAACATAAATAAACCTACAGAATTTCTATTATTACCATGATTGCGTGGTGGAATTTGTAATCAAATACTGTACTGTATATATTTGCTATAAAAACTACACCAGACTGACCTGGCTGATTCTTATTGCTACACATCTGACATTGACTTCTCAAATGGTCCCAGTACAGGCCCCTGTGGGACTCCCGCAGTCCCAAACTGCCAACGTGTTTCCACAGTGGCGATCTGTTGGGCCAATGACTGACACCCCAGTACAGGAGAGCCCATTTAAAGTCCACAAAGCCCCACAGACCACCCCTCCAAATTTAAACCTTATCCCCCTCACCCCCACCCTACTTTAACATGAAGTCTACCTTGTCAAGTCACAAGCAGGACCCGTAATTTGGTCTAATAATTACCAGACATCACCACAATGAAACATCAGTGTCTGAACTTCTTTGGGCCCAAATGAATTTTAATACATTTGGAAAAGGTTGGCCGGAGGTGGGAAAGGGCTTTCCAGAAAAAGGGAGGAGGGAGCTCACATGTGGAAGCACTTTAGGAAGTGATAAATGATTTGAAATCCATTGCGTACCCCAGAATGGAAATTAGGGCGAACAGGTGTTAAATGGTAACCGCTGGTGCATGTTTTTTAATCGGGATGGAAAGGGGTTCCTGGTCTTTGGGATCAGATGTGTCAGGGCAGAGATGAGGTGTCAATCTGGGAGTGAAATGGTTTAAAAGTCTGCAGGCTTTACACCTTTGACCCAAAGGCCTAAACTCTACTGATCACTCCTGCTTTTGGAGAGCTTTACTACTGTTCAAATAAATGCTCCACTGTCTGTGAGCTGTGTTCTCCTGCTTTTGTTGGTTACCCTGATCCCTTTAGCCACTTGCATCTATGCTACTGCAGAGTGTGAGGTCAAGATATTACTGAAATAGCAATTGACATGATTTTTTTTTTTTTTTTTTTTTACTTTCACATCATTTATTTATTGTGAAATCAGTGTTTAGTGCACCTCCAGCTGATTTGACACTCATAATTTATTTTGCAACATTTCTGTTAATTGAAATAAAGCTAAAATAAAACAAAATATAAATTGTAGATGGAAAAGATCAAGTACTAAAATTACTAACTAAAATAAAAGTGAAGTTATTAAAAAAACAAAAACTAAAAAAGACAAAAGCACATAATAAAATTACAAAAAAATTAAACTAAAAAATAAAACAAAATAGTCAAAATAATAGTAAAAACTAAAATAGTGTATACTATTTATAGTGTATATATTAGTAAAATGACCAACCATATTTTTTGTGTTGATATGAATATTTTTTACATTTGTTAGCACTTTTAATATACGGTAGCCCCAATAAGTATTTGGAGATAAAATTCTGAAAGTTATTGCGTTAGATAACAGAATATCAAAGCCAACAAATGATACAAGACCTTTTTGTCAAAGCTAACTTGGTGGTCTCAAAGTGATTTTGGTGGATATATGGAGTCAGTTCCCCTCAAGTTCACACAGGTGTCCTAACAGATGTAGATGTCCAAGCAGGTGTAGTTCATCACATTAACTCTGAACATGTTCCACTAAAGTTTGACAACCACAAAGCCTTCATCTTTTAAAACCTAACATTTTTTTTTTTTTATGTTAATGTTTTTATAAGACTGAAAACCTAACTGAAATCAAAATGAAATCATGTTCTTGTTTCTGTAATATCTTAATGGCCTCTTTTTAATGTTGTTGACTTAGAGGCCCTCAAAGTTAAATCCCTTTAAAGAGCTTCAGACAAATTAAACCGTTTCCCCTTTTGGCGATATGAGCTATGCAGGCTAATAAATTATCTCGTAATTGTAATTTGTCAGACTGTCTATCTATCTGTTTGTTTTTCTATCTGTTTCTATGTGTCTCATTCTGCGTCTGTCTCTCTGATTCTCACACCCACCCGTCAAACGCTTGATTTTATGCAAAGTTTGGGAAAAGCAGTTGAATTGTCCACTTGTTTTAAGTCGAAACACTCTCGGCTTGTTTGGTGCCAGCTGTCCAAACATAAGAGGCTGAGATGATGATGGTAGTTTAGGGGGTTGAAGAGAGGGCGGCTGAGTCTGATGACGATGTGTTATATTTCTCTCTGACCCCAACACATCCCAGAATGCATTACAGCGTAGCACACTCTAATCAGGCAGCGAACAGTGGATAGATGGACAGCTGGTGAGACTATTTATTGTAATTCAAGTTAATTTACATCATACCTATAGGCTGGCCCACAGCCCAGATGGAACATAATCCTATCTGTTCTCCAACACAAGTTAACCATTTCATTAGCCCAAGAACACTGCAGCCTCCTGCTTTTTGGCCTGTATCTTCACCTATGAGGTGCTTTGCCATTGTTTTGCTATATTGAACTTTTATGGGAGTTTCATTGGCTGTTTCATTAATGGACAAACTAATTTACCAGATCCTGCCTGCTTTAAAACTGCGAGAACAAAGGAGTAGGAGGGTGGAAATCAATCTTAGTCTTGCGGCAGAGCTGCTGACCCGTTTATGCTTTGAAGACGGTCACTTTAAAAAAAAAGAAAGGGAGGGAAGGAAGGGGAAAAAGAAAAGGGAAAAAAAGCATCTCAGAAGTTATTTAACTACAAACAACGCCTACCTTCCCCATTCCAGCTGCATAATCAAGCATAATAAGTGGCCTGCAAAGGTCCACTTAATGTATTTCTAACACCGCAGACCAGCTAATCCTGTCAGAGAGAATAAAATGGAAGGAGGGTGTGTGTGTGTGTGTGTGTGTGTGTTGGGCGGGTGGTGTTTGTGTGTGTGTGTAAGCTGCTGCATGGATTTGAATGTTTAACTCCATGAAGCCTCATATTTCTGCCCAAGTGCGGATCCATTTTTCCGCTTTAGTGGCCATCAAGGAATAGAGAAAATAACAATAACAGCAGGGGCAGGCCAGCAGCTCACAGTGGACTGAAATATGCCTGTAATGACTGCTCTTATTCTGCCTCTAAATAGAGACCTCCTCTGTTAGGCTCTGTAAAGCATATCTGAAACTCTGTGTAATATTCTTGCAAAGAGACATGAGTACAAATCTGAAATTTAAGTGTGTGTTTACTTTAAAAAGGCTTGGGTAATGGAACATCTCTATCATAGAATTCATTTTGATAAGACGTGGTACTTTAAGAACTTAGTTCTGCAGTTCTGTTCGAGCGATACACTCTTGATGACCTTAGGTAAAGGAATAGTTCACCTAAGAATGAAAATTCTATCATTATTTACTGTATGGGATTCTTTTGTTCTGTGGAACACAAATGAAAGATATTTTGAAAAATGTATTTTATTGTGCATACAATGAAAGTCAATGGGGTCCAATGTCGTGTAGTGTTGGACACCACTGACTTTCATTGTATGGACAAAAACAGTTAAAACATTCTTCAAAATATCTTCTTTTGTGTTACAGGTTTGGAATGACATGAGTTAATAATGACAGAATTATAATTGTTGATGAAGTTTTTTAACCCTGTAAAGCCTGACATATGAAATAATTGTCAGGAAAAAAAGCTTATTTTTTTAATGAAGCAGTTTATTTAACCTTTAGAAGAAAAAATTAAATAAAATAAATATATATATATATATACAGGTGCTGGTCATATAATTAGAATATTGTGAAAAAGTTCATTTTTTTATTGTAAATTATTTTAAAAAATGAAACTTTCATATATTCTAGATTCCCTACATGTAAAGTAAAACATTTCAAAAGTTTTTTTTTTGTAAATTTGTTGATTAGAGCGTACAGCTAATGAAAGTCCAAAATCCAGTATCTCAAAATATTAGAATATTTACATTTGAGTTTCATTAAATGACCATCCCTACAGTATAAAATCCGGGTATCTTTTGTTTTTTGAAACCACACTAATGGGGAAGACTGCTGACTTGGCAATGGTCCAGGAGACAATCATTGACACCCTCCACAAAGAGAGTAAGTCACAGAAGGTCATTACTGAATGGGGTGGCTGTTTACAGAGTGAAATATCAAAGCATATTAAATGCAAAGTTGACTGGAAGGAAGAAATTGGGTAGGCAAAGGTGCACAAGCAACAGGGATGACCGCAAGCTTGACAATACTGTCAAGTAAAGCCGATTCAAACACTTGGGAGAGCTTCACAATGAGTAGAATGAAGCCGGAGTCAGCACATCAAGAGTCACCACACTCAGACATCTTCAGGAAAAGGACTACCAAGCCACTTCTGAACCAGAGACAATGTCAGAAGCATCTTACCTGGGCTAAGGAGAAAAAGAACTGGACAGTGAACAGTGGTCGAAAGTCCTCTTTTCAGATAAAAGTAAATTTTGCATTTCATGTTGAAATCATGGTCCCAGAGTCTGAAGGAAGACTGGAGAGGCACAGAATCCAAGCTGCTTGAAGTCTAGTGTGAAGTTTCTGAAGTCAATAATGATTTGGGGGGGGCGTGACGTCTGCTGGTGTTGGTCTATTGTGTTTTATCAAGTGCAAAGTCAATACAGCCATCTTCCAGGAGATTTTGAAGCACTTTATGCTTCCATCTGCTGACAAGCTTTATGGAGATGCTGATTTCCTTTTCCAGCAGGACTTTAGCACCTGCCCACAGTGCAAAAACCACTTCCAAGTGGTTTGCTGACCATGATATTACTGTGCTTTATTGGCCAGCCAATATGCCTGACCTGAATCTATGGGATATTTTCAAGAGAAAGATGAGAAACAGTCGATCCAACAATATACAGATGATCTGAAGGCTCAATAGTGCCTCAGCAGTGCCACAGGCTGATCACTTCCATGCCACACTTCACTGATGCAGTAATTTGTGCTAGGAGCAAGTCATTTGCTGTAATATGTCCTGCCGATCAAGTATTGAGTGCACAAAAGAACATACTTTAAAGAACTTTAACTTTTCTGTTTTGCAAATCCATTTTTTGATTGATCTTAGGAAATATTCTAATATTTTGAAATACTGGATTTTGGACTTTCATGAGCTGTACGCTCTAATCATCAAAATTTAAAAAAAAAACTTTTGAAATGTTTTACTTTACATGTAGGGAATCTAGAATATATGAAAGTTTCATTTTTAAAAATAATTTATAATAAAAAAAATGAACTTTTTGATGATATTCTAATTATATGACCAGCACCTGTGTATATATATATATATATATACATACATACATACATGTTTACATTAGGGGTGTAACAATATATTGTGTCACAATGTATCACAATACAAAAATGCAACAATGTTGTATCGTAAATAGTGACAATATGTGTTGTGAATAGTTCACTCAACATGAAAATTACGTTGTGAGGAAAAAATCCATTTTAATCAACAGTAATTTTTTGTTGTTGTTGTTATCCTTTACCATATATTTTGGATTATCGCAATAATATCTTATAATGTGAGTTCAGTATCATGATATGTATCGAATCGTGACATAGGGTATTGTTATACCCCTAGTTTACATACTAAAGTTTACATTTGTGTTTTTTGTTGAGTATTATATTTGATACATCAGGCTTTTATGGCTAATATAGTATGATATAGGAGAATATGGTGCTTATACTCGAGAAGGAAAAAACACCTTGATTTTATTCAGAGACCCAAATTTATCAAAAATATGCAATTTGGTGCAGTTGCTGATATTTATACAAAAAGTAAGATGAAATGCCAGTGTAAATCAATGAGATTTTTATAACAGTATAGCAGACTTCTTACATAAAATGCTTATAAATATCAGTCTGCAATTATCTCTCAATAAGTAAGATGATATTTAATCATGATATTTAACATGATTTTTCTAAAAAATGATTAAGTTAAAAACTTAAGTTGCTTCAGTCCAGTAATTGTTCGTTTACGCTTTATTTCAGTATTACACTTTAGACACTCCACTAATTATAAGTAACTTTGCGACTACATGTCAACTAACTTTCATTAATATTAGTATTAGTAGACTGTAGACTGTTAGGTGTTAGGATTCTGGTTGGTAAAATAAGTTGACATGTAGAGGCAAAGTTACTTGTAGTCAGTAGAACGTCTGTTGGAGGACCATCAAAATAAAGTGTTAGCAGATATTAAGCAGAAAGTCTACTAATACTCTACTGATGCAAGTCTGGTGTTTGGTTGGGCTCTTTGTTGTCATGTCATGTGATTCCCACGTTTCCCTTGTATTCATGCCATGTGCTCTTGTTTTCACTTGTGTTAAGTTCTCATTGGTTTATTGTTTCATTGCATTCAGGTGTTGCTTATTTGCTCATCAGTAGGCTGTGTATTTAAAGCCCTCATTTTGCCATGTGTCTTGGTCTAGCTTTGGGTTTTTTTTTTATGCTTTAGTCCACTGTTGTCATGTCCATGTCCATGTCCATGTCCATGTCCATGTCCATGTCCATGTCCATGTCCATGTCCATGTCCTACTTTACCTAGTCAAGTTTATGTTTAAGTTATGTTTATTTTCAAGTTATTGCTTCATTTGTGCACTTTTTGAATCATGGAATAAACTGCATTGGGCTCAGAAAACCAACTCAACTTCAGTGGAACCGTTACAACTGACTGTTAGTTGACATGTAGTTGCAAAGTTACTTATAGTTAGTAGAATGTCTAAAGTCAATCATTGGAACAAAAAATGGCAGAAAGCATGTAGTAGATTGTGTACAACAGGTTTTTTAGCATCATTTGATCTTTTAGAGGCCTTAGAAATTTGCGTATCAAATATGATACAGTAGGCTTTATAGGGTTAATGACAAAAATCATTTTGGATGAACTACCCCTTTAACAGCATTTTATTTTTCAAACTATTCTTATTCTGTTGTGGGTAGGGCTGCAGAGCCCAAATCCCCATACTGAAGAGTTTGTTAAAGCGTGAAATTTAGAGATGCATGTGACGCTAGACCAGTCAAGAGGCAAAACAAACAAAGACGTCACGGAAGACAAACAGAGATTTGAGTGCATCAGATGCCTCGTTCTCTTCCCTTGGCTCTGTCAAAACACCTTTCCCGGGATCTGTGAAACAGACAGGGTCCATTAGGAGCTCAAGCATATAATCACATCTCTGTAATGAGTTATTAATTAAACCAGGGGCATTCATTGCCCCGCTAACAGCCTCATAAACAATTGACTGGAGATTTGTGATTTTTGACTCGCTGACACCATTAAACAAATCAATATTGGGTTTTGCAGCAAGAGCTCTGCGCCTGGCTCTCCCTGGTTTTTGCCAATCAGCCGCGTTGAATACTAATAAGGGAATTAGTCGCCTCATATTCCGCATGTGTCCCATCAAACAGATCCTTATCAAGAGGGAGCAGAAGACTCATTTGCATGGAGGAAGACTCTGCTTTGTAGGTAAAGATTTCACAATATGTCATTCATTTCGGTTTGCTTCCCATCCTCCATCTTCCTTTTTGCTGCACAATCACACACACACACACACACACACACACTTCGCCTTAGCCCTAATGATGAAAACATGGTATGCCATTGCTGGCCCCTAGGAAGCAGTTTATCCTGCTGTGACAACTCTTGAATGTTTCTTTAAATGCGTCTGCTTTCATGTTTGTGCAGTGTTTATCGGATTTTTTATTTATTTTTTGAAGCATCCTTTTTTTCTAACGATGTCTCTGTCCTTTCTTTGAAAACGTTGCTGCCAACGAGCGGAGACCCAGCCAACCCCGGCTACCATTCAGTTCCTTTTGATAGCTGCGCCAATCTAAGTCGATAAATGTTGCACTTAGCACACCTAATGATGTTTACCATTCCAAGCGTGGAAAGAGAGGCTCCAAAGTGTGCTTTTATGTGTGATGTGTTAGCCAGCAAGCATGAGGAAAATCTTACGTGATTAGGCTGAGGACTGCGCCTAAAGCTAATCGGCAATACAAACATGTCCATATACTTTAAAATGTTCTTGAGGAAAAGATCATGTAAATAAAATCAGGTTGAGTCTGTGCAATTCCATTTCCTTGAATGTAGAAATAATTTGGCTGCCAATTTAACTGATGTTTTAAAAATCGCCTTAAATGGACGACCCTCATGGAGTAAGATGCTGAAAAACAGTGAGATGTATAGCGATGTTGATGTGATCATATATATATATATAATCACACATTCAAAGTGCTCTCTAATACATTAAAGTATTTAGTGGCTTTTTGTAATGTCTATTCATAGATTTACTCATCTGTCACAATAGCATAACATTTTTTACCTTGCTTTTGAATTATGTGAATAATTCAATTAATTAATACTTTGATTAATGAATTGATTAGCATAACATGTGAATAGTATTAGTATTACTGAGATACTATAGTTTTTTTTAATATTTTGGATTAATTTTTATTTTGTAATTTCGTTTTAGTAATTTAGTTGTGTTTTTGTCTTTTTTATGTCGATATAGTTTATTAATTTTTATCTCAGTTTTAGTGACTAAAACTAAATGAAAATGAAAAATGTTGGTTTTGCAATTAGCAGAAATAAAACAAGCATTGTTTATATTTTATTGTATGTCAGTTAATGTTTATTTTATTTCAAGTTATGATTTTTTTATGGTTTTAGTTTTAGTTAACTATAATAACCCTGACTTAGGTAAAACTTCTGTAAATATGTTTTTAAGTGCACTGAGCTTACTTTTTTCAAGATATCTGGCACTAGCAATCTTCCGTTTTACCCAAGTCAGTCATTTAGCAATCACTCTGCATTCATTTACACTTAGTATTCAATAAACCACTCTCTTAACTCAAGTTAAGGACATAATTATGCTCGGCCTCCCCCACTTCTCTGATCCTGAAATCATTATCAAGGCCCAGGTTTAAGTTTCACCAGGTGGACAGGGGAAGGAGAGAAGCACTCATTTACTCAAACTCAGCAGTGATACTGGGTCCATCCCTCTTCTCCTCACCTGAGTGCCTCAGAGAAAGGAGTTGGCGGGGGGGGAGGCCGTGCAGAGCGAACCCCTCGTGTGTGGTCGCGGCTCTGTGGGGCTAATGCAGGAGATTGACTCTTTAATTGAGGCAAGAGTGATGCTCATCATCTCTCATTAATGAGGCCAGTTAGAAAAGTGGGAGTGTGTGTGTGCGTGTTTGAGAAAATGAGAATGCAAAAGAGGGAAAAAAAGAGAGGTGAAGAGGCTCCGAGACATGCCTAGCCATCTCAGGGTGGTTATTAGTCACGAATCGCTCTGTGTTGTATGTTCTTTCAGTCTACTTCAGAGTGTCTAATGAGGCAAAAGAGAGGCTCGCTTATGATATCGGGTATCAATCACAGTCAATATGTCCAATTAAGATCAAAGCACCATGCTATTTTGAACTTCCCTGAATAGAAAAATGATCTCCTAATTAATATAGATTATCCAAGACAGACTGGAAAAAGAGAAAGGGACCAGTCTAGACATAGAGCAGGGTACCTCATGTGTTCACACCGGTCCCACTTAAACGGCTCCCTCTCTCATGGTGCATAACAGCAAGGGATTATGGGGGGACAAAGTGGGCATCATTAAAAACCTGCTCCTTTGGGTTTCATTGAGAAATGATTGGCGATTAAAGGTTTGAAATCTGCTATGGACCAGCATTTGATAGAGAGAAAGAGCAAGAGAGAGGTGAGGTACAACTCTATCTGTCCTGCTTATGCAGTCAATTTCCCCATTCTTTATCCCTCTTACTGCACCAGGATGTGTGTTCGCGGCTCACGCTGCCTGGCGAGGTTGCCAAACTCATTTCACCTTGTGGACCTCAACTTGACTGCAAGCCAGACAACCCAACGTGATAAGGCCGCATTAAACCTTCACTCTCCTAAGGGAGGGTTATTATACAGACAGAGAGAGATGCCGCTCTGCATGTGAGAACAACAAGTAATGCTACATTACGCTAGCATCACGTTCACAACATAAAAGGGGGGATAAATGCATTCCATTACCAATCACATCTACAGAGGGGTAGAGAGCGTAAAGGTAAAGGAGGAGGAAAGGGTTTCTTCTGTCCACAAGGTCTTTCCAACAACAGAATCCAGCCACAGAGTGCTACAGACAAGTAAAATTCCCATTCGTTTTCTCCATAGAGGAATTTATAAATAAACTTTTAAAGACCTTTGTGAGCTTCGAGATTGTTAATCGATAATATCTGCCTTCTGTTGAAGCCATCAGTCCATGTCATTTCAACTTAATTTATTTTGTTCATGTTTAGCAGTGCAGTTTCAGGTGAAGAGCTGTATCACCCATAATCCTGCAGAGAGACATCTCCAAATCAGAGAAGATAAATCATGGTAAAAAAAAAAAAACCATTGAAGCATTGTGACAGTAATGAAGTAATCAATCAGTTGGTCTTCTTACACTCTCAAACTACTTACATTTTTGTGTATGTCAATATTTTGCAATAAACTGTATTGTATTTTTGTTAAAGGGTTAGTTCACCCAAAAATGAAAATTCTGTCAATAATTACTCGGCCTCATGCCATTCCAAACCCGTAAGACTTTTGTTCACCTTCGGAAGACAAATGAAGATCTTTTTTATGAAATCTGAGAGCTTTCTGTCCCTCCCTTGACAGCTATGTAACTACCATTTTGATGCTTTGGAAAGTTCATAAAGAGATGATGAATCTAATCCATATGAATTGAGTGGTTTACTCCAAATTTTCCAAAGAGACTCGATCATTTTGTATGATGAACAGATTTAATTTAGGTGTTTATTCACATATAAACATTGATCAGAGAACATAAACAAAAGCTCAAACGAACCTGCTTCATGCGTGAGAACAAACCTCTTCCGGAAGCTGCATAACACACGAGAATGAACCTCATTGGTTCTCGCACGACAAGCAAACATTCTTGAGCTTCTGTTTACCACAACCGATGTGTGAGTTGATGAATGTTTATATGTGAATAAAAGCCTAAATTCAGTCTGTTCATCATATAAAGTGATCGTGTCTCTTCAGAAAATTTGGACTAAACAACTCAATTCATATGGATTAGTTTTACGATCTCTTGCATCAAAGTGCATCAAAGTGGTGGTTACGTAATCTGCCAATAGAGGGATAGAAATCTCTCAGATTTCATCAAAAAGATCTTCATTTGTGTTCCAAAGATGAACGAAAGTCTTACAGGTTTGGAACGACATGAGGGTGAGTAATTAATGAGAGTATTTTCATTTTTAGGTGAACTAACCCTTTAAAATATATTGTTTTTGTATTTATAATGAACAACTTAAATTAAAATATTTCCATTTTTCCATCACATTTTAATTTGATTGTCATTTGCAATGTCCAAAACAATACAATTTTGCTTCAACTCAAAGTCTTTTAATGTTGTAGATAATATATTAGAACTCTTTGATGAAGATTTTATTTTTTAAATGCCTATGTAAAAAATGGGGAAATTATTTTAAAGGGATAGTTCACCCAATTCCCAATGTCATCATTTACTCACCCTCAAGTTGTTTCAAACCTGTATGGATTTCTTTCTTCTTCTGAACACAAAAGGCCCCATTGACTTCCATAGTATTTTTTTTTCCACACTATGGAAGTCAATAGGGCCCATCAACTGTTTGGTTACCCATATTCTTCAAAATATCTTCTTTTGTGTTCAGCAGAAGAAATAAATTCATACAGGTTTGAAACAACTCGGGGGTGACTAACTGATGACAGAATTTCCATCTTTGGGTGAACTATCCCTTTAAAAGTGACCATGCACTATAGCAGTCTGGAAATGGTTGATGACCATTACCTGGTTTGCACATGGTTGTGCTTTCATCTGCTCAAGTCACCATCATTGCGGTGGTAGTGAAAGTGCTGACAGACGTGTTCTCACACTTACCTGCAGTACTCCATAATTTCCAGTGATGTAGTCGTAGTGATAAGTTACTGAGTTACAGTCATTTGTTTTCATTGCATCTTCAAAGAAGGCAGGTCTTTTGCACAGCACACGTGGGACCTAAAATCAAAGATATGGTTTATTGTTAAGTAAGCTTACTTAAACTATATGGAATCTGCAGTGCAATAAAGGGCTAGAATAACATTATTGTGTTACTAACTTTAAAATGGATAGACACACATGACATCACTCTCTGGCATATTAAATGTACAACAAACTCATATTATTACCCAGCTAACAGGGAATCTTCAGGGAACCAACATTTTGCCAAGGTTCTCTCAAAGTTATGAACTTACAGTAACATTAATAGAATGTTCATTATCCGGTCTTTAGTAATCTTCTCAAAACATTTGAACAAAAAACATTTATACATTGATCATGGAATGTTTTTTTCTGAAACATTTTAGTTGGACATCCGTCATTTTTTAATTGTTGCTACTTGTTTTGGAATGTTTAGATAACTTTCAAAAGTAACGTTTCCTTCAATTTTGCGAGATGATAAAATGGAATGTTCTCTGAACAGTTGAATAACCAAGAAAAAAAACATTTAAAACATTTAAAAAACTGGACATTTTGGAAGTTCAGAGAACATTCAGAAAATAACTTTTTCATAACTTAATGGAAACGTTGGCAAAACATTCTTAGAACATATTTTTTTGTTATCTGCGTACATACCATATACTAAAGCTAAGCTGAAATGATTTCACTACAATGAGATTTTGTTGTCCGGCTCAGTAAGCACCACAATTGGGAACAAGAAATTTTAAAACAGGATTTTTCACAAATTCTTTTGACCATTAAAAGAGCATACACAGTTATTTTGTCAAGACAGTTTTGTTTAAGAGTGGTAAGAGGACCTGTGCTTGGGATATGCGGATATGTTAAGTAGTCTGTGAGGTAAGGACTAAAAGCTGTGGGGTGAGCAGGGTGAAGAGGGAGCCTTAGTCCACTGGACAGGTGTGGGTAAACCGATCCAAGTGCCACCCAGGTTCAGGATGAACTTGAGACGTGTCTTCACCGTCCCTCTGAGGTGGAGGTCAGGAGGATTGTCCAATCAGCTGCAATCAGAGAGAGGGGACACCACTTTACCCCTCCTCTGAACCAATGAAACGGAGACAGGTCACCCTGGTCCAATTAAGAGTCATAAAACATAATCAAAATTCAAAGGCTAGTCACTACAGTCTCCATTACTGGGGTTGGTCAGGCTCTGAGGCCAGCACTGATATCTGTTGGCCAAGCGTTAAACAAATGCATTGTGTTCATAGGCCTGAGCCTCACATCTCAGGTGAACTTGACACAATGGCCTGAACCTGACCATAAATAGCGACCTATGCATGCCTAACCAGCATTCAGTGAAATAAAGAACTTTAAAGAAGAATAAATGTGCTTTTGTTTGCTTAAAAGAACAATTAAGATGTTCAATAAACACTCGGTTGACAAAGCCATGAAAGGTTCTGTGACTTCATCATTTGTTTAAGAATTTTTTTGTTGTTGTTGTTATTGCAAATAATTCTCCTGTAAATTTGCATGTGTTTTCTGTAGTTTTTTTTGTTTGTTTGTTTGTTTTTTGTTATTGCAGAGTTCATTCTCCTGTAAATTTCCATGTGTGTTTTCTGTTCACACATTGAGAGACAGACGGTTCCTTATAATTAAGTCAAAAATGCATCATAAATACATAATACGTACGCTTTTTTGTCACATACCTGCTAAAGCAAAGACCCAATAGGGTGTGATTTTTTTTTTTTTTTTTTTTAGAATATTTTTTCAATAAAATAATTTTGTTCCTTTAGTTTCTTATCAATCTATTTTAATACATTTTAAAATGTAATTTATTCCTGTGATGTCAAAGCTTAATTCTTAAGTCTTCAATGTCACATGATCCTTCAGAAATCATTTTAATATGCTGATTTGCTGCTCAAGAAACATTTCTTATTATTATCAATGTTGAAAACATTTCATATTGATTAATGTTTTATTAATATTTTTTGTGGAAACTGTGATGCATTTTTCAGGACTCTTTGAAAATATAAAGTTCAAAATAACAGCGTGTATTTGAATTTTTTTTTTTTGTGTGTATCATTATAATTGTCTTTACTGTCACTTTTGATCAATTTAATGCATCCTTGCTGAATAACAGTATTAATTTCTTTAAAAATAAATAAAATCTTACCACAAACTTTTGAAGAGTAGTGTATTTGTGTATGTATGCATTTAATTCCTGGACATGGATTACATTACATCAAACTTTTGGTTTGTAACTATGTCAAAATATCTGATATTTTGTGTTGAAAATACATGTTGGCATATTAAATATTTTGTCAGTAGTAACACATTTTACTGTATTTAATACAATCCAGAATTCTGTAGAAATCAGCATAAAAAATGAGTCCATTCCGTCAGGATCTTGTCATAACCCTTCAGGGGTGACACAACAGCTGGCATTCCCAACCAACAGGGAAGTGAGTAAGAAATTTTTTTTTTTTTTTTTTTCAGATCTGACACTTGTTATATTCGGATTACATAGAAACATCAAGCTTGAACATATTTCTCAATTCTCCGCTGCACCCCAAACAAAGAGACACATTATGAGGAATATTCTTCCGGCCCAGAGGGACGTTCTGGCCTGGGGCAGCACCTGTGGTTGACATCTCAACTCAAAACCTGATTAAACCTGCCCATCAACCCTGCAGGCCTCTACACCTGTCCAACAACAAACATGTCAGGGCTTTCAGACTGCGCTCGGGGTGATTCTTCATTAACACAAACATGTACACTTAAGGTGACGTGATTTGTGTCTGTCTGTCTGATTGTGTGTGTGCAAATGTGTTTGTCTTGGGCAGTAAAATCAAGTGTTTACTTGTTGTTAAATGTGCATTGTGTATGTTATCAGTGTATTGCAGTGACAATGGGATGCTGTAAAGCATTTAAAACAACATAAAACCAGGATCAAAACTGCAGGACTTTGTCTTTTTTGATGTTTCCTTTCTCAGGTTGAGACATGTCCACTAATGACCAAAGACATGGTGGTTTGTAGCCAGTGGCGTTGGCTGTGCGTAATGATAGAAGCATGTCATTGCTGCTTCCTCCCCCTGCAGTGTGCTCATAGGATATGAAGCTAGTAGGAAATTGGGGTGAGATTTGTAGTATTCCTTTCATGTGTCTGATGGCCATGTTGTTTTATTATTTTTGTACAAGCTATACAGCTCTTCTACAGGAAATGCCACGAAGGCCAAGAATCTGTGTCTAAAGGTCATAGTGGATGGGTGGGGGGGAGAATCTAAGGGATACTTGCACATTTACACATGGTACGTTTATATGAGTGTTTATGTGTGCTAGCAAACGGCTCAAAGCACTGGGATAGGCTCCAGCATCCCCGCGACCCTACATAGGACAAGCAGTTTAGATGGATGGATGACTGCGCTATCATTCTGGGAATATTAGTGTTGTTTATTAAAGGGTTAGTTCACCCAAAAATGATATTTCTGTCATTAATTACTCACCCTCATGTCGTTCCAAACCCACAAGATCTTCGGAACACAAATTAAGATATTTTTGATGAAATCCAAGAGTTTTTTTTATCTCCCATAGAAAGCAACATTCAAGCATTCAAGATCCAGAGAAGTAGTAAAAACATTGTTAAAATAGTCAACGTGACTACAGTGGTTTAACCTTAATGTTATGAAGCAACAAGAATACTTTTTGTGCACAAAAACAAAACAAAAATATCTTTATTCAAAAATTTTTCCTTTTCATCTTCCCTCTGACTATTTTAACAATGTTTTTACTACTACTCTGGACCTTGAATGTGGTAATTTCATTGCTTTCTATGGGAGATTAAAAAAAAAACCTCTTGGATTTCATCAAAAATATCTTAATTTGTGTTCCGAAGATCTTGTGGGTTTGGAACGACATGAGGGTGAGTACTTAATGGCAGAAATTTCATTTTTGGGTGAACTAACCCTTTAAGTTGAGATATTTTCTCAAAATCTCAGAACTTTTTCAGTGTGAACAAGTAGTCACACTGTTTATACTATAACATGGCATAGAATAGTGCATAATTACGCAAATTGCAACACATCTATTGTGTTTATTCAGATTCATCAGGCCCATTTTCAAATGTAGGTAATGTTCATTTGATTTGTATTTTAAGCCAGTTTCTGCTTCAGAGGAAAAAATAAACTCACATTATGAGGTCTAAAGTGTCAATTTTTAATTTAGAGGCAGAAATGCCATTCATATTTGTAACCTCACAAACTTAGGAAGTAATTGAATTTACCTGTGAATCTTCTGCTGAACTTTAAGGCCTTAGGTAGAATCATTTCAGTTGTTTTATTCTCACATAAACTAAATTTACTCAACCTTTTTTTCCACATTACAGGTTTAACCACATTACATACCCAACGCCTTGTAGAGAGTGTGAGTGTGTCGTTTTTATTTTCCCTCTTACATTCCTCAAGCTTAGCACTGTCATAAGTTATTTTCTGCTCCAGCGCAAACCCTAATTGATCGCCCTCAAAATCAGCTTTACATTGTATGGGAAGATGACGGCATTTGATACCGATATTATGCACTGCACTTGCCAGCTAATGCTATTTTTTCTGCTCTGGTGGAACCCAGCGTCTAGACAAAGTGTATGTACACAAGAACGCTGTAAGGATAAATGTTTAGACAGTCATTATTGTAATTTAAAAAATTTTAAGGTTGACTTGCTTTCAGATGGAGTTGACTCAGATTGTTGGAGTGTGTGAAGCTGCCATGCCTCGGCTTGCACTCGTTCAACTTTATTGCCGTCTTGCTTTAGACAGTTGAGTCTCTTTCTAACATAGGATGATCTAATTACATAAATAAAGATCTGTTCTAGCTGTCAATCATCACGCAGGCAAAGCTGCATCAAAACTTTTGTGTGACAGTGACATGTAGATGAAGATTAGAGAGCTGGAAAGTGTATTGTTGACTGAGTCTAGCTTTTGTTTGGTCATTATGTTACAAATGTGCCAAATGACGCGCCCAGCTTTCTTGCATGGCAGATGGTACGACTGTAAATATTATTGCAAGTATGTCAACACAAACAGAGCAACAGCGCTAAAATGTAGTTCATTTAGCTATAAAACCATCTCTCATCTCCTTTAAAAGATTTATTTTAAAGATTCCAGCTCCACTCAAGTCCATTTACTACATTGATTATTTCCATTTTCATGTTATATCTGTTTGGGCAGTCACAATGAATACAGTTTTTGTAAATACAAGCCATCAAGACTGAAGTACTACAATTTCTGACTCCTATTGTCAAATTCGTGAGATAGTATTAAAAGGATCCGCCGTTATCTTAAAACATAAGACAGCGGTTTTAACCTACATTTTTCTCAGTTTAGCCTGAGGTTAAAAGCAATAACCATCAGTTAAACACCTGGGATGGAGAGTGATTCATCTGACCTTAAACAGCCACGAGCACAGGAAAAGAAAGAGGGAACATTAGCAGAGTTGTCAGAAGTCCTGACTTTGCTTGCGCATTCAAGCTGATTCTCCTGTAATTATCTACTGGAAAAATAAAGAAAACAAAGAAACATGCTAGCCGAATCAATCCAGCTCATCAGCATGAGCTCATAAATGTCCAGGAGGATGTACTAATGACAATTTAGTGAGAGGGAAGTCAGCTGAGGAACCCAAACACACACACAGACACATTCTTTCCCAGTGTGGTAGAGAGGTCACAGAAAGCCGAGGGGCAGATGGACTCATGGCTGTGAATGAAAGCTGGTTTGGGGCAGTGTCTGTCGGATGGATTGAGCTGATCACAAAAGCATACCGCACAGGACGCTGTCCCCTGGCCTTAACGAGAACTGAATTATTGAGTAACAGGAAATTAAAAAATTCTTGCAATGCCTATGCACTACTCTTAGCCGTTGCGCTGTGACTTGGATTGCCCCTTTTCTGAACTTCAGCCACTGAACAGGTTCTTTTTTTAAATCTATTTTCCCCCAAACAACCCTAATATGGGAACTATTAGAGCAATAGCAAGAATAGGTTGTTTTTCCATCTGGTTTCTTTCCGCTGTCTTTTTTTGTGACTGAAATGTATACATATAAAAATGTAAATGATTTTGTCAAAATCAAGTATTCAAAGTGATAAACCCATCGCTTTGACTTACAGTCTGAGCAAAACTTGACAATTTTTAGGCTAAGTTCAGTAAGAAAGCAATGATGGTTGCCATTGCTTCAAACAGAAACATTTAAATGAATCATCCACCTCTAATTCCCTAATCTGAGGGAATTATGCTGCACAGAAAACTGATCACTCAGGAAAACCCTCTGAACCTAATACCTAGTCAATTACTGTCACAGTGCAAAGTGCGCTGGTTTACGATTAATACTGGTATATAAAAGTTGTGAAAACATCTATTTGTCAAAGCTGTCATTGTGAGTCAAACTGTACATGGGGAAGGAAAATGGAGCTACCATTGTCTTGAAAGCTTATTGCGTTTGCAAAACGAGGAAAACCATACTTCAACAGCATATGGAAGTTGTTCAGAGAGCATTTGCACTTTCCTCTTAATATAGACTCTTACATCAGTAGGGTTTGTCGCAGTTAGCTGGAAACGTTGGACACAACTAAAGGCTGGATTTGGTAAACTTCTGAAGCAAAGACCTGCACGTGTATTTATGGGCTTGTAGGCACATTCAGTGCAGGGAATGCTCTGATGACCAACACAGGTAATGAGGTATGACTGTATTACACACACTAGCTTGAGCTGAATTCCCTGCGGGACCACTACACTGATTGGCTGAAGGGGCCCCTGCCATATTACGGTTAGCGATTAGCAATAAATATGACATCACTTTACTCATACGTCTACAGAATTCATAGGTTTGAGAAGTCTACTGAAGTCACAAAGATTATGTAGAGGTTTAAATAGATGGCACAACACACTAAATCTTACATTTTATACAATTTCAGGGGCAACATTAACCTATTTTTGGTGCAGGTATTACTGACCGTACTGGCTCTCTTGATGCGCTAGATGAGTTGAGAAAAAACATGTTTTAAGTTCACACTTTAATTCTACATTAAAGTGCTAGACAGTCTAGTGGTACGTTTTTTTGTTTGTTTGTTTGGCACACAAGGGGACCTGGGAAGTAGAAGCAGAAGATTTTGATGATGGTGAGGATGACATAAGGGTGAAGACTTTTTTTTTTTTTTTTTTTTTTAAAGCAAATCAAATGCAAATTGATTGGACTGATCAAATCTAGACATGTGAATAGGTGATTTCTGCCACTTAATTGTAGACACACTTTTTAACCAAAAATAATAGTGTAACTTAAAGGGACAGGTCATCCTAAAATAATAAATCTATCATCATTTACTCATCCCCATATGATTTCAAGCCTGTATGACTTGCATTCTTCTGTGGAACATAAAAGAAAACACTTGAAACATTCTTCAAAATGTACACATTCAAAAGTTTGATTCGGTAAATTTCGAAATGTTTTTTGAAAAAAGTCTCTTAGGCTGCATTTATTTGACCAAAAATACACTAAAAAAGTAATAATGTGAAATATTATTACAATTTAAAATAACTGTTTTCTGTTCAAATATATTTAAAACTGTAATTCCTGTGATGCCCAGTCTTGAGCGTCACATGATCCTTCAGAAATTATACTAATATGCTGATTTGCTACTCAAGAAACATTTATTATTATTATCAGTGTTGTTCTGCCTTAAAGTGTTAGTTCACCCAAAAATGAAATTTCTGTCATTAGGTACTCACCGTCATGTCGTCCCAAACCCGTAAGACCTTCGTTCATCTTTGGAACACAAATTAAGATGTTTTTTGATGAAATCTGAGGGTTTCTGATCCACACATTGGCAGCAACATCATTGCACCTTTTGCACTACGTCAACTGCATATGACAACACTTCAAATTGGTAAATAAAGTCGTTATTTTTGTTTTGTTTTTGCGCAGAAAAAGTATTCTCGTCGCTTCGTAACATTAAGGTTGAACCACTGTAGTCACATTGACTATTTTAACGTGGACCTCAAAAGATGCAATGACATTGCTGTCTATGTGTGGTTCAGATACCCTTGGATTTCATAAAAAAATATCTTAATTTGTGTTCTGAAGATGAACGAAGGTCTTACGGGTTCGGGACAACATGAGGGTGAGTAATTAATGACAGAAATTTCATTTTTGGGTGAACTAACCCTTTTTTGTGGAAACCATGATACTTGCTGTATAAAAGTATTACATGCCCCAAACATTTGAACAGAAGTGTATTAAATATTCTCATTCAAGTCTGAAACATCAAGAGGATGAATAAATGATACAGTTTTCATTTTGAGGGGCAAATTACCCATTTAATTATTAAAGATAGCTGCATCTAGAAATCTGAGGGGTATGTGTTAATTTTAATGGTCATGGCTCTAGTTTCTTGTTTAATGTGTTATTTCAGTATTGTGGGGCTTGTCGAACAATCTGGATGTCACACACACACACATTGCCAAAGTCATTATTTCCTTACTCACAGTACTTTCTGAAATCCAGGATGTTTACAGTTGAAGTTTGTGGTAAACCTGTGGCTGTGTGGCAGGTGCTGTAGTTGAACTCCTGCTCTTTCAGATGTTCAAAAGGCTGTGGCTGGCATATAGAGTGATCACTCTCCACTCTTTTATCTCTCTCTCCCCACATTAGCACATAAATGAAGCTTCACTTTGTCTCTGCAGCGCTAAAACTCACTCGGAATAAACAACACTCCTCTTATCGGTAATAGACAGATTTCTGACATCCTTAAAACCCTCATTCCATTAATATATCCCAGAATAATAATATTCCAACCAGGTGTCTTTGAGCATCCCGTTTATGTCTACACAAAGTTACTTTGTTCGTTATATAAGCACAGATACGTGGTGAACTAACAATTTATTATTTGTGTATGCTTGAAAATTGAACAGTCGTACAGATTGCATGTACAACTACAGCACAAAACACAAGTTTTGGTGTTTCTGGACACTCACTAGATCTATTTCATGATTCAGGAAAAAGTCTCAGCGCTTAGCATCCAGTGCAAATTGCATTCTCTGGCACACTCACACACATTCTCATCTACATTTGAGGCTGTTATAAACACCAGCAGGAGGTTCCTGAGCGTCGGATATATAAACACATTTTCGAGAGTGTGTCGATAATGAGCTGGAGTGTGATATAGCCAGCCAGCCTTGATAAGAGTGCGGACATACGTAGATGCCTGTAGAGGGGTTAACGCAACGGTCTGGAGACACCATTGTGATTTCAAACTGAGCTTATCACAGGGGAAGGAGCTGGCAGCCTCTTAGAAGGCATTATGTGCTCTCTGTTTCTCTCATCTTTTTCAACCACTCGTTCTGCATCTTTCTTTCACTTTTCACTCTACAAAGCATGTGGAGTAGCGGCATAGACTAAAATGTGAGGGCTGAGGAGAGTAAATTCTGACGCAGATTACAAAATGTTGTACATTTTTTTTCCCTCTTAACATGTTGGTGGCAGGACAAAAAATTTAAGGGAAGTGGGCTTACAGGTAAAGTGAAAATTCTGTCATCACTTACTCATTTTCTTGAAACCGGTTTGACTTTCTTCTGCGGAGCACAAGAAAAATAGTCATAAAGGTTTGAAAGAACATTTACGTAGGTGAGTAAATTAGAATTTTCACTTTTGGGTGAACTATTCCTTTAAATTGGTCTACATCATTATTTCTGTATTAAGTTCAACTCATAATAGTTTAGGACTGTATTCACCTTAGTTCACAGATCAGTAAGGGGACATTTAACACCATTACTGTATGACATTTGTTATAATTATTCCATAAATCCACAAAGGTCAAAGACTCTTAGGGCATAAGTAAGGAGATGTAGTTCTTTGCAAAATGATTTGGACCCTTAACCATTCTCTCATTTAACTGCTTAACCTACGTTAAAATGTAGATGTTTTTTTATTTCTAAGCACTGAAATTAATTATTTTGCACAGTCCCTGAGATTGCAGAAGCTTGCACAGATGAAATTGCCCTAACGAGGACTCAATTGCCTTATAATTGGCCTTTACCTGTGAATCATTAAAATAACTACCATATTTTCTGGGTTGTTAAAAAAAAGAGTTTTTATATTCAGGTCGTGATAGAGCTTTCAGCCTAAATTAAAAGCATTAATTAAAATGTGGTCCAAATGTAACACTGCCCACACCTCAAACTGCCAGATCTATCCAACTGCTTTACATCAGCAGGAATGGGCATGTTTTTAATGTAAAAAAAGAAATATTACAAAATGCCGAAATGGAATACTTATGTAAGGGAGACTGGGGCTAGTTGTCACACTTTTCATTCCTCTGAATATCTTTTAGTTAAACTATACTATGGCCAAATACCTCAAATCTATTGAACATTTCCTCCATTAGCCCACTGTTAGCACTTTTGGTGGTGGACAAGGGTCAGCATGGGCACCCTGACTGATCTGTGGCTATGCAGCCCCATACACAACAAACTGCGATGCACTGTGTATTCTGACACCTTTATATCAGAACCAGCATTAACTTCTTGAGCAATTTGAGCTACAGTAGCTCGTCTGTTGGATCGGACCACAGGGGCCAGCCTTTGCTCCCCACGTGCATCAATGAGCCTTGGCTGCCCATGACCCTGTCGCCGGTTCACCACTGTTCCTTCCTCGGACCACTTTTGATATATACTGACCACTGCAGACCGGGAACACCCCACAAAAGCTGCAGTTTTGGAGATGCTCTGACCCAGTCGTCTAGCTATCACAATTTGGCCCTCAAACTCATTCAAATCTTTACGCTTGCCCATTTTTCCTGCTTCTAACACATCAAATTTGTGGACAAAATGTTCACTTGCTGCCTAATATATCCCACCCACTAACATGTGCCGTGATGAAGAGATAATCAGTGTTATTCACTTCACCTGTCAGTTGAGTTTTGTTAAATTTAATTTTAGTTTTAATTATTTTAGTTCATCAAGTTAAACTAAATGAAAATAAGAAATGTTGCCTTGGCACTAGCTGAAATAAAATGTTTTTTTTAAATGATTATACTTTATTTCAAGTAATTTTTTATGGTTTTAGATAGCAAAAATGTACAAGGTAACACAAACAATATCCAATATCTACCAAATAATGTAAATAATAAATTAGAATGAAATGCATGTGACAACCTTCCATAACCAGGACATTTATATCCTCTTCCTGATAACAAATCATTGTTGAACTTAGTCTTAATGTTTGCCAGTGTGGTTTAATTATGTCCACATATTTATCCAGCAGCTTTTACAAAAATATATTATTTAAGAGGACAGAACATCACAAGTATTATCCATATATATGACCAGGTGTTTGAAAATTAGCTGTGTGAAACCACCATATAAAAAATTTTGATATTTGTAAAGTCAAGTCACCTTTATTTATATAGCGTTTTGTACAATACAGATTGTTTCAAAAAGTGATAACAGGAAAATGATTCAATGACACAAACAGAGTTCAATTCTATAGAGCAGCTCTAAAAAAGAAAATAGTCATTGTTTAGCTGAAGTCAGATCAGTGTTGATTCAATTCCATTGTAAAGATCATCAATTATTAAATTAGTTCATTTCGTCTATGAAGCAGTTCTGCAGAAAACAGTGATGTAATCATCTAGCTAGCAGTTCAGCTTTCATCCAATAGTGTCAGTGCAGTCAAATCAATAATATTGTTAAATATTAAGCGTCCCCGAATAAGAAAGCCAGAGCCGACAGTAGCAAGAAACCCAAACTCCATAAGGTGACAGAATAAATCAGTTCTCCTCTGTAAAGAATGTCTAGTCACTTAAATTTGATTTTTAGTGCTTTGAAATAAAATATAATAAAAAGACTTTCAATGTAATGTTTGTAAGGAAGTAAAGTGATCAGTCTCTATTCTTGGCATTATACACCAATGAATACACTATGAGAGATACTTTGGCAGAGTGTTAGTAAATTATTTGCATATGTATGCAGCAATGCAATCAAATGTATTGTTTTAGTGTTATAATGCAGCCTGTAATTATCAATGATATGTGTATATGTTTATTCGCCGTTCTAATACTTATTTGTGCTTGAGGGATGGTTCCTCGGCTCTCAAGGATGTCAGGCCCAGCTGCTGGCACACTGGAGATGCAAATTACTGGCATAAAAGCAAATGAGAGGAGTCTGTGCCAGAACCAGGCCCGTGCCAGTCCTGGAGAGGCACGGACTTCTCATAACTCTTTCTCTCCCTCTCTCTCTCTTTCATTTTTCTTCTCTCTCTCTCTTTCCAGCGATTGGCAGGACCCTCAGAAAGAAGGGAGGAAGAGACATTTTTTAAAACATTAAAGGAGTGTAATGCATCCTTGCTAGTCGAGAATACTGAATTGATCAGTGCATTAGGAACAGCTTCAGATTGGAAATAATTATTGCACAAGGTGCTGAAATGCTGATGCCAACTCCTTACAGGAATGCATTTTAAAGGCTTTCGGATGTCAGTGTTATCTTGCGTGACCAAATTAGGGCCAAATGAGAAAAAGTTTATCTGGTATTTTCGAGTATTGGAAGAGCTTTAGGTTCATAAATCTTATACAGAGTGTGTATTTGTGGGTAAATCGCATGAGGAGGGAGCTGAGGCCTTGTGGATTAAACTGAATGTTTTGTTTTCTTCTGTATGGATTGGAAGCCATGAGAACAGTTTTACAGGCAGATTAAACAGAACGAGTTCAAATGTTTGTGCAAATGCATGCTAGCTGTCTTAACACGCGTGGAAAATCAGGAGGTAAACTGATTACAGCTGACCACCCATGACAAACATTCAGAAGGAAAAGTGATTTGACTCGGCTTAATAATCACAATCATCACTGCTTGTGTATTGTGATTTAGCATAGACTGGGTTTATCATTAGTTATATTCACTACATGAGCTGTAATAAATTAATGGCGAAGAGAATCATACTGCAAGCTAAGTCAAAATATTTCTCAGAAAGTGCTTCATCTAACCAAACCTACTAAATATGATGAAAATAGACCATTTATATTTGAAATCTATGGAATTATTATCTAGTGTAGATGCTGAATTCAGTTTTATGTTTACAATCTTTTTTTTTTGGAGCAAAGAAGGTTGGAAAGACCTGCTCAAAAGCTTAATCTTAAAAAAATCTGCCATCATTTATTTGTGCAGAACACAAAAGAATGTTTAGTTACACTTTATTTTAAGGTGTCTTTGTTACACTGTAATTATACTAAGTAATATTAAGAAACTACTTGTACTTACTATAGGGTTAGGATTAGGGTTTGGTTTAGGGTTAGTTTCATGTAATTACGCATAATTTGTTATTACTATAGTAAAGTCAAGTCAAGTCATCTTCATTTATATAGCGCTTTTCACAATACTGTTTCAAAGCAGCTTCACAGTGACAATAGGAAAATTCTCATCGAGCTAAAGTTGGTTTTTGATCGAATCACTTCCGTTGTAAAAATTGTTAATTATTACTTTAGGGGCCGCTTAAATGACACCTTTCCTACTGAAAACAGAATACCTTTAATGCATTCTTGCCGTTCATTCACATGTTTAGTCTATAGGTTTGCGTGTTTGAGTGTGTATGTGCGCAGAAGCTTGGTCTTTTTTAAAAAAAAAAGTGATATTTGCCAAATTACTTTACTGGTCCGCATAATACAGAAAAATAAGTTGTGTCCGCTGATCTATGCGAACTGGAATAATTTGATAACGTTTTGTCTATACATAGGGAAAGGAAAGAGAAGGGGGCCTTCGCAGGGGATAGTTTAGTTAAAACGTCAGGGCTACGTTATCGTCATGTCTAGATGCAGGTCCTTCATCCCATCTGGATATGGCCTGGATCTGGCAGGCTGCGGCAAACCGCGGGATAAACAGAGAGAGACTAATATTAGCGTAGACGCCATTCTTCTTATGATGTAGCAAGTACATCAGGTGTTATGGGAAGTGTTCCCGGTTCCGGCTGACCTAATCTATGCAGCCTAACAATTTACATGATTTGAATTATAGAAGTAGAGAATGGTTTATGTGTATGCAAGTTTAAACAGATGTGTTTTAGTCTAGATTTAAACTGGCAGAGTGTGTTTGCTTCCCGAACAATGATAGGAAGACTGTTCCAAAGTTTAGGTGCTAAATAGGAAAAGGATCTACCGACTGCAGTTGATTTTGATATTCTAGTTATTATCAGCTGTCCAGAATTCTGAGATCGCAATAGACGTGAAGGACTATAATGCATTAAGAGCTCGCTCAGGTACTGGGGAGCTAAACCATTTAGTGCTTTGTAGGTAAGTAGCAAGATTTTAAAATCTATTCGATGTTTAATATGGTCATACTTCTTGGTTCTAGTAAGAACTCTAGCTGCTGTGTTTTGGACCAGCTGTAACATATGTAACAATGACACTAAAACAAAGTGTTACTGAATGTTACAATTATTTTTGCATGATGAAAGTCAATGGGGTCCAAAACAACACTGGACTTTCATTGTACATTAAACAAACAAACAAAAAAAGGTTACACTGTATTAAAGCCTTTAAATGTAATACATTATAAAAGTATTTTTATTGCATTAGTTATGCACTGTAAAAAAAAAAAAAATAATTGTTTTAATTTAAAAAAAGTAAGTGTTCATGATCCCTTAAAATTTAAAGTTTAGTCAACTTGAATTGTGAATCTGTACTAAGTGACAACTTTGATATTTGAGTTGATTAAACTTAAAGATTCAAGGCAGCACAAACACTTACTTTTTTAAACAGTGTGCCTTCTAATACATCTTATAATGCATGATATCATGAATAATTGTAACCACAGTTATAATACATTATTATACTTATTCAATTCAATTCAATTCACATTTATTTGTATAGCGCTTTTCACGATACATATCGTTTCAAAGCAGCTTTACAGAGAATGCATATCAACATTACAATTTGGAGACTGCAGTTAGCTAATAATGTAATAATTTAGGCGATTAACATACAATCACTGTTAGCAATTTAATTGGAGGTAGAAGCAAAGAGCTCCTGGAAAAATGAATTACATATTAACAATAATTAGGATTTATAGAATGTGAATGTGCGTGTTGATCCAGATGTTGCATCTTCTGAAGTCATCGCAGGAGTTGGCGCCGTCTCTTCCAAAGTTTTAGTCATCTGAGGTCTTCTTAAGAGGCTGGATCCAAACTGAAACTGATGTACTCTCTAGTCAAAAACAGAAAAGCAAATGGAGAATAATTAGCATAGCTGCTGTTCATAACATTAAGCAAAGATAGTCATGTGCAATTGATCTGATATGAGATGGATTATGTGAATGCTTGGCTAAAGAGATGTGTCTTTAATCTAGATTTAAACTGGGTGAGCGAGTCTGAGCCCCGAACATTATCAGGAAGGCTATTCCAGAGTTTAGGAGCCAAATGTGAAAACGCTCTCCCTCCTTTAGAGGACTTAGCTATCCTAGGTACAACCAGAAGTCCAGAGTTTTGTGATCTTAAAGAGCGTGAAGGATTGTAGGGCGATAAAAGATCGGTTAAGTACACAGGAGCTAAACCATTTAGAGCCTTATAGGTCATTAGCAGTACTTTATAATCGATACGGAACTTAATAGGTAACCAGTGAAGAGATGATAAAATTGGTGTTATATGATCATATTTTCTTGACCTGGTAAGAACTCTAGCAGCTGCATTTTGTACCAATTGTAGCTTGTTATCTATTCATTGTTACAATTTTAGAACGCATGATGCATTAAAACACTGCAACAAGGAATATGCAAATATTACGATGCATTTAAACTTTGGCTATAATTATTTATGAAAATATATAATGCATTACAATATTTATATAATGCATTAAACATAAGGGCTCCAAGTAAAGTGTGACCAAAACTTTTCAAAATATCTTCATTTGTGTTTCACAGAAGAAAGTCATACAGGTTTGGAATGACATGACGGAGAGTAAATTATATTATAGAAGAATCATTTTAATTATTGGTGAACTATCCCTTTAACTAAGATTGTCTAGACAATTCTACATGCACTAATAAGTTCCTGATACTAGTTTAAAGGCCTGAATTGAAACTTTAATGTCACGGATAGATAACTGGAGTGAAATCACTGCTATATTCATAGACGATCTGCAGAAGTCATGAAAACAACCATGACCATCGGTTTTATTCACAGAAAAAAACAAAAATCAGTGACCTTTTCACCTCTATTATATACACAAAGCCACAAACAGTCTGTGATCCCATACTCTGTCATTTTCAAATGAACCCAAGAATGCTGTCCATTCCAGACATGACAGCTGAAGAACGACATCTAAATAAATTCAAGTTGTTTATCAGTAGTAATTTTTACATTTTATGGCAATACGAAAACAATTGCTTTGAAGGCAGATGGTTAAAGACTTCAAAAGGAGCTGGACAAGGAATGCCAAACACTTGGCGAGCATTTGATCTTTAAACCCCTTTGATCAGATATGTTCACCTAGGATAGCCATCTCTATTGTTCCAGCTATTGTCTTGCTCAGGGCTACTTTCTCAGTGACAAATTTGGCTCTGCTACAGTTAATGCAGCAATTTTATAAAGCTTCTCTTGAAGGTCTTTGTGCTCAACCAACATACGTGGTGAGATACAGATCTGACTGTTTGTAAAAATACCTCTGAAGCAAACTTACAATATACGCAACCACTCATAGGCCAGGTTTCACAGACAAGGCTTAGATTAAGCCAGGAGTTTAAGCCTTAGTTAGTTCAATTAGGATATTTAAGTAGCTTTTATAAACGTGCCCTAGAACAAACCATTACTGGTGTGCATCTTGAGATAAAACAATGGCAGTGACATATTATAAAGAGTTAGTTCACCCAAAAATGAAAATTTTGTCATTAATTACTCAACCTCATGTCGTTCTACACCCATAAGACTTTCGTTCATCTTCAGAACACAAATTAAGATATTTTTGATGAAATTCGATGGCTCAGTGAGGCCTCTATTGCCAGCAAGATAATTATCACTTTCAGATGCCCAGAAAGGTACTAAAAACATATTTAAATCAGTTCATGTGAGTATGAGAATACTTTTTGTGCACCAAAAAACAAAATAACGACTTTTCAACAATATCTTGTGATGTTTGATTTCAAAACACTGCTTTGAAGCTTTACGAATCTTTTGTTTCAAATCAGTGGTTCGGAGAACGTGATTTCAGTAAATGAGGCTTTGTTACGTCATAAATTTTTTCGAAATTTCAATAGTTCACGTGACTTTGGCAGCATGATACGCGATCCGAACACAAATGATTCGTAAAGCTTCGAAGCTTCATGAAGCAGTGTTTTGAAATCGGCCATCACTAGATATTGTTGAAAAGTCGTTATTTTGGGGGGGTTTTGGCGCACAAAAAGTATTCTCATCGCTTTATAATATTAAGGTTGAACCACTGTACTCACATGAACTTTTAAATATGTTTTTAGTAGGTTTCTGAGCATTGAAAGTGTTAATTATCTTGCTGGCAATGCAGGCCTCACTGAGCCATCGGATTTCATCAAAAATATCTTAATTTTTGTTCTGAAGATGAACGAAGGTCTTACGGGTGTGGAACGACACGAGGGTGAGTAATTAATGACAGAATTTTCATTTTTGGGTGAACTAACCCTTTAAGGCCCCGTTTACATTAGAGCGTTTTCGTTTTAAAACACATAACTTTTGCTACAGCTATGCATGTCGTTTACACTACTCTTGCGTATTCGACCCTCAAAAACTGAGACTTTCGAAAACACTGCAGAGCCCGTTTTAGTTTGAAAACGCCAGGGTTGCATTTCAGTGTAACTTTTGAAAACGTTGGCATGGCTGCCCACGTTCACTCTGCGTATACTTGACGACCGTGTAAACAATAACATGGAGACTGAACTGCAATCTTTGCTGGCTTTGTTGTCATTTTTAGCAGCCATTGTGCAGTTAAACTCTGCATTTTTTTTAATACTGCAGCTACATACATGCACAAGAGGCATCTGTTTACACTTGTACGCACATGCCCAGTGTGCATGAACGGTCATGTGACATGCATTTTCGGTCGTGTAGTGTAGACGGAGATCGTTTCTGAAACGCTGTGGAAATGCCAGTGTAGATGAGGATCGTTTTCATTTTAAAACTCATTTTAAAATGAAAACGCACTAGTGTAAACGGGGCCTAAGATATATTAGTGCAAGTTGATTTCAGTTAAAACAGCTCAAACATGCATTTTAGTCTGGGACTAGCCTTGTCAGTGAAACCGGACAATAATGAATGTATCAGTCTAACTCAGACTAACTTCATCCATTGAGTGTCAATAAAGGTGGATAATATAATATTTTTTTTGTCATTTTTCCACTAAAATGTTTTTTTTCCATACATGTTAAGACCACTTACTGATATAGTAAATGCATAAAACATAAGTATTTTTTCTTTAGATCAAATTAACCACATTCAAATCATCCATAGGCTGATGAAATTACCTTATTACAGTTATTGTTACCAGGACAGCGTGATGTGGGAAGTGGAAATCAAATATAAAGAGGGCTGAAATATCCTTAATTACCTTGAAATGAGAAACAGATGATGGTATCACTGGTTATGCTGTCATGCATTTGTTGTCTTATCAATGATGAAAAGGGAAATGGATTTGTTATCGATTTGTGGGGAAAAGAAATCATTTAATTTCATGTTCATAATTGAAATTATGTTTGTTCATCTCAGAGTACATGAGCCATATGGCAGTCCTGAGAAGTTTGCTTCCTCAAACACATTCATCCAACAGCATTTATGAGACGTAATGCATAACTCCTGACCAGATCATTCAATCTCATTGCATTTTATAAACCGATTACACCATTATGGGTGTCAAATAAAATCATTTATATCACATTTTCACACATACAGAAAGGTTTTTTTTTTACCTGCTGGGCCTGTTGTGTAGATCAGGCCAACTCGATTTGCCCTCCATTGCCTGTAGGTGTAAAACAAAAGCTCACAAATCATGCATTCGACAGGATATTTAACACGCTCATGTAAATACTCACACCGACACGTAAGATCTGCTGGCTTTCTGTCTGCTACACTACATTCACTTTTCCTCTTTGCTTTCCTGCACTACACTTTTGACACATGCTGATGATTATCAGTGCTATTCTGGGTCATTGAAAGTCTGCCAGGTGTTTTTACACTCATTCCTTCATTTTAGTGTAAGGAAATAAACACATGAGCAGGACGCAGATATATTAGTAAGTGAGATGAAATTGCTTCACAGAGCCTTTGGCAGAACATTCACTGAACTAATAAGGACGATTAGGTGATTTCAGGGGTGAATGAGTGAGTATGTCAGTGTGTTCAGACCAACCCCTCATTTCCTCTTTCCCTGGGGGTGTGTCTGAACCTGCCCCCCAACCAACCAGCAGCTGTACAATGAATGTCCAGGAACGCCCCTCCGTCTTAACACAATGCTTCAGATGAAAGCAATGAAACATTAAAGCAGTGGACAGACCATGGGGCTCGACAAATGTGTGCTGTGTGCGTATTTTTGAGCATGTAGATATTTCTAGTTTTGCTATTACTTATTTTAGCACAAAAAGGGTTAAAGGCTGCATGTGAATAGACTGTTTTTATTAAAATTACTTTGTTTATATTATTAACATTTTTTGTAGCTTATGAATAGATTTAACAGAATGCTTTCATCACACAAATTAATGTTAGCATGTTGAAAATGATGAGCACATTGTTCTTTACAATGGATTCTACAGCAAATGCGGTTACATGCATATTTAAAAAAGCATATTATGCATATTTAAAAAGCAAACGCAGCACACAGAAATCCACTCCCTCTAGAGGTAATAACAAAGCCTTTGCTTTCCCTGCACTTTTAATAAAGCTAACCATCAAATACAAAGAGCTGAATTACAACTTTGTGAAATTTACAGATGTATCAAAATACATATTGCCATTGTTCTTAAGTAAAATTCATGTTCTAGAATATTTTAAAAAGGCCAAATAATGAATTTTACAGTTGAGTAAATGATATAGCATATTATGTTTCTTAAAGTCTTATGCTAGATATTTTCCACACACATTTTATCTATTGTTTGTACGTTCATCTATAGTGACAGTTCCGTTTTTGAAAACAAATATGTTTTGTTTTATGATATGTTTGAACACAAAAATGATTGTGGTTGCACCTTGATTCCTGATGCTATGCCTTTGATTTTAGGGGGTGGGATAGGGTCGGGGATTGGTTTGGTAAGAGTGTTGTTCCAGATGTTCATCCAAGTAGTTGTTGGTTGAGAGAGTATCATGATATTCCTTAGAGAGGTACTAAACAATGGGAATGTGACCACTGAATAAACAGGTCCACTCATGAACACTTTGCTTGGTAAAGTTTGTGCATAGTACACGAGATTCCCTCACTTACAGGTAATTTTCTCTAAATACTTTAAAAAGCTTTAATTGTATTGAAATGCAATGCAATGAAACATTATTGTGACATAAATATCCAACAAGTTGTGGTCAAAACCATATGCTGAAAAGTTCAGCGTATAAGATATTGTTTGTTAAAAGATGTTTACTACTAATGGAAAATGTAAACATTTTAAATGTAAACAAACGTAAGGAATTTTTGTGATCTGAATGGTAAATATCATGTAAATGAACATATTTTGAAAGTAAAGTGCAAACAAATGTAAAGTTTTGTTTTGTTTTTTGTTCAATTTTGTTCTGTTTTGTTTTGTCTGATACAAAAGTAAACAATTTTTGTGATTTGAATGTAAATGTCAATATTTTAAAAGTGCAAACAAATTTTTTGTTTTGTTTTGTCTGTTTTGTTTTGTTTTGTTTTGTCAGGGAAAGATTATAAATAGTTTAAGAGAAACCCTTCTTTTTTCTTCTTCTTTTTTTTTTTACGCCTTTTTGCCTGTTACCTCAATTTTACTTGTATGTAAACATTAGTATGGCATGCTCTCAGCTCATTCAGTGTTTTTCCTTAAACTTACTGATGTCAAGACTGGAGAAAATTCCAAATTTCAAAATCTCACACATTTTTCTTGTGTTGTTGGGTTCTTGTAATGAATGGGTTGTTGATAGTTATCAGCTTTTGTTGTACATGTAAACACACTCAATGTCTTAATGAACTGCACTGTAGAACAACTGATCCCTGCAGTAATTACCATCTGCCTCCTTACACACACTTAGTCATGGAGTAATGCCAGAGAACAGGGAAAAAAAACACTGTTTTCCTCTGAATTTCCCTCACAAACACTTCATACTGCATATATCAGTAGGCTTGTAGTATGGACAGCAATCAAACTTGTCTTTTAGGATATGGTGTATGGTGGGCAGTTATCTGTTTAATTGCTGGCTAGGTCTTGGCTATCAATTATGATCTCCTCGATCAGACAGAAGGCCATTCTACACTCTAAAGATGGTCCCACAGGTTTTACTTGAAGAAGCATTGTTATTGCATGACTTCTGTTGCTTTCTCTACTGCACTCCAAAACACCAGTAATTGTCCCTCTATATTCACCAGAGCATCTCTCGGGAATACACTTATTCCACCACAAACTCAAACTCCTTAAAAAAACACAGTTGCAGTTGTAGAGCATCAATTAATGACCGTTTTTAAAGGACTTCAGGTGTGCTCCGAACACAGAGGTGTTTCCTTTGGGAGGGAGAAGATGGGAGAAGGGCTTGACAGTTGGATATGGGTGTGAATGCTCTAGTTCACTCCTCTCCCCCCGGCACAGCGGTGGCCAGCAATGGTGGGGATAGTGGGGTTTTGGCCCATTAGCCGAATGCTGTTTAATGAGAGGAAGAAAGTGGGATGGAAAGAGAGAGGGCAGAGCTAAAGGCTGACTCTTTTTTAATGAGCAAAGTGTGAGTCAATAAGCAATGGACGGCTTTTGCAATTCATGGATGCTTAATGACATTGCTAATCCCTAAGGCGACTATGCCAGCGAAACAATTGGTTTTCACCCTTGTATGGTGAAATATTCCAGCAACACCTACCCTCGGCCTGGGCTGCTTCTCACACAGGGCGCAGGCTATGTGGAGCTAGATGGATTTAGGCAGTTATGGGAATATTTAGAACACTTTTTTAGATGGAAATAAGAAGTTATTTAAAATCTTCATAATAAAATACATGATATTGCAATAACATCCCAGCTAACAGGGAACTTCTCAGAAGTTTGGCTAACATTCTGACAAGGTTCTCAATGTTGTGGACAAACGTTCCTCCAGTAACATTTATAGAATGTATATTCAAAGATATCTAGTCTTTAATACCTTTCTCAAAACGTTAGCACCAAAAAAATGTGTAGGCCTATCATATAGTACATCATATGGATGTCTTTCCTAAAACGTTTCAGTAGGACGTTCATCTAAAGTTCTTTAGACGTTGCTATCTGTTTCAGACCGTTCAGAGTAATGTAATGATCCCATAACATTTTCAGAATTATAAAATGGATCATTCCCTTAATGTTTTTTTTTCTAACATTTGCATAAAAGAAAATGTTTTTAAAACATTAAAAAAATGAATGTTTTGAATGTTCAGAGAACATTCAGAAGAAAACGTTTTCATAACTTAATGGAAATGTTAGCAAAACATTTTTATACATATTTTTTAGTGGGATTGTATTTCTCATAGCTTCTCGTTTATCTTTTTATTAAGATACTTCTTGTGTAATGATCAAGTGTGTGAAAAGATGAGGAGAAAAGAAGGTTAATTTTAAATAATTTAGGTGCCAAATTAAAACGATTTAAGCGATAAAAGTGATAAAATATTATCTAATTACCTAATAACTTACAAATCCTTGATCTAAGTCTTGTTCTCTCGGAGAGTACTGTAAGGATGGAGCGTCAGGCCATCATATTCTCCATTTACAATATCCTCCATTGTCAACTTAACTTCAGACGTGCTGTCTATATGGAAAAGGATACGCAGTTTTAAAAGTAAAAGTAATGTGAAACCGACTGCATTCCACATCACATTCCAGGCTGGACTTCAATGGTCTACGCTCCCGAGCCACTGCCACATCAGATCTGGCACAGCTGAATTAATGGAAGTTTAGAGGTAAACCCAGAATTAGCTTAAATTCTCTGGGTTTGGGACAAAATTGTCATGCATAAGCCCCCACCCCTATATTTAGCAGTGTTTTAGTGGGGCCCCTGTCATCGTAAAGCCTGGAACGTTTTCAGCGTAGCATTCGGTAAATCACAAATGAGAAAAACTGCAGATCTGATCACCTCATAATAGCAGAGAGGGTTCAGACATGCATTCATATGCATGTTGATGACTGAGAACTTCTCTATTTCTCTATTGCAAATATTTCAGGCTTTTTGAAGATACAGTACAGTTAGGTGCAGTGTTAGAGAATAACTAACCAAAATACTAAAACAACACTACTTACTAAACAACATATTTAAACAATAGTGACTGTATTTCAACTAGCTTTTCCAGTAACTACTTATTTAGATACAGCACTGGTTTTATTGCATCTATCGCTTTACAGTAAAGGTTATTGAGACAATCAGTCCAAACTGTTTGCCTCAGAAATAAATCCAGGTTTGGTACAAGACTCCTGTAACCAAACAGAAACTACTACAATCCTCAGACTCTCTTTAATAAATATAAACACTCTTATATGTTACAAACACATGCAAACTCTGACATATTTCAGAACAAACAAAACCACTAACAATGTTTAGTGCTTGTTTGATTTCACATGCTTATCCTTTCTCTCTCTCACACAGTCCTAGATCCAGATGTCCTTTGCTTTCAGCCCGGTCTGTCTGCCAGCGGAGGCAAGAGAGCCGTCCTGGCAAGAAGAGACAGACAGATGAAAGAGAACGAATGGAGACAGAGAGTAATGAAGCAAGGGGGAAAGAGAAGAAGAGAGAGGTATGAAGATAGATGTATATACAGAGCGAGAGTGTAAAGAGAGATTTTTTTCTCCCTGATGTCTTTATTGGCAGTTCACCCTGGGAGCTCTTCATTGCTACTTGAGTCTAGAGAGACAAGAGCAAATGTGCTACATGTCCATTTCTTCATCTTCTCTCTCTTACACTCTGCCAAACTGTTCCGTTTCATTTCAGTTTTCCCTTGCACCTGTGTGGAGATGTAAGGTGACCAGATTTCTGAGATAAAAACCAGGGACATTTCTAGTTCAGTGGTCAATATATTATTGAAATTATGAATGTAGTTATCTGTGAATTAAAAAGAGGCACATCCAGTACTGTTAACAATATTGTGAAATATTAATTTAAAATAACTTAATAAGATTTTAATATGTAATTACATTTTAGCAGCCTCAAATCCAGTCTTCAGTCACATGATGCTTCAGAAATCATTCATGCTGATTTGGTGCTCTAGAAACTTTTATTACTATCATCAATGTTAAAAACAGTTTTGCTGCTTAATATTTTTGTGAAAACCATGATCCTTTTTTTTTCAGGATCCTTTGATGAGCAGAAAATTCAAAAGCATTTATTTGAATGATATCTTTTGTAACATTATAAATGTCATTACTGTCACTTCTTATCAGTTTATTTGTCTTTGCTGAATTTATTAATTTCTTTAAAAAAAAAAAAATCTTACAAACCCCCAAACTTTTGCAGTATATGTATCTCCGCTTCGCGTCGCGTCTAACAACGCCCTTCAGCCGTGACTTATTCACGATACAGCACAGCTTCTCGTACCTTATTGCTTTTATAAAACGGTTACAACACAAAACAAATATTAAAGCCAAAATATGTATCAATGCAACTTTCATGAAGTAAACTTTCACTAAAAGCCTTCCTTCCGCCGGAAAAAATTGTTCCTGACCGTGAACAGCAACAGAAGTTACATTTTCACGCCATTAGATGGCGGCAAAGACTGTCTTTATGAGTGTGTCAGTCAGTAGTGAAGACTTGAAAAGACTGAATTGTTGTGAACACGGAACAAGACGCAACTGACAAATGTTTTGACTAGTGCTGTCAGTCATGGAAAACCCCTTAACTGTTAAAAGGACAAGATAATACATCGGACATTTAAACAGATTTTTTTATTATGAACATAGGACTGACCTGAAGGAAAATGCTAAATCTGAATGCAGGTAATAAACTCACTCACTCAATCTCTTTCTCGCAGTACTCTTCTACATAATACAGTAATGAACAATATCAATTGAGAACAAACATTTTACGTTGCTAAGAGTGGTTGCTAAGGGTGTTGTGTAGTGATACACAGAACCGTTGGGTGAAACGGTCATAGCCGTGTTTTATCGTCAATAAAACACAGCTATTGACCAATCAGAATCAAGGACAGGAACTAACCATTTTATAAACAAACGGTATATGGTGTGTTATTGAAAATTGTAATTTGATTTGAAAATATTTGGTGTTTTCTCAAATACATTTGGTTTAAATATTGTTTTTATTTCTTCTTTATTAACTAGACAGACAACTGCTGCATCCGAAATCACATACTCTCTTGAGCACGTACTTATTTTGAATAAGTACTTACTTTGTGACCGCTACAAAAATATGTTCTATATAGTATGAATGTGTGTATGAATGTAATCCAGATGTACATTCGCCATGTTGTCATTATCATATGACCTACCAGCGTCAGTAACGTTGCATCACTGCCATTCACAAATCCACTCCTTTGGCCTTATGGGATAGTAAAATGTCCATCGTATGCACACTTCAGAATCTCGCTGGAGGAAGTAGGTCATTTGGGTACTTGCCTACCATCCGGGTACTTTGCCTACTGTGAATTCGGACATACTACTCTTGTCACATACTGTTTTTTCACCTACTATATAGTCAGGAAGTATGCAATTTCAGATGCAGCCAAACCCCTCACTGAGCAAGTTGTTCCTCTCAGCAGGGCTTCACAGGTGTGAGTGATTGTTCTTCCTCCACCCCCTTCCTGTCTGTTTTCTCCTCTTTTCCCTTTTCTTTCTAACTATTCTTCCCCTGCAGTAGAGGGTGCTGTCTGGGCTACGACTAGAACTATCTTCAGATATAAACACCCACACATCCTTCCCTTCTTTTTCTACCCAGCTCACACATCCCCTCCGACAGGGGAAATTAGGGCCAGTTTAAAAGATCTTAGAGGCCACTAAACACCACCCGAGATTGCTCACTGATTGCTGGGCCTGACTTGTAGTCCACACACGTTCAAACACACACTCTGAACCTGCACACCCCCTTAGTGCTTATCTTTGCCTTTGGCCAAAATCAGCTCCTTTACTCCTCTTCACTTAGAAAGAGCTGTCCAGAGAAAATATATAACCCACTTAATGTAGCACTCACCTTCTCTGAGGAGCTGAGAGATGTGTATCAGATGTGGGAGTTTCCATGCACAGGAACCAGGGGTTTGTGGCTTCCAGAGAAACATACAATTGGTCAGATCATGCATTTAATTGCTCTGTGTATATAATGGTGAAGGATTCAATTTGGTTAATGTTGTTTTAACAAGCAAAGGATTATCTATTTCTTCTTGAACAAGAAAAAGATGCCCTGTTATTTTTAAATGTGACGAAGCCTTTTTTGCAGTGTTAATGGACTTTATCCTTCTAATCTGTTGTGTTTCACAGCAGATTTGTGGATCCAGAACCCAATTTTCATTCGTCACTCGTCACTGTAGTTTATTAGCACCCTTTGGGGTTGATCAACCTTTGGGTAAAAATGTCAAGCTCCTTCAAAGGATTAAAACCTTTGTGGGTTGTCTCTCATGTCAGGTTCCTAATTCTCCTGATGTACTGTTTTATATGGGGCCGTGACCTAAGAGTCTGGCCCATGAGAGCGCTCTGAGCATGCACTGAACAGCCAGGTGCAGTCGGCTCAATATGGCTATCAAAACAGAGAGATTTGTTTTGCCTGAGATGCAGCCAAGAGAAGAACCCCTTTTAAAATAATTCTTTATTTTTGAGTGATGCAATGTTGTTATGTGTGAAACCGCGGAAGACAGATTTGGCACCCAGCCAAGCCTTTACATAAAGAGGGAAAAACGTCAGCACAGGCTGCAGGAATGCAATAGAAGGTGTTATTTATGGGATGTGATTGTGAAGAGGTTATATGTTCTACATGCTGTATGACTGGGTTATGATTGCTTTGTCTCTGAGGTCCTGTTGTTTTTTTCAAAAGTATGGGTCAATGATTTTATTTTTCCTAATTATTTAGTTAAAAAAGTCACACATGCATTGACTTACACCTAATCTATGATGAGCATGTCTTTAATTTCTGTATTAAAATTCATTTTGATATATTTTATGGGCATAAAGTTAAAAAAAAAAAAAGTCAGGGTAACAAGTGTCTGGGTGTCATTTTAAAGGGGGGAAAAAGCCACATTAAAAAAAAATAGTTTTTTTGAAAAGTATTTTGGATTAACCTTATATAAGTTCTGTTCAAAAGAAAATACTTTACACATTAACACATTAATCTTATCAAAAGTGACAGTAAAGACTTCAGAATCCTAAAAAAACATTTATCACAGTTTCCACAGAAATGCACAAACATTTTTAACATTGGTAATAACAAGAAATGTTTCTTGAGCACCAAATAAGCACATTAAAATTATATCTAAAGAACAACTGAAGACTGAAGTAATGGCTGCTGAAAATTCTGCTTTGCCAGAACAGTTAATAAATTAGATTTTAAAATATTTAATTAATTATTATTTCACAATTTTACTGGTTTTACTGTATTATTGATCAAATAAAGGTGAGCAAATAGAGACTTCTTATGATCTAAAATATCTAAAAAAAAAAAAATAAAAAAAAACTTACAGACCCCAAAAATTAATATTATATACAATATAGTTCTTAGAAGACTAGAATATAAATCAGTGTTTCAGATATGACATGATTGAGAAGCCTTTCAGCACTCTTGATGTCACTTGAACTGAAAAGGAATGCAGAAATAACACAGATGTTTGGTTTATGTAGACGGTATTTTCAGCGTCAAACAATTTACTTCCCTCAAGGAGACATTTAGATATCTTTTGAAGTAGCACATTAAACTGACCTGTTTAAAGTGCAGACCAGATGCATTCTGAATAGCGCAGGTAAACTTTTATGAGTTTGCTTGTAGATTTTTACTCAAACAAGTGTTTTGATTCGAGACAGCATTTCTGTTTCCCAGGATTCAAACACTAGCTCCTTAATTCAAACTATATTTTTAAACTCATACCTTGTAAAGTGCACACTGCAGCCTGTGTTCATAAATGAGTGGACATTGGCAAAAAGGCTTTTAGCTGTGAGTGTAAACAAACGCTCTAATTCTAGATAATAGTTCACTGCACATGATGCTCAGGGAGCAGCAATGACCAGTCTCAGTGGCTTCATTATCACTCTAATTTGTATTAGTGAGGCCTATTCTCAGAGGAATAATTATGTATCTAGTGTGTGCTCTCTTAATGAGGTTAAACTTAAGTCTTTGTACTGAATGGGGGTCCAGTCTTGCCAGGATGTGAAAAAAGTGCCGTTCTCAGTGGTATGCTGCCTGTTTCTATAATTGCTGTTTGTTCGCTGTACACTATTATTAATAAGGTGGCAAATAGGCTTGGAAATAATACTGCCCTTAGTGATATATGCACATGTTTGTAATCACTTTTGTAATTAGAGCTCACCACTTAGTTCTGAGAATATTAATGCAATGTATTCAGATCGTAGGTACAATAAACAGCAGCATTTTCTGTGTATTGCACTAGGGAGTCGCTCTATATCTGCTATCACAGTAGCTTATCACTGAGCAAAGTGCATGTAAAGAGCTCTGCTTTAAACAGCCTGATCCTGCTCCACAACTCACCTAAAGCCATTTAAACACTCTGACCTGTATAGAAGATACAATCAGAGAACACTCTTATCAAATAGATGGGATCCTGTCATCGCACAACCTCTCTAACCTTGTCTCAAGAAGCTGAAACTGGTAAATCACCACTCAACTGAAGGTTGCTACCAGATCAATCACTGTGTTGATGTTTGTTGGTATCTGTATTATCAGAGGTTTCACAGCTTGCTTGGTTTTAAATATCAGTCCAGTAAAAATCACAGAAATCTTAAAATTCATTTTCTGTTAAATTCTTGTGCTTAAGGACACAATCTGCACCTGCAATAAATGACTGGACAATATTTTATTTTAATAATTTAAATACCACTTTAAGTGGTGAAAAGAAAAAAATCTACATTTACAGTATGCTAAAAATGTATTTATGGTCAATGATGTGTAAGAGTGTCCATGATAAAGAAAAGGAAATATGTTAACAGTTTGGTTAATCTTGGTTTAATATAGATTTAAAAAACCTTTTCAAGAAAAGTTTACATTTAATAAAAATGTCATGTGGTGTAACAAAGTAAAAAGTGAAATTTTCCTTACATTCTGAATACACAATGTACACATCTTGATCATTTAAAATAAGGTAAAAAGTAAACTTCAATACAAAATTAATAATTATTATTCATATTAATTATTAATTAATAAATATTATGTTTTAGGTGAATTGTACCACATGACATTTTACAACCTTGCCTTGTCATGAAAAGGTCCAATTATATAAACTTTTAAGTGACTTATTGACCTTGACAGTCATGAAGGTCTGCAGGGGTCCTCTCTATGATATCATTTCCTGTTTTTTCTGCATGTTCTTTGTCTAATTTTGCAGACTTTTTCCAAATATTAATAAGCAGTAAAGCTGTTTTATACAATTTTACAAAACTATTTAATATAGTTTTCAAGGATTTCAATCTTCTTCTTTTTTCTTCATTATGATATAAGGATGGTTTATGTTGTGCATTTTTGTGGATTGCATTTAATGTACTTTTTAATAAAGTAACAGAACAAGACAAAGAAATGAGTGTCTTTTCATTGACTCTTCTGTATCCGAGTACCATACATGTAATTTAGCTATATACTAAAATACTGATGTTCCACTATACTAAACTAATGGGGCACAAACATTAAACAAGCCCCAATTATCTTAGACACCCGACCAAAGCACCAACTAGCTCAACACCACCAACTCACCCAGCCCTCTTCTGTCTCTTCTCTTCCTGCCTCCTTGTTAAAAACACCTCTTTTTTCTTCTTCTGCAAGGTTAGGGAGGGAAACCAGCTTATCAGTGATGGAGAGGGATTTATTAGTGAGAAAAAGATAATAGCTACCCATAGGGCCATAGAGGCCTGATTTACTGCCACTAATATTTAGGATTCCTACAGCCAGGCAGGCCGGGACTCTTTATCTTCCCCCCTGCCTGTGGCGCTGAGAGGTGCAGGGTCGAGGCCGGACGATGAGGGATGAACCCCCACGAAACCGATGCTCTCACTCGCTCAATCAAAGCAATTTCGGACACAGAGTGAAGCAAGAGGAGGAAGTTAGAGGTTGCTTGAGGCATCTGTTATAGCCAGGCTCAGAGATCTGTCAAGCACCTGCTGAGAAACAGACATAGACTCTATTTTTAATCTGTCATATAGGAGTCAAGACCAGCAAACCATGATCTTTATTTAACATTTGCCTGTGTTCACAGGGGCAGCTATTCACCGTAATTGTTTCATAAAAACTACACAAACACTGTGCAGTCTTCTTTATCATTATTTATCAAGTATTTTAATATTTGTTCATTATGGTAATCTAATCTGTAAATCATCTATAAACCACAGTTTACCTCACTCTACTGAGTGTAGCTCCTCCATTGTGAACAGCATGTCAAATCTGAACTTATCTATAGTACGAATTTATGTTTGCATTTGGCGTGCTATTTACACGCAAAAATTACTTTTTACCTGCGTACGATACGCATTGTTAACCCCTTGGGTAGGATTAGTGGTGTGGGTTAAAAGGTTAGTTCACCCAAAAATGTTGTCATTAATTACTCGCCCTCATGTCGTTCCACACCCATAAGACCTTTCGGCACCCAAATTAAGATATTTTTGATAAAATCCGATGGCTCAGTGAGGCCTGCATTCAAGACACTGCTTCATGAAGCTTCGAAGGTTAACGAATCTTTTGTTTTGAATCAGTGATTCGGAGCGTGTATCAAACTGCCAAGGTCACGTGATTTCAGTAAAGGAGGCTTCCTTACATAATAAGCGTTTCGAAATTTCAATGGTTCACCACTGGGGGGCGTGATTTTGGCAGTTTGATTCACGCTCTGAACCACTGATTCGGAAAAAAAAGATTTGTTGAGCTTCGAAGCTTCAAGAAGCAGTGTGTTTTGAAATCGCCCATCACTGGATATTGTTGAATAAAGACGTTATTTGTTTTTTTGGCGCACAAAAAGTATTCTCGTCGCTTCATAGCATTAAGGTTGAACCACTGTAGTCACATGAACTGTTTTAAATACATCTTTAGTAGCTTTCTGGGCATTGAAAGTGTTAATTGTCTTGCTGGCAATGCAGGCCTCACTGAGCCATCGGATTTTATGAAAATATCTTAATTTGTGTTCCGAAGATGAATGAAGGTCTTACGGGTGTGGAACGACATGAGGGTGAGTAATTAATGACAGAATTTTTATTTTGGGGTGAACTAACCCTTTAAGTGCGTATTATATGTACGTGAAAAGTGCATATCGTAAAACAAGTGCGTATCAAATGCACGTAAAAAGTTATTTCTGCGTATAAACAGCACACCAAATACAAACATAAATTTGTGCTATTGATACACACTTTAATAAGATCGGGCTCACCTTAAGCCCCTTAAATAACTTTCGCATAAAATGTGCACACAAGGCATGTTAGCAAGCACAAAAACTTCTTCATGCGCTTGGGAAAACTATAGTAACAGTAGCGCATGAACATGTGAACATGCCAAATTTTGTTGTTCGCATGAACACGTTTTTTGTGCAGCTTGAAAGTTTTGTCTTGGCCACAGTAGTCTTTTTTTTCTGCAGAATGCAGATGTCGCTTTAACTGTTCTGAATGAAACCGATGTTACAAATTCTTATTCAGATTAATGGCGCCAACAGTAAAATGTATGAATGTAAACAATGTTGTTAAAGACAGCTGTTTCCATTTGTTTAGCACCACCCTAATTCCACCTTTATTTCTATCCATTGAACACTAACTTACTCTGGGGTGTATTTAGAGCTCGAGCCCTCTGGACACCAAACAAAATATGTCTACTTTCATTAAACTCAAAGAATATATAAACAGGTGCATTTGTGAATCAGGAAACTGGATAGTAGGCCTAGGCTACTTGAAGATAACACAATGAGTGCGTTTATACCCATGGATATCTTTTAGTGGTCCAATATATTTATAAAGAATTATGTTATATTGTAGTTGTATATACATACATTCATGTTTTGATACTATTGGGAGCCTTCACTTCCTTTACCTGAGCACAGGTGAAATATCTTCAGGGCTGGATACACAGTCCAAGATGACGGAGAGCCTAACAGGATATGAGGAGATATGCAGCTGTCTGTCCATGCTGATCCTGCGCTGACCGGGAGGCAGAGAGAACTTAGGCAGCCGCACTTAGATGAGAGGTCACAGGTTCAAACCACAGGTGTTGTGCCCTGCAGCAGGACACTTCCAGTCTAAACAGTGTAAACGGTTTTCAGGAATGTGAAAGTGCACGACTGGATCAAAAGAGCTAGCCAATCAGGATCCCGTTTACACTGTATCTTTTGGAGAGACTTTGGTTAAGCCATCCTGGTTTAAGTGCTGAGCTGTGACAAAGATGTAAGCTGTGTTATTGGCTTGTGTCAGTGTAATGAGGTAAACATAAAAGCTGAAGTTTGGGGTGAAAACTACAAATGAAATCACCACCATAACTGATGGCCAGGTACAGGTTCTCTTGAGCATCAAAAAATATAGATGTTTTTCTTTTCTTTTCTTTTCTTTTGACCTTTGTTGTACAGACTGTACACTCAAGCTAAGCGCTCTTGACTTAAAGTCAACATGAAATGTAAGTTGTGTTAGCCTTCTTTTCCCTATTGAACAAGAAAAATTGTAAGGCGGGACTTTAGAAGGAATTGATTGGATGGTTGGATCGTTGTGATTTACTATTGCTGTGATCTCATGTAAGTGACAGGTCGTCCCGCCTTCACGCCAGTAAACATATCATCAGAGAAAAAAATCAGATGGCTCAGTGAGGCCTGCATTCAAAACACTACTTCATGAAGCTTCGAAGGTTAACGAATCTTTTGTTTTGAATCAGTGATTTGGAGCGTGTATCAAACTGCCAAAGTCACGTGATTTCAGTAAACGAGGCTTTATTACATAATAAGTGTTTTGAAATTTCAATGGTTCACCACTGGGGGGCGTGATTACGATTCGCGCTCTGAACCACTGATTCGAAACAAAAGATTTTTTAAGCTTCGAAGCTTCAAGAAGCAGTGTGTTTTGAAATTGCCCATCACTAGATATTGTTGAATAAAGACGTTATTTGTTTTTCTGGCGCACAAAAAGTATTCTCGTTGCTTCATAACATTACGGTTGAACCACTGTAGTCACATGAACTGTTTTAAATACATCTTTACGCCAGTAAACATATCATCAGAGAAGAGAAGAGAAGACGTTGCAAGAGGGAGGGGAAGTTAATTTGATTAAAGATTTCGAGAGCGCATGAATTAAAAAATTAATGTATATGGATACTAAATACCGCAATATTCCATTTAATGGTGACTTTAAATTAGCGTGCCCTTTGTTGCTGTTTGCCTGCTCAGAATAGGATTGAGTTAAAATGGCATAAGTGACTTTGCTTGTTGTCCTCACCTATTTAGAGCCTATTAATCAGGAGATTTTAGCATTATGCTGCAACCCATGTCACATAATCAGTGAGTGTTTTTCACCATTACTTTGTGCCTCAGGTGGTAAAAGCTCTGCCATACGAGTGCCTCACACCCTTTAGTGGCAAATAACACATCAGTGGAGCAGGTGTAGCACATCTAGCTGTTGAAAAGTGGGTACCACAATAACACAAAGGCATACAAATATACTCAATGGGCCATTGAGCAACTTGTGAACAAAAATTTCTCTTCTTTCTTCAATTATATATTAATTCTGGTCAATAAATTCCTGGCATTCTCTAATATTTAGGATCTATTTGGATTAATATCATTTAAAATGCAAGGCATCTTATAAAAAAAAACGACTGTGTAAGTGCACACATCAGAGTCTAGAAACCACAAATTAGCTTTACTTTAAACTCTTTTTTAGCTGATTCAATTTCTAAATCTTTCATTTCCTTTTTCCACTCTGAAAGACATCACGCCTTAAGAATATTTCATCCCTCCCGCATATCGCCACCTCTTTAAAATAATCTCTTTGCCCAGGCAGAAATCTTACCGACAGATAATCGGAGATAAATGTGCTTAATTGAGGCCAAGTGAACTTTCTCTATCCGCACCACAGTCAAGCAATCTAAAGTAAACGTGCTAATTAGAGCAAAGCTCTGTTCCTGCAGAATGCTGAGTGGGCCGGGCTGCTCGAAAGATGCTTCACTACGGCTCAGCCATTAACATGGGGAGGTTCTCATATAAATGCATTGCACAACATCACAGGTGTGCTAGATAAATAATATGCAATTTCTGTTTTACTTTGTCGAATTAATGTTTTAAAATCTCCACCATCTGGGTAAGAAAACTAGTAATCTATAAAATGGGTGTTATTGCAGATCACTTACTGTTGTATATTTGAAAATTATGGGGATCTTTCACAAACCAATTACGTCTCGCATGTAAACAGAGACACAATGAACAGGTCCGACCAAACCACACCTGCTCTTTTATGCACTGCAGCTTCCTCCATTTGCCAGTTAACAAGTTTACATCTAGGCTAACTGATATTCAAAATGTGGGAAAAACAGCTGAATAGCAGGCGGGGGAGATATAACAGATTCAGGTCAGACTGAGGTGAAAATTAACATTTCCCTCCATTTTTCTGAAGGGTCTGAGAGCCTAGTGTCTGTGGTCAGACCGCAGGCCATAGCACTGATGAGACTGGACCACTAACACCCAAGGGAAGCAAGTTCCTAATTACCCATTGTGCCTGACAGAAGCCTCTTAATTACCAACTTCATTAGCTTGCTGGTCTTTGTTTTTCTTCAGAGGGGGCCAGTAGGATGGGGGTGGAGGCTCGTAGGAAGGAGAAACGAGTTGCTGTTTTAGCACCTTTTCTCCCCTTTCTGAACAATTCTTTTCTCTCTCTCTCTCCCTCTCTCTCTCTCTCACTCTTTACTCTCTCTGAGGAAATGTTAAGACCTCAGTCAAGGATCTAATTAGATTCATGGTGAGAATCAGACACCTTTTAACTAGCCTCTGGAGTCCCTAAAAGGACAGCAAGTGACTGGGCAGGAGAAAAGAAGAGCTTCTCACACGCACACACATGTACACACTACCTTTCACGTGTGAAGTGGCCTGCTTTACTCTTTTCTCTCACGTAGATTTAAAAAAAAAAGAAGAAAAAAAAGCAACCTCCAGTGAACACAAACCATAAGACTATATGAAAAGGTCCAACGTAGTTAAAAATGGGTTTTATTTCATATTAAATATTATTATCAGCTTGAAAATACAATATAGGCTAATCAAAAATTTGTTTTTATTGCCCCAATAGCTTACACGTTTGAGGATCCTTGATGATAAAAATAATATAATAATTAACATGTGAATAGTTTATATGACAACAGTATTTAAGAGGGAACTTTTCTTAGATAGAAAAGTACATTGTCTTAATCCTTCATTATTAGCCCCAAATAGCCTACTTCAGTCCAGTGAAAGCATTCTTCTATTTTGCCGTTCTGCTCTTCTCACAGTGCTCTGTTGATGGAAATAGTGATCTTTCCTAAAACTGTGAGTTATCAAAACATTAAGGTCATAAAGTTGAAATTGTGGTCCTGGGTTTGCTTTTTACGCGTTTTTTTTTTTTTTTTTATTGCACTGCATTAGCCTACGCACCTTTGCACTGCATAACTGTCCAGGGGTGCGTTTCCGAAAAGCATCGTTAACTAACATCGCAAGTTCCGTCGTTACTATCATAGTTCAACGATTTGGTGTTTCCCGAAACCATCGTTCAAACGAACATTCGCAAACTACATCGCAAACTTGTGTGGTTGGAACAACAGCTCTCGAGCTGTGGTTAGAAGCATAGTTTCTTGTTTTTATGACATGTGGACTTAATAAATCGTTGTCTTGAGCAAAATAAGCAAGCTGACGTTAAGTACAATGCATATCTTTTATTTCGAATAATGAGCCTATGATTAAATCTGGAAATAAAGCAAAATAACTGAGAAAAATGAGAATTAGTCCCCAGATGCCATGTCCGTAATTTATAGCATTAATTCGATCTGAGACGGATTAATTTAAAGAAGTTATTATACTCCACCACCTGCGTGACATCATTCACCAACTTGGCTGAACGACATGTTTGCGACAATACGATTTCGGGAAACAGTCGTGACTCGCTAGTTGATTTGTCAACGATGCATCATACTATGGTAGTGAAGTAGCTACGTAAGCCTAAGTTCATCGTAGAACCATTGCCACCACTATAGGCTTACGACGCTTTTGGGAAACGCTACCCAGGGGTGAGTTTCCCGTATAACGACGCTTAACCACCAAATACGATGCATTGTTGTAGAAACTATAGTCACGACTGTTTCCCGAAACCGATGTCGCACCTCATTCGGACCAAGTTAGTTCAACAATATGACTATTATGACGCCATGTGCAGGTATGGTAATAACGAATTAATCGATTCAAGATCGCATTTAATGTATTTATTTTTATTGGTAATTTACATAAATAACAGAAAGCCATTCATTTTTTAAATCACGTTAACATACAGTAGGCTTTGGCGTAGGCCTACACTTTATCCGTAACCAAGGCTACACGCGGTTCATTCAGTCAGCAGCTTTCTCCGTCCACGTAACCTTTTTTTGTTTGTTTGTTTTTTTTTTTTTTTCTGACATACTGCTGTAACGAGCTAAGGACTACTTCATTGTTTTTGTTTCCTGTCGTTTTGCTTTATGTGATGTTAACTTTAACTTCGCGGGTTCCCTCATACGTCGGGATTCCTGTACACATCAAAACGGCGCTGATTGTTGACATGCTAAAATATAGACCTATAGATTAAATATTTAAAAAGGATGAAAGACAGAATGTAGCTTACTGAATGTTAGCTTGCTTGTTGTGCCCAAGAGCATGATCTATTAAGTCCATGTGTCATTTTAACTAGAAAGCTTCTAACCACAGCCAGAGAGATGTAGTTCCAACCATGTAAGTTTGCGAATTCGTGGGACTAGGTTTCGGGAAACTCCAAATTGTTCAATTATGTTGGTAACGACGAAATGCCAATGCGACCATTGACTAACGAAGCTTTTGCGAAACGCAACCCAGGTCCAGTTATTAGTTCTATTAATTATTCAGTTCAAAGCAATATTCATAATGTACTCACCCAAACTGGAGTCATTCTTAAACAAGAAAGTGAACAGAATTCATCTAACCAAACTTTTGGATCTCGTGCACCCTCCTCTTCTCTGCTCCACACTTTCCCACTAAATGCACTGGCCAAACATGGATCATTAGCATTTTTCCGTTTAAGAACATATTTCTTTTAGTTGCACGGGTGCAACTGTTGGACAATATTTGGTCTATAGGCAACGCACCAGTAGTTAATTTGGGTCTGATTCCAGTTTGAATCAGGGATAGAGCCTTTGACTTTCAGAGGTTGACACTGACAGTGAGTTATGTCAAGTGGTTTAGTGTTTTCTGTCTGCATGAGAAATGTCAAAGGATTGACATAAGTCCCAAACTGAAAATGAAATGAGTCTGAAAATTCCAGACCACACTCTGTGTGTGTGTGTGTGTGTGTGTGTGTGTGTGTGTGTGTGTGTGTGTGTGTGTGTGTGTGTGTGTGTGTGCTTATATCAAGTTTACAAGCAATTTGAGCAGTGCACGTGAAGCAAGAAGATATGAAACATTTCAGATAATACAGATCAGGCCTATGTATCTTGAATAACTTTTAAAATTGTCAAGACAGAACGAAATGCATAATCATATAGGCTACTTGAATGTCTAATTCAAGACAACATATGAGAGGAGTGACCACGAGGGCAGTAGACGAGGCGAATCAATACGGCAACACATGTGATATATTTAGTGAGGCCATTGTTTATTTTATTTAGGGAACGAATCGAGGATTTTCCAAACAGCGAGACCCCAGGGATATTTTATCAGGTGTACAGTTCAGCCACGTGGAATACATTAGTACTTTTAAGGGAATGTCATTTGAAAATAATAATAATAATTATTATTATTACCATTATTATGATTATCACAAAGTCTAAACTCAGAAATAAACTTTAACTTTAAAAAACGCTTGCACTTGCACGCTCGGCTTACGACTCCTCCGTAAAAAGTTCAAATATCATTTCATTTAAGGAAGAATTAAATAAGATGTAGTGACCACAACACTACTTTCAAAAGTCGTGCATTGCTTTCAAATATAAAATACGCGAGGCAGTGCACTTGGGACGAATTCCAGTGTTAATTTAGTTTCAATCCACTATATGCGAGGTGGTCAGTTCACCAAGCTGACCAGGTTCATGCAGAAGATCCAAGATACCGCAGCAAGCTGCCTGCCAAACTGACCGACTTACACTATTTATTTACAGTAGACTATTGTTAAAAGTTCGTTATTTGTGCACTAGGTCTAAGCGCTACAGGTCTGTTTCTAGGCCTATTTGTGGTCTGTACGTGCATGCGTGCGTACAGTGTGAGCTCCCCTCTCTCGCTCTCTCTCTGTATGCGTGTCTTCAGACACCAAAATATGTAGAAGTGGGCTGTCTGTGAGATCTATCCATAGACCAGTGGGGAGATTTGCAGATTTCATTTTAAAGCTAAAGTTACAGATTTTAGTTCTGTTAAGTGATTTCTGTTCTTTTAATCATCCAGGTGTTAGTTGTCTCTGCTTTTACTTTCCAAGAAGTAAAGGCAGTTTAAAGGTAGAACGCTAGTTGCACTTATAGGCTACTTGATCCTTAGATAAAGTTTACCAAAATCATATAGGCCTAGTTATCTAACCAGCACCTAAAAACGTTTGTAAATTAAACACAAGTCTGTTGCATGAAACTTTGAAGGATTATTAATAGCCTAAATAAACTACTATTATAATTGCAAGGCCATTTAACACTATACAAGAATTTAAAAAATAATTTTAAAAGTAATATAAAAGGTGCTGGCAAAATTACCTTTTAAAACAAAAGGCTACTCCGCAGTGTGTACAGTGTACATGCCATTTGATAGGTCCAAAATTACATGACAGATAACAAGGCTTAGCTTCATAGTCCTACCTTGATAAGAATAGTGATTTCATTTAAAAATACTCTTCAATTAAATTTTACCAATAAAGTTAACAAAGAGAATTTGAGAGAGATTGTGCTATTCCCACTTGCTCTTCTTCCTCCTCCTCCTCCTCCTCCACTTCCGATGCAGGTTCAGCATAGCCAAATATTGGACGTTGGTGATTGATTGCAGTTATAAATGCATTGGATCTGTTAAGCTGTCGACCAAAACAGCACAAAGGAATAGCTAAGCTAAACAACTGCAGGGTCACTTAAAATGATCCACACAGCGCGCTATATTTTATCACGTGCATTAGACCATCTCCATGCAGTTGAGCTGTGCTGTGCTGTATTCCTTACTCATTGTGTTGAAATATTTATGATTTTTTTTCTTCCGAAAGCGCAAATCATTTCTTTATTATAGAAATGTTTACTTTGATTACGTGCGATTCTGATGTTTGGCAACATTTTCACGCAATGTAATATTGGGGTCAAGACGACAAATGTTTGGCGAATTTTTTGGACTATAGGCTACTGGCGAAAGTTGCGGCCATAGTTCAGCACCTTTGTACCTGACAGCTGTAGACACATTGTAGGCCTATAGGTTTATGTTCTAGGCAACTTAATGCGATCTATGTAAAAAAAAAAAAAAAAAAATCCATACAATGGTCTTTATAAAATCTTAAGAGCGTTTGCATTATAGGGAAACCCAGTTTACGTCGTACACTTTTTCATAGCTAGCTTGTCTGTTGAGCGACTTAAAGGTTTTCGTCCAGGACCATCTAGATTTTACACAAATAACTACACATAAATGCATTTTTTTTCCATTGCAAAGACTAATGCATTAATAATAAGTCGACGCGTTAACCATAGATTTTTAACATGTATTCTAGATCCGTCCTTTCAATGCGGATGAAAAACCCGGAAATTGTAATGCTGTTAAAGTTGTCAATGAAATGACGCTTTGTGCCATCATAGTAAGGCAGGTGAAAGCCATAACAAGGCAAAGGTAAGCCCTAAATCTCACGCGGCGGGCTCGATAAAGTCTCAGCAGTGACACCGCTGTCACCCGTGTTTTACCTTTGATCCATTGATATTTGTGTGTTTAGTGGAGGGGCGGGGATGGAGCCTTCATGCAAGCAAGGGTTAGAGGATTTGACAGCTGCCAAAAGAGAAGTACAATGCACTTGACCAAGAATACAAAAATTAAGGCCTATACAATTAAAATTCTCACCGCACTTTCATTATCTTCTAAAAGTTGTGCCTAAATTTACTAAGCCTAAATAACAGCGCAATTCGCCGTCTCCAGACTTCCAATCTTAAATCATTTTAAGAATGGAAACTCTAATCTTCTTCGTTAATAATAAAATGAGAAACTGAATCTAAGATGATGATATTTAATTTGTAACGTAAACTATTTTGAAGGGTGATTATTTTGTAATTGCTCATTAGTCTTGTATATTTATCGCTGTACCTTATGGCAAGGCCGCGGGAATTGTGAGGGGGTTGATTCTCCCATTACAAGGATCAGTTTCAAAAGCAATTTGTGAAACTGGATAGATTGTGTTTGTCGTGACGTCACATTGCAGTCCATGCTATAAATATCACCTCAAACCAACATTAATGGCCAGTTGCAACCGGAACGCGGCCCTCTGCTAATACAAAGTCCAACGAAACTATAAAGCAAAAGCCTGCAAATAATTTAGGACGGTGCAGGACCTTTGATCAAAAGACAGCTATTATGTTTTTTTGCCAACTGTAAATAAATTGAAGTGGAACTGGAACAGGCTGTACTGTACATCAATCTGCATTATACTTTTTAATTTTTCAAGGGTAGCTAATCTTATATCAGTATATGGTGCAATGCATCATAAGTTGCTATAATGTAGGTAGTATTTTTTTTATTATTATTTTTTTTTTAATCAAGGCATAACTTTATTTTGCACACCAGCCCAGACCGTCCACCGTACTGTAAAACTGCCTTTTAGTAGGATCAGCGGACGTAATTAAAGCTAGTAATTGCAGATTAGAGGTTTTGGGTCATTGGGGTTATTTGATAGGAGGCTGTTTTAAATGACGGGTAATTATTTAACATCACTCGTATGGCGCAGGTTTTTCACCTGTTTAAAACCCAGACCTCAATTTCAGAAACCACTGCAAGCAAGTTTCACCAACATTTTTTTCTCACTGTATGATGAATCATGGCAATGGCCCTCTGTGATTGATCGTTTTCCCTCTGCATAAGCGTGGCGTTGTTGAACATTTAAGTTAATGTTGCTTCTGAAACAAGTTATCGCAGCACGGGGTAACTTAAGCGGGTCAGGAGGTTCTCAATACAGCGAGTCCCATGGCCCGTATGCTTGTTTAGTAAAGCAAATCGATTAATAGGCCTAGCCTATACAAGGTCGAAGTCATAGTCCATCGCTCACTTTTTGTGAATAATGACATTTCTGTGGGTAGAGATTGTATCTCTCCCAAATGTATTCAAATAATTTAAGATGATCAGAATATGAATAATTAGTTCGACAGTTATTCAAATTAAACACGGTGCTAATATATGCTTTGAAAACAGGCTAATGTATAGAATAGAATAGGCCTATATAGCCTACTTCGGCTCTCTAATGTTAAATTAAATTAATTTAGTCTTTTCAACTCAAATAACGTTAACAAATTTTAAAAAGTTTCTAAGCCCATACTGTTTAGTGAAATATAATTTCCCTCCTTTAAATTCAGCTAGCTAATTGTCCAGCATTAAATGCAAAACACCAGTCGCATTTAAATCGGCAATGCAAAATTAATAAAGGGGAGCAAGCGGTAACGAGGGGGTGTCCTGTCTTTTGAGGCACAACGGAGGGAGAAAGTGCGCCAAATTTGTTTGCAGCGGATCAAGGCTCACCGCCTTCACTGCACTTTCTTTATCTTAATTCCAACTTGAAAAGATATAATTATCTAGTTTGAACAGGGCTGCTATCAAATCCTTCTTTAGGCAGGGTAGGGAACAGCTCGAGTGGATTGTGGGCTCTGAGCTGCTCGGTGTTGCCCGAGATAGGAGTAATGAAGTTGTGGAGTCCGGAGATACAAAGGGCATTAACCTCATTAGCATGAAACCTTTTCTTCTAACTATTGTGGGACCCTTTCAGCCTTCTAATCCCTCTATTTCAAAGCTGGGTTTGTAATAAAGCTTTTAGGGGTTTTTCAAAGCTAATAGTATTCTCTGCAGATTTTTTTTTTTTTTTTTTTTTTTTTTTTTTTTTTTACCGTTATAGTCCACAGACTGTTCAAAAATCCCCTTATATAGAATGTGTATGTATAGCCCTCTAAAAATTTTAACCTTTATCAAACTACGATTAAAAGTTTTGGGGACAACACGAAAACGCTCAGCAATTTTTCGGAATATTTTGTCACGTAAGTAATAGTATTTTTATGCAATTTTATTTTATAATAAAAAAAGTCGATTATTTTGGGATTGTTATTGTTTTTGTTTGTTTTTTGTTTTGTTTTTTAAAAATTGATTCAAAATAAGGTAATGGATGAATTGACGTGTTTTCACATACAAATATAGGCTAAAATTAATATCTGCATTCCTATAATAAAAAACAAGAACTGAAAACGAAGGCTAGATACATTCCATCCGTTGCTGCCGACAAGATTTTAAACAAAGCTCCTATTTTATGGCACATTGCAAACCTTCTCTTATCGCGTTGTGAGAGGTAGTCAGATTGTACTAAATTATGTCCAACCAGGCCCCCTTGGATCCACGGATTAACAGATTAAAGTGGACCACTGGGCAATGCATCCCCTTTCCCCCACATATTACTCGTATGATAATTGCCTAAACTGATTTGCACTTTCACAAAAGCTCGCAGGACTCTTTGTAGCTTGAACAGACCAGACGCTGCTCGTCTACCAATGGAAATAAAACTGGTTAATGCCAGTCTATCAGACTGAGCGGCAAATGAGGCAAGAAAAAAACAAGCACTTCGCTCTGGAAAAATCGAGCTCAAGACCGTTGTTTAGCATTCTAATTGTGTTACATTTTAACCAGTCCGTTTCCCCGTTACATACTTTATATGCTCGGATTAATTACACAGCTGGTGGAATATTCCATTGATAACTCCATTGAATAGTGATAACTATGATACCTCGCCTGTTTGTCCTAATGACAATGACACCAAGGAACCGAATCAAAAGAAGAGAACTGTCAGTGCAACCCATTCAATGTTGTCCTATAATGTTTTTTCTATTACAATGCATCCTAAACCATTCACTATACAGGGCAAACGTCTCATTTTGGCCTCTTTTTGTAAAACAAAAAGGCTTTAATTTTATTCTGAGCAACATATTGATAAAACTTTATTGACAAAATATTGACAATTACATACTTCTTGGAAGTATACTTTGTGTTAAAATTGTAGCAAACTTAACACAAACACAAAATTATTTACATTCTTGTAAAAGACGATTTAACATAAACATTAGCTTTTAGTATCTCTATACATGGAATACGCTCAGTGCTTGAAGTTTTGCTGCCTAGGCGGCCGTCAATTCTTGCATTAATCCTTCGAGGCAACTCTTTAGAGGAGGGGCGAGTCCCGATCATATATTCGCACCAAGATTACGGAGTCATGGTAAAGCTTAAATTTTAAGGAATGTCATGGAGAATTTTCATTATAATTACTATTGTATGTGGTAAACTTGAATAAAGTTTTTTTTTATAATATGGTTTTAAATTGGTTTTACTTCTTAAAAACACTATAACGCAGCACTGCTACTTCATATTGTTTTCACAATCACTTTAACACGAGAATCATAAATTCAAAGACTGCACACTGTTGTAAAAAAAAAAAAAAAAAAAAAAAAAAAAAGGAAGAAGCACACAACATTTCTCAGATTAAAAATCGAATCAAAACAAATTTACTTTGAAAAAGGTCAAATTAATTAACCTACCAAAAATCCATTGCTCTACCATGCAATTCAAGTTTTACAAAAACAGCTGTATATTTTGGTATCTTGATGCGGAAGGTTCACGTCTTGAAAAAATAAAACGAGAGGAAAAAACCCCTCAGAAGTGCAAATGTCCTATGCGCATTTGAGCTATGTTTTGTAATAGTGGTGATGAGGTGGTGCGGGTAGTGTGGTGATGGGGGCGGGGGGCTGCATGTAATACCTGTCAATCACCTTGCCTTGGCAACGTGAAAATTATTGACAGTTCCCTTGTAGTGACAGCAGTGCCACCAACAGGATCTCTCACCCTCAAGCTGCCGATCTCGAAGAATCAAAATGTGATATTGGCTTTACCCTCTCCCTCTGTCAGTACACAGCATCCTTATCCGTGACATCCTTCAAGCCACGCCGCTGTCCCGGGTTCGAACAGTTTAAGTCTTTTTAATCGTCTGAGGTGACGTCAATTTCCTCAGGGCTTCCTTGTTTTGTGGCCAGTCTCCATCGGTTTATGTGATGAGTTCCTTTCTTTTTCTGTTGTGAATCCGACCCTTCCTCCTCCAGTTTCTGACGCTTGAACTTCGTCCTTCGATTCTGAAACCAAACTTTTACCTGTGGCGAGAGAAAAAAAAATGAAAATAGACCTTATCAGGTTAAAATACAACCGCTTGGTCTCTGAATAAAACAATTAAACAAAGAGAGTTTGCCTAACAGAAAGTATCACTAACAGGCCTTGCGAATAACTAGGGCTAGACGGACAAAGAAGTGCCAGGTATCTCACAGTCAATCTAGTCGCGAGAGCATTGGTCGACTTTCATTTAGTGTCTTCGGTCTGAATAAATTAAAGCAACATAAAGAATTTAAATGAGGTATTAAATACATTTTACTGATATGTGAGGATGAGATTGGGGCATGGCTTTTCTTTTAAACTGCACCTGACCTGTTTACGAACGACAGGTTGAATCATCAGTATCATTCCCTGCTGCTACTTCAAACTCAAACTTGAGGAGCGGAAATGGACAATAGTACAACAGAAGCAGCATGTGATTGTACATAATAGTGTGATACCAGTGTAACTTCACCGACACTGTCGCTTATTATCACGGATCATTATGTTAGCTGGCCTATTTACAATTCACCCCTCATTACTACATCCCCGTAAACCTTTTCTATTAGCATACATTGGTAAAGTTCAGTCTTTAGCTTAATTCATCACCTTTATCATTCATATCATCCGTAAAGCTCGCAGCTGACAACTTGGCAAGTGAGGCACATTTAATGTGCTTTCAGAAAGCTAATTGAAGCATTGAAGTGGCTCGTAGTCCATTTCTCTCTGTTGCTCTTCAGAAAGGCGGCGTTTAGAAAAGGGCCGGTGCTGTCACTGGGACAATAGACTCCGACCGGGCCACTGAACGATACGCGCAAATACGATCTTAAATATGGTTAGGGAAATTCATAGAATCCGCCTCATTCTTTTAAGTGTCCATTTAAAACGGTTAACTGGTTAATTGCCAAACACAAGAGCCCTCTGCCTAAAACGGAATCGTTCAACCTCATCAAAAACCGGGGTGAATTGGAAATGGTGGATTTAACTCACTTTAAACCATTTCGCTTTTAGAACAATGCTTAGCTCTTTACGCATGTGATTGCCAACAAAACCAAATGCTAAACAAAACAACATTTTCTCTTATAATCAACTAGAAATCAAAAAGTCGCGAAATCTGTAAAATAATAATAATAATAATAATAATAATAATAATAATAAATATATAGTATGCTCCAATACTAATTGCGACTACAACTATATAAATATGCTTGTAAAAAGAACGAATAAACGTTAAAAAACATAAAAAAAAATAAATAAATTTAAAAGCTTTCATTGTTTATTAAATCATTCAGAATGGCATTTGTGTGACACAAACATTGCCTATATGATTACATTTAAGGTATAACCATAACACGTAGCCGTTTCAAGGACTAGCAGTTGTTATTTAGGCCGTATAATATCCACAGCCCCACGCGCACATCCGCGTATGGCTGTACACGCTAATGAAGACAGGTAAACATCTTCTTACCTGAGTTTCTGTGAGGCTAAGGCTGTGAGCGAGCTGTTTTCGTTCCGCACCGACGACGTAATGATTTTTTTCGAAAGCATGTTCAAGCCGTAGTAGCTGTGATGGTGAAAAAGCTGTACGAATCCTTTTGGGCTTTCTTGCCAGTGCATTGTGCAATAGGAAGCTTTCCGGACTCGTTTCGTTTCCTGTAATGAAAATGATGAAAATCAAAACCCATAGTCTCCCATAATAGCTTCAATTTTCAATATAATTGTTAGACTACACTCATTGTGTTCCCATGAATTAGTTGCCTACTATAAGGCCTGGAGTTTTAAAACATTATATAGAATGCAACATCTTACTGAAAATATAGCCTGCAATAATATTACAATTCCCGGTCTTTTCAAATAGAAATTGTGGCCAATGTGAAAGAGTTTTTTCTGTCTTCTTTCTAATGTGCTCGGCATATAGTGATAGCCACTAAAACATTATCACTAAGTAAACTTTTGTTGCAAATGCAAATGATAGACAAAGTAATGTTAATTTACCGATAATCATTCAAAATATGATGCTCACAATATTATTTTCCTACACTTAAATAAAACATACGGAAATATAAGCTACGACTGTTTTTATTTCAGAACTGAAACATTCTCGAACTAATTCAATGGCCTTGAGTATCTTCACCAGTGGTAGGCTAAATGAAGGTTTTCATTACGAGTGTTTCGGTAATCAACTGGGATGACAAATGTTTTTCCATATTTAATATTACAAAAGTAAAATAAAAAAGTTAGACTTCTGCTATAACATTTATGTGTAATTTAGTAGTAGGTATGTATTAATACGATAGTATCACACTTATTAACGTTTAATAATATTAACGTTCATTTTAAGGGAAATTAGATCACAATTTTACAGCATTTAAGAACCAGACAAAGGCACTTTCAGATAAAGGCGAAATACGAGAAGAAAAAAAAGTCAAACGGAAATTAAACTTCCGTTCTTTTCATAAATTAATTCGTTGCACTTAGGTTTTTTTTCCCCTAGTGATATGAATGTGTATTATTTGTAAATTTTTTCATATAGCCTATTCAACTATACTGCATTCAATATGTTTATCATAGTAATTCTTTTAAAAGGCGATGGAACGCATTTAGGCTACGCTAAAAAAATAAACAGGCTATTTAAACTTTAAAATAATTATTTTTAGTTACTAAAAAATCAAAAACGAAAGTTATAAATACTTTACTTGTGAGTTTTGAACTAGCTTAGTATATATGGAATAAAGCCAGGTTTCTTTCTTCCAGAAATGTACTGAGAACCGTTGTAAAATGCCATACTTAATACTTCACAACATTAGCCCATATTTCGATACAATAAAATGGTTATAAACTTTTTTCGATAGCATTAATTTTAGCATTTCTAATATATATGCACAAAAGCGACATTTAGCTAATTATCAATGAAAAACCGCCGTGTCCTTGGGCCGTACGTGTGGCCTTTTTTTTTCTCTCTGGACGACTGGTCAAAATAATTGGCGAATAAAATATTTTGCATGAACTTACCTTGAAATCTGTGTCCCAAGTATCTATATCTATGTATCAACCACGGGTAAAAAGTTGAAGGGTCCCTTTGCTGGCTTGCGAAAAGAGGGTGCGGACTGTGCGAGGACGACAGTGGGTGAGCAGCCAAAGCATGAGGAGGAGGTACTGAATGGACTGGGACGGCGGAGTTGGGAGGATGTGAAACAGCCTCAGCGAACACCAAGTCCGGGTTTGAGTAGACGCCCCTGCCGCTGGAATGAAAGCCGTTTAAAAATGGATTCATCTGGCTTGAGTTTGCATAGCTGAGCGCCGCTGGTCGTATGGGCTCCTCGGATCTCGACGCTGGCAAAGGATTATCCTTCGCTACCAAAGACTCTATGGTAAAACACCTCTTCGGTGTGGGTTGAAACATGGTTCACCAGTCAAGATTCCCCAGTTTAAGTGAAAACGGCACACGCGTTAGCACTAAAAAATACTCCACACCCAAGACCAAAGTTTTGTCAGCAAGAGACAAGTTAGTGGCAGCTAAAGAAATGGTAAAAAAAAATCTTTCAAAAGCACACAGCTCAACACATCGTGAGAGAGGTGGCCGACTTCTCCAGACAATCCATGAATGTGATCGGTTCCTCACCAGTTGTGCTAGCGATTTGTTAGTTCATGAGCCTAATTAGCTCTGGAGTCACATAAACAGTTTCCTCTGAAGCCTGTAATGGCTTGGTGATTGGTCGCTGCCGCTCGCCTTAAGGTTGAGGGAAGAGTCTTTAAGTGCGTCAATACGAACGAGCACGGAGAGGCGGATTCAAGCAAAACGGAACGGATTCGCCCAGAAACAGAGCTGTGGAGCAATTTACATACGCAGCTGATCCCATTGAGAGACTCAAGGTACTTCAGCATGTATTTGTGTTGCACACAGGGCATAACGACGCTTTTACACACGCTGTTACTACAGCGCCTCAGTGCTTAATCAGTGCACGTTTAGATGTATAACTACACATGCTGATTTGTACTTGACTACAACAGTATAAATGCGGAGTATCGTTCCAACAAATGACTGTATTTAATGAAATGATGTCAGAAAACAATCAGTTCAAATGACAATCTCTGTATATCAAACTTTTGAAGGTTCTACTTTTCTGGCAGTTCGGTGGGCCTGTCTTACGCCCACCTCTGTATTGTCTCTCCGCGTTTTCATTTTCTCCGATGGGTTTGTGATTAGTTTAGGGATGAGAGACTCTCTTTCTCTATTGGCTAGGAGACAAGGATGAGGCTTATTAGACACAGACAATATTTTCAGCCCTGTTTGTTTGTCGTCTGACTACAAGAGTCTATTACCCTCTAACTACTCATTAAATTAGCTGAGTTCAATCCCATTATGGGTTACTAATGTGCATTCTGCATCTCAAAAGTTCAGGTATGCACAGTTGACAACGCGATATCTCTTGGGTTTTGCAGGGTGTGAGGTAGTTCGGTGATATTTTAATAACGTTTTATTCTTTTTACTTTAGATAAATCTCATACTGCGCTACAATGGCTTAACATATTATTGGGTGCAAATGAAGGCAAATTTAGGCCATATTAGTAGAATATGTAAAATACGGAAACTGCAGACATTTTAACAAAATTTCTACACTTCAATTTCTACCGTTATATAGAATCTAAAAAAATTAATTAAAGAAAAAAAAATTAAATAAATAAATAAAGCTAGTCTACTGAATTTAAAACTCGCGTTTTATGTCATTTTTACAAGTGTGTTTTATGGTACGGCAGTGAGCCCAATGTGCAACAATGTGGGAATAAAATATTAGCCTAAATGTTTACTAAATATATAGTCTACATTTTCCCACGGTTATTGTTAACTTGAATAATTTTACCTATAGCTCTCAAACCCCACATTTGTTAAAATAAATGTACAATTCATCAGCTATTGGTTTAACGTACGAACGCAGCATGACAATATAAGTGGTATTCAGTAGGCTACTCATGCTGCATTGCATAAAACGAAGGAATTATTCTTAGATCTATTACCCTTTCCCTTTAGCTTTTACTTGTGTTAACGCAAAGTGAGTTTATAGAGTAGTTTAATTTGAATTAAATTTTAATAATAATAATAATTATTATTATTATCAATATTAATATTATTAATAATATTTATTATTATGTCGGTCTATTTTGCTTGCGTCTGATTTATTAGTAAATGCACTGCTGTGTAGGCTACTATCTCGGCGTGTTCAAAAAGCCTATACTTTTTTGTTTTTATAGCCTAATCCTGTTATAATCCTAGCTCAAATATTGAAGTGATTTTTTGATTCCAGAAAGAATCCCGAATCTTCAAGCGTAGGACGGACAGACATCAACAATTAGCTATTCAATATTTAATTAAAGGTTATTATTAGGTCACTCTTAGATTTTGCTCGCTTGCTCTTCCGTGCAGTGAATTCTCTGAAGGCTGTTTGTTATTGCACTTTTGGTACACTTTTGGACTCCAAACAGCTGATATAGCTACCCCGCACATTTTCTTGAACTTCCATTTCCTCGGCCATAAATAAATAAGACACAACATTTCGATTTTTATTATGAATTAATCGTTTGCTGATGTAAATAAAGCACACGTTTGGAGGAAAAACGGCAAAAGAAATTGTGACTTATTTTTTTTTTTACACGTCAGTCTTTTGTGAATTTGCTAAATAAGGCATATAGAGGCTTTTAAAATCAATTTAGATATTCTACATTATGATTTCAGCTTTGTATTCTAAAGAAAAAAAAATGAAATGTGCTGGATGAGGATCTGTATGCTTTTCGAAGGGGGTTCAGAGTGCTCTTCGATCCTCGCACTGAAGTGTAAGGATAGTGCGACACCAACTGGTACTTTTACAAAATGCACTTTCCGACAATTCTTGGACGTTTGGCTTCACAGTCGGCCGCATTAATGAAAGCATAGTCTCGCTTGTCTACATTGCTAATTCCTTTTTTTTCTCTCAGGAAAATGACATTTATCGTTAGCGCATGTTTACAGCACCTTTCGATTACATTCAACGACATCGAACGTCTTCCTTAATCGTCCATGTTACCACCTGCAGTTAGTGATTTCTTAGTTCTCCCGGTCTCCCGTGGACAAAGAATGACAAGCTCATGACAAGCTTTGACGAAAACATTCAAATCCCACAATTAGATTCACTTGATCAAAAACAACCCAGCGTTACATAACATTTGCAACACTTTGCGGGCCTATAACATAAAAAAAATGTAAATAAATTGCACACGTTACAACAAGCTCAATAAATAATGATAATAATCTAATAATAATAAATGATCGATAAATGAATAATTTTTCTGATCTCAACTTTTAATTTTCATGGCTGTATTATTGATTTTGCACTCTGTCGAAAATAATATTTAAGGGTTTAAAAGAATAATTTGTTCCCATATATGCCTATCGTTAATTTGTAGCCTACATGCTGTCAGAAACCCTTTGATCAATAGCAGCACATCGTTTTAGTCTCCAAAGCATATTGATCTTTCTCCTGTGTAGTATAAAGAAAATGTTAAAAAGTTGCCGGTGACGTAGCCTAGACACAAAAGCGCATTGAGCTTAATTCGACAATTTATTTGATCCATCCTTCAAAAATGTGCCGGATACGCAATAATTATGTGGATTGCTTTTGAAAAGATGTTATGAAATGTAACTGACGCCCATGAACAGCTTTTCGAAGAGCATTGCAATAGAAATGTCAGCTGAATTATGTTATATCGTCAAACTGCAGGCTTCACAATCATGTATTCCGTGTGCAAGACCTATCAATTCCAATATAAGAATTACCTCAGAGCTGTTCCTTTCACTCCATGCATAACTTGTAAGCACTTTGCACAGATATCGAAAGGAATTATTCTGGGGTTTATATTAGTCAAGTAAGCATTTATTGACAAAATATTAACCTACTAAGGTTTTTGCTTTCTAATGATTTGCATTTTGAATTCAAGAATTGTATTCGCATTTACAGCGCATTAAATTATAGTGGGCCTCATTTTGAATTCAAGAACTGTATTCACACTTACAGCGCATTTAATATAATTGTAGTGGGCCAATAGGTAATTAATTCGGAAATTGCAAGTAAATTTCGCCATGAAATTTAACTTAAACACGTAAATAAATAGTCTACCAAAGATTATGCTATCTGATCACCTGATGTTTTAGTCATTTTCATAGGAACGCCAACTCGATGAAGCATTTGACAGCTAGCATTTATCAGTTTGGATATTACTTTCTTAAACAAGCCACATGTGTAAAATACACATAACATATAGGCTGCTACAAACCATATAAAATGCTGTCCTAGACCATTAAGTACAGTGCAACTGGAAGACTTTACAAGAAGCCTATCCCACTATAAAACATTTTTTATTTAACTCATGTTCGTTATTATCGTAACATTCCACTTTTGTTTGCCGCAACGGCCGTCATTTTTTGTAGCCTTTGCGACTATAACGATTCGTTTTTCTAAACTCCTGCCAGTGATATGATCAAAAGTATTTTATCTATTTTTAAAATTCGATTTAGTTCTGCGAGACTGAACTTATAAAATGTTTATAAACTAGTTTAAACATGATTTTGAGTTAAGTTCAATGGCTGGAACTAGACGGAAATGTTCTGTACCTACGCTATATGACTTTCTTTTGCTACAAAAGTATAAATGCGGAGTGTGGTTCAAAGAAATGACTGTAATCACTGAAATTCTGTCAGAAAATAATCAGTTCAAATGACAATCTCAGGACATTGATAGATGGCACTGGGTGGCAGATGCATATGTGTCGTGTAAAGGCATGGATCCCACATTCACAAGCAGCACCCCTCCAGCTCGAGGTCCGCGGAGTTTACACACGGTGACCCGTGGTCAAACTTCACAAAGCAGGTCTTAGCAAATATAAGGGTCTAATCTAGTTTGGGAGTTCATAACCTCTTGCGTGGGAATTTGAGGCTCCAATTGTGGGATTATTGGCCTTAATTGTGGATTTTCCACTAGAATGCAACAAAGACCTCTAACATAATTGTTTCTCTCTTTCTTTCTAGTTTTTTCTGCATAATGATATAATGCGAGCAAAAGTTTATCACCCTCGCAGCGGGAAGAATCACGATCCAAAGAAGCCCTTCCATGAAACTAAGAACTCGCATTGATGAGGTTTACCGAGGATTACCTCTTATCAACGTGTGTGTGTGGTCTTCCTAGCCCAGTTAGTTTAACCAAGAGCCAGTCTTTTTTTTTTTTTTTTTAAAAAGGTGGCGTAAAAAAGAAAAAGGCCAACCTAATCGAGTTTGAGACTAGATAATGCCATTATTGTTTTTTGTATAGATCTCACTCTACTGTTAGAATTGTCTGCATTTTTCCCAATTTGCAACTAAAAAAAAAAAAAGAAAAGAAACACAACAGACTGTAAAGTTCATTTACTAAACCTTTTAATGTAGCAATCAGGAGGACCAACAGCAGCGTATTAAACGCTATTGTTTTCTACTAACAACAGCATAAATGAATAGATTATAGGGATCGAATCAATTGTTCTTGGTTTATTTATGAAGAAGCGTCTAAAGCTTCAGAAAAAGTTGCTGAGATTTAGGTGACACCTAGTGGTGGCCAAAAAAAAAAAAAAAAAAAAAAATCAACCATTGAAAATCCGATGCAGGAAGACTACTTAAATAACCATTGATTCTTATTCCAGACAGTTTAATTTATGACACAAAAAAAGCATGATATTGTCTTCTGCTGTATGATAATAACTGAAATTAGTCATTTAATGAGCAAACGACTTTATTAATAAAGATTTTTTTCATATTTCTTGAGGGCATACAACCACAGCATAAGCAGCAACTACAGCATAACCTGATGATTTCATCTCAAAACCTCAGAACTATTTGAGGTCTTTGAGGTCATGTCTGCAAAAACGTTCATGTTCTACAACACCCGCACCTCAAAGAAAAAAAACATCTACTTAATTTTGTGTGACCAATTTAATCCTCTAAGCATGCATAACAAAAAAAGGAATGAGCTACTTTTCAAATGTAAGGTGAAGTTTTTAAAAAGGGAAGAAATTTAAATGGCCATGTTTGAAAAGCCACTGTAAGTGTTGTAATTCTATGGCAAAGCTTTATGCATTTCATGTTAATGTAAGCAGTGACCTGTACTGATTAGAGAACACATCAAGGCTTAGTACAACATCAAGCAAGAAAAATTATGCTTTAGTATTAGCGGCGGACAGTGGTCCAGCCATCGTCATCCGTCTCGTTCTTGGTCCGACGTGGGTTTTCCTTATCTTTGTCAGAGCGCCAGGTGCTCTTCTCACCGCCCTCAAGGTCCCGTTCACGTGGTCTGGGAGGAGCATCTCTTTCAACCTTGCGTTCCTCCCGTCGCTCATCTCCACCACGACGCCATGAACCACCTTTTGAGTTGGAGAAAAAAAAAAAAAAAAAAAAAAAAAAGATAAGAAACTGACCTTTTAAAGGTGCCCTAAGCCGTTTCACTGATTCTTTGTCTCAGAGGTCTTGGACTTTATACTGACATCTACTGTTGTGGATGGATTTTTTTACTTCTGCCTCTTTAAACCAGAACTGCTCATTTTGTTTTGTTTGGAAAAAAACTTAATGGATTCAATTGCAGTTTTCAGGCTTTGTGTTGGTGTGCATTAGGCAGTGTTTGCAGCAGCAAGGCTGTCTTAGAGGAATTTTGCACTGTTGTGCAAAAAAGCTGTGAACATTATCATTGCTATTAGTAACTCTGGTCACTCATGATCCAACTCTAAAACAGCTTTTTCTGTGCGACTGATACAGTGTATTTATCTCAAGCAAGTGTATATTTTAATCAAATCTTTCAAAAAGTTCAAGTTCTTTGTGTGCAACTTAAAAGAACAAAAACAAAATCTAACTGCACTATTAAAGGTGCATTTAAGGCAGAACATAAGATTCTAACCTTCATCGTGGTCTCTCTGGGGGGCTCTACTATCACGTTCACGGTCATCTCTGGTCCTCAGGTCACGGCGCTCACGGCGATCCTCACGGTCAAAGTCTTCACGACGAGAGTCACGCCAACTGCTCCCCTCATCACCACCACCACCTCTTCTCCAGCCACTGCCTTCTTCCCTGCACATGCACACACATTCATATTAAAAACTTGCTGGACTTTTAATTACAAATAAGCCCAAAATACACCAGGACTCTTATTCTGAAATATCTATGCATTAGTAATTTCAGCTGCTCATTCAAAAAGAAGCAAAACATGCATTCTCAACCATCTACAACATATTACAATCTAAAAACCAGCAAGTAAACACTGTCAATTCATCAACAGTAGATCATAAGCAAACGCTTGGCATACATGCGTGGAACTGCTCTGAAATGCCTGTAGAAGACACAACAGTGCTATATTTTTACTTTGAACCATGCAACACTCACATTCAAGTCAGACATTTGAAGTTTAATAAACAGATTAGGCCTTAATCACGATTTCTGTTTTTCTGTCCCCAAATTCAAGTCCTCTTAAAATGATAATTTGTTATACCATTAAAGAACTGTTATGACCTTGAAATGTCTTAAGTTCTGTTTTATCAAATTTAAGACTTTTTAAAGACCCGCTGAGACCCTGCATGAGTTGAAAACAAAAGCCTTCAGACGCCGGTTTGTTTTTCATACAGAGTACATTTTATAAAAGTTGCATTATGTTTTCACCTGGGAGGGCGGCGATCTCTAAATCGATCTCCCTCAGTACGGTCATCTCCCTCACGCTCACCACCATCATCATCACGGTCAGTATCACGAGGAGGTCCCCAGCTTTCCTCCCGAGCCTTCTCTCGCTCTCTCCATCCACCTGCAAAAGGTTACATGAAGTAATTGCACGAGTTAAAAAAAAAGTTTATTAAAAAACTGAAACTGAACTGACTACAGATAATAAATACACTGAAATTCACTGATCAAACACAAAATGGTTAAAGAGGTCATATTTATTCCCCTGAGGTCCACAAATATTAGCTAAGGATTTGCAACAAATGCAGTCATAATTTTTTCCATTTTCCACCCACCCTTCCTCCGACTCTTAAGGCCCTGATATATTCCAAGTGTGATGTCATTTCAAAACAAAGGCAAAAATGAAAAAGCTTGCTCTTGGCAGGTAAACAGCTTCGAACTACCACTAGTCTGTGGATTACATAATACGCAGGTAGGTGTGCTCTGGGGCTCTGCCTTTAACGTGGAAATCTTTATTTCTTCTGTTCAATCTGTCGAGGTCAGACGCAAGTAAAAACATGAACACACTGGAGAGCAGCTTTAGAGTAGAAGTTGAAGTTTTAATTCTAATTAAAAGCAACACAGACGTTATTTTTTCCTGTTTAATACTCAGGCATGAACTAAAGACGAAAAAAAAAAAAAAAAGAAGTAAAACCTGTTCCCCCTTCCCTCCGCAATTATTATTAAAAAATATTTTACTAAATTATTAAAGAAATTTCTTATAATACATATTATTGTACTGTACACTTAAAAAAAAAAAAAAAAAGTATTTAATGATAATAATACTATACATTTATATGTAATATGTTATAATAAAAGCATTAATAGAATAGTTATTATTAATAATAAAAATAATAGTAATAATTCTTATTTAAATTTTATTTTACAGAACAACAGTAAAATTACAATCCTAAGACTTGGTGTTGTCCTAATTTCTTTGCTTTTAGACATTAAAATATTGAGCTTTTATTTATGTGGAAAACCACAGGGAGACTAACGCTTCTCTTTGCTGACAACATTAGATTTATAAACAATTCTCATAACAAATTTGGAAAGATGGTTGGAGCATGTTCCGTTACCAAATGCCAATTATAAGCGAATCAAACACAGCAAGTACAGAATAGTGTTTACTGTGAATTGAAACAGAAAATGAACACATTATATAAGAATATATAATTACATCCCAATCATTGCGTTTTGATGATCGAACTAAGCCATATCACATTCTCACAACCATGCATTGTCAAAATTCATAAAAAAAGTTACCAGGCAACTGGCGAGTAACACTGTTTCAACACCGATTTTTACTCTGATTCGGCACTTTGAACCCTGTCTAACATGCTAAGGGTGTCCCGTAGCTGGCGCTGCAAGCTCGTGCAATGCCGTCAAAAGCAATCCGTACATTTAGCAGTTTTTTTTGTCAGGCCATTCCATGATTTCAATCATCATTCAGTAACTAGCCACCCACCTTGCATCACGATGTATTCCATTGCATCGTGACAGGAAAATTAGATTCCTTGTGATATGACCCCTTTAACAACATATTTGGCAATCTGCCCTCAGCAAGTAAATATAAGCAAATACCATTTGGGCTCACACCTGGTCTCCCAAGTGGTTTCCACGGTCGAGCGTCATCGCCACGACGTGGGCCAGAGTCATCCATACCCCTGCGGCCTCCCCTATCATCATCACCCCCTCTTCTGGGGCCCCAGTCATCATCTGCCCCACGTCGAGGCACTCTGGGTTCATCCATGCCTCTACGGGGCCCACGGTCATCATCAAAGCCTCTTCTTGGGCCACGATCTTCATCAGCTCGTCTGGGGGCACGGTCATCGTCCATTCCACGCCTTGGTCCACGGTCGTCATCGCCTCTCCGGTGACCTCGGCCATCTTCAAAGCCCCTCCTTGGCCCACGGTCATCATCAAAGCCCCGTCTGGGTCCACGGTCATCGTCACCTTCCCGGCGTGGACCTCGTTCATCATCAAATCCGCGTCGGAGTCCTCTGTCATCTGGGCCACCACGACGAGAACTATCTACGCCTCTCCGGAAGGGCAGCTCACGGTCGCGGTCTTCTCGTTCAGGCTCTTCACGGCCTTCACGTCCTTCCTGACGCCATTCCCTGGGAGAATTAAAAAAAAAAAAAAAAAAAAAAAAAGGACACTGAATCTCAATACGTGGCATCTTTAAGCTAATCTGTCATCAACTTATCAATTAAATAGATATCACTTACTTGTCAGCAACAGGACGTCGCCACTCTGACTCGCCCTCAACGCGTTTCCTCCAGCCACCCTCTTCCCGTTCAGGCCATTCCTGAAGAAAATTATTTTAGAAAATTTGAACCTAGATATAAACATTTGTATTATATCTAATCAACTGACTTCTGTCATCATCTGGTTAAAATAGAAATATACACAAAAGACATTTATAATTACAAAAAACTTTCAAATAAGTGCTGTTCTTTTAAAAAGTTGACTTTTTTTTTTTTATCAAATAAATGTAGCCTCAGTCAGCATAAGACTTTTCAAAAACAAAAACATCTTACTAACGCTAAACACTTGAACAGTAGTATATTAGAATCCACTCACCGCTCAAAACACAGGATTTTTTGTTCAGCGCAGAGTTCTGCTGACTCAATGTGTAGACGAGCGCTTTTTTTTTTTTTTTTTACATGCTTGACGCACTAATATATATATATATATATATATATATATATATATATATATATATATATATATATATATATATATATATATATATATATATATATATATATATATTCCATTGAATAAAAGTTTTGTTTTTAATTGAATCGTGGCCTTTGATTTCACAATAGCACTATGCTATTTTAGGGATGGGCTATATTTTTTTTCCATGGCATACAATTTCGATATTTATCACGATATTCATTTACCATTAATGGGGAAGGCTTTCCACATTTGTTAGACCCTGAGAATGAATGTAAACTTCTTTGTTCACAATTAAACTCCACAGAATAGGTACCTTTTATACGATATTCCTTAGACAGGGTTTCTGCAGGATACATCAAATCTAATTTAATGCTTTTTAATGGCATTTTTTTTATTTTTAATGCCATATACATGTAGCCCTTTACATTTGTTTGCTTCTCTGCTGCTACTCTTTGTGCTTACATAATGTATTTTAATGCAGCCAAAATCCCAATAAAACTATTTCATCTATTTTTCTTTTGTTGTCAGACAATATGAAATAGTGAGTGAAACGCAGCTCGACATTAAGCCTCATCATGTGCTTGTCCTATGGAGAAGTAAATCGGTCATTCACTTGTTCACATTTTCACTAGTAAAAAAGTTGCTTGTCTGGGGAGAAAAAAAAAAAAAAAAAAAAAAAAAAAGGATTTTTGTGTGGTGTAAATATAAATTTATTCTGAATATTCTTTCAGAATATTGCAGTTTTGACATTTAAATCTGCATATTTGTGATATTTATCCCCAAAACATTTTTTAACCTTTATAAGGGGCATGAATGAATGACAGCCAGTACAGCCAGTAGGTGGCGGCAAGTGACCATCTTAATAAGCAAGTCATTCATTCAAATGATTCGTTCAAGTGGCTGACATTATTGATTACAGCAGCACTGTGATTCTACAGCAGATCAGCTTTTTCAATATAATCCAAAGGATTTCTTAAATTGTTCTGATCAAAAAAAAAAAATTCTTTCTTTTAGGCACACACGGACATCAAGAATCAGCGTATGAATCTCAACGGTGACAAGCAACTTATTCTGATAAACAGATCAACTCTGAACACTAGAAAACAAGCTACTAAAAAGTCACATAAAAACAGCAAAAAATAAAATAGTGAGAATAAAGGAAATTACTAAGACAATTCAGCTCATAATTTATTCATGCAGCAATGCATGATGGGAGCCATGGATGAATTTTGATTGGTGGCACCCAGAATGCACTGCAACATGCTGATTCTTGATGTCTGTGTGTGCCTAAAAGAAAGTTTTTTTTTTTTTTACTCAGAACAACTTCAGAGAAATCCTTTGGATTATAATGAAAAAGCTGGATCTTCTGCTGTAGAATCACAGTGCTGCTGTAATCAATAATGTAAATCTAACTCAGAGATTGGGCTCTAAATGAGTTCAGGTCAAATAATGATTATGTGAAAACATGTGATCATCTTTTCTCTTTGCTTGTCTGGCTATTACAACTCAGTTACAACAGCCCAAACAAAATCTAATATTAAAAAGTTAAGGGTCAAGAGCTCAACTAAAGCAAACCCTGATCTCTATGATGACGACTTAAATTGTGATTTTCTCCTTTGATTCTGCTTGTTAACAGCAGATCACCTTCCTGACACTTTTACTGTGTTAAAATCATTGACTCAGTTAATGTGTCAGAATTAACACAAGTGTTGTCCCTAAACTCACACACTGATGTGTAAAAATTTAACACATTTTGAGTCAGTTTTAACACATCCTTTCTAAGAGTGTATACTGCATTCATTTTAACTGGTCAAAAATAGTACATCTATGACAAATTGTGTGATTTATGGCACATTAGTGTGTTAAATATTTTATGCTTGTGTAAAGAAGAATAACACACTGGTTGAGTTAAAGTAACGCAAAATGTGTTGTCCTTAACTAGACACACGGGTGAGTTAAGATATAACACAGGTTGTGTTGTTTTTAACACATCTATTTTAAGAGTGTACTTGTTTATTAACTGTTGTATGAAATCAGTGTCACGTTTACAATCGTGATGGTATTCAGGAAAGCACTCTTGGTCGTGTGATGTTGCTTAACTGTATCATGTGTTATAAAAACTCCACATTTTCAATTTTTACAGCAGCATTTAACCAAGTTCTTGCGTGTGCTGCGCTCATTTGTTTCGATTTCTCCTGGTACATCAGTACATTATACATTATATAACCTATTATTATCCACTATCGATCGCCACTTGCACTAAATGTAATAAATGAAAAGAGCAGACGCAGATAGAGGTGCGCCTGCGACAGGAAAGCAAGATCTCGTGTTTGTGCAGCAGTACTGGAGAGTCTACTTGGGCCGCTGCCCAAAACAGCGTTACAGCAATTTTGCACCGGCCGGAGGCAATTACCAAACTGGTTCCGCGTGTGTATCACACCAATGTTCATATTTTGTGACAGCAAATTAAAGTTATTAATTATGAAGGCTATATTCAAAATAAACCGGTAGTATTATTTTTCTTCAAAACTATAAAAAAAATGAATGCCTGTAAGAATAAAATTTAATGACTTTTAATGCCTTTTAAGGCCTTAATTTTCGCAAAATCCATTTAATGACTTTTAATGCTTTTTAATGCCCCGCGGAAATCCTGTTAGAAATAATAAATATTAATACTAAAATAAATGTTATTACTTCGAGAAGTACATTTTAGTATAGGCTACAGTAGTGATATATTTGTTATAATTTCTTGAAGTTTTAGTTTCAGTGTGTATTTGACGGTAGTTTTTCCTCAAATGAAATCTTGTGAAGTGACTCTCAGAGCAGCTCTAGAGATGAAGTTAATCTGTTTATGTCCTCATAACACGCAGACTCTGAAAATACTGAGCATCACGTGTGCGAGTTTGCGTATCAGACAAAACCGCACTGTTCATTCACACCGAGACACGCAGAAATCACTTATTAGTGACATGCGCTGACTGCCTGTTGTCGAGTTTACTTCTGCTGTGTGATAGGCTGTTAGATTAATCCATACCAAGTAAAAATGCCCAGAGCTTATCATATCTCAAAATGATATAATTTATCACCAAGCCCTATGCTGTATTATGATTTTTAAATATCACGTAGCCTTAGAAAACAGTCTAATGATGCGGTTTACGGATTCTTGTCCATGGAATGCGCCACTTCCGGTATTCTGCCATTTCATCGACACAGATTAAAAAAAAAAAAATGCTTTTTTTTTTTTATTTTATTTTTTATAAATCAAGCACTCATATTTAATTGAACTGTGACAGCCCTAGTAGTGTATGGTGTACAAGCAAATTTGAAGCAGGGTTCATATGAGTTACCTTGGTGGGTTTTTCTTCTGGTGCTCTCCTCTCCTCCTCCTTACGGCGTTCACGCTCCTCAATTTCCTGTTGTCGGGCGCGCTGCTTTCTTTCCTGTTCCTCCAGCTTACGCAGACGCTCCTGGTATTCACGTTCTTCCTCCTCTCTTTGCTCCTGTTCCAAGCGTTCCCGCTCTTCCCGCTCTAAAACACACAAAATCAAAGACCAAATTCAAAAATTAAAAAGCGAGCACCTGCAGCAAAAACAGCTTATGAATGACATGATTTTTATGAAGCCATAATTTTTGCAAATTACACAAAGAACCCACAAAGAGACTTTTCATTTAATAATAAAGCATCACTGTTAACTAGGGGTTGAAGAATGGCAGATAAGAACCTTTTTTGAGCTGTTCTTCACGGATTCTCTGAGCGTCCTCTTCTTTCTGGCGATAGAAGGTATTTCGTCTGTCCTCCTTACGCTGCTTCTTTCGCTCCTCAAGACGCTTCTTCCTCTCCTCGACCATACGTTCTTGGAACTGCTTGAGTTTTTCCTGGGTACATGAGAATTGCTCATAGCTTAGCTAAGTGTCAACATCCTTAATGTCAAGGACTTTATGCTACTACTGAAACTTTTCATCTAATACATTGTCCATACTAGTCATTGAAAGCAAATACATAATCTGTAAAACATTAACTGAATAAGTGAGAGTTGAAATTACAATTTGATTTACCTCATAGATGAAGCTTCGAGCAGCTTTAATTTTGGACAAAAAGTTCTCCTTGTCCTCCATCATCCTGGACATTCTCTGTTTGTGTTCTAACGCCTTCTCACGCTCCATCTTCATATTGGTTATCTGAGCAACAGATGAGCACAACCTTTAGCTTCAATTACACTAAACAATATGACATCACAACATGATTCAACATATGTACTTTACATGTGGGTGATATTAATAATCTCGGAATCAAACTAAAACCAGACAATGACAAAGTACGGCCTCAAGAATTACTTCGAACTACAGTTAAAGTGAAAGTATGTTCTAGTATGTGGTGGATTTAAAACTTCAGCAAAAAATTGAAACATGGACCAGAGGGCAAAGTAAATCACATTCGAGCGCAAAAGGCAGTATGCGATTATTACCCTCTCTTCCTCCTGCAGCTCCCATAACTCCATGTCTTTGATGCGCTGCTCCTCATAAGCTTTCTTGATCAGAGGAATCTCCTCAAGGCGCTTGGCCCTCTCAAAGTAGTCGATCTGGAATATGTATAATAATATCACATCAGTGTAATAATCGGCTGTCATCTACTCACCTAGTACACAGGATTAACCCTAACAGTTTACCAACATACTTACTTGCAATAAAGTACTTCATGAATGGATAACGGAAGCTGTACCTTCTTTTCCTGATTTTTCAGACGCTCTTGAAGTTCTTTCTTCTCCTTTTCTAGTTGTTCAACCTGTTTGGCCATGATGAAGTCAGGGTCCAGTTCCTCCAGATCCTACAGCATAAAAAATAAAAATAAGAATTACTTTATTTCATTTCCAGGGTAATTTTGCCAATAACACATTCTGTTAGTTTCTGGGCTCAATGTCCACTTCCCTAACAAACTCATTACCTCAATATCAATATCTTTGAAGGCCTTGGCACCCAGCTCAGTCTTCTTGATCTGCTCCAGTCGCTCACGCACTGTCTTCTTTTTGATCTGCTCATGTTCTTGCATGATGCGCTCCTTCTCTCGCTCCTTGGCCTCCTGTCTAAGACGCTCCTCCTCGGCTTTGCGCACCTTCTGAAGCTCTGCCTCCCGCTGCTCCAGCTCCTCTTTCTCCCTCTGGATGTTGAGGCTCTCCAGACGCTCCTTGCGCTCCTCAATCGTTTGCCGGCGAGCGAGAATGCGCTGATGCTCTTTGCGGGCATTCTTCAGGTAAGCTGTGATGGCCTGTTGACTCTGTTCCTCATGTTCTTGCTGTGGGCAAAGGTGGAGGTGATCATCAAACTGAAAACTAAAACTGACCAGCAGGGAGACATTCTATGAAACGTAACTGTTCTCTTACCAGTATGGAGGCAGGTTTGATGACTTGGATAGCTTTAGCCAAGGAGGATGACATAGCAGTGAGCTGATTCCGTATCTGCTCAGAGGGCATGTTCTGTAGGAATGGACCTACTGGGGAATCCTCTTTAGTAGAGTAGTTCAGATCAGAGCCAAAACTCAGTGTGCGAGATGAATGATCAATGCGCACCTTTAGGTTTAATAAATACAAAGTGACAGTTACAACAGAATTTTGGAGATTTTCTTCTTTAACATTTAAACACCTATACTAAGATGCTTGCATTAGAAGATAAGTGTGGAAGATATACATGTGCTTGTTAAGAAATGTAAAGACAAATGAAAGCCAGAAATTATTTTTGATGACTAAAACTTCATGTACTGTACCTGCAGGTCACAGTGCCGTGCCGCATCTACAATTGAGCGCTCCAGTTGGAAAGCATCAACAAATGGTACCAGAGATGCCAACCTGCTGAACTCAATGCTTTGGTAGATCTGAGCCACCTGGTACGTTAAAAACCCAGAAGACAAGACTGAAGATTTGCAGAAGAACAGAGCATGCAATGATTCCTCAAGTAGATATCTGAAATCTGGGGGTAGATATTCACACCAACCTGTTGTAGCAGTCTAAGGATGGTGTTGCTCTGCAAGTGAGGAACATAATGCTGCAGGTCTGATTCCTTCTCAGCTTGGTCCCTAACCCAGTTCAACACCTATGCATCAGCAGCAAGAACACAAACACTACATGAATATTATATCTTTAATGTGCGTTGATTTCAGGAACACCACAATACTGAAGACTGCTGTGTCAAAATGGTCTAACAAGGGCATCACTCTTCCTCTCAACTACAATTAAGTTTATGAAAATTAGTCACTTGATGGTTTTAATGGTACAGCATGGGTGCGTGTTTACTCTGGAAATGTACATGAGTCTTATAAGCTCAGAATAAACAACAACCAGAATAGACAGTCAGATAATTTAAATGTAATGTAGCTAATACATCACTTAAATTACAGGCACAAAGCAAATATGCATTATGGGGCAAGTGCTACTCACCTTAGTCACTCTTCCACAAAGTTTAAGGGGGTGGAAGTCCATCTCCAACCAGTTGTAGAGCTCTTTGACTTCAGGGACAACATACTGAAGCAGGTTGAACCTCACCTATGACAAGAATAATACCCAAAAAGAGTGTATTATTTGCAATATTTGAAATCTTTTCCAACAAAACTTTGCCAAACATCTACCAAATATCAAGAATATATAGCGATTAAGGGATAGTTCACCCAAAAATAAAATTTCTGTCATCATTTACTCAACATGAGAGTTTTGGTTAAATTGACCCTCAATGGAAGGACAGAAACCTCCCAGGTTTCATTAAAAACATCTTCATTTGTGGGTTGAAGATAAACAAAATCTTATGGCTTGAAGCGACATTAGGGTGAGTAAATATAAGAATATTTATTTTTGGGTGAACCATCCCTTTAAACAGTATTACAATAGACAGGCTATTACCATGTCATTGATGAGACTCTGGCGGGTGGGTGGAGACTGTAGGCCAAGTAGAGTAGCTAGTCTGCGGTGTTTCTCTACAATGATACCATCCATGTCCAACAGACGAGCGATATCAGTGCGCTCAGGGGTGATGGGAATAGACAGAGTGGCCAAAAGCACACGAGTGGACATTCTGAGGGAAATGAGTACAATACACAGAGCAAATAAACATTTGAAGTCTCAATGAACTAATAAATATGATGAAAAGTTTTCTGATTTCAAGTGAAAACTACTCTACTGTAAAAAATAATTCCACAAAGCATTTAACCCAATTCCTCGATCAAGCTGAAAATCACTCCTATTTAATGCTAACCTCTGCATCTCTTCTTGGGTGAGGTTCTTGCGCATCTCTCGGGAGAGGTGATAGAGTCTGTGTAGGGTACAGGCATGGAATAAGGCATTGCCAGACTTCCAGAATACAGTGGACACCTTGTTGTAGTAGTTGGCCATAAGCTGAGGTTTAGGGGGCTTCTTTGAGAGGGCGAACAATCCATGGATGTCTTCAACTGCTTTGAATGCTTCCTGTGTTTGAATGCAACCAGTGTAATCAGTCAAAGATGGTGCTACATAAATATAGCACACAAAAATACCATTTATTGGCATATTATTTAATTTTTTTATTTATCTTTTTCTGTAATCTATATAGTTTTGTTCTTTGTTTGCAAAGCACTCTGGAAAAAAGGTTGAAAGGTACAGTATAAAAGGAGAGTATATTCAACTGAATATATTTGAATTAAACAAATTCAACATTTCTATGAATTTAACATTTCTATGGAACATTTGTGCCTACAATGGAGAACAGAGACCTGCCACAGCTCCATGCTAATAGCGCTGTCCAGCTGGACCAGACGTGTCTCAAGGTGCATGGACTGACTCTCGGGATTGTTCAGGTTGATGGCAGTGCTCTGGTTGTGATGTCGTTGGATCTGACCCAGGTGCATTCGCAGGTTGTCACACAGCTTACGGAACTCTGCTTTACGGGTGTACTGCAGGCAAAACTTAAATGCTGTGAGAGACAAATGAACATTTTTTTTTATAAATTAGTGTACAAACAAAACTTACATTTTAGGTATCATAAAATATGATTATGCACTATCATTAAAAAGATTGGGATTAATGTGTTTTTTTTAGACACAGCAAAACTGCTTTTCAACATTCATAATAATAAAGAAATATTTCTTGAGCACCAAATCAGCATATTAGACACTGAGCTTTACCATCATTATGATTAATGATATGATAATAATGATATATGATTATTTTCATTTTTTGCCACATTACTTCTTTAAAATATATTAAAATAGAAAACAGTTATTTTAAATGGCATGTTTCACAATATTACTGTTCTTACTGCATTTTTGATCAAATAAATGCAGCCTTGGTGAGCATAAAAGACTTCTTTCAGAAACATTCTAAGAACCTTACCGATCCCATTTTGAATGGTAGTGCATGTATTTATCCACAGTAATCTGAACTACATTAATAAGAAGGGACCACACACACAAGATGTCTTTGTATTATATGAAGTGTACACTGACCTTGCTGAGCAATGTCATGGTAAAGGCGCTCCACTTTGGAGTTATTCCTTAGCAGGTCCAGGCACTGGCGGTACGACTCCCACAGAAACTTGACCCAAGGCGTGAGCAGAAGTCTGTCAGTGCGGTCTTGAGTGTCTTCACCACTGACGGCACTCAACAGAACACTACAAAAGAAAAGAAAAAAAATGAACTTGATTGTCCATATGAACATGAAATTGAACATAGATGTCCTTTCTGATAACATAGATGTCAAAATTGAACATGACTTCTAGATGTAGAGAAATTCTGAAATTACAATTAAAAAAAAAAAAAAAAAAAAAAAATCTCTGTAGACACATTAGTAGGAAGGAACGGTTTAGGCCTATAGGTTCTTGTACCTTTCTGGGGTCTGAATGTTGTCCAGATCCTCAATGTCCAGCACCATCTGCTGAGACTCCTCTTTCGCTGTCTCAGTCTTCTCTTCCGCAAGTTTCAGGTAAGCACGGACCACATCTTCCAAAGATTTGATATTCACCTGAAGCATAAGAGTAGTAGTCAGTAACTTCATCCTTAGGAAGGATGAAACTGATCATTTACGTGTCTGTTTTTGTCTATACAGAAATTTGAGGCCAATTCTACAATAAAAAAGTTGATTGGAAATATTGTATAAAAATAACCTAAGAGCATTATGACATAGATTTCTATAGTGAAAAGTCACGATGAAACAGAAGTAGCGACAGATCTTTCATTCCATATTGTGACGTATATGCAAGTGTAACGGATCAATAAAAAGTGAAGATAAAAATAAAAAAAAGTTTGCATTCACAAGTGGAAGCAAAGTTTTAAGCAGACTAAATGATTGGAGAAGTCTGTCGTTTTCACTGGATGATTGAGTTATGACATTTTAATTATACATAATGAGGTCAAAACATGTTTAAAAAATGAAAATGTGCACAGATGAATTGTTCACAATAAGATCTATAACATGCATTTAGAAAAATGATAGGGTGAATTTTCATTTCATTCCAACTTTAAAATGTATAACTTTCTGCCTAAGTTAACTATATTGTTTGTATAAAAGGAGTGCAAACCTGTTGACAGATGTTTTTGTACTGATACAGTCCCTCTTTTGCCAAGTGGCTCTTGCGAAGGTCCACACAGAGCTCCAGATACTTGAGCATAATTGGCTCGTGTATCTTCTGCCATGTTCGATGTTTTTTGCTCTTGATGACATCGTAGAGCACATCCAAAGCTGGCTGCTTTTTACCAACTTCAAGAAACTCTGAGAAAGAGAAACAGAAAGACTGTCATGACATGCAAATTTTTCAATTATGACATAGCTACTGCATCCAGATGGGAATGAATCACTGGAACTAATGCAATACTTCATTTATGTATCATATAGCCTTCAACCCAAATATGACATGTACAGCTGACTATAAGGCTACTATAACAGAGAAAAAAAATCGTGTCATTTTGTAACGTTACGTTAAAGCTGGTGGCAGGAGCGAAGTGCTGCAATTCCATTCACAATCTGTTTGTTATTTTGTCCAAATTACTACGTATTTGCTTTTGATTCATGAATAAGCGGAAGACTGTTATAGTCTTAAGGATATTTTTTCCACACATACTGTCATTAAATCTTCAACCTCGGATACCAGAAGTTGAGTGCTAAGCTAGCGGAATGGAATAGCTTGCTAACACGCACGATAGCATTAACAAAAACGGTCTCAACGGTCTCTAGAAGTATGTAGATTATTTACACTTTATTTATAATCAAGTCCTCTCTTTGAGTACACTAAGAAGAGGTAGATGTGATAGAATAAATCAGGAAATTTGAAACGCTGCATCATACATGACACACAGGCCCAGTAACGGTGACATCCGGCCTGCTCCAGAGCCTGTGAGAAACATGGCTACTCCAGCACGCGCCATATCGAGCTAACAGCTATACCCACGACTACAGTCCAAGAGACGGCCGGTTACAATTTTCACTCACCGTTTGCTCGCTTAAGAGCATTCTCCGGTCTCTGGAAATAGGCTGGCATTGTTATGGCTTGCTAGCAGGCGGTATTCAGGTAGTCGAGGCTGTTTTATTGACTCTGCCTGCCCATCCGCGCTGTAACTTCACGCCGCTCAAGCAAGAAAGGACTAGCGCACGTGAACTGCGCCGGCGAGGAAGACGAGAGTTCCCGTATGTGCGCGTACTCACCACTTCGTCCACGCGCTCATCTACAGTTCAGATGACAGACATGATGCAACAACATGCTAATTAAATACAGGACTAAATAAAATCATCAGTACTGAAATGTTGCGCAGAACGAATCTGTCGAAAGCCACTGTAACTTTGGAACGGTTAATTTTTCAACCATTAAAAAAGGAAATTACCTGCAGAAAAGCAGCTTGACACATTATGACAAGAATAATTCAATTTTATGGCTTTTATTGTAGACATTCATAGTAGACATTAATAGTACACATTATTTAAAAGATGGAAGTTGACCTTAATATTTGACCTTTCAATAATATTTTCTCTATAGGATACAAAAGACTTAAGGGTTAAAAGTAAAAATAAATAAATAAATGAAAACATGGTATATTGTAATTATTAAAACTACAATTATTGTTTTGGAACAATTACATTTTGGAGGTTGAGTAGTAAATGATACAGATTTTTTTTTTTTTTCGTGTGATTTATCCCTTTAATTCTGTCTTTTGCTTTAGAGTTAACAAGGGAAAATAGTAAAATTTCACAACACTTCTTTCTTCTTGTTAAAATAAATGTTTTATTTCAGAGGTTTCCAAAAGCAGACACTATCAATATTAATACGAGATATTTTCTTTGTTACATAAAATGTTCACTTCAAATCAATTAATGATATTTATACGTATGGTGATTTTTAAGAGTAAGGTTTAATTTGAATATTGAATCTCAGGAATCTGTATACAATTGTATTTTAAGTGCTTTGGGACAGACTACATGAATGTTTTTTTAGTTAAATAATGTAATAACTGCTTTTGAATATCACATTATTCATTTTTTGTTTTTATGCAAAACAAACAAGTTAAATTTTTGTGAAATAATATTTCAATTAAAGATGGGTTTATTTACACAAATGTAGATTAGATAAAGTTTCTCCAAGTTTTGTGGCGTTTAAAGATTATTTAAAAATTTATAATTTAGTTCGCCTATAGTTTAATATAGTTTCTACAGTAGTCATCATTCGAAGTGGATCAAAAAAGTTCATCAAAGTTGTCCTAAGAAGAAGGTTCTAGGACATCTTTGATGAAAGGTTTTGATCCACTTCAAATGTTGACTACTGTATTTCAGTGTATGTTGCTAGGATTTATTGTGTTCGTGTTGATGATAAAGCCTTGTTTGAAGAGGTTTAATAAAGGTTCAAATAAATTTTAATCGCACCAACACACTAGATGGCAGCATGTTTCTGGATATTTTAGTTGAACTCGGAGCAATAAATCCCGGAAGAAGCGTGTTGGTCACTTGACCAGTAGTGGATGTCCACTGTTTATGATAAGTTTTCGTTGTTTTCCTCTTTATTTTTCTTTGATACACGTACTCGCGGAATTATTGCAACTCAACAACTGATTCGCTTACACTGATATTCAGAAACTGATTGATAATTGGCAACGCTAGGCTTTTTATTAGAAAACTGCAGCTGGATTCAACAAATAAACGTCTGTTTTACAATAATATTAATTGTTTTCTGGATTGACTGTCCCGACATATTTGACAATGGGTTGTGTCTGTTCGCGCTGAAAAACATTTGCATGTGCTTTCCAAACTGTAGACATAAACTGTTCACAAATCATTAAAGTAACCTATTAGAAACAGATTAACGCGGATAAGGAATGGAATATGGCTACATCTGACTTGATGCTGAGTCTTGGACTTATTGGTAAGATCGAAATAACTGGAAAAGATAACATTTGTATATGTACATTTTATGTATTAAAGCGATAGCTAACTCCAAAAAAGTTATGTGATAACTTACTCGTCCTCATATTTTTCCTTACCCGTATGAATTGTTTTCTTCTGTTGAGCACGATGAGTTGTTAGGCAGAGTGACAGCACTATTTGTCAGTCACTATTTACTTTCATTGTGTGGAAATTAGAAAAAAGATGCAGTGAAATGGTGACTGAGACTGTCGGTCCCTAGCGTTCAGTCTAATATCTCATTTTGTGTTCTGCCGAAGAAAAATGGCATATGACAGAATATTTTTGGGAAAACTATCCCTTTAATTAATTATATTTTGTCAGTAATAAATTTGTCTCCTTTACACAGAGAAAGATGTAAATGCAGACACACTTTGGGTTTGGTGTTATCCTTCCATTGGTGCTGATCTGCGAGAAGTTCTGTTGAGAAAATGTTGCCTGACGTTGGAAAATCGGGTGCTGCACACGTTTGTGTTCGGACAGTACAGCAGAACCTGGTACTACATCACCACTGTCGAGGTTCAGGAGCCAACTGCACTTAAAAAGGTACCAGACTTCACGATTAGGACACCACTACCATCCTAAAAGCCTACAAACCTGTGCTCAAATAATGAAACAGGAATAGTTCAACATAAAATGAACAGTTTGATCATATGATACTTTTTTGTTAATTTACTCATCTTTATGTCATTCCAAATCTGTGTGACTGACTTTCTTCTGTGGAACACAAAAGGACACAAAGCACTTTCCCAGCTAACAAAAATATGTTCTAAGAATGTTGCTAATGTTAACTATGATAACTTTGAAGGAATGTTTTATTAACATTACTGGAAGAATGTTTGCTTGTAACCTTGCCACAATGTTAGCTAAAGTTCTGAGAACGTTCAATGTTATCTGGGTTAACGTGACAAAAAAGCACCATAAAAGTAGTCCATCCTCGTGCGCTGTATGTTCTTTGTCTTGTAAAATCAGCCCTGTGTGAAAAATGTAAATAATTTTTCACTTATAATTGTTTCCACTGCCAAACAACTAACAGTCAAGATATTTCTTGTTTAAATTTACACTCTCCAACTGTTTGTTGAAAGTGTGATGTGAAAGAAGACATGTAAATTAATAAAATCTTAAAACATCATGGCCTGGTTTCACAGACAGGGCTTAGACTAAGCCAGAATTAGATCTTAGTTCAGTTAGGGTATTTAAGTAGTTTTTAGAAATGTACCCTAGAACAAAAACATTACTGGTGTGCATTTTGAGACAAAACAATGGCACTGACAAGTTTCAGTTAAAACAGCTCAAACATGCATTTTAGTCTAGGACTAGATTAAGCCTTGTCTGTGAAACCGAAGCATGAGCGTTTTTATAATGAAAGCAAATTTTACTATTTACGCCAAGCTCTAAAATATTGTATTAAAATAAGTTTTAAAAAACCAAACTAGGGCTAGGTGTATATATTGTTTGAATATTGTTGTGGACGATAGGTCTTGGAGAGCCACTGCTATAATCTATTACAATTATAACTTCATTTGTGACAAATCTGACAACTTAGTATATCTCTTCATGTGCTTTTCACCTTAAGTGTTGTATGCTTTGTACTTATTTTTAATCAAAATCATGCCAGCTTGCTAACTGACTTTTCATTTTCATTCAAAGGTGACACATTTCTCAATAGTTGTCACAGCTAAGGACTTCAACCCTGAAAAATATGCTGCATTCAGTAGAGTTCTGTGCAGGTAGGTTTAATTTAAGTAAAAACCATTTAGTTTCACAACAGAGGTTTCCACTTGAGTGTAGTTGTTTGTGTTGAGTTTAAATAATTGGTCATTCGGCATTATTACTTTGAGTAAGCATCTTCTGTTTGTCATTAAATCATTTCTAAGGACATGTGTGTTTGTCATGTTGCATCTGTAACATTGTTTTTGCTCAGGACATATACTAAACATGGGAGTCCTGTGAAGATGATGGAAGGCTACATTGCTGTTCTGACCAAAGGGATATGCCAGAGTGATGAGAACGGCTCCTTCCTTATCAAAGATTATGATGTCAAGAAGGCCTACTTGGCTGGCTCCATAAAAGGTTAGGGGTGCACCCTTAAAGTGAACATTACAAGCACTTATGGCAGCTTGAAGCATGAACTGAACAGCTAAAATCATCTGATGTATATTTACTTTTGGTACCATAACCATTTTCTCCAATTGGCTTCATGGTTGTTATTTGAGAAATCTTTCAAGAAAGCATCTCAATTCTGTAAAACATGTACATATGGTATCCAGTTTGCTATATTTAAGATTTCATGAGATGTTTCAATCTTTATTTTAGATGTTGTGTCACAATTTGGTATGGAGACCATCATCCTTTACACAGCACTGATGCTGAAAAAAAGAGTGGTGGTCTATCATCCACGGATTGAGGCGCTGCTGGAGTTCACAAGGTAACCATGGAAAGTTTCATTACACAAGATCATTAAGTTGACATGAAATCAAAATTGACACTATTGTGCATGATTCATTGACGTACATTAATCCAAACTAGAAATGTGTCAGATTAAGGAAGTAAAATAGGTTGCAAACAGCATTTCACATTGAATTTAAGTATCTTAGTGTTTATGTCCTGTGGTGCTGTAACAAAGAGCACAAAAGAAGTGCTTATGTTTCTATTTCTTTCTTTCTGCTGCGATTTCTGCACATCATGTAAGGATAAACTGTCAGGGGTCTCATAGATTGATTGATTCATTTCTTTCAAAAAGAAAAGAAAACAAAAAAAATATTACTGACCCCAAACTTTTGAACATAACGATAATGGTCATGCACTAACAAGGCTGGAAGTGGTAAAAGTTTTTTTTTTTTTTTTTAAACCAGAGCTCTTCCTGGCCTAGTATGGCATAGAAAAGACTGGTCCATCCTCCACCCTTTTGTTCACCTGGACAATAACGAGCTGGAAAACCTCAAGCTGTGTACAGGTATGAGGGGAAAACAAGTCCTTCTCCCGAAACTAGATTTATTATCACTCTTTCAATGGTTATGAATCACTTTGTTCACTATCTATCTCTGTAGGGTATGTTGCAGGGTTTGTCGATCCTGAAGTCAGAGACCGATCAGACCTGTTTGATGTGTATGTAAATCTTCCAGACAGTGAGATCACTGTATCACAAAATGCCAAAGGTGAGAGATTCTGCTTTACAGATTGATTGAGACTAGAATTGTCAAGTACCACTCACCATGCCTTGTTTTTTTCAGAGGCAATGGCTATGGGAAAACTCCATAAAGAAATCGGCAACTTCATTGTCCAGGCTGCAGAGGACACTGATCGCACAGATGCACAGGTTATTAAGGTGAGTAATAAAAACAAGGTCCTAAGTATTAGCAAAGAAACAACATATAGCTGTAGCACAATTTACTTTTGAAGTCCTGAACAGTCCTGAAAAACTGAGGTTTAATCCAACACCTTTTTTATGTTTTAATCTGTTTCCAGGATATTTCAATAAAAACTAAAGAGATCCTCAGTAACCTGATGTCTCTTGCTGATGAAGCAGACAACTCCAAATTGACTTTGGAGACTCTGAAGCAGCGCCATTACCCTCCAGCGACTGAAAACTTCCTCTTCCACTTAGCTGCAGCTGAGCAACTCCTGAAGATCTGACCAATCAGTGCATCCTGTCCAACTGGCATGCCTCACAATAATCACTGAGAGAAGAACTTACCTTTCATAGTGGAATCACAAAATGAATTGTAACATTTGAAAGAATCTCTGGCTAATTTCAGGGTTGTGAATGGGACAAAAGTTTTATTGGGATATAAATTTATATTTCTTATAAAGATATACAAAAGATAGCTATAACATGATCCCCTCCTGGGTGCAATTACGAATGCTGAATGTGACATTTCTAAGTGATAACAGGTTTGAGGTAAATAATTAATAATCAAACCTTTTGGTAGCACTTAGATCTTGAGCCAATGAACAATTTATATTTATATCTCTGCAAGCATTAACAATGTATCTAATTAAGTTGTTCATAATCCTTAATTGGGTTAGATGTTTGAAATTTTATAATATTTCATAATTGCACACCAAGGGCTGATGGTTGCCTAGTTCATGCCTAACTAAACATTTATTTAGCTGTAAAATAATAATAACTGTTATGGTAATTGTTCAATTAAATAAAATTGCTCTAGTGAGGTTAAATTCAGAATGTAAAGCCACTGAAAACTTTTTTTACTTAACTGTTGAGTGCCAAAATCTAACCATAAAGTTATGTTAATTAACAATCTGTAGGTCTATTCATGTAAGAGTACTTTTTATGATAATATACTCTAATTTAAATATACAAAAGTCATTCCTCATGTGGGATGGAACCTTGTTCCCACATTTTGCATTTGCATTGCCACATAATATTGGCTTCAGCATTCCTTTATATGTTTTGTTTAATATCCTTATTAATCTCAAAACCCCTTATCAGCTAGGGCTATCCTCTGTGCATAAATCGATCATAGAAGAAATTCTGATATGTGTGCAATATATCCTGAAGAAAAGAGGATGCTCAAACTGTACATCTTTAATTTCTTAAACATTGTCCTAATTTTCAGAGTCATAAAATGCTGTTTCCTCAGATACTTTGTTAAATGCATATGTGATTATTAAATATACAAAAAGTATACGTGAGTGGCAACAGGAATTTTATTGACACTAACAAACAGAGTGAGGGTATAACTGTTTAAGTTTTATTGGCATTATTTGGTAAAATCCATTTCAATGCAGTGAATTCAGCTATTAAATTCATATGAATCCAAAACCGTACAGCTGTACTTCTTAATTTGGTCATTACGTATTAGTGCAGCATTAATTAGTAGCTCATAAACCCTTTTGGGGGAAAAAGAGTGCATGTTTTTCATACTTCTAGTGGACACCATTTTGAATTTTTTGTCAAAATGCAGTTAACTTAATATTGTATTGTTTCCATTGTCATTTCATGTCAGCAAACCCTGTCAATAAAAGTCACCCTCAAATAAGCAAGTTTGCAATAGCAACTTTACAGTCCTCTGTGGTAAAACAGTTCCCCATTACTTTCAAGTGACTGAAACTCTTTTTCTAAATTCTCCCTCTTTATCTGCAAAAAAAAAAAAATAGGTTACTTGTCTGAATCATGCTTATCTATTGGTGATGGATAATGCATTTTTTGATGAAAACATTTAGAGAATTGAATGTATTTACAAAATTAAACTGAATAAGTATGACAACCTGGTTTATAATAAATCAGCACTAAGATTTAGCAGACATCAGTTATCTAATGTGTTACCTTGCCAAACTGTGGAAAAAGACTGAAGGACACAGGAATCATCAGGCCAAAAATAATGGCAGTACTGACATGCCGAACAGGAGCGATTATCATTGGGTTTCTTTGGCCAAACTTTGCCCTGAAACATTGACAACCGATTTCACATTTTCACACTATCAAAACTTTTAAGAATCAAATTGTGAAATGGAAAGCAAATGGAAAGCAAGGCTTGGACCTTTTAAGAAGAGCCAGCAGAAAACTGGGAACAGCTGCAGTGGTGCCAAAGAGAGCCGCTCTTGAGAGGGCTGTTTCCTTTATGGCCTAAGACCAACATGATAGAAACCAAATGATGCTTGAGATCCATGAATGATTAGATGTGAGACAACATAGAATACTAATTACATGTGAAGAATATACACCAATGAGCCAAAACATTATGACCACCTGCCTAATATGCTGTTGGTCATCTGCCTGCTGCCAAAACAGATCATTCACTTCAACTGTGACTGGACATAATATTTTGGCTCATCAGTAATATTTTAAATAATTTAATGATAAAAAGTTTAGGTGGAATAAGGTTTTGTTGCAGTCTCACCTTGGAACCAGCTTCCTTTGAGGCTCCGACAGCATTCCCGTTAGAATCAAACACTTGTATTCCGTTCTCGGACTCTTCACTTCTCACCACCATTACACTGAATGCAGCTAGACAGGCTAGAAAACCACATGTTTGGCTCAAAATTTTTCAATGGTATTATGATACTAGAATGCATACTTTAGATCAGGAATATGTATGAAATGGAGTAACTATGCTAGGTGTGTTGTGTGCATGTACATTGGTGTTCTTACCTGAGAGAGGAATAGGTAAAAAGGATCTACAGATGGTCTCAGTCACAGCACTGAAGAGTCTAAAACGCTGGAGTATAATCTGTGGAAGAGCCTGAAAAGAGAGCATATCCAGGTCACATTTCACCCCAAAATCAAAAGAAAATATTTATCTGTACTACTATAAAAATAGTATAGTTCGCTGCTTTTGATTAAATAAATTAGCATAAATTAAAATACAACAAATGGTGTGTGGAAAAAAATAATCTATAATTTTCCTCACAAAACCTTAATGAGAATTAAATGATTTTTTTCATTACATTAATGATCATTAAGAGAAAACGTGTGCCTAATTGTTATTAAAATTATGGGTATTGTGTATTAAAATAATAATAATAATGCACAACATCTGAACGGTCCTAAATTAGGCTTAATTTCTTAAACTAAACATAACTTTGTTTCTTTCTTTTGATTTCAGGGGGTGAAATATGACCCGGACATGAACCTTGACAGGTTTCATGAGATTCACACACCTGTGTCAACAATTTTCCAAACATAAAATCATCAGATGAATATGGTTTGTTGACTGAGAAAACAGGACTGTGACAAAAGTCTCTCGTACCCCTGCAAATGTTGAGTAGGAAACTGTTCCAACGATAAGAAGTGACTGCTTCATTGATGTTTTGTTATCCTAAGCAAAAAAAAAGTGAAATAAATATAACAATTAAATTATTATTATTAGTCACTTGCACAAAAAAAGTAAAATACATCCTGGGACATAACACTGTGGTTAAAATAGTCTGCTAAGCAACACAAAGACAATTTTTTAAATTTTATTTAAATGTAATAAAAAAAGAAACAATTCTTTACCTTAGTCGCTGTTGCATTTCTGTTAGAATGGTTGAATCCTGCACAGTATGTCTGAAGCAAAAACTATAGCAAAAATTGTCACAAAAATTGATAGTTGATAAGAAGTTATAAATAAAGCCAAACATGTACAAGAATGTACTTACTTGCCAAAACAAAGCAGGTTTAATGCCTTTGTGAGGTATTAAACTTGCAATAACCTGTGGAAACAAAAATATGTGTGATCTTTCATTTGTGGATTATAAAAAAAACTCACAAATTTAAATTTTTAGTTGCTCATCTCTAGCACACTGTAAGCATAATGTAAGCACATTCTGAAATTGAGAACTCACCAATGGAGCAGATATAGGCAGAAAACCTGAAAACAAAATTAAAAAGATATCATCAGAGAAAGAACATTTTCAATTCAGATGAATGCAAACTGCTTCACATATATGAAGCAATATTTTAAGTGCATAAATTACAGAAAATACAAACCCTCAAGTTGTTATTATACCTTGAGGACGAAAAACTGGTGAGATTACAGCTCCAGTATCAGCATGGACAGAAGACTGAAAATGTATAACATTGTTAATGACAAAAAAATGTAAATAAATAAATAATCAAAATAAAATGTTAAAGTCACCATGAAATCAAAAAGGACAAATATTGTTTTTTTTTTTTTTTAAATAAAATACTGCAGTATTTATAATAAAATGATTTACACGTGCACAACATTATTTTTTAAAAATTAATTTGCCCTCATAATCTTTCATCAAAATCATTTCCCTCTGATGGTGTGTTTTTAACCCTGAGGGCGGGACGACCCGTCACTCATATGAGATCACAGTAACCACAACCATACAATCAATTCCCAATGGACAAAATCAAGTCCCGCCCTACTTTTTTTTCTTCAGGAAGCCATTTCACTTAGATGTCAAAATTGAATCTATTAATATTTATTATATAATTAAAATTATACAATTATTACAACGTGAAACAACAGAAGAAGCAAGAGATCACACTAAAACATAAGTTAACACAGAGAACATATTAATACAAATTTTATTCTTTCAGTTCTGTAGCCTCCTTCGTCCCATGTCAGAAGAGTCAGTGAATATCTATATATGTTTGTCACGCTCACTTGAAATATGTAAATTCATTCACTTACAAGAGACAGTAACCAGGCATTAGCAACCTAGAGAGAGAGACAGATAGGAATATTGTTATGAATGAATGAATGAATGAATGAATGAGCTACTAAACATATTGTGCAGCCTACTTTTTCATTTCTCTGTGTATTTCCCTCTTTCTGAAGAAGTGTCCGGGCTTCCTCAATTTCAGCCTAAGGAAAAATCATATTATGTATTTTGTTGTCATATTATATGTAAGGAACAAATATCACAACGTTCTTTTCATCCTGTATGCGCGTGATACTGTTCATATAGTCTTTCTATAAGAAGCAGTTGACTGTACTGATGTGATTGATGTTATATTACAGTATGTGCATCATATGTGCATGTGCTGATTATGTTGCTACTACTCACCTGTGATGACAACACTAAACGGGGGTCGAGGATGTTGAACCAGAGACGCAGTCTGCTCAGAAAAGACTGCAAATTTATTAATTTATTAATTTATTTGTCGCTGATATCATAATTTTCATGAATAAGACAAATACAAATCAAAACATTTTAAAACGACACACAGATTCAAGAAAGTACCTGTCCATTGTTTTGCCAGTACTGTAAGTTGGGGTCCATTTTAGCTTTTTAATGACAGCTCTACAAGCATTACCAATTCATTTTATTATTCTTAAACACAGCTTAACTTGTGTAGGTCACGCAGATAAGACATGCTTGAGACTGCGACGCTTCCGCATGTCACGTGCTCAGACATCATCCAATTATATTCCAGCATGATCAGGGTGCGCGCGGGTGAGCGTCAAGACAAATAAACGTAAAAGAGCCATCAAATTAAAACGAAAAACCTATGTATTGTTATTTGACACAAAATTGGCAATTAGTTCATTTAGTTCATTCAGTTTCAATTAAATTATTCTTTGCTATGCAACAGATTGATGGTTTTAATTCTGTTTAGCAAGAAAAATGTTTTAGTATAATTCTAAAAATATCCACCTTCGGATTGTGGTCTTTTTGCTGTGAAATCTTTAATAATATTTAATATTTGTAATATTTGTAAATGAAATAACTTCTGCATTGTTAGAAATATTTCAAGATGAACATTTACTAGAGCAACTTAGATTTACTTGATTATCCAATCCATACATCATTTTTATACATGCCTATAAAAATCGCGTTAATAAAATTTGTTTAATACAACATGCTTTCGAGAATCGTTTAACGTAGACCTTCCATTTATAGCTCTCAATCAGCATTGCATTATATATTTTGCCCCCCACAATTAAAGCAGAGCTTTGATCATAAAAATTAAGCATTTAAATATCCTGATGTATAAAAAAAACATGAAGTAGGACATAAATACACATGCAAACCTTATAGCCTATAAAATTTTCTGACTATTATTTTATATGTCAGGCTTTACAGTGTTAATATAATTTTCAAACCTTGATTCTTGTGGGCACCAATTTATCTATTATTTATTTGTATTATTAAGCAATTATTTTAAGCAACTGCTTAGGGGTGTGCGTGTGCTGCGCAACAAATGCAAAATTAGTGCGCAGCTTTGATGCTCAAGGAGTTTTTGCGCACTGAGCACATTGGCAAGATGGCAGCCACCATCGGGAGACTTCTCGGGACTTCTGTAAGTTTCATTTGCAGTAGCGATAAATCAAATTTCTGCTGCGAAAGATTATTACGAGGAATGAGTGATGAATTGCATCTAGGTGCAATTTGGTTAGATTCTGTTAGTCGTCGTTTGGTTAGCAGATACGTTTCACGGTATTTAACCTTTATCCAGCTTATGCAATGTTCACTGTGAAATACCTGTCAGAATCACCAGTGCAATTGTTATGTATATATTGTGCAGACCTTTTTGTTATTAATAACTAATTAAAAATTTGATGTATTTTCAACCTAACATGAAAAGTAGCAAGTTTATGTTAGATAAAAGTATGATATACTTTTACATAATCTCGCTGCAAATATGTGTCTAGCTTTAAAAAGCACCCAAATGTACAGTATTCGTGGAATGTGCCATTATTCAGTGGACCTGTATAGTTTGACATATTTTTTTACAATGCGCACAATGTTAGGAATATGAATGGGCATTGGTCAATATTAGGGCATGGTGCTATCTGTTGAAAAGTGATAACCAACTTGTGTAACGGCTCTTTCATGTATGTCCCTCCTTTTCACAACAGGCAAGAAGAGCTGCAGTTAATGGACTGAAGGTCTTGGTCCCTCACAATGGACCATCTGTGATCAGGGCCCCACAATCCCTTGCCTGCATTGCTGCACAAAAAGCTTGCTTCTCAGTCAGTAAGTCTTAAAAGAGTAATGAGGTTTTTTTTTTTTTTTTTTTGTGCCTTTAATTAAATATATTACTATTTTTTTCTAATCCATCATGCATGTTTGTAAATATCAGGCACTGCTAGATGGGCTGCAGCAGTCACTCAACAGGCCCCACATTTCAAAGGCACTGCTGTTCTCAATGGAGAGTTCAAGGAGATCAGCCTAGAAGATTTCAAGGGCAAATACCTGGTCCTTTTCTTTTACCCACTAGATTTGTAAGTTAATCTGGTAATCTAATAATTTTGAAATAAAATTACATTTTTTAGTAATACAGCATTCACTCTTGCATAAGATTGTCTCAGTATAGATAGAGCATTCTTAAGAATACAACTTCCATTGTAATATTTTTTAAAATTTATATCTCAATTGTAATTATATTTATACATTGCTATAGAATTATTGATTAAATTAATAAATGCTTCTTTATTTCTGCCCACTTGGCAGCACTTTTGTTTGCCCCACAGAGATCATCGCCTTCAGTGACAAAGCCAATGAGTTTCGTGATGTAAACTGTCAAGTAGTTGGTGTGTCTGTGGACTCTCACTTTACCCACCTGGCCTGGACCAACACCCCAAGAAAGGTTCATACTTAACTTCACAAAGGCTGTGTACACACTGCACACTGTACACACTAAATACACTTGTCACTTTACAGTGTTTATGAGGCCTTATTAGTTGGCTGAAATGAAACACACACAGTATACATGCTGTCCAAACAGTGCAACGATTGACATTGTACACATTACGGTTTATACATTCTCTAAATAGGATCAAGGGATTGGGAAACTAGAATCAGAAATGCCTAAATCATGCTAAATGTTAATCTTGCCAACTAAAGTCTGGTTTGTCTAGAGTGGAGGATTAGGGAAAATCCACATTCCCCTGTTGGCTGATCTCACAAAGCAAGTGTCCAGAGACTATGGGGTCCTGCTGGAGGGTCCTGGAATTGCTCTAAGGTACTGTAATTTAATCAATGGACTTGGCTTATTTTATTTTAGACATTCTCAAACATTTTATTTCCTGTATCTGTATGCTTGTTTTCATGCTTTGCTAAGCTGGAGAGCTTTATAGCAAATTATCCATTACTAAATGATGTTTCACGTTATAGGGGTCTTTTCATTATTGATCCTAATGGAGTGATCCGACACATGAGTGTAAATGACCTGCCGGTTGGACGCTCTGTTGAGGAAACCCTCCGTCTGGTCAAGGCCTTCCAGTTTGTGGAAACCCATGGTGAAGTCTGTCCTGCCAGCTGGACCCCAAAATCACCCACGGTAAGCTTTTTCTGTTTTACTGGTATGTCATTGTACGATATGATTGTATAATATGTGGTCGGTGCATAAGACTACTATGAGTAAATGAGTTACTGGATGAGTAAATCCAACCTTTTTTTTTGTCAATGTGTACACCGTTTTAAAGCAGTTAAAGGACAAGTTTACGAGGAGAGGGGGGGGTTGTATTGTTACAATGTTGGTAGTATATGTAAATAAACTCTATTCATTTTGAAGTACTTAAACTCCTAAAACCAGCTAGATTTAAAGGTAGGATAGGCAATTTCAGAAAGGCCAGCAATAGCAAGCTAGCTTTGAAAGCATAAGATCCCACCCTCCCTCGTAGCCACGCCTACTCCAAAACACATGAACGCGCACAGCCAGAGCAGAGTCTGCAAAGCATTGTGAGAGAGATGATAGATTTTTTTTTTTTTTTAAATATTTAGACCACTTCTATTATTAATTGCTCAGGATGTGAAGAGTTTCAACCAGTATAACAAAAAAACATTGCCTACCCTACCTTTAATCCGTAAATCAAACCTTTTTGTAAATGTGTTAAAGGATAAGTTCGCTGTTATAATGTCCGTAGTATACGTAAATGAACTCTTTCTTCATGTTACCTGCATCTCCCTGATTATTTATCATTATAGATTTATGACAGATCTGGGTGCGTAACATGAAGGAAAAAGTATGCATAGTTCATTTACATATACTATGGACACTGTAATACAAAGCTTGTTGAAAATCAGTGAACTTGTCCTTTAAGTTATTGTGACTGGGTAGTATTTGGCCAGCTATGAACTACTTAAGTCTGTCATGGCCATAGATAATGGTGTAAAATGTAAGGTTTGTGGGGTTGTTGCTGTTGTTTTGACTCTGCATTTATGTATTTGTTTTAGATTAAGCCGACTCCAGATGGCTCAAAGGAATACTTTGAGAAGGTCAACTGAAAACCCTAAAACTATTGGTACTGACAGATCCTGCAGATCTTGGCATTTAACTGAAACAAGTCCATAATCCATATCCAAAATCCACCATTTATAGACTTAATGTATCAGTATGTTAGCAGTTAATAGGGAGTGGAATCTGTTTTGATTTATGTATTTAAGCTGTTCAAATAAAAACTGCACTGTTAAATTTGTCTCTTTGCCATAGTACATGCTTTCTATCCGAAGTGCTTCACTCTCTGACATAAGCAAATAATTTGTGACTCTTTGAATAAATATTGTGTAATTGTATAAAAATATATGCATGGATGAAGTTCACAATAAAACCAGTAACATGCATTAAGAAAATAAATAGGGTAAATTTTGATTTCATGCTAACTTTCAATGAATATTATGCCTTAAAGGTACACTATGTAACTTTTTGCTCTCCAGCGGTTTAAAAACAAATCCGCATGCATTTTGCGGAAGAACAGTTTGGTTGTGCTTTCGCTCTGCGTGACTGTACAGACTTCTTTTTTTTAATGGGTGATTTCCTGGAGGTTCGAGATTTAGCATGCTCCATGTTAACCTTTATTTCTCTTGTTGGGACAACTAACTTATGCTACTGCCATACCATACACATGACAAAGTAGCCAGAGCAACTTTTCTCCATTTACAGACATGAAAAAACACGTATGGGCAAGTGACGTCTGTACGCAATTTCCCATGAAAACCATCCCATCAGGTCTAAAATATAAAATCAGGGTAAAACAAAAACACGTTTTGGAAGAATTTATGTATTGACTCATTATTTAAATAGTTGATTTAGAACAAAAAAAGTTACATAATGTACCTTTAAGAATCTTTGCAAAACAATGATCCCAGGATATGGTGGAATAGGAGATATTAAAATCCTAAGTACTGCAGGTAATATTTTTTGTTATAACAAATAATTCTCGTTTGTAAGCTCAACAGTTTAAAAATATGCATTTGTTACTAAAGGTTGAGAAATCTTGCTTCACATTATTATTCAAGGACAGTAAAAGGTACTGTACAATGATGATAAAGCAAAACTTTGATATCAGTAACTAGAGTTTGGCTGATTCTTGTCCAAGTTATTTTGACAAACACACTTAATATGTTGAAAACAGATGAAGCTGCCGTCACACCATTTGTTTATTCTACTGAAAAGTGCAATCAATTACATACTGATTGTGTGTAATTCTTGAAGTTCCCATCAAGTACGCAGCTGTCCCTGGGGAGAAAATTTTAATTATGACAACTTTTCCTTCATATATAAACCATGCCTACATAACCTCAAAAACAATGTTTATTTTTTTTTTCTCCTTTTTACAGCAAGTTAATATTGTGTTTAAAATGTCTCTTTAGACTTCACATGGAACATGACATGAAGAACCAGAAATCAATTTTTTAAACTGGGAGGAATGGGTTTTAGAAAAAGGCTTTGCCACTTCTCAAACTTTTTTTTTTTTAGTTACATACTGTATTTACACAATTGAACAAGAAAAATAAGAACAACAGCTCTAAGTGTGTCTGCACTTAGTAACCATGAAAACATCTAGTAAAGTGTACAATAACTTCACTTTGTACAGTATGTCTGCAGAGATTTAGCATGTGCGCCTAAATTGTGTCTGACAATCACAATTTTGGTTCAGATCATGGATACAAAAATAAGCATGTGAGTCAGCTGTCCAAGACAATGAATAGCCTTTCAACTCTTTAAATAAAAAAAATAATAAAAAAAGCTGATGACTATCTCCTCTATGAGCAGCACAAAGTCAATGAAGCACTTATTTTTGAGACCGTTCTACAAGACGCAAATGAAGGGTAGTGATGAGGGTCACCTAGTGTGTAATAATGATAAACAAAAACAAACAAATAGAATCTGGTCATTTGATTTGGTGAAAAATTCATGCAATATCAGGCAAGATGTAACGGTGCCACCAAGCCCACCCCAATCGTCAAAAAAAAAGTAACAAAAAAACCTTAATCTGACTGTTCATAAAAAGAAAGAAAAGACACCCTTTAATAAATCTGTACAACCAAAATACATTTGGGATCTACATCTACAGTTTTCATTATTAAGGTTATATACATGGCCACCCCCCTCCATATATTATCTTTACGAGCAGACTTCATTCAAACCCCAACATCAACATAAGACTGAACTGGAAAAAAAGAAATATCACATCACACATCCCATTAAAACAATCTGCCACCAAACCATCATTTCAGATCATCAGTCTCACTAGAATCTGCTTGTGGATAGCGAACTGTATCTGATGTGCCAAGCTCTGTTGCTCAGGTCTGTGGATCTGAGCTACAGGACAACAGATGCCCTTCAAAAGGTAGAGCTAAAACCTGGCTGCTTCAAATATTGGTTTATCTATTTATGAAAGAAAAAAAACTAAATTAAATTTCTGTATTTTGGAATTTCAAACCACTTTATGAATTTGGTGCGATTCGTAAGCATGTAAAACAACACTACAATGATGGCATTGTACGACTAATACAAAACAGACAAGCAAGAGGATGGACATTAACCCCACTCTCTGATATTCACATATAATAGAACAAAGGCTCTCAATACACTTTGGCCTCTTCACTGAAGAGAGCTAGACTATTCCATCAATAAAGACCTGTTCAATGGTTTTTGGGGGTGGGATAGAGTTATAAGAAATAGGAGCAACGTTGTTATGTGTACTTTCTTTCCCCTTTTTTTATCTGCATTTACTGCCTGCATTGCCTCTGGAGGGAAAAACAAAGCAGATAAAATTAAAAAAAAATTACAATAAAAAGTCCTGTTTATTACACCTCTCATTTTACCCTTGTGTACGCATCATGCCGCAACTTTTAATTCATTGAGAAAATGGAAAACTAGATTTTGTACAAGATACCACAATCTCTTCTTGCAAAATAAATGGAGACTTTGTGCCCGCGTCGATCGGGAGGAAGTGTCGGCTGATCCGCAGCATTGCTGCAGAGTTTCTAGTCGATTTTCACATTTGTGTAGATCTTCCTCACAAAGGCACTTGTTCCCATGTAACCTACCGCTCCTAAAAACAAAGAGAGGATGCATTATGTTAGCATAACAAGAATGTCGCTCCCCTTTGCCATATAGCAAAATTTATGATTTAAGAGGAGAATCACAGTACTAGAGAAGTGATTTTGTTTTCTTGTACTCACCACACATGATTCCCAGAGCAGTACTAAACACAGCCATGTAGCCAAAATAGAATGACGTCTGAAATAAGCCATACATCCTGGGGAAAAATTTGCACATGCTAATCCTTGGTATCAGATCCACAGACTTAAATCTACACACAGACAATTACCATATTTTCTGGAAAATAAGTCTATAAGTTTTATAATCTGAAAACATGCTGCAACCTATATAATGCTATTAATGTCAAGCATGGAAAATAGAGTATGTATATGTACAGAAAACAAATAAGTAGTGTTGTCAAAAGTACTGGCCGCGATACCAAGTCGGTACTGAAATTTTAAATTCGTAAACACCTCTGACTGGCCTTCGTGTTCATGTGCTCATCAGATATGTCTGCGATTGGCTACAATGATCAGCGCTTCAAAAACTTGTTGTAAATAGACATCTTTGACGCTCTTCATTGAGCGCTTACACAGCAGAGGTGGAAAGTCCAGGGGTCAGAAAGTAAAAGTCCTGCCATATTTTTACTCCACCCACTGAAGCAGTGTTACAGTTAATGAGATAATTAAGTGATTAATTGAGTGATGATTGACCATTATTGAAGACACCTGATGTTAACAAGCAGAATCACTGAAGGAGAAAATCACAATTTTTAAGACACCATCATAGAGATCAGGGTTTGCTTTAGTTGCTTTAGTTTACTTAAGTGGGTGGAGTAAAAATATGGCAGGACTTTTACTTTCTGACCCCTGGACTTTCCACCTGTTACACAGATAAACATGGGAGCGTTTAAAAGCAGGCGTCTATCAGCGGGCCGGTCCCCAGATAGACACCTGCTTTCAAATGCTACTGCTTTCAAATTCAAACACTTCCGTGTGCTTTCAAACACTCCCGTGCGTTGATCATTGTAGCCAATCACAGACATATTTGATGAGCGCGTGAACACAAAGGCCAATCAGAGGTGATTACGAATCCGATCAACAGTGCTCAAAGCATCATATTTTTTAAAATTTCAGACCTGGTATCGTGGTCAGTACTTTTGACAACACTACAAATAAGTTCAAGCATTGCTAGTCTGACACAGCAGTAAATGACAGTCATTTATATATAGAGCATTCATACAATGACATTTAAGGAAAAGAAACTAAAACTCACTTTGTTTTGAAGAAATAGTAGTAGAAGGAGTACATGTAAACGTAAACTGCTGTTGAGGCTGCAGAGAGAAAGCTTGTCCACTGCCTGAAAAAAAAAAAAAAAAAAAAAATGAAAATAACATCTTAAAACAATTACTGTCATTCAGTCTCATGAAGTCATCTGGTTATGATGCATTTATGTCCCTACAAATTTAAACGCCTCTGCGGTCTGATCCCAAGTACACTTGGGAGGATGGATGTGGAAACAAATTAAAAAAATTATAAGACAGTATTGCATGTAATGCTCCTTACCATCTGTAATCTTCTGCATTGAGAAGGAAGTAGGTACAGACGATGGTGACACAGACTGTAACAATGCACAGGATCACCAGTACCAGCATCATAAATCCATACACATAGTAAATCTTGTAGGCCCAGAAAGATGTGAAAATGAAGTACCTGAAAGAAATTGTGAGATGTTTTTTTATCTTACAGATATTCATAATAGTTATGGGTGTGCGTATACATATAAATACTGTATGTACCCAGAAGTGTGCAGACTTACATCTCGATGAATATTGACCCAAATGGAAGGATACCACCTAGACACACAATAACCGCTGGCTCCATAAACCTGCCAATTCAGAGAAACATTGAATAATAACAAGACAAATTTATTTATACAAGTCTATAACTATAAATTTATCTAAAGATAATTACTTTATGTAGAAAACCTTCAAAGTATTTACATTCAAATCAATTTGATGATGTTTGAACAACACAGAAAACAAGTATGAAACATGACGACACTATGGGGAATATGGAACAGTATCAAGATATGTGTGTGACACTCTGTGATGTGTGAATCATGATTGATTGAGGTTACCATTTCTTTTCTGGGATGGGTCTGGGTACAGCATTGACCCTACAAGGAAAGTTGGGCTGACCGGAGAGGTTCCTGCCCAGGATTGTTCCCACCAGGTTCAAAGGCAGAATTACAAAAAAACAGATGCAGCACACTGCAACCTGATCAAATAAGATACATGACAATTCAACAGATGCAACAAGTATTGTACCAAAGCAATTCATGCTTTAAAGGGTTAGTTAACCCAAAAATGAAAATTCTGCAATCAATTACTCATCCTCATGTTCCAATCCCATAAGACTTTCATTCATCTTCAGAACACAAATGAAGATATTTTTAATGAAATCTGAGAGATTTCTGTCCTTCCATTGTCCTTCTACTCACCCCAAATTCTCATGGTTCAAAACATTCATAAGGAGATCATCAAATAAAAACTTATGAATGGTTTAATCCAAGCCTTCTGAAGAGACACGATCAACTTTATGTGATGAACAGATTTAATTTAGGCTGATATTCACATATAAACACTGATCTTAGCAAACTAAACGGAAGCTCAAGTATGTGTGCTTGACACGCGAGAACCAATGAGGTTCATTCTCGCATGTCATACCAGCATGTTTCTCTCTTCAGAAGACTTTGATTAAACTACTCAATTCATATGGGTTTATTTTGATCTCTATGAATGTTTTGAGTGAAAAGACTTTCAATGGAGGGACAGATCTCTCTTAATTTGTGTTCCAAAGATGAACAAAAGTCTTATGGGTTTGGAACAATATGAAAGTGAGTAACTGACAATTTTCATTTTTGGGTGAACTAACCCTTTAAGACTAACAGGTGTATAAAACACTTTCAAAAAATGTCATGTGTAATATGAAGAGGACTTGAAACTAAATGACGCTAGCATGTTCACAACCAAATTTAATTGTCTAAAATAACATATACAATGTGAAATGAGGTGACTGTCTTTCCTACTCAGCAGTTGATGTCAGTTTTAAAATCTGCCTGAGAAAATCTTGACTGAGATAGGCATGTAATCGACTACACACTGTATAAGGCAGATGACAAACTCACCATGGTGCCGAATGGGATGGCTCTGGAGGCATGGTAGTAGATTGCAATGAAGTTGATGAAGAATGCTGTGCCACACACCATGGCAGGAATCAGAAAAGCTCCTATGAACATCTGCTTTATCCATCTCCTCCCTGCACAAATGATGTACAATAGTTGCAAGAAACAACAAAAGTCTGTAGACAACTAGAACACCTTCAATAGGCTACCTTAAATCTTTACATTTATTATATCTTAATTAGATGCTTAAAATGATATTTGGAGCTTTCCTTATCGCAGATGTTACAAATATTAGTTTGCATACCTCCTTGTTTTGCATAAAGGCTTCCACCAAAGTAGCCATTGACTGGGGATGTGGCAGCATAAACAAATATGGCTGTACTCAGCATGGACCCTCTCCTACAAGGGAAAACATAAAATTCCTTTGATGAGCACTTCAGAAAATGTGAATATCCCTCACAGCCCACCTTTCAATAAATGTCCAAATGTATATCACGATTATACAACAATGTCATTTTTATTATAGCCATATAGACAATAGTTAAACAATACAAGTAGTTTACCATTGCCCTGTTAATCATAGATAAAACTCACTCTGTATACAAGTCCTCAATCATGGCCAAAATGATGACTATGAGAGAAACAGAGAAGATTTGACAGCCAGAGCCAATGAGGGAGGAGAATATCAGCGGGTGGCTGGACGGCCTGAACACATCACCGTGAACCTGCTTCCATCCATATTCATCACCAAGATCACGATCCTGATAGTGAGATATAAATAAGATAAAGAAAAACAGAATGTGCGTTGAGTTTGATAAAATGCAGAGAGGAAGACGCCATCCCTGAGAGGAACACAGCAGTAAAATTATGGAGATGTTATCAGAGCTATCAAACATCAGTCATTGTGAGGTTATGAATAAACTAATTCATAACAGATACAAGATAAAACAAGTGTGTAAATTAAAAGGTGATGGGATTCATCAGGCTGATTTAATAAAGTATTTCAAAAATTTTGTGTGAAAAAAGTGATCACCATGTCATCCATTTCCTCTTCTTTGCTATATCTGGCATAGTCTTTCCTTAATGTCCTCATCAGGATCATTGAAACAAGGCCCACCAGGAAAATCACCATCATGAAAGAGTTGAATATTGAGAACCAGTGAATCTGTCAGGTGCAAAACCACACAAAAACATTCCATAAATTAAATCTCATTCAGCACATTTTAAATTAGCTGGGAAGGAGTTAGCAAATAATATGTGGCTTTTACCCGGTGTTGAAAGAAGGACGGATCAAGATATTTGTCAAATCTATCCTCAAATTTCACATCAGATTTCTTCCACTTCACCTGTGAGGATCGGCAGAAAGTTTGTATTATTATAAATATGCATAAGAAAGAGCCTACCACCAACGGAAACACTGACATTCTTCACACAATAAGCATTAGTATTACTTTTCCACACAAAGTTGAATTTCAAATGACAATTTAACTAGCATTAGTAAATATTAGCAGTAGTGCTGTCAATGTTAACGAGTTAACGCATGCGATTAATTTTTTCCAGTTTAACGTGTTAAAATATTTAACGCAATTAACGCAGCATCCGTTTTTTCTGTCATCCTTTGGCATAGCGTTACATTATATGATCACGCTCTTATTCACGAAAATGCTTTTAAAACATTCAAGCGCTCCAAAAAGAGAACGCGCTGCCTGCTAATGCCCTTACACACTTGACGCACAAAAAGACGCGCGCCAGTATCAAGTTCTCTTTCGCGCTTGAACGAACAATAACACACAATATTGCCAAAAATATCCGTTCTGTCAAATATCCTCATAAGAGCAGCCTTGAATGAGTTAAAACGAAAGTAAAGAGCTGTGAGAAAGTGGGACGTGTGTGAGATCCGCGTCATGTGCAGCAGCGGCAGCTCTTAAAGTGACAGCAACCACTAATGCCGTCTGTCATTGAAGATAATGAAAGAACAAAGGTAAAAGTGAAAATTACTCACTGCTCTTGATTAAAGAACTTTTGTCGCTTTAATAAGGATTAATCTATATTTAATTTAGGCTATAACTTATGCAGTGCAGACAGATGATAACTTTATTCAGTTTCTGTATATTTCCTACCTGCTATTTACCTGTAGGAAGGCCACAGGTAAATATGACACTTATTATGGGTTTATGTGAGAAGCTATATTTTTTTTGAAGCCTACTTTTTAAAAAATTTATAGCTTTCAGCTACACTATAATATTGAATGGCTATACTTTATGTTTAAAATTGGAGGAAAAAAATCAATTTAATCAAGACTGTAACTGTATCGTGTCACTGGCCTTCATTCAAAAAAAGATGACAATAAACAAGTATTTAAAATACACTGTCTTTATGTTGTTTCTACCTTAATTTGGAGATTAACTGTGAAATTACTACATTATAAAATATATTAAAAACGCAAGTGTTTGTAATTGCGATTAATCACGATTAATCACAGAAAAAATGTCAATTTTAATCCATTGACAGCACTAATTAGCAGGTTTCTGAGGTTCAGGAAAGTTTTACTCACCGAGTATGACATGGGAATTCTTGTGTTTGGCACAAGCTTGACCTTCCCCTCACTGGTCAGGTTAACATCCACAATTCTATTCCCATTGTATCCAATCTCCAGCTTTTTGTAAGTCCAGAGATAATAGTCCTCTCCATTCTCATCAGCTTCACCAACAATACCTTAAATAATTCCACAAAAAAATCTTCAGCTTAGAATAAAGGCAAAAACTTCACATAATGTTAACTGTATATTATCAGTTTAAATAAATAATACATTAAATCCAAATAAAATAATGAAATACTTTCATCAAAAATGTAATAATTTTCTCTGCCTGTCTGAAATGACTGGAATGAATAACCACTAATATCACAGTCTAACATTTTACAATCCAACCAAACCCTAACGGACAAGTCTTCTTGAATATTGCTTCATGTGAAATGCTTCACATTACAGAGTTCATGTTGTCATTTCAAGTAAATAACCAACAAAAACATTTAAGCTATCGAGACAAACTTATTATAATGCATATTAGATCAAATTAAATATTTCTCCAAATATCTGCAAAATCAATATATCAGATATAATTCTCTAAAATATACAGCTCACTCACATGGCAGTTAAAGCCCAATATCTTTTCTATTAGCTTAATTTATTAAGTTCGTTAAATAATTTATGAGCAACTATTAGAACACTTAATAACCCTACTGCTCTTTCAGAACACATGATTTTACAATTCATTTAATTTCGTTAGTTCTGTTGAATAATAATGGTTTGTTAAAATGTCCCCTGGAGGGAAAGAGTGCGTTTAAAATGCTTCAATAAATGATTTCCCTTTCAGGTACAGCATTTTTTTTTTTTTTTTTTTTTTTGAGAATTAGGTAATGGCTTAGTAACATGCATTATCTGATGTACAAAATCATTTGAAAATCTTGTAGCAAGCAGACAGTCATTAAATGGGAAGCTTACAGAAAATATACAGCTATTTTGACAGCTCACAATGGATCTTAAAGAACTCTCTGGCATTTTTGTACCAGCGTCCCTACAATGATGACTGCTAACTTGAGTCCCCCAAATGCTGTGGAGATGCTCTTACACAAGCTGTTGGATGTGAAGAATTATGTGTAGGGTGCACGATGCCATGTGAAAAGAGGCCATATTCTGAAGCACCTGTAAGTATGGTGGCTTTATCTTTCTGAACGTCTGCTGAAGTCTCTTTTGGGAGTGGACATGCTCTGGACATATGCTGCTGACATAACCATTTCCTGACTAACTGGGAGGAGACACTCAGCAGCCTGATGGTGGATGGGCGAGCTGTGTTAAGGGGTTGCCAGCAACCCCGCAAAATCACCAAGAGCTTAAAACGGATTGCAATTTGAAGGAAACCATTGAGTTCTCCATGAATCCAACCAAACCCTAACGGACAAGTCTTCTTGAATATTGCTTTATGTGAAATGCTTCACATTACAGAGTAAATGACATTTCATGTTGTCATTTCAAGTAAATAACCAACAAAAACATTTAAGCTATCGAGACAAACTTATTATAATGCATATTAAGTCAAATGCAATATTTCTCCAAATATCTGCAAAATCAATATATCAGATATACTTCTTGAGTTCTCCATGATCTAGGTCATGAAAAGCTACATCAAAGTTGAATGTCTTGCCAACCTCGATGGCTTTATGGGCCTCAATCATAAACAGTTTCATACACATTGTGACCATAGGCTCAAGAGACAACAGAATTCGAGAGCTCTCAAACAACACTGTCCAGCAGAGCGGAAGAGATGACTAGATGGACACTCTCACCCTGAGGGAGGGCAATCATTGCATCCCATTGAGTGCAGGGTTGGAGATGTGCAAGCTGGGAAGCAGGGCAGACACTAACGCAGTTGTTAACTTGTGGAACAGTGGCTAACATCCAGATGCCAGGTCTTTTTCCTCTAGATTTTGAAACCACTTCTTTCAGTCATCTTGATGCTCCTTAAAGGGCTTGTCATGATGCTCCTTAAAGGGCTTGTCACAGAGCAACATGACATCAAGCATCTTAATGACCTTCTCAGCAGCCTCAAATGTTGCATAATGGACAAATCAATACTTTCTAGATGCATTCTCATCAAAAACTGTCACAGAACAGGATGTCCCAGAATGACCACCAGATACATAAAGATGTACAGACGTTGCCACTTTCGTATCTTTGCAAAGATGAATCCCAAGAGGACCTCAAAAAAACTGGTCTTCAATGCATTCTAATCATCAACAGGATGTACATACATAGTTAACTGTACCCTGGAGAACAGTTGGTTACCCTGTCTCTGCACACCCGCACAGAAAAGATGTGCCTAAACAGAATGAATGCAGCAGGATTTCATTCACATTTTAGTGAAGGTCACCCACGAAACAAATACCCCATCTAGTCTTTTTGATGAATAAAATGAACACCAGAAAACTGTTTGTCGTTTTTGTTGTTTGTGCTAACAGATGGATCTCAAAAATATCTTTACCCTTCACAATTGCTGTCTCATTTATAAACTGTCTCAGCTGAACAGTGGTATTGTGTTATTGTAATTAAAACTATTATAAAGATATTGGGTGAAAAACTGATTATATTAAGATTATATTGAAATTTAAAAAAGAATAAGAAAATCTCACAAGCACAACAAAATGACTAAAAATTAAACAAATTAAACTGAAAAGAGAAAATATAAAAATAAAAGCTAATTCAAAATATTATTATATAAATAATACAATAGTATATAATTAATGCAATAACACAGCAAACATTCTCCATCTAAAACCTAGGGACTGTTAAGGTGTGCTCGCATTATTTCAGCAAACATTTGAAGCAAAAAAAGATCCATTGTGAATAGAGTAGCAATTCACAATGTTGGGACAACACAGCAAATTTGAGTGACCAACTTGAGTGAAATCTGAATGGGGAACTTTTTCACCCTCACCCAGATTACTATTGAAATGACTGGATTAACTATATAACACCACACACAAAAAGCAGAAAAGTATTTGCTGGAACAAACCAGTGCTTGCCAATCACTCTGGCTTCCAGGTTACTCACCCCAGATGGGAAGGTCATCTATGTACATTTGGTACCAATAGTGGTTCTTGATGGCATAGACAAACGCATCTTTTTTAGGTTTGTCTAGTTCAATGTCACAGTATGTCGTCTGCATCACCTCCTCTGTAAAAGACAATTACACATTGCATTCTTACAATCACCACAAGAGCAATAATCTTACTTTCTATCAAACATGTGACTGAATGATCTACGAATGTAATTTACATAATGTAAATTACACTCGTAGTAATTTACATGGAATACTATTTAAAGCTTGTGCCCTTGATAAACTTTATTTGAAGTTAACATGCTAGCCACAATAACACAAGACCATACCTGTGTACTTGATATCCAGACCGCTGAACTCCAATTCAACCCCCTGTAGCGCCTCTCCTAACGTCTCATGATAATGACTAATAGTCTTCTTCGTGCCCACACAGAATGGTAGGGAGAAATACTTATAGGTCTCCTGTCGGTTGTGATAAGGGCCCACTGTATTCATCCATAGAACCACCTCCTCTTTATCTGTGTACTGCAGAAGAAAGAGAACAGTCATTAGCTACCTGTTTCAAATATCAGCATCTACTTCTTTGTGATGTTAATTCAACTCCAGTAAGTCACCAATTAAAAGAGATTTTTAAAACTAAAGCCAAGCTCAGACTACTGGAGTTTTTGCATTTTGCACCTAAACAATGTATAAATAGTGCAAACTAACATATTTATTTAATTAAAACTGACTAAAGAAAAACAACAGTCTGAATACACACAGACACACACTCTCTGTGGTGTTCAGGATGTATGTATGTATGTATGTGTGTGTGTGTCTCAAGCACACCCATAAAAATTACTCCATTCAATGTGAGATGAAGTCAGCTGGAAGTTAAAGGTAGGGTAGGCAATTTGTTTTATAAACACTTTTTATTATACTGGTTGAAACTCTCTTCACATCCTGATGGAAATCAATAATAGAAGTGGTCTAAATATTAAAAATGTACATTTATCTTCTGTGGAAGTCTCAGGAAACAACAAGCTTATGCTGCGCTCACTCCATGTTGTAACCGTAATTACAAGATGGCAACCCATGACGCTCTACCCAGACCTGTTTACATCCTCAGACTCGGATATATGCATTTCAGTGTCCACACTATCAATGCCAAAATGAATCTGCAGCAGTCAGGTGGTACAAGTAAGTGCTCTGTAAGTTGTTTACGTTCATTATTATCGCAATGTTTTGTGCTTTTAGACATGAGGTAATTTAACGCTGTCTCTCGTCTCGTGACAGTTTGCAGACTCTGCTGTGTTCGTTCATGTGTTTTGAAGGAGGTATGGCTTTGGAAAGCACTCTGAAAGGAGGGTGGGATCTCATGCTTTCAAAGCTAGCTTGCTATTGCTAGCCTTTTTGGGAATTGCCCTACCCTACCTTTAAGTGATTTTATAATTGAGACTGACAAAATTATGATGCTGCCAAACCCGCAAGCAAATAAAAAAAATGCAAGATAATCAAGAAAACTAAAAAATGCTTCTTTTCAACCACACAGTATCATTATTTCTGTGTAACATATATTCATATTAAAATCACAGAAGTACTGAGATACAAGTTTATAGTTCGAATATAAACACTGATGTCTATGGTACAGCAAAATATAACATATCACCTTTTGAAAGTAATAAATAAATAAAGATTATATCAAATAAAGATATCAATTACATTGTTACACCACTAGGTGGCGATAAGTGACTTAAAAAAAATGTATTTGTCATTTAAACATTCAGTCAAGAGATTCATTAAAAAAAACAATGATTCATCCAGTAATGAAACAAGTGAAGTCTTTATGAGTGAGTCACTGAATCATTCATTCAAACCAATTTTTTTTTAAATAATTCATTCAAATCAATTAAACGTTTTTAAATAGACTGCAGCACTTAAGATTATGTCAGAACCTCTAGTAAATTGTATTATTTTGTTTAGTTGTCTTTTCAGAATCTTGGGACAATTGCGATCTCTATTTAAAACAAAACAATAGTGATTCACAATTTACCCAGAACCATGCTCTAACTTCCAGACGTTTCCAGTGTCGAAAAGTACATAACATCAAAAAGTTATTTATACGTATACTCAATCTACATTCAACAAAATATGCTACACAGTTTTGTTTAGTGACCAATATGATGTACTAGAAGCAACAGCACAAAAAAAAAAATTACCTAAAATGTGCCTGCTCCTTGATATACATACATTTACAGAATAAAGTATGCAGAACCTATGACACAGACCTTTGGAAGCAATGTTATTGTTGCCTCTCAATGTTTTTTTTTTTTTTTTTTAATATCCTGTTGTATCTTTGACCCTATTCTGAGGCAAATTACAATACATGATTAGACATACAAAAAAAAAAAAAAAAAAAAAAACAGACATTTCTCGAAATATCTTCCTTTATGTTCCACAGAAGAAAGTAATTCATATAGATTTGGAACGACATGAGGATGAGTGTATGAACGCAGAATTTCTTTTTCTTTAAGGGGTGAACAATTCCTTAAATTCTTTGAATTAAGAGGCTAAAGAAATGCAGCAAAGTCAGGGTGTGAACCAGTAAATCAGGTAGTGTTACACCATCCTATCTGAATCTACAGAACAAATATAATAGAGTAATACAGCAACACTCATGACAATGGATAATGAACATGAGAATAAGAGGAAGAAGACAACCGCATGGGTTACCATGAAACCTTAAACACTGTCTCCTATGCTCAGAGGTATTCCCGTTGGCATTAGTTTGAACAAAAAGAAGCACAATATCCACCAGAAATCCCCACATCTCGAGACAAAAGATGGAAAATATCCGAGAACTTATACTATTTTATGAGCTATAATTCAACATCGCAGATGATGTGTTATGCTGAGTTATTCCAGTAATATTATGGAAGTTGTGAAAGCGGCTGCAATAAAAGTGAAGATTTACATCTCTGTAAACACCCAAAATCAACTTGTCTAAACTGATCAAGTGTCATACCACAGATGATTTTCATATTGTATTCAATAGTGAGAATTTTTACATGCCAATGCTTGAAATGCTGATGAATTTTGTAAGCATCTGTAGAACACATTTTGATTAAATATTAAGATTGTTTTTTTGTTTTGTTTTTTAATTGCACATGCACAGGTGACCTGTTCACAATAAGATGCATTTAGAAAATACAGTGAATTTTTATTCTATGCTGACTTAAAGTCATCTCAAATCCAAAGCAAACATTGTTATCACTAGGACTATAATACTGTACTCTGTACACAAAGAGTGTAAAATTGCTACAATACATTTTTTAATTGTAAGCTGCCTTATATAAAAATCTCCATTCTAATTTTAATTTTAAAAGATAATCCATGTAATTGTGGTCGAAAATATTTAGATGTTATTAAATATTTCTGAGTTATGTTAGTGTTATGTGTGTTACATTACACCTTACTGGAGAGAATAATGGTGATGAACATACTGTGACCAAAATATCATCGAAAAAAGACTGCCATTCCATCACGGTATCATTCTTGCAACCAAATCTGCTTTTTACTGTAAATGGAACAATGTTTTACAGTGCATCAGTCATATAAAAGCCTAGACGAACCGGATGTGTGTGTGTACAGACGGACATATTTATTTGAGCTAATGACGGTTAGCCGACCCTTCAGAGTAACCTAACACATACACAAAAGAAACGTACACAACACACGAAACACATCTTATGCCTAAAATAACATTATATTGATTATGCATCATACGAGGAGTCGAAACAGAGCATTTCGAGCACAGCCCTGCTGTTTGCACAACATAATGTAATAGGATAGCTGATGCTAAGCTAGCCACGTAGCTTCTGATGTGCTTAGCATTTCTAACATAGACACGGGACAATGAATCCTTCACCGTATCAAATGTTTTGGATTCATTTCTGTCCTTTAATGTTAAGCACTTTTGCCAGAGCAACCAGTTCAATATCTAACGTCTCTCGAGACTATAACGTTACACACCGAACACAGAGGGCTTCTCGGCCCGCAGTTTATCTTACCTTATGGTCGTGTTCATCTGCTCGAACTGGTAGCAATGAACTAAAAACAGTCATCAAGACAACCACTTCAATCGTCCACCTGCAGAGCCCCATGATTTTCTAGGGAAAATTCTGCGACTGATTTGAAATGGTATCTTTTTTGGGGGCTATCCCACCTTCCTTCTTCCTGGTTCTATGACAGTAGTTGTCTTGAGATGCTCACATACGAGTTTGTCGTAAAACTGTTCAGCGAGTGATCAGCGCCTCCACCGCTGATTGGTGGGAACAGGTCACATGAGTAACTTGGACCTATCGTTGGAGAGAGCGATGAGTCAACGTTGAGGAAGAAAACCCTCTGCTTCGCCACCCATGGCCACGTCATCTGAGCGCAAACAGAAGCGGTGGAAAGGCAGGCATAGCAGGATGTAAAACCGCACTGATGAAATGTTCATTGATAGGAACTTAAAATAATGTAGTCAAAGCTCACGCCTAATTAGTAAACTTACGGTTGTAAGTTTAAAATTATAAAAGCGCTAGCCTAATTAATTAAACGTAGGTTAATTAAAGACCCTTGTGATCGTCACCAGGCTTCCAAAATAAGACATTTAATAAAAACAAAACAAAAAGTTTACATGAAGAGCTCATTTCCCCCAAAATTTTTGACCTAACCTCTTTGACCTAAAATATTTACTTCACCTACTTAAGCTAATATTTAGGCCTAAACCATTTAAAAACAAATTTGCATGTTCATGGTTCTCTGTCAGATGGTCACATGACATGCAGATACATAAAATAATGAAATGTTTTAGTGTTTTATTTTAATTTTATATTTTTTACTTTATAATTTCATTTTATTGTTAGCTTTTCATCAACACACTAACCCCCTGCTGTTCCCTCATGAACCCCCAGGGATTTTCAAACTCCTCTTTGGGTAAACCTATAGGTATTTTTGTTTTGTTTTGTTTTGTTTGTTATTTGAAATGGGACAGGTAGCATAGCATGTTGGCTAATACCTATATGCATTTGCCTTGCAAAGTCCTTGATAATGAGATGATTTTCCTAGCCTTTTACAACTCCAACACAACATTTAAAGAGCACAAGAAATCAGAATGAGACTTTTGTGCTTTGTCATTCAAATGCTAAAATGATATTGTCCCTTTTCCTACTTGCAGCTGACTAGCAAGCGGCAAATCATGATTCATTACCGATATGTACTTTCTAGATCCCCTGCTGTCTGCCTATGAAACACACATTGGCATAGACAATACTTTGATGATCTGCTCCACAATGAATATTCCACCTGGACAAGGCTGGCACCACTTATGCTTTCAACATTATTCTTCCCATTCTCTGTCTATCTATGGCTACAGCAGGACAATTCTATTAAGTAAATATGCATAAACAGTAGATACTCTTATATTATACAGCATAGGCCTACATAACTTAGGACTACTTTGCAGTCCAAACATTTAAAGCAACCTTGTATAATGCTAAATTAAATGACCATTAGTTGCCCACACAATGAAAAACCTGGAAATGGATCAAGAAATTAACTATAAAACTGATTTTATAATGCATTGTGAAAAAGGTTTTACTGCAGTCTGGAAAGAAATTGTTGTTATAAATATAAACAATGCATGTGTCTTTATCACTATAATGTGTCATAACTTTAAGTAGTTGACAGCATACACAACAGCAAATTATATAATTCATATAATATATCATATGAATTCTGTCATTCAAAATTATCACGACACATTCTCTATTTGTTTTTCATTCTCATTCTCGTCAGCCCCTCTTTGCAAGTCTTTCTGATGTCACAAATGCTACAGTATTTAACAGCAACAAAGTCTCTTGCTCATTTTGTAGGTTGACGTTTCAGAGTATTTGATATGACGATTTTAATGGTTTTATCATGTGACAGCTAAGTTCATAACCAAACAAATCGCTTGATATGGAGTGTGTACATGAACCTTGAGTACTACTCAAATATACCACAAACATGGCTGAGAACCATCCTCATTCTCACCGGCTTGATGAGATGCCTGTTGGTGCTGCTGAGACTGATGGAGGGAGAGAGGGGGAAAAAAAGCAAGAAGAGCTTCTGAAAGTGGCCCACTCTCCATTTTCCTCAAAGCAGAGCTGCCAAATATGACCTGGTTCAGGCTGAGAAGGACTACCAGAGTGAGGCTGGATTTATCATTTAATAGACATTTGCAGGTGTTATAAATTTGGCCACAAGCTTGGCCAAAACTTTCCTTTTCTGTTCTGGATTCATGACTGGCATGATATGACTGACCTCTGTGCACATTAATTCTTTGTTTTGTCGATCAGGTGGCCGTGAAATTTTCAGTGAAGGGACCATATTTCAAAGTGGTGAGTAGGCTTCACTCCCTATCGATTCACAGCCACTGTTTTCAATTTATAACATCTTATATTAATGTTAATCACAGGCTACAAATTATTTTTCAGTAGGCAAACTTTTTTGTGAACTTTGCCTCCCTATGGAGATCAGCCTGACATTGATGGCCAGTAAGGGCCCGGCGTTCCTCAGATAATTAAATTGCTGGACTGGCAGGACAACAGACCACTACTTCATGGTCATGGAGTGGCCCTTGCCTTGCATGGACTTGTTGAGCTTCATGAGCTCTACGGAGGAAGCCTCGATGAGAGGACAGCAAGACATGTTATGCAGCAGATCATCAACGCTGCTAACACTCGCTGCGAGTGCGGCGTCTTCCATCAGGTCATCAAACTGAAGAACCTGCTGGTAAACCAGGACAGCATGGAGGTCAAACTGATTGACTTCGGGTGCAGTACACCCATTAAGAAATCTGCTTTCAAAGTCTTCATTGGTATGTTTTATTAATTAGCTTACAGAAATGCATCATATTCAACTTGCTGTGGAAATGTATTAAACATCAGACAACAAAGGCAGTCGACAGTGTGGACACTAGGTATCCTACTATTCAAAATGAATTGAATAATGAAATGTATATATATAAAAAAAACACTGCATAGTCTTCACAATATGAATTAAATATAGCCTACATTGATTCATATTAAAGCTTAAGCTATTCAATCAAAGAGCAGTGAGTGATTTCTATTTTTCTATTGTTGTTTGATTAACTACTGCTGCCCCTTTAAGAACCATATATGGTTTACATCAATATACTCACCAAAATGGTTCTTTTTCGCAGTTTATTGTGCTTAACTCTCTTTAACATCAAACAGTTCCCGCACTGTATTTTTTCATTCATAACAAGACAATAAATTCGCCCTAATGGGAGAAATTCAGTAAAATATACTTCAGACGTTACAATGTTTTTATCAAAGAAGTGCATACTGTTTTCAACAATTCTAAATTTACAGTTACAAAACCAGTTACAGGAAACAGCTATTTAGCTGGATCTTTCTTGGTGTGAATCCTTCTCCTGCTATGTGTCTGTCTCATGCCTTCAGTGACTGCACAAACTCCCTGTAATAATAAACATAGGCATTTGTTTTGCTGCCATTATCAAAGTATTTCTCCAGAGCTATCTTTACTTGCAACATGTTACACCTAGTACCTTGTATCTCTTATGAAAATTCTTTGAAATCTTAAAATTAATAATATTCAGAAGAATAAACCATGACATCACCTTATGATATCTGGCAAACCAGGGTCTTTATATAGCCCATTATGAAGATATCCAAGCGATCCTTTAAATGGTACCAGCTTGACCCGTTCATCGGAGTTCTGGGCCTTTTTTGCGATTCTGTAAATCTGAGCCAGAATAAATGTAATTTAAAGGAAAGATGATTTTCAAATGATATTCCAAATGATTTTTTACAAGGTAAATTAAGTTTCATACACACAAACTCAAACCTCTTGAGCCGAGGTGAAGGGCACTAAATGGTCGTCTTCAGCATGGAGAATCATAATGGGAGTTCTAATTTTCTGCAAACTATCAAAAAAGAAAAAGAAAAGTGAGATGAAAAATTTACAGTGAATTTTCATATTTAACATAACACTGGCATACTATTCCAATCACATTTCTACTCATATTGTTAAATATATTTTAATTACTTTTGTGAAACAATATCACGTACTTCTTATCATTTGGAAATTCCACAATGTTGTTTTTCAGTGGATTGAAAAGGAAAAACTGAATGTATGGGAACTTCCAATAAAACTGGAGAAAAGAAAAGAAGGTACAAATAAGACTTATACGGGTTAGTTCACCCAAAAATCAAAATTCTGTCATTAATTACTCACCCTCATGTCGTTCTACACCCGTAAGGCCTTCATTCATCTTCGGAACACGGAAATAAGATATTTTTAATTAAATCCGATGGCTCAGTGAGGCCTGCATTCAAAGCAATGACATTTCCTCTCTCAAGATCCATAAAGGTACTAAAAACATATTTAAAACAGTTCATGCAAGTTCAGTAGTTCTACCTTAATATTATAAAGCGACGAGAATACTTTTTGTGCGCCAAAAAAAACAAAAACGACTTTTCAACAATATAGTGATATATAGGAAATGTCATTGCTGTGAATGGAGGCCTCACTGAGCCATCGGATTTAATCAAAAATATCTTAATTTGTGTTCTGAAGATGAACAAAGTTCTTACAAGTGTGGAATGACATGTGAGTAATAAATGACATTATTTTCATTTTAGGGTGAACTAACCCTTTATATGTAATAAACTGTGATTAATGACCCATATTATCTTGTGTGATTTGTCCATGTAAAGTCAAATTTTATCAGAATTAAAATGTTCAGATTTTAAGTTAATTTTACTTTGTATGAAAATACCAATTACAACGTTGTGAAAGGAAGGGTTTTAAAAATATCTAAAAATGGTCAATAAAATAAAAATATCTAAAACAAAAATATCTGATACTCATTTGTCAGGAATTGTTTTGCCATGATTTCTAAGATCCTAAATGTTACTTACCCAGGAAAAAGGGTGTTCAAAAATTTGATTAGGTGCCACTCGCCCAGTCAGGAATGCACCCTCAAGTATTATTCCATCAAACTGTTTTCCTGTCAAGAAATGTGCAGTTTTTTAATCAAGAAACTTTCAAGAAACACCATTCCTTCCAGTCAGGAAATGTATAATTACAATATGTGAAGTGTTATACGTTCCTCATGTCTTGTTCAAACTTTTGTGTTACTTCCTGTTTCTGTGCCTATTTTGTAGTCCCTTGTAGTTTTTTGTGTTGATTAGTTCCCTGATTGCTCCCAGGTGTGTCTTGTTAGCTTGTTACCCATTTTTATATACTGTATAGCCCTTGTGTTTCCCTTGTTCCTTGTCAGTCGATGTCTGCTGTGGATTTATATAGACAGATTGTGCCTCAACTCCTCGTGTTACCAGGTTTTCCTGTTGTTGCCTTGTTCATGTTTTTTCAATAAACCCCTCACGTTTAGATCTGCGTTTCCTGCCTCACATTACATCAAGCTTACTATGCTATAGAATGACAAGTGAAAGTAAAAAGCAAGACAACACTGAAGAGACACCAAGACAAATAAGAGCATAAAAATAAGCCAAATTCTTACCTTGCTCCAGTAATTTCACTGCAGTGTTAGTTGATACACTATTGACAAAAGAAAAATACTGCTGTTATAATTTACAGTCATATAGTATTGATTGTCTTTGTTTCTAATATATTAATAGAAGTGGCAAAAGTCAATAAAAAGCAGATTCTACACACCCACTACCAAGCGAGTGCCCCCACACACACACCAGGCTGTTTCCACTGCGTGCCTTAACCCAGTCATACAAGTATAAGGCATCAGTACTCAGACCGGCCTCTGTAGGTTCCCCAGTGGAGTCCCCGAAACCTGACAGATTTTAATACATTTGAGTAAGCAATGGAAACATCATGAAGTTTAAAATGAGTTCTAGTGATTGTGGGCTACAGTGAAGTGACAACATTTTAACCCACCTCTGTAGTCCAACGCCAAGACATGATATCCAACAGCACTCAAGACCTGTATGGCCAAGACACTTCAGTCATTATCACTTTTCAAGTTCTTAGACTTTCTACATAATGAAGTAAGTGAGTTTGCTCACATTTGCAATTCCAATACGGTGGGGTGCAGATCTATTTATTGAGGTACAAAAGTCATGACAGCATCAAGACAAAAGCAAATTATTAACATGTATTTTCAATAAAATGCAAAATGTATCACTTTATTTATTGATTTATTTATTTAGAAGAGAACCAATTTTAAATAGTAGCCTATAACACCATTAAACAAGAAAAATTGCAAAGGAACTCAATGTGGTAATTGTATTTAAGGTGGACAAGTTGATAATATCGTGGTAGTGTTTACACACTTACAGTTTTTATGCTTGGTTTCATTGGACTGTGATATTTTGTTTAAATAGTGAGGTTGCGAAAGGATTGAATGTGGATGTTAAGTGATATGCTGCAGTTGCCCAGCCCAGTTTTTTACTAAGGTAAAGTGCAAAGCAGTGTGAAGTTCAATGCACAAGTTCAATGTTTATGTATATTGTTCAGACATTGCATAGTGTCTGTTTAGCAAATCAAAGGCATACAAATGTAATCTTTAGTGAACAGTGATTCAGAGTCTTAAAATAAAAAGTGTTCTCTTGTATTTTAAGTTGATTAAAAGGTTTCCTGCCTGTTACCCCCATTGCCATGGAGGTAGATGAAAATTGGCGATCCATCCGCCAGAGCTTTCTCATACCACTCTAGATTCTGCCCCTGCGCCTCCTTCCATCTATGTTCAGGTACGGTATACCTATAAATTAGTTACGTATAATGCAAGAACAAAGAAAAAGAAAATATTGACAACCTCAATATTTGTTATTGTTGATTTATAGTTTATATTGTTGTGTATATATGTAACATGTAGTTGTCTTAAAACTAACCACACGCCCACTCTCACTCCCTCCTCTGGTTTGAGGTAGATATTTATAGTGTGATTGAGACCTATATCCGAAGGTCGGCTGAGGTCAACATAGTCTGGAGAAATACACAAATGAATTTACAGGAAAAATCCACAAACTACAGCACATAGAAAATACATCAATATTGGGGAAAAGTTGCATACCAGAGAAGAGATACAGAAGAAATGGTACTGTTGCAGAAAGCACACACACTGAAAGGAGTCCCATTTTAGTCCAAGTCCACACCCACTGAGATCTTAAGAAAAGAAAATGCACAGAATCTTGGTGTAAAAAGGTCAGATTTTTGACCCAATAGGTTGCATTCAAAATGTGGTGAAGACAAATGTATTGTTAAACCATTGCAATGTGTTTTAGTCTTTACCTTTGTTTACAACTCAACTTTGTAGTTGTTGAAGATAAAATGTTTTCTGTTGTAATGGTATGAACTCTGCTGAATTGCACAAATAACCTTCATAGTTTTAGCTTAGTTTTATTCCCGATGTCTTGTGTTGCCTATACACATCAAAGTTTTTTTTTTAAACTTTGCAGATTTAAAGTAAAATTTATAGTCACATTTTAAAGGTTCTCCTCTTTTACAACCATATTCAGGACTTAATGACACATCTGTTAAACATTGCCTGATTTTGTTGCTGTCAGTTTTATGCAGTTGTTATGCAGTCACAAACAAAAACAGGTCTACACTGAATTACTTTTGAAGAAGTCAATACAGCAAATGTGACTTGCCTTGGATGCTCATTTAAATCCTTAGGTTTCTGCAATCTCCCTGCAGACTGAAATTTTCTTTCAGATTTATTGATTCTTCGCTTCATTTTGAAGAGCAGGGAACACTCTCAACGTTTACTTTACACAACTTTGGCAATAATTGGCAAACAAACCGTGCAACTCACGGAAATGGATGGGTGTAAAGAGCAAAGAGCATGGACTGGGCTTATGTGCACACATCTTTTTTTTTTTTTTTTCACTCAAGACATGCTACATAATTTTGGTGTGACTTATGAATATACACTGCTCTTGATAGGCTTTATTTATTTGATCAGTTATGAAAATAAAGCAAAACAGAAATAGATATAATTAAATTCCCACTGTGTAAAGCAATGTCCAAAAACAAATAAGCTTGTTTGTATAGCCATACTTTGCAAAGTATACACATATTGAAACACATTTTTAATAAGTTGTGTATTTTATGGAGAATAACCCAGTTTAGGTTAGATTTATGGTACCAGCCTTCATTAGTAATATTAATGCTGAAATTCTCAATCAGAAGATTACAGTGTCATTATTCATATTCAAAAAAATGTTCTCGCACAAAGCACACTACTCAGCAAAAGTTTATCTCTTGGCTCTCTTTTACAATCCAGATGGCTAAAGTTCTGGCAAAGTTCTCTCAAAGTTATTAACAAACATTCTTTTTTCTGAAACATTTTAGTTGAATTTTTACTCTGAATTTTACTTTTTTTCAGATGGTTCAGAGAACATTCAAAAGTAACATTCCAATACTTGCAAAATAACAAAATAGAGAAAACATTCCCTTAATGTTTTATCTAACATTCACATAAATCGTTTTTAAAACATTTAACAAACTGGATGTTCTGAACGTTCTAAGAACATTCAAATTGAAGTTTTAATAACTTAATGGGAAATATAGCAAAATGTTCTTAGAACATATTTTTTCTGCATCTCTTGGTGGCTTCTTTTACATCTCTTCTCTCCTAATGGACTTGAATGTTTAGACTTGGAGAAGTATCAAGAAGTAACGTACCATTAACATATTGACAAATATATTAATTTACCATTAAAGATTGAAAAGTTGAATTATTTAATTAAATCTGCTTATTTATAAATAGAGAATGTTTACCTACCTATGTTAAACCTGTTTACCTCCTAATTCTGTATACTGCTGAAATAATTTGAGGAAAAAAAACAGGAAGATGAACCTTTATTATATATTCTAAGCGTTCGAGAGCCTTAACTACATCACTTCCTGCTGCTGACGTCGCTACAAAGCATCTTTCAGTCGTGAAACGGGGGATAGTTTCATGTCTGTCAGAGGAACACTGTAAGTTTTAACAGTTCTGTAAGCGGCTTCTGTAGGTTAACATATCTGGTTTAATACTTGGTCATTTGGAGAACCAGCATCTAAGACAAATTACACGTACGTGCTCGCGCGCTAAATTCAAAATGACTTTCGGATTCTACAGACAGTTTTCTGTTTGCTTACATTTAACATCCACCACAACAACGTTATACATGCTTTTGCATTGCGCTGAGTACTTTGCACATATTTGACGTGACACCTGACAGGAAGGGTTTTCATATTTATCATAGTCACATATGAGCGTCTATTCTGTATATAAGTATTAATGAGATAGATAACATTGTCGGGTTGAAAACATCCACGTCCAAGTTTTAAAAGAGTTATTCTTTTTATTCTCCCATACATCCTTATTTGTTATTGTCATTTAGTTTGTTTTCATTTGTTGTTTCCCACAAAGATGCTTCGAAGAACAAGAACAGCAAAGGTGTATAAAGAGCCAGAGACGGATGATGAATCTGATGACACGTGAGTTCCTTTGCTTTGCTTTCACAATCCAACTCAATTTTTTCAAAACAGCTTCCAAGAAGACTAAGATGCAACACTGTGTGCAGTAAAACAATCTCTAGGCTCTTTCTGCCAATAGATTAACAGTGTTGAAAACATGCTCTTGAATTTTAGGTAGTGACATTGTTACAAACTAATGATGTAAAAATACAAGATCGTCTATTTCTTATTCTCCCTGATTGCTGGATAAAATAGAAATCATTTCTTGTTACAGAACAGGCAATCAAAAAGATGACAGTGAGGGGTTAGATGAATGGTTGCCAAATTTAAATAGCAAAGGCAAAACTAAAGGAAGGCACCAGAAGGGGACAGATGAACCTGCTGAAAAGAAAAAAGTCACCAAGAGGGTGGCCAAACCTAAAGAGCCAAAACCTAAAGCAGAGAGGAAGCCAAGAGCTGCACGGGTTCCTAAAGCGAAGAAGGAGAAGACTACTACAGAGCAACAAGCTGAGGATGCAGTTCTACCGAAGCCTGAATCACACCAGCATGTGACAGTCAAAGAAGAGGTAAGTTTTTAGTATTTGACTCGGCAGCAGTAACTGTCTTGTAATAAGTGTACTGTAATTTGCTCTGCATAAAAGCATCTGCTTTTCTAACTAATTACTAAATATGGTATATATACCCTGACTCACGTCAGCAGTTCTAATATAATTTAACCAACACAGACATCATGTACTCAAATCACTTACTTCATTGGGATGTCTAGTGATTCTATAATCTATGTATATTCTATGTTCTATAATTTTATCTCTTGGTTAATTTGGCTAAATTCGACATTTTCAGTACATGCACTACCATTTAGAAGTTTGGAGTCAGTAGCACTTTTTTTTTTTTTTTTTTTTTATGAAATTAATTCTGTTCAGCAAAGAGGCATTAAGTTGATCAAAAGTGATGTTTTAAAAAAAAAAAAATCAAAAAAAAAAAAAAAAAATCACGGTTTCCACAGAAAGATTAACCAGCACAACTGTTTTCAACATTGATAATAATAAGAAATGGAAATTTCTGAAGGATCATGTGACTGAAAACTGGAATTATGGCTGCTATATATTCGGCTTTGCTATTACAGAAATTAATGACACTTTATAATATATTAAAATAGAAAACAGTCATTTTAAATTGCATTAATATTTTACAATATTATTGTTTTACTGTATTGTTGATCAAATAAATGCAGTATTGGTGAGCAGAAGACACTTCTTTAAAAACATTTAAAAAAATCTTTCTGACTTTTGTATGGTAGTATAGCTTGACAATGACATTAGTTAGGCACTTTTCACATCAGCAGATGTCAGCAGTTCTAATATATAATGTACTCAAATTGCTTTCGTTCCATTGCCTTATTTTAGAGGTTGTCCATCAACTTGAGCAGGGAGTTCAGTAATAATGCAGCTGTCCCAGGAGATATGTGTGATGAGGGTCCATCCTCCAGTCAACATTTTCCCAAGATGAAAAAAGAGGAGCCAGATGACAGCTTCACCTTTGAGGAACCGGCTCAGAAGAAGCAGAAGACCACAAACATGCCCCAGGGAAGACCTATAAAACTCAAATCGGGCAATTCCTGTGTGGAAGACTTACAGATGAATTGGGATCCCATTCGGGTGGGTTATTAATTTCTTGAGACATGAAATAGTGATTGACTCTGTGTTGTTTTTGAAATAGTTGGATAAAGGTTGTTAAATGTATTATTATTTGCTATATTGTAAATGCAGTCTTTTTCTTCTCACATAGTACAACTCAAATATTTCAAGACCATTTATTTTTAATCCCATGTTATCTCATGTAGGTTCTTGCTGAGAAGACGGGTGTGGAGCAATGGGTGTGTGTGAACATTGCACAGCTCTTCCAGGAGGAGAACACTATTCCCTTCATGGTGCGCTATAGAAAGGAGCTGATTAACCATATGGATGCAGATGCTGTTCGAGACGTGCAGCTGACTCTTGAAGAGTTACGGTAAGACTGGAAGGACAAGTCAAAAAAAAGAAAAAGAAAAAGTAGACCAGAAAGGATTTTTTTTTTCCCTTTCATTTTCAGACTTGTCTACTAATTAGTGCTGATTTTATATTTTAAGTAACAGGCTTGACATAGTTTAATAAACTCATCTATTTTAATTTTCAAGGAAATGGTTTGTTGTTGCTGGATAAAGTTTTTTATTTAATCATTTTGCAGAAACTGGATGGATGGATTTTTATTTGTATATCCTGACTGCTTCCTTGCAATTAATTAATCTATATGAAAAGGCTTTTAGCAGATGAGTGTCTCCAGTGACACAAAAAGCTGATATTTGAATATGGCTATTAATTGGCTTGAGTTACCTTGATTAGGTTGCTAAAATCAAGTGTGACCTATAGATGGCAGCAGAGATCAAGCTGAGTAATGGGAAAAATTGTTCTCAATGGAACTGTCTGGTGATTCTATAAGGAATTTCATCCAGTCCAGGATTAAATGACAAAGTAAACAAATTTTAACACTTGGTTAATTTGGCTAAATATGACATTTTCTGTTCATAAACTATTGTTCAAAAGTTTGGGGTCAGTAAGACTTTTTTTTTTTTTTTTTTTTAAAGAAATTAATGCATTTATTCAGCAATGATGCATTACATTGTTTAAACAGTAAAGACATGTATAATGTTACAAAAGATTTCTATTTCAAATAAATGCTATTCTTTTGAACTTTCTATTCATAAAAAAAAAATATTTAAAAATGTAGCACAGATTCCTGCCATTACAGGAATTAATTACACTTAGGGCCAGATTTACTAAACAGGGCAAATTAGTGTGAGACTACAATTCCATAAAAGCGCAGATGGGAGTGTTAAGCCCTGCGCATGATCTACTGACGACGGACAAATTAAAGAACACAGACGTAGCCGGATCATTTCCATAATGACCAACGCAATCTACTAAGAGCAGTGCAAATTAGAATCTGGTTTAAGACATGCTTCTTTTGGATAGTAAATAATGACGCAGATACCAGTAAATTGACAAGCACAAAACCTTAGTAAATCACCTTGCCTGATTCATTTAAATAGTCTCCTCCCATAAATTTTGCGTCTGAAAGGGAAACGCCTACAAATGCATATGCAATAATGTAAGCTGCAAAAATAACCCAGTCCACACCTTTTCAGCGTTAGTTTTTCACTGTGCGTCTTTAGTAAATCCTGACAATATTTTTTTTTATGCCACTGGCGCAAGCTGTTAATAAATCTGGCACTTAATATATTAAAATAGAAAACTGTAATTTTAAATTGCATTAATACTTCACAATGTAATTGATTTACTGTATTATTGACCAAAGAAATGCAGCCTTGGTTAGCAAAATAGACTTCTTTCAAAAACATTAAAACATTTTGAACAGTAGTATAACTTGATAATGTAATAGACACTTTTCATAATAAGAAAGCAAACTGAAAAGCAAACAGGATCAACTTAATTTTATGCATGTGTCTTAGGTCAGTGGCCAAGAAGAGCAGATCTGTTATTCAAACACTAAAGAAGGAGGGAGTTCTTACTTCAGAGCTGGAAATGGCTCTGAAGAACTGCACAACAGCTGATGAAATAGACCATGTGGTGAGAACAGAACAAGCTTTTCAGCTTATTTACTTTGAAATAAAATTTTGATCATTTGGTGAGGTTTTTGTCTGTGAGGGATGTAATAATAGCCTATACTTTTGTGTTGTCTTCAGTATGCCCCCTATAAAAAGGGCAGTAAGTTGTCCAAGGCCCGGCGAGCTAAGGAGCTAGGACTGGAACCTGTTGCGCTGGCTCTGCTTCAGGCACCCCAGACACTGGACCTGCAGTCTTCGATCCAGCCCAACACTAAGGGTATCAGTCCTCTGTATACTACTTGCAGCAATCTGCATGTTATATTGGTGCTTGTATGCCAGAGGCCCGTTGCATGAAGCTAGCTGAACAAACTCTGAGTTTCAGAGTAGGTTTATTGTTTGAACCTGGTTCATATCAGGTTCAGTGGGCTCACAACAATGCTCGGTATAAATATTCTCTGGCAACTGAAGTACCAAAATCTGAAGTGCCAATCACATGGAACATAGAGAGCGTCAATTTGAATTACTTCTCGCGAAGTTGAATTACTTCATTAACTAATGTTAATGAAGATTAGTAAATACAGTAACAAATGTATTGCTCATGGTTAGTTCATGTTAGTTAATGCATTAACTAATGTTACCATATTTTTTAATATAATTATTATATTAGTTGACAATTAATATGAATATGTTATTTGAATTATACATAATTAAAGTTTATTTAATATAAACATAATAAAAAATAAGCAGCAAAAGACGGGCAATTTTGTCTTTAAAATTTTTACACTATGAACCGCTTTAGTTTGGAGTGAGAGATATAGGTGGAGTTGCTTTATTGCATCCAAAATATGTCACTTTGCTCACAGCTGATTGGCCCAGTTTTGGTTTGTGATCTCTAACCCAAAATAAAACCTGCTCCGGATCAGGGGTGCTTCTCAAAGCCAACTATGGTCGCAAGTTCCGTTGTTACCAACACAATTCAATCAAACTTGCGACCATAGTTGGCTAACAATGCTTTTGGGAAATGCACCCCAGGTTAGCCATGTAGTGTAAGTTTCCATGCCGGTGAACACTGCTAAACACCATCTTGAGCCCGAAAACCGGAGTTTGCTCAAAGTAATCTCAAATTTAACTGGGTAGGAACTGAAACTGTCTTAATGCAACAGGCCTCAGATGCCACAACTCATTTTTCATGCTTACCCAGAAAGTACATTAATTTAACAATAATAGTTTTTGAAATTGATTTATGGTCCCAACATTGCCTCCTTAATTTCTATATCAAATAAAAAGTGATAAAAGGCATTGAGTCAGTAGAGGGCAGCAAAGGACTTCAATTGTGACATATTTTTCAAGGCATTTCTTCCATTTATATGCATTCTTATGGATTCATTATTATACATGACATTTACATTATTATATAACTGTGGAATATTTGTATTGTAAACATTTGCAGGAGTCAGAGCTATTCAACACTTTCAACCAAAGCAATGCAGTTCTCATCAGTTAATGCAGGGTCACTGATAACTGTGAATATTATGTGACATTTCAGCTGTTTTGCTTCCTGTGTGTAGGGTTGTCGACCCTGGATGAGGTGACCACGGGTGTACAGGAGATCCTGGCAGATATGATTGCAAAGGACAAAGAGACTCTCACCTATGTCCAGTCACTGTGAGACACTTCAGCAAACCCAATATTTGCTGCTACTCTCCAGTCTCTCTTAATTATTATCTTTCTATTATATATTAATCTTTTTGTTTTACTCTCTTGTCATTATGAATCTCCACTTACATTTTCTAACCTGTCAGTCCCAATTATGTGTGTATGTTTGACTCTGCATACATGTATGCTCTCAGGTGTGACAGGAGTGCAGTGACCATTCACTCATCAGTGTCTAAAACAGCCCTGAAAGAACAGCAACCACAGCAGGGCAATCAGAAGAACAAACCGAAGGACATTGCCAAGTTCAGCCTGTATACTGACTTCACCTGCGACGTCCAGCGTATCCAGCACCATCAGGTATAGTCACCTCTTATCTTGTGCCATACCAGATTCTTTGTGTGCAGATAGGACACTTTTAGATCTAAAAACTTTTTATTTTTATCTTCCTTTCATTCAGAGATTTGAATATCATGCTGTGATATCACTTTCTTGGCAAATTACACAAATGCCTGTTCCACAGTAATATGTTAAAACTGCTATTTCATTATCTTCATTATGATAACATTTCTTGCCCTGTGGTCAAAAATTTGGTTTGTTTTTCTTTTGGTCTATTTGTCATTTTTATCAATGCGAATATTGGAGAAAGGACAGAAAATCATTGGGAAAGGAAGGGGTAGTGGCTAATATCAGTGTTATTTTAGTATCATTAGAAGTATTATTATTATTATTATTATTATTATATAATATATTATTATACATGCTTATTATACATATATTATGTTATTATATTATTTTTTTCATATATATATATATATATATAATTTAAATATTAGTTAACAATTACAACACTGGCTAACATACACTTACGTAGTGATGTAGTATTACCAAAAAAATCATACTATTCATCTTTTCTCAATCGTTAAAATATTGGAGCCTGGGACTTAAAATGCCAGGACTACGTATTAACACTACCAGCCAAAAGTTTGGACAGCCACATTTAAAGTTCTTTAAAGATATTAAAAATCTTTTAAACCTCCCTTCTCATCTAAATGCTTCTGCTATTTTTGTAGACTGATATAAATTGTGCCTGCATATGAATTTCTTTGAAAAACAAAATTTTAATTCCATTCTGAATAAGTTGGAGTGGATAGTAAGGAGCTAACAAGTGTCCAGCATATACTTCACTACTATGCAAAAAGCATCTCAGGATACAGCTCATGAAGTCTCTGCATAGGGTGGACACTTTGAAAAAGCTGAAATGTACTAATTTTGATTTATTTAACATTTTTAGTCACTACATAATTCCCATACTTGTGTTATTAAGGGGGATTTCACACCGGCAGTTTAGTTCGAAACGGGGTACAGTTCGCATGAAAAATTGCTAATGTGAAAGCTGTCATGTGAACCTGGGTGCGCAACGGGGTACCGAACCCGAGACTACCTGAAGGAGGTGGTCTGAGTTCGGTTGGACTCGAACTGTGCCGCGGTTCGTGTGAATATGAAAGCTACACTCGAGTGCGCACTTGTTCAGAAAGTAAAGTAACCTGCACATGCGTTTCAGCCGATTATAATATATTTACTTCAATAAAACACATGTAAGAGATGATAGTGTTGATGATTTATCTTGGATTCGAACAGGAGTGAGCCTGCAGTGTATTCGCGTTTTGTGAGCGCAATCAGAGCGGCAAATGAATGGTAATCAGCTGTTTCCTTAAAATAGTCTGTTTGCAAGCAGCGGAAAACCGTCTACATGCGACGCCCATACAGGAAACCCAAGTGTCGTTTACTCTGCTGCACACAATAGCACCAAATTAATATTAAAAAAACAACAACTGAATTTTCTGACCCGCGTTCTGTTTTCTATCATGCGCCGTGCACGTCTGTGATGACGTAAGATGAACGCAAATGCACCAGGGTTCGATAGAATCAATTTGAGTGTGAAACCAGACCAACGCTGCGGGAGGCACCAGGAACAATCGCGCCCGGGCTCGGACCGTGGCAAACGAGCCCAGTGTGAAAACCCCCTTAGATTTCATGGCTGTTCTATTATTCTAAAATAGTATGAAGGTCATAATAAACAATGAGTAGGTGTGTCCAAACTTTTGACAGCTACTGTATATGTACACACTCGAGCACAATCCACCACTCCACACACACTGACAGTGTTGTTCCACATACACAGGTCCTCGTGCCACTCTTCAGAGCTCTTCGGTCATCGCAGTTTAACTGAATGTGTTTGTTTCAATGGTGTCCCCTTCCCCCTCTCTCACTTCATGGCTACCCGCTTACTCAGAGTTGGTTATGGGCCACATGTCACAGTGACTCAGTCATCCTTTTCTCCCTGTATTCGTCTCTTTCACCCTGTTCCCTATCCCCCAGTCATTCCCTATCTCCCCCTCTTAACATATGTGACACGTCCCCATCCACGTGCCTGTGGATTAAAGGCTAGGATTGACAGACACTGCTTCATGATGACAGCCGCTCATGGGCTCTGTGAGGAAGGAGGGGGATCAGGGCGTGAGGGTGAGAGGGAGAGAGACAAAGAGCGAAAGAGAGGCTGAATGAGTGAGTGAATGAGTGCTGGCGAAATCTCCTGTGAAGCATACAGTTTACCCGTTGTTAATCTGCTGACGTGGTTTGTCAGTGAGTGTTAATTTGAGTTTGCCGTGACCTGTGAGCTGTCACACTCGGGCTAAAATGAACCTTTTCGTGGTTTTGCTAAGGAACAGTGTGGAATGTATTTTGACAGGAGGCATGTGTATACACACATACTTGCTTGTTTAATTTAACACATCAGTTGTGAGAGTGTATTAAGGACAGATGTGTGTGCGTGTGGGTTCCACACGCATATCGAAAGGGTGAACCGGTTGGTGAAAGGATTTGTTGGTCTTGGTGATGCCATCATTAACAGAGGGTACATTGTGAAAATTAGGCAAAATGTATGCATTTTTATTCAAGTTCAACTCCAGATTGATATGTCTACACTAGTGGTTTAACTGACTGTTGAAAAATGTTACATATTGAAAGATGAATAGAAATATAACTTCATTTGATGAGTTTAAATACATTTTATTTTAACTTAACTTATTTTAAGTTAATGAACTTATTTATAGTTTATATATATATATATACAGTTGCCCTCAAGTTTACATACCCCTTGCAGAGTCTGCGAAAATGTTCATTTTAATGAAATAAGAGGGATCATAAAAATTGAATGTTATTGTTTTATCTAGTACTGTCCTTAATAAGCTATTTCACATAACAGATGTTTATATATAGTCCACAAGACAAAATAATAGCTTAATTTATAAAAATGAACCTGTTCAAAAGTTTACATACCCTTGATTCTTATGCTGCCTTCATGTGCTATCGGAATTATCGTAAATACGAGTTTCCTAGGTAAAAATTGCACACGAACGCTCTTTGATGTCGTGTTTACCACTGGGAAGTTCGGAAATAATTTTGATACCTAAATTCATGAGATGGGCGTGCCATAAACTTTAAACATGGTGGAGGGGAGAACTACTGTTGTGACAGGTATGATTTATAAGAATCACACCTGTCACCCCATCACACCTGTCACCCCCCACAACAGCTAGATCATCTTGTCTTGTGATTAATGTAGTGCATATTTACATATGAATAATCATTTGAACCATATTGTATGTTTTATACACAGCGAAAATAGCTGTATTTGACCGAAATTACAGAATCGTCAGCAAGCAGAGTATCTCGATAGCATTGTGAATGATTATGATTGTCAGTGCATGGGACACTACATATAATTTTGGTTTTAATAAGATTTTCCCAATAAATAGGCAAGAATAAACCGGGTGTCCTCCATGATTCCTGCTCATTCCAACAACAAAGCACTTGAATGCAAAAAGCTCATAATCACTACTTCTGAAGTGGGAATTATGAAATTTCTCATAGCACGTGAAGGCAGCATTACTATACTGTGTTGTTACCTGAGTGATCAACCACTGTTTTTTGTAATAGTTGTTCACGAGTCCCTTGTTTGTCCTGAGCAGTTAAACTGCCCAGTGTTTGTCAGAAAAATCCTGGTCCAGGTCCTGCAGCAGATTCTTTGGTTTTCCAGCATCTTCTGCCAGTTTGAACCCTTCTCAGCTGTGGCTGTATGATTTTGAGATCCATCTTTTTACACTGAGGACGATTGAGGAACTCATATACAACTATTGCAAAAGCTGCAAACATTCACTAATGCTCCAGAAGGAAACATGATGCATTAAGAACCAGGGGGTGTAGACTTTTTTTTAATTGGATGATCAGGATAAATTGTACTTTTTTTTTTTTTGTCTTCTGGGAAACATGTAAGTATTTTCTGTAGCTGGAGGGCAGTAATAAATGAAAAATATGATCTTTAAACAAAGTAAGAAAAACTTGCATGTCATGGATGAGATTATTAACGTTACTTTAGTATGAAGCAGAGCAGGGCCGAGTGCGTATGTGGGGTAACGCAGCGCTGTGTATCATATTAAATTTGAGTGTGTTGAAAATTATTTTATGATGTTACTCACTTGTTGCACACTGCAGTAAGCTTAATCGATATTAGAATTTAATACATGCTGGATGGCTTGTGTTGTTAAATGTCATGCAATTAATTTTAAAACATATTGTATGACTGAAAGAATGCTGTGTTACTGTTAGTAAAAATAAAGCTGCATCTGATTATTCTATGTTAGCCACTTGACAAAATACTGTTGTCTCTGAGGCATGATAAAAACATGGTACTTGCGGAAAATCAAGAAAATAAGATTCAAACAATAAGACTAAACGTGCTAAAGCAAGAGATCATATTTATTTTGTATGGAGAATGATCATTGTTGTATTTTGAGCCCCATGTTGTGTATGTTTGTTTTTCTGTACATGCAAAGATAGGAAGTGAAAAGTTCACCCGTTCTTTCTGTTTTTGTAGAGGCCATCCTTTATTGCTCTGTTCCATGGCAATGCAGTTGCCTTTATTTGGAGAAAAAATATTGAATCGGAATAGCTCACTCTTTAAAATAATATTCATTTCTGTCGCTTACATTCCTCATATTTTTCCAATTATGATTTCATTGTTTTTGAGGAACATGATATGTTGAATATTTAGACTAAACTTTTCCCCCTTCTCTGTTTTGAAAATGTCATGTTTTGGACTGGCATGTCTTACAGCAGGAGAAATATGACACTAAACTAAATCTGAAAAAATGGGTTTTTAAAATGGCTGATTTTTCTTATTTTTGTCTTTTCAGTGACAAGTGTTATATTGAATCTTTATTTTTTGCACACATTCTCTTTTTTCCAGTTTATCAGCTTTGTTTGTATGTGACAAACATAATTTTAATACTGGTTGTGTGATATGACAAACAGGAGTGATTTTTTTGGATATCTGTGCGGCCTGTTTTTAACAGCTGTTTTTTTTTTTTTTTTTTTTTGGTAGAAATGTGTCCTCCATGAATATAAAAAGCCATGCTTGCTTGTATTTTTAGGGTATGTTTGTTTTTTCTCAGTGTAGTCCTGCTGTGGTAATTTTACACATGGCATGATTCAGACCAGTTGGTTTAATGTATGCATTACTATTAATATTATATTATTATTAATATATATCCAATAACTACACAGGGCTAAGTTAGAAATGACACAGTGTATGGAGAAAAGTTTGATATTTGTTTTGACATTTCCCTCATCTCATGCAAAACTTCAAATGCGATAAACATCGCATGAGAAAACCCAAGTAAACAGCTGCCTTAGGGTGTTGAAATGCCAAAATATGGAAATATAATTTTCATCATATTTCTGGCTGCATTAATTCACGTCTTGATCGGACCATTAGCTGTTGAGCGGTGCAGAGGGGGCGGATGCCTGCTCTGTGGTGGGGTGTGTGTTTGTGTAGGGGGTTGGTGGCATTTGTCAGCTCGGTTCTTCCGCTTGGAGTCCAGATTGATGGGTCATCTTTTCCTTCTTGTTTCCTTTCAAAAGGTTTTCCTCAGAAAAGGTCAGATACTTAAAACTATTTGCTTCACAGCATGTCACTTCCCCTTACAGGGTCAGTAAGGGAAAAGTGAGAGAGGCACAGAGCTTTTTGGTGCGACACGAGTGCGTCTTAGTGCGCACTGACTTGTTTTAGGAGAGAACGGGAGGGGGTGGTACCGACGGTGCACTACCGTGCCTCGCCTTGTGTCGGCTGTCTCTACAGGTTACTCTCTTGTTTCAGACGTTAGCCATTAACCGTGGGGAGAATCTGAAGATTCTGACAGTGAAGGTCAACATCCCCGACTGGGTGAAGAATGACTTCTGTAGGTGGTGCGTCAACGTCAGGTCAGCACACACCCAACAGTGTTCATACATGCACCACACCTCATCTTCTTACTTTCTTCCTCATGGTCTGGCCCAATGCCGTTGGGTTGGGAACTGACTTTTACGCTGCCAGGTGTTAAAGATTATCTATGGGTTTTGATACTGATGTAGCTCTTTCCAATATGCCTCAGACCTCATTTCTTTAAAAAAATGTTTTTGATAATGTAAAAAAAAAAAATATTGGTTAAATGTATTTAGTGAATATTAATAAACTTATCTCCATATAAAAAGAGAAGATCATATTGTAAGCTCAACCTAATATTACACAAATTAAAAAAGCTCTTTGGAAGTTACATTAAATATAATAACCATCAACATACTACATGAACAAATGGTAACACTTTATTTCAATAGTCCGCTTTGTTTTTTTAGTTACTATAAGTAACTTTGCAACTACATGTCAACTAGCAGTCTTTAGAATATTAGTAGACTGTCTCCTTAATATCTGCTAACACTTTATTTTGATGGTCCACCAACAGACATTCTACTGACTATAAGTACCTTTGCAACTACAATTTTTTCTACTAACCCAAACCTGGCAGTCTACTAATACTTTTATGAGAGTTAGTTGACATGTAGTTCAAAGTTATTTATAGTTGGTAGAATGCCTAAAGTGGGTCATCGAAATAAAATGGAACCTGATTTTTTTTTTTTTTAAATAAAAATAATTATTTGTATTTTAATTTGAATGTAACATTTTTCTCATATATTTTTTTTTTATAAGTAATTACTTTCATTTGAAGGAAGTTTATTTTTATTTAATTAGTATTTAATTTATTTTAGTAATTTTTTAAAACATTTTTACATTAAAAAGTCATTGTGCCAAAATTGATTTTTCATTAAAAGAAATATTTCAACTGCAATGAAAAGCACCTTGTTCTCAAAAAGATAATTAGTTGTCTCCGTGATTACTTACACATTTAAACTTAGAAGTAATTATTTCCGTTAATTATTTAACTGTAGTTAGTACACAATCATGTCATATTTTGAATACACTTAATAGTGTTTTGTTTTTGGGAGGCTGTATGAGTATGTGAACTGTCTATCAAGACTATATCTGCTGTTTGACTTAAAGATGGAGGCCACAGGGATTTGCACGGCCAGAACTCATGACAATTTTGAAGAATGCTGCTGAAGATTCCTACAAGAGATTCATTCTGCCCTTTCTCAGTCGAGGCTACAGGTTTGTTCTCACAAAATAGCTTATTTTCTTTACACTGAACGCAAATATGCATTGCCTCCTCTTTTTCTTCTTGTCCCAGGACTAAGTTGACTGCTAGTGCAGAAAAAGAGTCCATTGCCATGTTTGTTCGTAATCTGCGTCAGCGTCTTCTGATGTGTCCTGTGCGTGGGAAAATCATCATGGGAGTGGACCCAGGGTTTCACCACGGCTGCAAACTGGCAATCCTGTCTCCTACCAGTAAGACACCATGTGTAAATGTGTAATGAACTTGGATTAAATTGTATATGCACACAAACACAGACATAATATTGTATATTATTAGTACAAATTAAAATAACTGTTCTTACTGTTCTGTTCTTAATTAATTTTTTTTAATTTAATGTTAAAAACAATTTTTGTTCCTGAATATATTTTTGAAAACATGATACATTTTTTTTTTCTAGGATTCTTTGATTAAAAAGTTCAAATGAACTGGATTTATTTGAAATACAAATCATTTTTTTACCAAAATAAAAACAAAATAAAAGCATAAAAATGTGTCCTTGCTGAATAAATGTTTTAATTTCTTTTAAAAAAAGTTACTTAGGCAAAACCTTTAAATGGAAGTGTTTCCACAAAATTATTAAGCAGCAAAAACTGTTTTCAGCGTTTATAATAACATGAAATGTTTCTTGAGCAGCAAATCAGCATATTAGAATGATTTCTGAAGGATCATGTGACACTGAAGACTGGAGTAATGATGCTGAAAATTCAGCTTTGCCATCACAAGAATAAATTATATTTAAAAATGTATTCAAATAGAAAATAGTTATTTTAAACTGTAATAATATTTTGCAATTTTACTGTTTTTACTGTATTTTTGATAAAAAAAAAAAACCTTGGTGAGTGTAATAGACTTCTTTCAGAAACATTACAAAAAAAATCTGAATTCTTCCAAAGAAAAAGTAAAACTAGAAAGATATTAAAAAAAGATTAATTTAATAAACAATGATACAATATTTTAGAACAATTGACAAAAATACCTGCAGATCATGCATGTGTTTTTGTCAATTGGTTCTAAAGGTTTTGGGAGAAAATGAAGAAAGATGCTTTTTCTTTGTCTTAATATTTTACTGTAAAATTGTAATCAATATGTTTTATTATAACTTGAAGTTGTTTATTTAATTTATCTTTTATAATATTTTTCTAGTTTTTCTTTTGGCTGTCAACTAACAATCTGATTAATAATCTAATAGTAATGGATAGTTATGGTAAATTTAAGCTGATGTTTTGAAATCTTTGTAATCAACCAAATATAGACTAGTATTGAAATGGACCAACATAGTCATAATGAACTTTTGCCTCTTAATTGTAATTGCTTTTAGTTTAGTGCAGCATAATTTTAAAGTTGATGAAGGAGAGTGTCTGATTGGCAGGTGTGATGAGAATGCCCATTGTGTCCTCTCAGTGCGTGGAGCTGCACGCTGTGCCCTGTGTGCCCCGCGTCCAGGCGACTGATCGGCCTGGCGGGTGTGTGTCAGGTGGCATTGCCATATTTGCCCTCTGCCCTGCAGCAGCACCACACGCAAACCCAGCTTGACTGTGACATGTCTGTGGGTGTGTAGTCACATGACCTGCCGGGCTCTTGAGGTGTCTATTGCTATTAGACTGCCTCTGTCAGGCTGACAGAAAATGGTAGCCGTATTGTCTGAGGAGAGGGGAACAAGGTGGAGACAAAAAATTGAAGGGGAATCGAATGAGAGTCTGCTGTATATACAAGATGATGATGATGATGATGATGATGTATTGTTAAGTTGATTTCCACACAAAATCTAGTCGCATGTGTCCTCTACTGTCCTGACATATCTCCTCTTTTTATTCTTTCCTCAGGTCAGATCCTGCACACAGATGTGGTGTACCTCCATGGCTCAGCTAAACACAAAGAGGCAGAAAAACTGCGCCATCTTATGTTCAAACACAGGTATTGCAATCATAGTGATGACACTGAGCAGTTTGTAGGCACCATAAAGATCTATGAATAACTTGATATTTTTGTTCTCCCACAGCTGTCAAACCATTGTCATAGGAAACGGCAAAGCATGCAGGGAGACTGAAGCCTTCTTTACAGACCTAATTAAACAGCGCTTCTTCAACCCCATGGATGTGTCCTACTGGTATGACATTTCCCTTTTTAAAAAACAGAGCAGACCACTGAGCAGTACAGCAGATGTTATTCTCCTGAGAGTTGCTTAGCAGTTTTTGGCTGCGTTTGTTTGAGGTCACATCAGGCTCTTGTACAGTCTTAGTGCAATTGCAGCTTGAAATTTGAAAATTTTTCATCAATAAACTCTACTGAGAGCGAAAATAGCAACTGTACAGCAAGGTACGCAGAAAAGGAGCAAAGGAAATGGTGCCGGTCTGGAATGTGTTACTCTTGCGGGTTTTAAATGGTATCTGGACCTTGTTTGACTGTCTCTAATTAAAAACAAATATTTCTCACCGCCCTTCAAACCAAACCAGTCCAACGTGTTTTCCTCCAACCCAAATAAAGACTGGATCTGGGATTGTCTCTTTCTCCTTCTAGCTAGACTCTTGTTTGTTGACTTTTGGTTCTGACTGGAGAGCTGCCCAGAACCGCTCTGAAGTGGCCGTTTATGGCATACACTGATGGGGGTTTTCATTAAAGCTCTCCGCATCCCTTAGCACAGCTCAGATGGGTTGCCAGGTCTGCCTCAATAGTTCTCTGCAAAGCATGATGTGTCAAAATTGACATTCAAGGCACTCCACAAGTGGATCCATTTCAACCTACATTCTAAAATGAAAGTGGAAGATTTGAGATTTCCAAATTGGCAGTGCATCGTCAACTGTTATGGCGGGCATGCCAGGCAGTTTGAACTTTGTTTCCTGTCCTGGTAACCACAGCCAAGTATTTGTACAAGCAGGGTGCGAGTTGAAATAAACGATACTTTAAAACTGCATGCTTAAATGTTCCATTAAGTGGAGAAATGGATCTAGTAGCTGTATTTGCATGAAATGCTTGAACACGACGTGTTCTCGCTTGTTGTATTCCTCATTTTTAAGTCGCTTTGGATAAAATTGTCTGCTAAATGAATAAATGTAAAAGAAACATGGAGCAGTTACATGTACAGTGGGTACGGAAAGTATTCAGACCCCCTTAAATTTTTCACTCTTTGTTATATTGCAGCCATTTGCTAAAATCATTTAAGTTCTTTTTTTTTCCTCATTAATGTACACACAGCACCCCATATTGACAGAAAAACACAGAATTGTTGAAATTTTTGCAGATTTATTAAAAAAGAAAAACTGAAATATCACATGGTCCTAAGTATTCAGACCCTTTGCTGTGACACTCATATATTTAACTCAGGTGCTGTCCATTTCTTCTGATCATCCTTGAGATGGTTCTACACCTTCATTTGAGTCCAGCTGTGTTTGATTATACTGATTGGACTTGATTAGGAAAGCCACACACCTGTCTATATAAGACCTTACAGCTCACAGTGCATGTCAGAGCAAATGAGAATCATGAGGTCAAAGGAACTGCCTGAAGAGCTCAGAAACAGAATTGTGGCAAGGCACAGATCTGGCCAAGGTTACAAAAAAAATTCTGCTGAACTTAAGGTTCCTAAGAGCACAGTGGCCTCCATAATCCTTAAATGGAAGACGTTTGGGACGACCAGAACCCTTCTTAGAGCTGGCCGTCCGGCCAAACTGAGCTATCGGGGGAGAAGAGCCTTGGTGAGAGAGGTAAAGAAGAACCCAAAGATCACTGTGACTGAGCTCCAGAGATGCAGTCGGGAGATGGGAGAAAGTTGTAGAAAGTCAACCATCACTGCAGCCCTCCATCAGTTAGGGCTTTATGGCAGAGTGGCCCGACGGAAGCCTCTCCTTAGTGCAAGACACATGAAAGCCCGCATGGAAGGACTCCAAGATGGTGAGAAATAAGATTCTCTGGTCTGATGAGACCAAGATAGAACTTTTTGGCCTTAATTCTAAGCGGTATGTGTGGAGAAAACCAGGCACTGCTCATCACCTGTCCAATACAGTCCAAACAGTGAAGCATGGTGGTGGCAGCATCATGCTGTGGGGGTGTTTTTCAGCTGCAGGGACAGGACGACTGGTTGCAATCGAGGGAAAGATGAATGCGGCCAAGTACAGGGATATCCTGGACGAAAACCTTCTCCAGAGTGCTCAGGACCTCAGACTGGGCCGAAGGTTTACCTTCCAACAAGACAATGACCCTAAGCACACAGCTAAAATAACGAAGGAGTGGCTTCACAACAACTCCGTGACTGTTCTTGAATGGCCCAGCCAGAGCCCTGACTTAAACCCAATTGAGCATCTCTGGAGAGACCCAAAAATGGCTGTCCACCAACGTTTACCATCCAACCTGACAGAACTGGAGAGGATCTGCAAGGAGGAATGGCAGAGGATCCCCAAATCCAGGTGTGAAAAACTTGTTGCATCTTTCCCAAAAAGACTCATGGCTGTATTAGATCAAAAGGGTGCTTCTACTAAATACTGAGCAAAGGGTCTGAATACTTAGGACCATGTGATATTTCAGTTTTTCTTTTTTAATAAATCTGCAAAAATGTCAACAATTCTGTGTTTTTCTGTCAATATGGGGTGCTGTGTGTACATTAATGAGAAAAAAAAAAATGAACTTAAATGATTTTAGCAAATGGCTGCAATATAACAAAGAGTGAAAAATTTAAGGGGGTCTGAATACTTTCCGTACCCACTGTATATGAAAACACATGAAAGCACTGTGTGGAGTATGGTATCATTATTTTAATTTAAATTTATTTATATTTTCCCTTGAAGTGGAGAGGAAAAAAAATTAACTTATAATAAAGTTAATTTTTTGTGCCAAACATAATCAAAATATTGATATTAATATTGATATTTCACCCTTTTTCTGACCCTTAAACTTCCCATTTTTTTGCCTTTGAGACTCAACACACAAGAATGATTCCATAGAATGCTTACACATACATGGACCTGACTTACTTTTGGAGATTAATAATGCCAAAGTTGTGATAGTTAATGTATTGCATTGTACACTACTAAATTTAGGGTTGGTTTTTAGAGTTGGTTAAGATATATATATATATATATATATATATATATATATATATATATATATATATATATATAATTTTTTTTTTTTTTTTTGAAAGAAGTCGCTTTATGCTCACCATGGCTGCATTTAAAAATAGTAATATTGTGAAATATTATTACAATTTAAAATTACTTTTTTCTATTTTAATATATTTTAAAATGTAATTTATTCCTGTGAGGGCAAAGCTGAATTTTCAGGATCATTACTCCAGTCTTCAGTGTCACATGATCCTTCAGAAATCATTCTAATATGCTGATTTGGTGCTCAAGAAACATTTCTGATTATTATCTATGTTGAAACAGTTGTGCTGCATATTTTTTTTTAAGGATTCTTTGATGAATAGAAAGTTCAAAAGTACAGCATTTTTACAGAAAATTTATATAACAATATAAATGTCTTTACTTTCACTTTTGAACAATTTAATGTGTCCTTGCTGAATAAAAGTATTAATTTCTTTCTTAAAAAAAAAAAACAAAACAAAAAAATCTTACTGACATCAAACTTTTGAAAGGTACTTTGGAAGTGTAGATGAATTTTGTGGTATTGTGTTTTAGGTGTTAAGTTTGTTAGGAAATATGTACTTTTTTTTTCATTCCCTTTTGAAAGTTCATCTCCACTTTGCACTTTGTGCATCACTAGTCAATTAAACTGGTGGCTTCATTTGCACCGTCTGCTATCTGTCTCCCCACTCCTCAGCTTGTTCAGAAATAAATCATCATCCGTTGCCCCACCTACATCCCTTGCTCCCTCCCTTCTGTCCCGACGTCCCCGCTAGCCATCTCTTTTCCTTTCTTTTGCCTGACTGCTCCTGAGGAATGACAGGCAGTGCCGGCAGACTGTGTGCGGTAATGAGCCTGCGGGATGAGCTGCACGGCTCTCAGCGACCTGGTGCTCTTCGTTTAAATGAAGGGACACTTGCCTGTTGAGTTGGTGGGGTTGTTACTTGAGGAAGACCAGGTTAAACACTGACCTCTTGCCATTTTCTTCCAGTTCTTTCTATAATAAGGCTTTTTTTTGTGTGTGATTTGTATTGGTACTTAGATGTTCTTGTTAGGAAATTGGGAAAATTGTCTTTACACTGGACTTCACTTGCATGCAAGAGTGTAGTATAATGAAGTTACCGTTAGTAATACATTAGTGTTGTTTTATTCTTATTTGTATTTATTTTTAGCATAAGCTTCCAGCTTCCAACGTCTAGCTTCCAGTGTCATTCGCTTCGTTATTTTACCTGCCCTGTGCTGCTGGTATTTGTTGTCATATTATTTTAATTCATTATCATAATCATAAATGCACTGGTTTTACTGCACTGTGTTATTCTTCTAGTTATTTACCTATAGTGGCTAACTTTTTTATGAAGTACTCACTCAAGAACTGGTTTAGTAAGATTTTACCAGAAAAGATTTTACAATTTTTATCATGTGTTAATTAAAAAAAATCTTGTATAATTTTAACTGCTGTATTTTTCTGTTTGCTTGGTTTTTATTTTTTGTTTACGTAACTCTTGTATTATTGCAACTCAATTTTTGACATGAAAATAGTAGGGGTGTAATGATACCCTCATGTCACGATTCGATACATATCACGATATTGAACTCACGATACAATATTATTGTGATACTTCAAGACATATATAGCCTTAGATGATGACATGGCAATAAAAATAAATAACTACCACTACTACTTATAACGGCTAACGAATCAGAAGTCTTGCACAGAAAATAGCTTATTTCTGTGTTGCAAAATAAGAATGCAAGAATGTGTATAGTAAATATTAAATATACATTATATAATTAATTTAAATTAAATAATATATTTTGTATCATACCTTTATTATTATTATTATTATTATTATTATTATTATTATTATTATTAATGTTGTTAATATGTAATACAAAAGTACTAGCAGGCATCCACATAAACTGTTGCTGCATTCGAATAGCCATCATTCTCAAAGTTCTACACATCAATTATTTTGGCTAATTTGTTAATGCTTTCACATTTTCCATATTCAAATCAATTTCAAATGTTTTAAAAGTTGCACACAGTGCACACATGGTGTAGGTCTTTTTATTAGTCTCTCTTGTGACAATTTGCCTTAATACCTGTACAGTACACTGAGAAGCTCACATGTATGATGTAGAGTTGCCCTCTTCTTGAACTTTGTCTCTGTAGGTTGTGCCCCAGTTGAGTCCGCTTCAATATATTAGCTGTGAGATTTACACCATGCTTTGAACCTCTTCCCTGGAACCCCTCTGTGGCGCCCTCCTCTGGCCCAGCACTCTTTACTGCCAGGTGATTTTATCCTTCTAGACCGTTACCATGATTTGAATTGGTTTGAATTATGATTAAAGGTACACATAATTAGCTTTGAACTTGGGAGTGTGAGATTCCTGGAATACTGTCACTCACTGTGACTGTATGTGTGTTTTATCAGTATCAGTGTGTGTATGCTGGATTCTCATGACTAATACATGCTCAAAGGGCTTCTAACATCCAAGATGACCCAATAAAAGTTGACCTTGGCTGACATGGCGTCTTAACGCTTCTAGGAGAAACACTTGGTGCTTTGGTCATGGATTTGTCATAGTTATGTTGTACAGATTTGGGTTAGGGGTTCATTACGTATTGTGTGCCATATAGAATTGATATGTTTGTTTATTTTAGAGCAACTGCACTCTTATTTACTGAGTGTGATTTGTCAATTATATATTATAAATGGTGTTTCCCTTCTAAGAAACATGTTCAGAAGGTGCTGCTCTGACTCTGGTCATTGCTGCTGTTTGGCCCTGACTTTGCCTCTCGCCCCTAAAGGACAAAATGACATGTATCTTGCTTAACGAGGGAGCCTGTAGTGTTTCGACTGTCAGGACAGTGATCCTGATACTGAGCTATGGCTACAGACTGATTGGACAGCTCTGTCAGTTCTTAAGGTTGAAGACAGTGGCAGTGACCACCCATTTCCCCTCAGGCTTGCTCTCTGCCACCAGCCGGCCAGTCTCTGGTCATTAGACTCACTTTGCAGGGGAACACAGAATTACAGGAGCTCTCTCCTCTATCCTGTTCATTTTTCTTTTAGTACACTCTGTTGCTGGGATCAGTTGTTAACCACTTCAGTCTTAATAGGAAAGAAACTACCACTTTCTGTAAATTATTAATAGATGCATCTTTATAGTGTCCTTAACACTGGCAATGTCATGCAATGTCAGCATGGATGAAAAAGTCTATATGAAACATTTGTTTTTTAAACAGGGTTCGTACAAGGTGCTTAAAGTGCTTGAAGTACTTGAATTTGACTTTTCGAAATTTAAGTCCTGGGAAACCCTTGAAAACAGCCATATTTATGAAAAGGTACTTGAAAAGTCCTTGAATTCTTGAAAGACAATATATGTGAAATTAGTGTTTAATTTTATTGATGTAACTTATCTTTTCACGCAAAATTAATGCTACAACCCGTCTGATATAGATATAGAGCCATTTCTCATGGCTATGAGTGTGATATTGCTCATATAAATATCCAAGTATATGATACAGCTTTCATTTTTCAGCTCAATTATATATTCATGAGAAAAAAAATTGTTCGAATAAGGAAAGTGATAGCTTGGTCATAACCTTTCAATGGTTAAAGTTACCACAGTCATTGCATGTGCTACACTTTATTTGTACCATTTTGTTTTATTAGTTTATTTTTATTTATCTATTAACCTTTTTAGAATTTGAAAGATAACAAACATATTGTTTGATAAGTGAGATCTCTGATTGTAGTCCTTGAAAACCAAAAATGTAGTGCTTGAAAAGTCCTTGAAAGTCCTGGAATTTCATTTTACATTATCTGTAAGAAGAACCCTGTTTTAAAGGCACAATATTCAAAAATATTACATTATTATTATTATTATTATTATTTCCCTTTTACCAGGAGAAAGCTTGCTGTAAAGGATATATATTATATTATATATATGGGCATATATAAGAAAATAAATATATAAATAAAAACATGAAATATAAATATAAGCTATGTATATAAATATTAATAATAGTTATATTTAAATAGTTAATTCATATATATGCCCACATATATAATATAATACATGCCCTTTACAACCAGCTTGCTCCTGGTAAAGTGAAATCACTTTTTGCTGTAAGGTCTTGGATGACTAGGATTTTGCATCAGGGAAGTTTGTCCTTTGAGGAGGATTCTGGGTAGGGTGATTAGGACAGTGAGGAATGAGGAGGAATATTTGCCAGTCACAGGCCCATGGCTAATGGCTCACTGAGGGATAGATGTCCGCATCACAGAGGACAGCCAGAACCAGTGGCTCCATAAACAACTGTCTTGAGCCCGGCCTAATTTTGATTGACTGCTGTTAATTTATTGAAATTTATGGTAATGTCTGTGTTTGGTTGACAGTTGTGGGGCTTTTATTGACATCAATGTGCCATCTTACATTTGCTCTTAGATTTATCTTGCCATTGAAAAGTACAGCAGTCAGGTTTTTAAATGAGTAGTATCTCCTATTTGATCTACAATACATCCAAGATGCAGTAGTTTTTGGAATTCTTTTTCTTAGTATCATTATCATATTGGTTAGAAAACAAACTGAACGAATCATAATAAAGCTATATAACCAACGTTCATTCAGTAGTTAGATTTATAACAAAATAATTCAACTAATATAATTTGTTTACCTAAATCTGGGCTGTTTAAGGTTGCTAAATGACATAGTAATTTGTTACATAGAATTTAACTGATATGTGGTATACACTGTGATATCGTATACACTATCGTTATATATTTTTGAAAAAAGTCTCACCTAGGCTGCATTTATTTTATCAAAAAATACAGTAAGACAGTAATATTGTGAAATGTTGAATTTAAAATAACTGTTTTCTATTTTAATATAATTTAAAATGTAATTGATCCTTCAGAAATCATTCTAATATGTTGATTTGCTGCTCAAGAAACATTTCTTATCGGTGTTGAAAATGGTTGTGCTGCTTAATATTTTTGTGGAAACCATGATTTTTTTTCTGATGAATAAAGTTAAAAATAACAGCATTTATTTGAAATAGAAATCTGTTGTAACATTATCAACGCTTTTACTGTCACTTTTGATGAATTCAGTGCATCCTTGCTGAATAAAAGTATTCATTTTCTGCTGAACAAAAGTATCAAGAAAAAAAGCTTTTGAACCCTAGTGTATTAGCTGTTACAATAACTAAGAACATGGAACATCCAATCATAAAAAAAAAAAAAAAATCTAAATGATATTAAATTATATATGTTATATATTAGATTTTGGTATCTGGAGTTTATCAGACAATCTTGCTTACTACGAATGCTTTCTTGCATCTAACACGAAGTTTCCAGAAGAACGGACATGAATACTGCAATGTCACTCCCTATCCGCCTAGTGCTGATTGATCTGTGGCAGCCAAGCATGAGATCAAGCAAGCGGTCCACTTGAAAGTTTTCATTGCCTTAAACTCACATGCCAAATCCCCATTTGTCAATTTCTAATCTAATGTGCTCTTGTGATGTCAGAACAACTGGAAGCAATCCCCACCAGTAAAGTTTTTAACATGCTGCACATTTCATGCCTAATTTACTTGTGTTTGGCCATTTTAGGTTGTAGTTTATAGCCCTTGGAGTACAGAAAAAGAAAATGCAAGCAACATCAAACCATAGAAACCTCAATTCCACATCGGCATATATGAACTAGGCTTCCAATGAAACTGGTCTTGAAAATTAGAATATGGAAAGCTCTGGAATATCCTTTTTATGGGCTACACTTGAGTGCTTTGAATTGCAAGATCCATTTCCACAGTGTGAACCATTGAATTTACAAAATATTCTTGGTTTAGATGAGGTTCTTGAGTTTAAGGCTTGGACACCAACATATATTCAAAACCCCCTTTAGCACGATACGCAGGAAAACGTCCAGCAATCTGGACAGCTGACACCCTCTGCCGCAGTTCTTTGGGTGTTTAAAGGAGGAAGGGGTGTTGAGGGGGTGATGAACATCTGCCACCAGTTTGACGTGAGTGACTGTGAGGTTTTGCTCTTTTCAGAATTGTGTGATGGTGGCAGCTTGAATGTGCTGTTAACTGCACCTCCACACTGACTAGGCACTTCCTACCCCCTAGCACAGAGCCTGAGACTGACGACCTTTGACACCTGCCATTTTGGCCCTTTTCTAGGCAAAAAATGTCATAGTGTTTAGACTTGGCATTGGTCTGATATCTCATGATTGTTTTTTTTCTCTTTTGGGAATCCCTTGGGTCTGCTGGCTGAGCAATTTTCCCAAAAAATGTTTTCTTTCATAGTACTGTTTTTTTTTTTTTTTTTTTTCAACTTTCAAAGACAAAAGACAGACTTTAGTAAATTTTGCACATTTGATGATGAGATTAAATTTTTTTTATTTAAAATTGTATATTGCTAATAATCTATATCTCCTTTACTGTACATTAAAATAAACGGAATTAGTATAGTAATATACACTACGATTCAAATGTTTGGGGTCAGTAAGAGTTTTTGAAAGAAATTTATATTTTATTCAGCTGCATTCAATTTATCAGAAGTGACAAAGCGACATTTATAATAATATAATAAATAAATGCTGTTCTTGAACTTTGTTCATCAAAGAATTCTGACAAAAACATATGGTTTCCACAAAAATATGAAGCAGCACATCTGACTTTGTATGATAATAAATGTTTATTGAGCAGCAAATCAGCATATTTCTGAAAGATCATGTGACACTGAAGACTGGAGTAATGGCTGCTGAAAATTCAGCATTATTATCACAGGAATAAATTTCATTTTATAATTAATTAATATAGAAAAATGATTGAAATTGTAATAATATTTCACAATATTACTGTTTTTACATCTCTTGTATCCAATTTAACATTTATCTTGCATAGGATAAATGCATAATGATAAGTTTTTTCACAGGGACCTCATAACTATAAAGTCTGGGTAGTTTTTGCCCTAAAAAGCAAACTCTATCAGAAAAGTTATAAAATAATCAAATAGTATGCAACTTACTCTGCTGCATAATTGATTTGTTTGTTGTTGTTTACTTAATAGTTTGCAGAAAAAAAAAAAAAAAAACTTTCATTGTGTAGAATTTTGAATTTCCTCACCTTTGATATAAACAGCATGTTTGCTTTACTTTTCCAAATGTAACTAGTATTATCAGGAACAGTGGACTTCTATCTGCAGGATTTGAAGATACCGTGACAATATTTCTTCACCCTGCAGACAGATCTGATGAATGTGTTTAATTAGAACATGTGTTTAGGGGGCAAGTATCAAAGTATGTATCCATCTCTTGGTGTCACCCGGTGGTCATGGACATTGGGAGGGGGAGATGGACCGGCCTGGAGGGTGATGACAAATACTGAGAATACCACAATTACTTACAGTTAGAGGGGGCCCAGCCATGACTTTGCCCAGAGACTCTCATAGAGAGATGATAGTCCCCAAAGTGTGGGTGTATTGGGTGTGAGTAAGTGAGTGACTGTCAAACCTCAAGGGTCATCAAGTCATCTGCAGCACTTGCAGGCAGGTTTTTTCTTTGTTCTTATGTCTTGCTGTCCACTTGAGCTGGGCCGAGTGCTGGCAGCCTTCTGCTGCCTGCCCTTTTACAAGTTCAGCCGTGCCCTTAATGAAGAGAAGTGGCTGGTCGATATGATGCATATCCATGTCAGAATGGTTCAGGGCTTGTACCCGTTAACCCTTGCAGCCCTTCTGATTTATTCAAACATGACAGGTTCATCTCTTTCTCAATATCCAAAACCTGCTCTCCTTTTCAACACTGCTGTCATACCATTCTGGTGGAAAGAATGCAGAAAAATTCTGCGCACTGAAGGACTACTACATAAGGAATTATTTATTTAGTTTGATGAAGACCGACATCAAACCGAATCAACCACAAAACTAAATAAACTGAGTTTAATAGACTATTTAATGAACATTTAATTGATTTAAAGGTACTCAAAATTAGAGATAGGTGTATTAAGTGAATCCAAGTAATCTATTACATGAAAATTAAAATATAAATAAAAAAAGTTTATTAATTTGATGTTCTTTTCAGGAAAAAAAGACCAACATGCATTTAAAAAAATGAATAGTCATTTACTTGTGCACATCCCTAGTCAAGAATAAATACCACTGTGCAACAACAACAACAACAATAATAATAATAATAATAATAATAATAATAAATATCATCATTATTATTATTATTAATATTTATTATTATTAAATGCAATAAAATTAATGTTGTTGTTCTTTTATTATTTTATTACAAATTATTATATAATATACATTGTTTATTATTATTAAACTGGATATTTTATTATAATTATTTAATTTTTAATATATTATTAGAATATAGTATAATAAAATATAATGACTACTATGTCTGAAAGAGACATTTGGATAACTTTCATCCTTTAATTTCACGAATAACAATTAGTTTTATTTATATGGTATTATTTAACATATTTAAATATGTGATTTTATATTTATGAGTTTTATTTGAATGTTTATCAGGGTTGGCATCTGTTTCCTTCTTAATTTGTTCTTAATCTTTCTAATAACCTGCTCCACCTTGACCCCTAGGTCATATGCCAGGGCTCGTTAGTACTGTCATCATGGCGATCTGTCAGCTATGGGAGGGAGAGGGAGGAGGGGAAAGGATCTGGGAAAATGAGGACACCAGTCAAACTGGTGGTCCATGTCACAAAGCCTCTGCATCCTGTCATGAGTATGATGACACTAATTGGCAAAGTTACCCAAAGAGCCCTTAGGCACCAATAGAGAGGAAGCAAATGTAATGGAGGCTGCAGTGGTGATCTGCCCTAATTTGTAGGGTCATTCTGTAACAGTGGTGATAATCATGTGCGGAGGACATTTATCTTTGCTGATGTTTTCAGAGAGAGAATTTATTTATACTTATTTAGCACACCATAACTCTTATTTACATTTCCTTGCTTTTGTATATAACATATCTGTACATACAAATGTTGTCTATTTTGTATATTGTTTATTTATATTTTTATATAATTTTATTTTAATTTTATTTTATTCACTTATTCTATTTTATTCTGTTTTTTAATATCTTTGTCTTGTCACTGTCATTCTGTCTGTACTGTAGAAGCTTCTGTCACAAAGACAAATTCCTTGAATGTGTAAACACACTTGGTAATAAAGCTCATTCAGATTCTGATAATAATAATAATAATAATAGTTGTTATTATTATTATTATTATTATTAAATTAGCAGGCAATAATCAATATTTTCCAGCAAGACCGTTTAACATTTATTTTGAGTTACAGTATATCAAAACATAATAGAGACAAGCACATTTACCATTAAGTCCTCTAGATGGCAGTATTTACCCATATTTTTACATTTTCATTCTTTCTGTTAGATTAATAGACCATTTTATTGCACAAATTAATGGTTTAAAACTCTTAATATGTGAATCAGTATTTAGAAGTATAATTAGTGGTTAAATTGTTAAAACTTATGTTTTATGTTTTAATTATTGTTAGTATTGTATTTGTAGCCTAATTGATATGGGCTTTTTGTTGGTTCAGGTAGAGTTAACCTTACCAGTGGAAATATAACTGAGTGCACTCTTTCACTATTGAGCCTGTGTGGTCATCAAACTGCTCCCTCCAGTGGGACTGACTCTGCAATTAGTGTATTATAAATCACTTTGAGTGGCAAGCAGAACAATACACATGCTACTGAAAATGTGTTGAGAGAGAGAGAGAGAGAGAGAGAATCACCCAAGTGAGAATCACTAAACCAGTGATTGACAACAAGGTGCACCCAAGGGAGTACTTAGAAAGATGTCAATGCTTTGCAAAATATTTTGGCTGTCAGATGATTTAAATAACTATTAGTAATTAATATCATGTTTGCAATACTCTTTTAAGGAATAAAGATTCTTCAAAATATGGATGTAAAGATTTGTACAAATTTGTATGGATAACACTTGTAACAGAGCATACTGTATGTGCATGACAGCACAGAAACCTAATGCATTTATAACCTTCTGAATCCATTTTTTTTTTTTTTTTTAGAAACTTGACAAATGAAAACAGGGCTGTATTGTGAGATTGTGTTTTGAAGTACGTCTTCCATGCATTGCTGTGTACTCTACACTTCGGTTCCTGCTGTATCAACTACAAGCTTGCTATGGAAATGTATTTAAATGGACTCTTTGGTCTGACGCCTCCTAGACGTACTGAGGGAGCTTCATAAGTTCACTGGGGTCTTCATGAGGTTAGCGCTCTGATTTCCTTGGAAACCAGCTTCAGTATGTCTTTGTTGTTTCAGCATAACAGATGAAGCTGGAGCGTCCATCTACAGTGTGAGTCCTGAGGCTGTTAAAGAGATGCCTGACATGGATCCCAACTTAAGGAGTGCAGGTAATTTACATATTCCTCCTTTCCATACACTCAAAACTAGTGATTGATCATTTTAGCTTTTTTTTTTTTTTTAATTTATTTATTTTTTTTTTACGTCAGATATGATGCAGATATATGTAATGGAATTTAAAGATGACGAATGAGACATATACAAAATCTGAAATTAATTATTATTTGTACATGTTATTTACTCAAAATTCTCTATAAAAACTGAAAACAGAAAATGTTTATCAACTGTTGACAAGGCTATTGGCAGATTTTGTAATTGAGACAAGGATTTAACATTTGTTATTATTTGCCAAGCCTACTGGTGCTAATAATAAAATAAATAAATACAGTATTACTAACACTATTTTATATATATATAATTTTTTTATTTTTTTTTATTTTAAGCTGCCATTTTATATTTTATTTTTAAAAATACTTTAAATAAATATAATGGTAAAGATGCTCTTATATAAATTCAAGGCTTTGTTATGGTTTTAGGATTTTGCAAATATAAGTCAACAGCCTTACCTGTCAGTCCAACTCAGCTCCCACTCAACCAGACCTTTACATGCCATTTCAGTCAACCTTGTCTCCTTAGTCTGAAACGGGCTCCCTGTCTCCTTTAGGCCACATTCATATCTCCAGTTGTCGATACATGGACTTCAGAAGACGTAACAATAGTCTTTCACAGTCTATCAAACCTTCTAGTTTCACTTCTCTCTATATCTGTCTTACCCATTAGATATGTTTCTGTGAAACAGAACTTTCTGTAAAAAGGTTTGCCTGTGTTCAGACCACACAAGCACCCTCAACTCCTCCAAAAATAAAAAAGCAAGGCGAAAAGTTTGGAAATCTCTCAAATGTTCTCAAAAACAGGATCTGAGAATTATACCAGACTTCCTCTATAAAAGCAGTAAATCAGTATGGGATTAATCATAAATTTTCCTCTGGTCAAATGCAAGAGCAAACTAGGGAGCTATATTTATCGCTTTTATGAAAGGCGTAAGAAATTGGACCGTCCTATGTGGGATGTGTGTAAATGTGTGTAGTGTTTTGTGTTTCATGCATTAAATGCAATGCTACATCACTAGCGTAGATAATGTAGTATATATATATATATAATGTTACAAAAGACTTCTATTTTTAAAAAAACTAGATAATAGATAATAACAAGGAAGATTTATGCTGGGTACACACTGCACGATTTTCAAAGTCGTTGGATTGCTGTTTTTCTCACACTGTCTGGGGTACCATTTGTTTGCTGTTGTGTGCACATTACATGACTGATCGGCGACAGGGTAGATTACATGACATTTCAGAAGATTTCAGAAGACACAACATTTCAATAGGAAGAATCGGCAAATAAGACTGACAAATAATGTAAGATCACAAGTGAGATGGGAGTTTTTGTGTGAGACTGGATTTGTTAAAATGATAGCCTTAAAGAAGCTTGCGATTTAAGTTGTCTGTGCTGATTTGCAGCGGGAAAAAAAAGAAAAATATGAAGGAGAGAATGGTTGTTTGCAGAAGCCATGATTGATAATGTTTTGTTGCAGGTGTATGACTCCTCTGAACTTTCCCTCGCCCTGTATCTTGCTCTCTCATTGGCTGTAGGTTGTTGCCAATGTCATTTCCAGTCAAAATACATTTCACATTGCAGGACTCTGAGTTGCAGACAGGTCCAGATATTTGGCATGCTAAATATTTTATGGCCATCAGTGACGCATCGGTGCTTGTCTCAGTTTGCGTCTTTGATAACACAAACTATGTGATTGTCACTCACGTGAACAAGCACCGATTTGCCTCCTATTTTAGGAATTTGTCTGCGATTTTCACAAAACTGTCGGCGAGTGAATATGGGGGATATAATCATGCAGTCTGTACTCAGCATTATTGAGCAGCAAATAAGCATTTTAGAATGATTACTAAAGGATTATGTGACACTAAAGTCTGGAGTAAGTTCTTTCTTCTTAAGCCCCGTTTACACCGTCAGCGACTTTGTCGCTGTATGTAAAAAGTAGCATTCTGCTGTTGGAGAGTGTTGTGATATATACTACAGCAGTTCTCAGTTCATTAAATCATTAACCGGATTAGCAATCGGTCAATCAACAAATTAAACTTACTTAAAATTACTAAAACGTCATTCAAATTTGACAAATACTCAATTTTCTTGTCCTTAATGATCAACATAATGTAGGGGAAACTGTAATATGAAGTGCAGCAGTGCTAAACTGTTCACTACATTATATAATTAACACAAACAATCAATCAAACTCACTAAGACTGCCGACAGTTTCTTTCACTCGCATCATTTTATTATGTCCATATATGTGGTTGCAGACGTGAACCAAGCGGTAACGTGAGCTCCACTGAAAGTCTTTTCTCCTATTGGCTGTTGCTCGTGAAATTCGCTGCTCATTTGCATAAAGTTTGCATAAAGCTCAGATTTCTGAACATTTGTAACTTGATTCGCGCCGCTTGACATGCCTACATTCTGTCACTAACAGTCATTGCCACTCGTGTCATCGAAATTCACCGGCCCTTCTTTTGAAAATGAATGGGATCATGTCGCTTTGTCGCTGCGTGTCGTTGGTGGTGTGAATGGGGCTTTAATATACTTCATTTTTATGAACACCTTCGTAATTAAGTAAATGTTGCCATTTATATGTTAATGAATTTGCGTTTTTGACTTATTTCTCATTATGACACTTCCTGAACTACGCTGAACATACCTGCAGTAGAGAAAGGTGTTTATATCTTGATTTAGGACAATTGTTTCCAGAGGTGTTCAGCTTTCTATAAAGATCAAGGTGTATGAAGTGGGTGACTGTTGAAGGAGGTTTTGAGGTGGCTTGCTGGAGCGTGATCACCAAGCCTCGCTCGCTGCGTCTCCACATTGAACTCTGTGGGAAATTGCTGCCTGTAATAATATTTGGAAAGGGATGGAGTTTCAGCTCAGGCCTTGTACAGCGCACACAAAAGCACTTCTCTCCACTCTCTGTAATGTGGAGGTTGTGCTTGGGCAGAAAACCACGCAATGTCTCACATTCTGTCCTGTGTTTTCTGTCTGAGTCGCTCTCTCTTTCGTTCTCGCCCTCTGACTCTCGGGACACATGGTCGAGTTAAGATGGAAATCTGACTTTCATTTGCTGACCTTCAACAAGACTAGATAAAGCTAATGGAACAAGTGCGCCAAACTGCTTATGTTCATTTCATTTTATAATATTGTGTTTGGCTGGTCACATTTCCTGGGGATAAATTTTTTCTGAATTGGGTTTTTATTTGTCTTTAATTGAGTTCTTATTTGACCAGACCTCTCTTAGTTGGCCCATGTATGACAATTTACTAGGATTCAGGAGTGAGTGTGTCTGTTAGTGGGCCTCTCTCTCTTTCTCTCTTCCTTGTTCTTTTTCCCTCTTTCTCTTCCTCTTCCTCTTCCTCTTTCTCTTTCTCATTCTCTTTCTCCCAGACAGATGATGGCATATTCATCTGTAGCTAGGGCTAATACATGATTTGTTCACAGTGTTTTTGTAGATTATTTCATCCTTAACCGAGTTATTTTTTATTATTATTATTATTGTAAACGTTATACTTTTTAAACAACTTAAGATTTAAAAAAAATTAAATCTTGATGACTGATAGAATGTAACTGACAATAATAATGGCCTACGATAATATTTGTATATTCATTTCTGAAAGGTCTTTCTTCTTTCCATCTTTTTGCATGCTCATTTGTGATTGGCTTTCTTTGCTTCCTTTTTCGCATCTATTTAACCATATATATGGCCACATTTAAACTGTAAACACAGTTGTGTGTTGCAAGCCCTGATATTTCAGTAAATGCAAATCTTGTTTATTAATATAATCTGTGAAGGTGTGATTAGTGCAGTATGTTTCACACAAGCCTTTGCATGATTTAAATAGAGTCTAATTTACAAAGATTTATGCTTATGTGAGCTTAATTTATTCTTAATTAAGTCTGTGGGTTTATTAAAGTGTAAATTGCTGTTCTCTTGAGGCATTCATTATTATATTTGAGCATTAACTGCACATAATGGTGAGATCATTTTCTTCCTGTATTCTTTTCTTTGTCCTCAGTGTCTATTGGGAGGCGGGTTCAGGACCCTTTAGCAGAGCTTATTAAGATTGACCCCAAACATATTGGCATTGGCACCTACCAGGTGAGTCACATGACACTCACTCATTTAAAACTAGTTTTCTCCTCTTCAAAAGCGTGCTAATAATGGGTTGTTAGTTCATTATCTAAGTGTTTTTATGGCAGTAATGTTTATTGTGTCTTAAACACTGTCAACAGCTGTGTGTCCTTTCACATAATACTGTGTACATGATGTTGTGCCTGGCTCTGCTCTTGATGCAGTCAAATGTTCGAAGTGATTGTAGGCGCATTCCCAACTTTCTAAGCCAGGCTCTGATTTTTAGTTTTGAGTAATAGGAGTTTAAAACAGAAGTCAGCTGGACTAGTGAGCTAATCCTGTCTCTGACTGTTTGCTTTTGCAGTCTCATATTATGAGTAATCCATTTTTCTCATGAAATTAATTCTACTATGATTCCCAGTAGCATCATTTGTTGACTCAAGGCTGGGCCTGATTTGTGTTTTTTTTTCTTTCTTCTCGCTCTTACTTTTCATCTTTTGATTTTTTTTTTTTTTTTTTTCTAGCTGTCCTGCATACTTGATTTCTCTCTCCTGCCCTCTGCTGCTCTTTTTTTTAAACATCATGGTCTTCAACTCTGCAGAACCTCTTGTTGAAATAAATTCTTTATATATGCACTACCAGTTTCCACAAAAATATGAGGCAGCACAACTGTTTTAACATTGATACTAATAAGAAATGTTTCTTGAGCAGCAAATCAGCATATTAGAATGACACTGGCTGCTGAAAATTCAGGTTTGCCACAAAAGGAATGAAATGTAAATGGCTATGTAAATAGCTAAAGTACTGTACAAATTAATTGTAAACCAAGTCCACTGCAACCTTGGAGCCGTTTCCCAAATAAGGAGAAGAAAGACCAACTTGCGTCTTTACAAAAGGATCAATATCACGTATCACATACTTCTCACTGCCAACTTTTTGACTCAGAAAACATGCACATGTGCTGATGCTCACAGGTTTAAGTTAGCAAAGGATCAGGGTCACCTCGCCTTGCCCCTTGCACAGTGTGAGTGTTGTCTAGTCTGCATCACAGCGACCCCCTGCACGTCTGTCAGCACTTAGCGTTTATTTACCCTGCCACATAATCTGAGCAACACAAGATGCCTCTCCACCACACTGACATGCTGAGTGATAAGTGTGTTTGTGTGTGTGTGTGTGTGTGTGTGTGAGTGTGAGTGAAAGGGGTTTACAGTACGTATATCTGTGTTTAGTAGACAAATAGACTGGACCAGGTATAGTGATCTTATTTCTTATCTGAAGATCTCAAGTAGGGCCGTAAGCACTATAAGCGTTGAAGGGTGAGTTATTATATACCCACTTCCCTCAATCATGAATATGAGGTTATAATCGCATATCTTTTGAGTGGTGACAGGAAAAAAGGTATTTTAGATTGTTTGTTTCTGTAAGGTTTGTCTTTAGTGGTTGTCTCACTTTAGAATTCCATAAAAAGATATATTTTACTTTAAAAATATAATGTTAAAGTTCACTTAATTGTCTTTCAGCACTTATGCCGATACCAATACTTTAATAATTAAATCCATGGTATTGCTGATATTACATTTCTTATATGCTACAAATGGTGCGAAAAATGGATATTTATTTTGAGATTTACTAATTGTTAGTACTAATTATTAGTGTTTTATTAAATATAAATAGTTAGTTGACAGAAAAAGCAATTTGAATATAAGCATATGGGAAATGAGCATGTACAATTAAATATCCAATATTGCACAATATATATAACATAGACCAATACAGAAAAAAAAACTCTATAACCAATATAAGATATACTATAACTCAATTTCTCACTTAAAGAGTTCACCTTCACATGACTTTTGATTGCACATCGCCCTCTATTGTTGCTTGTATTGTCATGACATGCCATTAAGTCAAAGTGGGTGGGACCTCTAGGGTTTAGGTTTATATAGTTAACTGTCAATCACTGAGACATAGGTGGAGTGTGTTCAGGTTTCCCAACTGCTTAAAGGTCCCAGAGGGCACATTTTACCATTTTACCCAGCTGTGAGAGAAAACATCACGCACACCCCTGGATATTAAGGAAACTGTCACTCTCCTTGGCACACTTTCTTGTGTATTTCTCATTTCCAAACATTTAAACCAGCAATAAACCATTTTTATTATTATATTATGTTAATCAGTGTTCATCAAAGATGTTTTTCAGGTTGCCTGCAGGAATATGCATATGTTAGGTTGTACTTTAATTTTGAATTATAAAATAGGTTCCATTTAAATGTTTGTTTACAAAGGAACCAGTCTGTTGGTTACATAGGTGTAGTAAATAATCTTATTTTTACACCATTTATTGCCTGTTCAGAACAAGCAATCTATTGGGTAAAAAAAAAGTTTTCGATGGTTTAGAAGGTTGTGTAAAGAAAAAGCACCAGTGATGTCACTCCAGCCTTCTCTTTTTAATGAGCCTGCTGAGACTGTTCCCTCAGGGTAAAACGGAAGAGAGTGAATGAAGGTGTAAGTATTGACTGACAGGAAGCTGATTGACGATGATTGATAGCTGATTCCATTTTCGCGTGGGAAAAAGGAAAAGTTATGTGCTCTGCTGAACACATTCACTCATTCTGATCATGTCTGATCTAGCTATTATTTTTCCATCTTTTACCTATATGACTTTTCCCTCCTGCTTGGTAATGTCAACAATTATCTTTCATTTTCTTGTCTTATGGCTGTTTACATTCGTTGTAAACCTTTTAAAAAAAGTAACACAAGCGTTTTTTTCTCATGACTTTATTGGGTGAGTCCAGTAGTGCAGTATGCATGGGTGCAGCTCATGTTCTGTTTGACAGGTGTTTACTGACTCCAGACCTGGTCTCCAGGCTTCACCTGAGGTAAAGGAAAGATGGAGCAGAGTGTAGGTGAGAAAAGTGTCAGAATTAGTCGTTAAAGTGTCAGCCCACTGCCAGGAAACTGCATCATCTGATTTGCTGCCAAAACGCTTTTTTGAATTAATGCACAATGTTTTTAGTGGAGCAAAGGAAGCTTTGAATAATTCTTATGTACAGAGTTCACAAGGTTGTGGCGCCCTGGAAACATCAGGGAATTGTAAATGGTGTTTTTTTTTATTGCCTGGAAAAGTCATGGAAAATTCTGTAGTGAATGTTTTTTTTTTTTTTTTTTTTCTCCTAGTAATGCTCTACTCTAAAATATTTCATTGACCAGATATTAAGCTTGTATAGACATTTGTTATTTATATTTTTTTGTAGTCTTTTCTTTAATCTGTTACTTCACAAATTGATCAAATTTTTTAATTAGCAAACCAGTCTGAATCATAAAACTCTTATTCTGTAATAACAAATGATTGGAATGATCCTGACAAAGTCAAGAAAAAATCAATGATGAACAAACACTACAGTTCAAAAGTTTGGGGTCAGTATTTTGTATTATTTTAAAGGAATTTTTTAGGAATTCATTCAATTGATCAAATGTGACATTCAAGACATTTAAAATACAAAATATTTTAAATCTTTATATGTTTCAAATAAATTGTGTTCTTTTGAACTTTCTATTTATCAACAAATCCTGAAATATAATAAGCAGCACAACTGTTTATAATATTGATCATAGAAAGAAATGTTTCTTGAGCAACAAATCAGCACATTATGATTTCTGAAGGATCATGTGACACTGAAGACTGGAGTGATGATGCTGAAAATTCAGCTTTGCCATTACAGGAGTATATTCAATTTTAAAATGTATTTAAGAAGAAACAGTTATTGTAAATTTTAATAGCCTAATATTTCACAGTATTACTTTTTACTGTATTTTTGTTCAAATAAAGGCACCCTTGGTGAGCTTTAAAGGGTTAGTTCACCCAAAAATGAAAATTCTGTCATTTATTACTCACCCTCATGTCGTTCCACACCTGTAAGACCTTCGATAATCTTCAGAACACGAATTAAGATATTTTTGATGAAATCCGATGGCTCAGTGAGGCCTCCATTGCCAGCAAGATATTTAACACTTTCAACACCCAGAAAGCTACTAAAGAAATATTTAAAACAGTTCATATGACTACAGTGGTTCAACCTTAATGTTATGAAGTGACAAGAATACTTTTTGTGCACCAAAAAACAAAATAACGACTTTATTCAACAATATCTAGTGATGGGCGATTTCAAAACACTGCTTCATGAAGCTTCGAAGCTTTACGAATCTTTTGTTTCGAATCAGTGGTTCAGAGCGTGTCAAAGTCACGTGATTTCAGTAAATGAGGCTTTGTTATGTCATAAGTGTTTAGAAATTTCAGTGGTTCACCACTGGGGGGCGTGACTTTGGCAGCTCCAAACTACAGAGACCTGCCCGCTCCCGCAAAAAAATGATATATTGTCGCGCTCCGGCCTGTAACATTCATGTTTTGTCCCGCTTCCGCCTGCAAAATCCTGCATAAAAGTAGCTTGTATAGATTTTTGTCCGTAAATCTTTGAAATAAGTTGTGTCGCCACATCCCAGCATAAACACTTCCAATAAAATATTTGTTATTAAAGCATCAACATTCACAAACCACAGTTAGTTTTAACCGAAAAGTAAGCTGCTGCATGCATGCATGGTTTGGTATGGCAAAATGCGCGCAAAGAGCGCTCCCTTTATAACGACTAAAAAGCTGACATCTCAGTTCATCACGATCCCACAAAGCTCTGTTATAACACAATGAATATATGAACAATGAATCTTTCATAATGTTTACACTTTGTGTGTTATAATAATAGGATTCGTGAGCGCGCAAATTTCAGCACTGCATAAAAACATCGGCGTTTTGAGTGGTGAGAGGATTCTAACATAAACACCTGATTGTGTTGCGTCTCCATTGCGTCTCAGAAATCAACAGATAACTGTGATTGGCTACTTTGCTCAACACTTCAAACACAAGTTTTAAATAGAATCTCGCATATGCTTGCGACTGTAAATCGTTTTTATTTTATATTAGTTGTTCTTGTTGCTTTTTTGCAATATATGAATAACAATTTATTATTTTTTAGATATTTTATGTTTAGATATTTCTATTTTGCGGGAGTCCCGCGAATCATTTGATTCTCTCAACCCGCACATGAGTAATGTCTCACCGCACGTGCCCATCAAATCTTGTCCCGCACCGCACTCTGTTGCATTGGGTCCCGCGGGAGTGCAGGTCTCTACTCCGAACCACTGATTCGAAACAAAAGATTTGTAAAGCTTCGAAGCTTCATGAAGCAGTGTTTTGAAATCGCCCATCATTGTTGAATAAAGTCATTTTGTTTTTTTGGCGCACAAAACGTGTTCTCGTCACTTCATAACATTAGGGTTGAACCACTGTAGTTTTCTGGGCATTGAAAGTGTTAGTTGTTTAGCTGGCAATGCAGGCCTCACTGAGCCATCGGATTTTATGAAAAATATCTTAATTTGTGTTCCGAAGATGAACGAAGGTGTGTGGAACGACATGAGGGTGAGTAATTAATGACATAATTTTCATTTTTGGGTGAACTAATCCTTTAAGAGACTTCTTTCAAAATATTCCTGACCACCAAACTTTTAATAGTAATATACATTTTTCTACAAGTGCTTTAATGAATCTGTCAAATATGTTGACCGATTGATCTCTGAATGATTCGTTAGTGAATTGTATTGAATCACAAGGATTTAATAATCTTATCCAATAGTCCCAAATAACTCTAAAGATCATCAGTCTGAAATATACAGTTTACTATTAGTGCCTTGTGAATTTGTCAAACTGGCTCAGACTGAATCAGAAAAAATATTTCTCTCAAATGATGGAAATTTATTGGTCAAAAAGAATGGGAACATATACATGAACTTCAGCTCTGTCAGTTCTTGTCATCTCTTACACTGCTGTTAGGATGTCTTCAGCTGTTTTCAGATTCCTTGTTTAGAGCTTTTGTGTTTTGCTGAAAACGTAGGTCTCTGGTTACGCATGAGGCAGAGGTTTGGGAGGTATGTTAAGGAATCTCCTCAGTCAAACATCTCTGTGTGTTCCGCTCTCTGGGAAGTGTGTTTTCAGAGCCTGCAGCTGGTTAGATCTACGTTGGGTCAAGAGGGCGGGGAAAGAAGAGAAGAACTGATTGACATCTCAGAGTGGCAGCTTTTCATAAAAAAAACCTGTTAACTGGGCTGAGTGTGGACAGACATACTTTGTTCTGGCGCTGGGGCCTATCCAAACCAAACAGGACCTCGCACCTGAATTTAATCCCGCGGTTTGTGTGAGCCTGTATGTTTTTGTGTGTACGTGTGTGCGTGGCTTGGGTCGGAGACCTCGCCGTAGCTTTGCTGGGCTTGGTGAGGCAATGTAAGTGCGTATTTGTGTTACCACTGGCCCGTCCCCTGCTCTATACCTGGCATGTCGGGGTCCGGGATATGTGTCTGTTCAAACAGTGGGCAGGTTTAAAAAACTATATGAACTCCAACCACATTTCTTCACCTATTCCCCAATGCTTTAATTGAGTTTTGGTTGTTTTGTCTTCAAGGTTACCACAGCGCTAAGCCATGTCAAAGCTCAGCTGTCAGCCGCTCTTCCTACTGTGAACGAAGACCAGAGAGTGTGGCTTGTGTGCGTTTGAAGACAGATGGAAAGCTTAATATCGGCTTTAGGCGAGCATGGTCTTTCTCAGGCCCTCCTGGAGATGTTGGTTTGATTCTTAACGTATGCTCTCTACCAGATGCGGCTCAGTGCGTCTCAGTTTTACACTCACTAATTGAAATGGTTATGCAGTCTTAGATATATCCAGTAGGATTGACAAGAGATTGGAGAGATGATGTGGGTGAAAGCCGAAGCTTTTTTCAACTTAAACTACTAGAAAGATTTGAAGTGTCTAGGCTGATTTTTCACATCTGACCACAACAATTTCAGCTTATATTTACATTCTTGTTTAGCTTTGTTCAATTTGTCCACAGGATTGATGTGTTTTTAAAGCCTTAAAGGGATAGTTCACGAAAAAACGAAAAATCCAAATCTGTAGGACTTTCTTTCTTCTGCAAAACACAAAAGATGAAGATATTGAAGAAGTTAAAGAATGTTGGTATCCAAACAGTTTGAAAATTGACTTCCATTGTATGGACAAGAAACAGAGAGAATATCTACTTTTATGTATGCTCTATTAAATGCAGCTCAGTGCGTCTCAGATTTACACTCACTAATTGAAATGGTTATGCAGTCTTAGATATATCCAGTAGGATTGACAGGAAATTTGAGAGATGATGTGAGTGAAAGCTGAAGCCTTTTTCAACAGCTACTACTGGAAAGAGTCTAGGCTGATATTTCTAATATGACCACAACAATTTCAGGCTATATTTATTTTAAGCTTTTTTTGTACACAGTGATTTTTGTGTCTTCAAAGACTTAAAGAGACAGTTCACTCAAAAATGTTCATTATTTGCTGACCCGCATGTCATTCCAAACTTGTATGACTTTCTTTCTTTTGTAGAACACAAAGGAAGGTATTCTGAAGAATGTTGGTAACCAAACCATTTTGATGACCATTGACTTCCATTGTATGGACAAAAAAAAAATCTTCTAATTTAACTATCTTCTTTTATGTTCTACAGAAGAAAGTCATACATATTTGGAAAGACATGAGGGTAAGCAAATGATGACCAAATATAAATTTTTGTGTGAACTATCCCTTTAATTCACTCCCTCCTGACCCTCCAGTGCCAGACGGCCCGACAGTTGATACGGATCATTGGCCGCTCTCTTGTTCCATTATATGCTGTTCATTTGACTTTTTCTCCCAGTATGTGAGTGTTAATATCGCAGTGGTGGCGTCCCACCTCGTAAATTAGTGTACCCTTGCACATAACTTCCTGGAACATCCTTTAAAAATAGATCTGGGGGGGCCTTGATGATTGATGGCTTTCTAATGAGTGCGCATTCCATCAGCAGAGCTCCAAACCGCCCAGAGGCGACACTTTTTGGGTGTCTATCTCTCTTAGCCTGCTCAAGGACTGTGAGAATTTTCGCTCCATCCGCGCTCAAGGCGCTTTATACAGCCGACTGGCTGCCAAATACTCAAAAGCTAACCTTAGGGTTTGGGAGCAGCTACATGGGAACCTGTCCACACACTTCTCAGGTTGCATCCGGCTATTATGCGGCAGTATAAGTTTTTGTACGATAAAAATAAGGAGTTGTTTGTTTATCTTTGTGAGAAAGTACCTTGAGCGTGCAGTGATTTATTGATTATCAGTAAGCTGCTTGTGATATTGGCATTGTTTGCGTGCGGCAGTGATGTGTTGATAAGTCTAATGAGTTACCATAAATATCACATTGAAAAGTGCATTAAACTGTTTGCAAACGTGTGTCTAAATATTCTTTTAGAGAAAATAAGGATCATTAGGAATGATTGGGATGTTGTTGAATATCTCAGCTACTGCACTCAGGCTCTCTTGTTTATTGTTTAGATTTCACGTTTCATTTCAACACAGGCCTTCCAGTAGCGTACATCATTTTCTCACCTCTCTAGGGTTACAAAGTAAAAGTATGAGAAATTTTGACAGAATTTTACAGCCGATAGCATTCACCCATGTGAAGGCTGTTTTTGTGCAATAAATGTTTTGGCTGTCTTCTGTATCACTGGCTAGATTTAGGAGGTGATATTAAAATATATAAAATATATATATATATATATATATATATATATATATTATTTATATTATTATTATTATTATTATTATTTTTTTTTTTTTTGCCAGTTGCAATGAACTGCATTAACCACTAGAGGCAAAAGAATGCATGACTTCTGAGAGCTTTATGACAGATCTTTGGTTTTTCACACAAACACTTGCTCCCAGGGGATGTTTAGTGCTCAAGATCTCAATGCCGCTACTGTTGTTTAAAACCATTACCATTGATGTTTACTGAAAGTTTAAGAAAATACACAACCTGGTGCAGAATTACAACTAGATATTGCAATATGAAGATAATGAAAGGTGGGATTTTTTTTTTTTTTTGTCTGTGATAAATGATTTTGGTCCAGTTTCACAGACAGGGCTTAGACTAAGCCAGGATTAGACCTTAGTTCAATTAGGGTATTTAAGTAGCTTTTATAAACATAACCTAAAAAAAAAAAAAAAAAAATCATTACTGGTGTGCATCTTGAGACAAAACAATGGCACTGACATATTTTAAGATATGTCAGTACAAGTTGCTTTCAATTAAAACAGCTCAAACATGCATTTTAGTCTAGGAATAGTTTAAGCCTTGTTTGTGAAACTGGGGGTTTATGGCTTTACTTGGATTAGAGTACGCCATTGTATACAGCCTGACAGTATTTATCACACAGACGTCCTTGTTCTAGTGGCAGTCATCCGGATCCTGTCAGGTCAAAACACACATTCTGCTCTTTGCTTTAACCCGCACAGCTCACCCTCTCCACTGCCTAGCAGTCACTCAATATCTCACTCATCCTTAACCCACTGAGATGTTACCATTGTGCTGGTGTAATCCATGTTTATTTATCTTCATTCAGTTGTATCTAATAGGATACTATTCCATCACTCTGCTTGACATTGAAGAACTAAGAATCAAAACCTAATCACCACTGCACTGCAAGTATATATGAGATACCCTGCCTTACAGGAATCCAATTATTTTAATTTACTTTTATTTACTTTTATTTTATTTTATTTTTATTTTATTTTATTTTATTTTATTTTATTTTATTTTATTTTATTTTATTTTATTTTATTTTATTTTATTTTTATTTTATTTTATTTTATTTTTTATGTTGCCTGTTTAATAGTTTTTAGAATCAACCCACAAAATATCTTCTGCCATCAAAGAGGAGGGAAGTGTCCTTATCTCGTATCTTATCACACCTTTTCTCTGAGTGCTTTGGTGCCTGCTCTCAACGGACATGTGTTTTGTGGACAAACAGGCAGATCTGCTAATGAGTTTACAAGATCAGATTTCTCTATGCAACAACATTTGTTTTGAGGGTGATTTTTTTTTTTTTTTTTTTTTTTTTTGAAGAAACATCTGCTTCTCAGACCACTTTGACATTCTCAATGTTTTCTTGGCCACATTTTCCCAATCTGAATGTACTGCATTTTATTACATTGGATAACAGTTCTTCAGCTGGCACATTGCGTCGCTTTGAGTTTAATGTGAAACATGATTGTCATGGCAGGATACTTACTGTCAGTCTTTAGTGACTGACTATAAATGTAGATATAGGAACCAAAGAAAAGGGTGTGTTTAATATCAGCTAAATTGGTTTGTTGAGGAAGCTAGTTAATTTGTAATATGTCCAAGAATGATTAAAGCAAAAGATATTAGGATAAAGTATCTCGATCCACACCATCTCAGACCCACCTTTTACTTTTTCCCCATTGGTTGTGCAATTTCAAACACTAACACTCTCTGAAAGTAAACCACTGTGTCCAAATATGAGGGAAATATATCGTCTATGTCTTTGTTTATTATTTCTGCCTGTTCTTGTGTTAGTGTGTGACTGTGTGTGTTTGTGTGTGAACAAGGGAGGTTGAATGTGTATATTGAGTTAGTTGTAAGAGGCCTGTGGGATTCTTGGACTGTTTAATATTCGGAATTTGTATTCACACAAACTTTATAACACACTAGCGCACGCAAAGACAACTTGAAAGAATTAGATCTTAGTCACACTGTAAATTTACACACAGAAAAGTACACAGAACTGGCAATACATGTCGTACACTCCCAAACCACCACAAACTGTCATTGCTGCTCTTTTAAATGTTGGGTTTTCCCCTAATTAAAAAGAAAATTAGAGAATACAGTATTCTGACCTCTTAATGTTTCTCCTCTTTTAAAAACGGGCAGGTGATTCAAAATTCACATGCTCCACAATTCATCAAAAGAGCTTTGAATTTAGTTAGATTGAAGTCAATGAGCTTTTTCATCACTGAGTAGTTTAACTACATTTTGTTTTCCAGTGTGTTGAACTCCACAGAAATGGTTCAAAGAGTACAGTATAAAGTTTACATTTTGCTATTTTTTTTTTTTTTTTACCTTTATGATGCTGTTTCATATTAATTAATTAGGGCCCGAGCACCGATGGTGTGAGGACCCTATTGGAATTGCTCAGTCAATTATTATTCTTCTCTGAAGTGAATCGCATTTTTGAGGGCCTAAACGTGCTCAAACTCATGAAACTTTGCACACACGTCAGAAGTGGTGAAAATTTACATCTGATTTGGGTTTCAGGATTAGGTGTGGCAAAATGGCTCAATAGCAATCACCTACAAAAACTCAATTAAGCGCCCTTCGCGCTACGTTTCACGTGCAGGTATGAAATTCGGTAGACACATGTAAAAATCTGAAAACCCAACAGGAAGTGACATATTTTGAATTTTCTCTGCAAAATTTTTGCAGTTTTTACCATTTCCAGACGTACTTTAACAAACTCCTCCTAGAGCTTTAATCAGATCAACGTCATATTTGGTCAGTCTAATCTAAAGGCCTTTGCGACATTAAATTGCGAAGATCTTGAGTTTTCGCTGAAGGGCGTGTCCGTGGCAGCCTGACAAAATTCGATGTTTCGCCATGAAACAGGAAGCTGTTGTAACTTGGGCATACGATGTCTTATCTGCCCCAAACTTCACATGTGTGATAAGAGACATGGCCTGAAGACATCTACATGCCAATATTCAGTTAGTCATAGCGCCACCTGCTGACAACAGGAAATGGCATGCTTTATTCTGTAATTCACATTTAAATATGCCACGAAGTACCAAACATGCTAGAAACACGTTAAATCATGCAACATTTGTCTAAGTGCTAATGTATGCAATTAACATCACGAAACAGGAAGCTGTTGTAACTCTAGCATACAATGTCCGATCTGCTCCAAACTTCACATGTTTGATAATAGTCCTGGCCTGAAGACATCTACATGGAAATATTCAGTTATAGTCAAAGTGCCACCTGTTGGCAGCAGGAAGTGTGGCACGTCGAAATGACTGCCGTATTTCTCCTGTATTTACTCGCTTACATGCATGCCGCCCACTAATCACTGTTTTCCGGGTGGCGGTGGACCCGGGTGCTAGGGCCCTTTCATCGCTGCTTGCAGCTTTAATTCATATTCTTTTTCGATAACCCGTTTCACTCTGATGTACATCACAATATGGAAGAAAAGCTATGTTGCTACTTCGGTTTCTTTACAACTTTCAATTTGAGTGAAATTATCTAGTTTTACCCCAAGCCACCATAGCCGACTTTAATTAGTACATGCAAATCTTGTTCTAAGTGGGGAAGGTGTTTGTCGTAATGAGTTCTCCTAAATGAAGTATTGCACATTCGTCTTACAAGGTTTCAAGCACTGGTATAACTTCTTCCATATGGATACTGGTCCCAATGCAAGACAGACAAAGGCTTGTCAGAATTCCCTGCTTGCTCCTAATTTTGGTCAGTTTTGGATTTGGCCTTGCGGTTTTCTTTGCTTTGAATTCCATCTCCATTTTAGAAAACCGCCTCCAAAGTGTGAAAAGTTCGGCTGGATTAACTTTATCAATTCCCTGCACTTAATGGAAAACCCCTGTGAGAGGACTTTGAAGTGTCACAGATGCTTTCCAATGAAAACAGCCTCAGACCTTCTCTCCGTGTCTCTTGAGGCAAAGCGATCCACTGGCTGCCTTTTTATTCAGCCGTCTCTTTTTTCCTCCTCATACCAGCATGAACACCACAAAGTATTTAGGGTTACCGTTTGATTGCCAGTGACACAACATTGGCCTTGCGAAACGGCTTGTTTTTGGAAAGTGACTGAGACAGCACGATTTGTTGCTGAGATATCTAATAGATGTAGACTTTCTTGACATTTCAGATGACGCAGAGTAAAAAGTTGTAATTATTTTCAAAGTAACCATAGTGATTTAGTGAACTTTGAATGTACATCAAAATTGCGATTTGAATCAATTCAACATACTAGATAAAACATCCTTCAAGGTGTTTGATTTCAATTTCAGAGCCCAGGTCAAAAACAAAACCTTTCCTTCTCCTTTCTTACACAAACACACATTCTAAGACTGGTCACTCTTTCCAGCACGACGTGTCGCAGAGTTTGCTGAGGGCAGCGCTGGACGGGGTGGTGCAGGAGTGTGTGAGCTTCGTGGGAGTGGACATCAACATCTGTTCAGAGACGCTGATGAGGTAGAGACCAAATACTTTCCAGCAGGAGTCACAACATGGCAACTTCTCACTCGCCTCCCCGCTATTGCTTAGCACTCTGTTTAGTCTGACACCCTACACGTCGTGCGCTCGCACACACACACAGTCTCACGAACCGTAACATCTTTTCACTTCCCCACTACACACAAACATTGTGATCTACATACACAAACATTGCTGTTCCCTAACATATACACAAATTGAGATATATAGCCTCGAATATTAGTCACATAAACTTACAGAAACACTGAAATGTACACATTCATTATATCCACTCGCTCTGTCTAATACCTTGTAGGATTTCGTGAGTAATTGCAAATTGTTTGCACTATGGAAAAAAAGTGGCTTGGAATAATATGTTTCCAGAATACAATAAGAATCATGTCTACATGCCCCTCGATGTGGCTTAGAAATGTTCGCTTTCATTTACACAGCTTATTCTTTAAAACAAAAACATTCATACAGCACTATAGAGGTAAGTATGTGTACTTAAGCGAGTTAAAAAAAATATTTTGATGAAAGCAGGTAGACATTCATTTTTCATCAATACATTAAATTCAGATACATGTAAGCATTAGACTGAAACAGGCACACATTTCACAAAGATCAGATTGCTATATTTAACTCTTTAGGCTTATGCCTATGACTTATAGTGTACGTAGACACACATACATCACTATTCTGAGCTAGAAAGCTGTATGATCCCATTAAGAGGCAGGGTTAAATGCTCGTGAGGTAGGCTGGGATCAGGTCATCTGTTTACCTGACTTTAAATGAGCTCTCAGTACCAGAACTCCAGACGACATGTTCGTGGCTCCAGCATTATTCGCCCCTTATTTATAAGTGATGACATACAATGTTTACATAGCTGCTTTTAGGGGAGCTGCCACTTCGAATTGCCCATACCGTGTCACAAAAAACTTCTCAATGCCTTTCTGTTTTGTATGAAAAGGTCAAAAAGATTATGAGATCTTAGGCAGCCATTTGGTAATTCTGCTGGAAAATGTTCTCAATATTTTACTAATATCTGACTTCTTGTTTGTGAATATATAGGGATTACATAAGTATGAAAAGGAATTTCCATGGCCTTGGGTAGACTTCTTTATCCAGGATATGTGGATAATGCTGGGTATGGACATATAAAGCAATGACTAATTCTAAAAACAAACTGTAATTGAACCGGGCGGTCAAGCGGGAAGATGCGAGAGATTAAGTTTAGGCTTTTTGGACTACATATCTGTAATATCTGACAAATTAAACATCATTGTGACCTCAGATAAGATATATTTTAGGATGCCATTTCTGAATGTCAGAGAAAAATACCAATACTAGCTAGTCAAGCCCATCAGGACAAAAAGTATGTTTTTTTTTAATGTTCATTTTGTTTTATCAGGCACATAGCAGGTCTGAATGCAGGCCGAGCACGCAGTATTATGGAATGGAAAGAAAAGAACGGACCTTTTCTCAACAGAGAGCAGCTGAAACTAGTCAAAGGCCTCGGTCCTAAGAGCTTTCAGCAGTGTGCCGGCTTCATCAGGATCAACCCTGAGACAGTACGCAGGTACATGGCTGGGCCATGCCACTTCTACTTCTACATGTTTTTGTACCAAGCTACCGTTATATCCTGTAGGGGAGAATGGGATAAGATGTGTGCTGCCCCTTAATCTAAAAAAAAATTATGCATTATTTTTCTCATAACCATACAGTATATTTATAAAAGGCCTGTGTATAAAGTGATATAAATTATTTGTCTAAACATTAGCCATGAATTATTAAATAATTTTTTTCATATGTGTCATATGCTTCAGTTAAGGTGTGCCAGTGGGTTATCTAATAGCGATGATGACTTTTACCTCCAAATGCTATGAAATTAAAATACTATTACAAACACTATTAATATCACAAATGCTATTAGATGATGTTAAAATACTTTTCACTACATTCAAATTTTCTGAATGTTAAACCTTTTTCTGGCTGATTGATGAAAATGCAAATAATGTGCAGTAAAATAGATTTTGGAAAGGGATTGTTTAGTAAATTATTTTACTCATTTACTTGTTTTCTTAGTTGAATTCATTTATTTGGGGCGAAGTTTGACAAGTTGTCTCACTGGACCATTTTTTACTTTTTATAATTATTTGTTATAGGCACTTCTTTGAAAAATGAAATTTATTGGTTTTCATTATATATATATCATACCAGTACAATCAAAAAATGAATACACTGTATTCAAAAAATAAATAATAATAAATAAAAAATTAAATAATAATAATAATTATCGAAACTGTAATGCATGACAAGGTAGGCAAGTTACAAATCAGGCATGGACCTAATATCAGTCATCCTTTGAAGTATCAATCTGAATAAAATTCTCCCACATGTCAACATCTATGTGATTTCCATTCAATTTAGCTAACTATTTTTCATATGATACATTCTCAATCATAAATTCAGTCCACATTTTGTGTGTAGGAAATTGAATATCTTTCCAAAATCTAAGTATCAATCATACTGCTGTAATTACACCCACAGTAACAAGGGAGAAATTGTTATTTTTAATCTTGTTATACGCAGTTCTGATCTCAGTCGATAATCTGATAATCTTCTAATCTCATCCTCATGTATTATAATTAGTTATGATGTCATCAGAAACATCTTATTTGTAGAAACCTAGTAAAAAGTGGCACATCTTACCCCAATATCCTTTTTTAATGTGATGTTTTTGTAATTGTGCTTCATACAGTATCGGCTCTGGAGGGAACGAAGACCTTGAGATTCCTCAGAAACAGACAACTGAGAAGAGAAAAGTCAAGGGCTCTAGTAGCACCTCTAACCGGTTTAACCCTCTGGACCAAACCTGCATCCACCCTGAATCCTACAGCATTGCTTTGAGGTGAGAACACAGCGTGGCACTGAACTATCATATTACTGTACTACAGCAGATGATCATTGGATCTGCTTAAGGATTGACCCAAGTGGTAGCGAGTGTTTACCTCAAGTGGGAGCATCTGGTCCTGTGTTGCTCAGTGTGAGAGTTGTGCGAGCTGTTGCCGCTCGTATGAAAAGCACATTTAGCGTGTGCTCAGCACTCTTTGGCAGTGAATGACGCTCTTCCCGCAGCTGTGCTGCTCAAGTCTGTTTAGACTACTCCAATCTGACACTTGTGCCTGTTGCTTCCAGAAGATGTGCGCACGGATGCCCTGTGGTTTGGATGTGCTTGCATGCATGACAGCTGCAAGTTAAATCAAAATCAGTGTGTGCATGTGAAAGAGGTTTTTTAAAATTGAATATGAACCGTGGGCACGGCATCCGAGCGCTGTGGAATTTGGAGGATTTATTGGTGAATGGCAACTATAATTTAGAAACAAGACATTCATTCACTGCCTATTACTCACTTTTTTAATTTCCTCCATAGCTGATGTCGTACTTTGGCATTAGGTGTAGCACAGTGTGTACTAGTGCAATTACACTTTATTTGTGTCACTTTGTGTGTGTATGTGTGCAGTTGTGTACAAATGGAGACCACATTGAAATCCGGGATTTTTTGGTTTTAAACCTGGAAATAAACAAAGTTGTTTGGTAAAACAAAGAAAGTTATGACTTAAAAATATTCTTAAGAATTATGACTTAAATTATTTTTCTGGCAATTCTTATTCTGGCCTATTTGTAGGTCATTAATCATATGAAAAAGCAAATTTGTGACATTTATTATTATACAATAATCTGTAATTAATGTGTATAAAATTTTTATATATATATGCTCCAATGGCAAAAGAAAAAATCCATTATAACATTTCCATAAACATTTCCAAAAGAGGGAAAAAAATATAGAGGGATTGATTATAACAGTGAGAAAAGAGAATGTTGTTGAATTTGCTGTCAGTCCCTCAGCCGTTGTATTAGAAACACTCTTGTAGTTGTGTTAATTTGTTTTACAAAAAAAGATAATATAAAACAAAGTATAGCATTATAAATGTATATGAATTTAAAAAAAAATGAAAATCTGAAATACTTTACTAGATTTGCGATGTTGATAACTGTGGAAACACATCATCACAGTCTGTGAAAAGGGTCCATTGCAGAAATTCTAATATTTTTGTAATTTAATACAAATTTTCATTAAAAATATAATATTTTAATAGAATTAAAATAGAATTGTAATAGAATTGTCATTCTGAGACTTGTGGACCCCACTGTATGTGCATGTGTGACCTGCGTGTGAGTGTATGCATGTCCATCCACTCGTTCTCTGCCTGATCTGTCATCAGAGGCGCCTTTTGGGGTCAGAGGTCTAATAAAGCCACTTAAGGGTATGGAGTGGGGGAATAATCACGCTGTCATATCCTCCCTCCTCTCCTCCTCTTCTGTTTGTTTTCATTTCTCTCCGTTAGGCTTCATTTCCGACTAAACCAGGCAGAAAAGCCTCCCTTGCAGTCCCTCGTATTATCACCATTCTCTATCGTTACCAAATGCTGTGCTAATGGACGTTGCTCCACTTCGATTGTCATCATGAGCCCAGGCATATTTTTCTTGGAGTAACAGGATTTGATTAAACATGGCCACCAGCAGTGCTGAGTTGGTAATGTAGCGCCCAGCTAATGTAGCGGACTTTAAACAAGGGTTTCTAGGGGGCTTGGGAGGAATTCTGGGTATTGCTATTAAATTGTATCAAATATGTTGCGAGCTTCAGCCAAGGCTGGAATCATAAGGCTAATGATGCGAGCAGAACCGTCTGAGCAATGGCTTTATAATGATGATGACAAGCTTGACATATTCCCAACAATCTGTAACCCATTTCTGCGCTGGGTTCATCACTCTTGTCCTCTGTTTCACCAGCTCATTCTCTTTCCCGTTGCAAATTATTGGACAGCTCTTTTTCATTTCCTTTCTTATTTTCATTCATAGCCCTGTTTATATATCAATGCAGCAGTTGATAAGAATAGAAATTAAATGAAAATTTATCAGTTACTCTGCATCAGTAACTGGTTTGCACTTAATATTTGTAAAGTCGGGACAGGAGGTGGCTTAAATCAGTCACACATTGTGCTTGTGAAAACATGCAGCTTGTCTTCCTCCATTTCGTGAGTGATTTCGTTGCACGTCGGGCGCTTTGCGAAGCGTGGGCCAGTGGACTGTAATGGCGGATCATGTTACTCTAATGTGATGAACTTGATACTCTTAGCCCCACCACTTCCCACTCATACACACACAAATACACATGCACAATATGTAATGCTGACCCCTTGATTGACCATCTATAGTATTTAAGTATTAGCTGTGAAACAAAGGTTTATGTTAGCTCTTATTGGAGACTCTTCTTTGGATATGGAAATGATAACAAAAATAAGCTCTGACTTTACACTTGACTGGTTTATATTTGATATTTATTTTATTATAGCCAATAACTGAGAGTGCTTACTTTGTTTTTCAATATTTTGCGAGAGCATGAAGAGGAAGGTAGTGATTAGGTATTGGCGATAACCATGATAATTTAAAAAACAAATATTGATGTTATTGATATATTGATAAATATTGATTACGTAAAAAAGACTGCAGGAAGTGCCGAACAACAGTAATTTCTTTATGTAAATATTTTATACATTTAAATCCCGTTCACAGCAAGAACAATAACTATGATATCTACTGTATATTAGCGTCCACTGCAGTTATGTCGCCTACCGCTTTAAATGCTCAAGCTCTTTAAATTCAGGTAGAGTGTAATTGGCTATCAATGTTTTTATCGTCCATCAACTGGAAACAATTGTTCTGAAATTGATTCCAGTGATTTTGTTCCTCTGTATCATTATTGTTAAAGTTTTGGTGTGGACTTACCTATTCTCATAGAATTAGAATGATTCTTAAAACGCTGTTGTTATCGTTATCGTCCTTGGTGTAAATGTGTCTTTATGGTTACAAATTCTTATGGTTTTTAAAATATCTGTAGATGTCGTCATAATATTTTTATCGTTAGTTCTTTTGGCTATGATAATTGTGTAGTAAAAATCTGATCTTGTGACAGCCCTAGTAGTGATGTATGGGAACAGTTCACCCAAATATAAAAATTCTGTCATCATTTACTCACCCTCATGTCATTTCAAAGCTGTATCACTTTCTTCTGTGCAACACAAAAGAAGATATTTTGAAGAATATCCTGGACACTCTTTTTCATATAATAAAAGTAAATGGGGACAGATGCTCCAAATTTACAAAAAAAAAAAAAAAAAAAAAATCATAAAATTGCTCCATACTACTGTTGCAGTGTTCCAAGTCTTCTGAAGTCATATGATAGCTTTGTGTGAGGAACAGACCACTGAAAATCTCGCTCTCTGTAGCTTTTGTACCAAATGTGCCGCTGTTAAATGTCGCATTAGGTTTAACGTAAATTATGACCGTTTTCTTTGTGTGAACTATTACTTTGAGTACTTTTCTGTCTTCAACAACCAAGCAAGACACAGATCCATTTTGCCATTATGAGCATTGCCAAGATGAGTTTGAAGAAATGAATAGCTCTTCTTCAATGCCGCATTAGTAACTTATTTTTCTCAGGGTTGATATCAAATTTCTTACATTCACTGATGATAAAGAATTAACTTCAGGGTTACTGCTAAGGGGACCACACACTAAAGCAGCCTCATTGTGTCTGGATAGCCTCTATCATTGGGCCCACCCAGTAGCTTACGGTGTGGGGAACAGAGGCCTCATCCACAACGCTCCTCGGCGGAGCTGCTTTTCATTATGCCCGGAGGATAAGGCAGACTCCGCTCTTCTGGATCCAAAAGAGCAGCAGCCCTGGTACCCCCTAAACACTAACACACCAGAGGGAAACATAAGCCCAGCTGAGACCCCCTCTAGAAACCTGAGCCCTTGGGCCAATCGCCCACCACCGCCACACTCACACTGTAGCTGTTCATAAATCACTCAAGAGTTCAGCTCTGCACCCTCCTCTCTCTCTCTCTCTCTCTCTCTCTTCATCTCCATTCTGTCCTTGTGCCAACTATGGCGTTCCAGAGGGACAGCTGGAGGGAAGCACAGTGTCCCTGACCAACATCACGGAAATCTGTGAAGTACTAGTGGAGGATGATGGGTAGTTGCTGTTGGGTAGTATGAGTGCTTGAGTAATTTGTTGAAATTGGTACAGGGCACAGGTATATGTGTGAAAGTCATTTACAACCAGGTGTTGTCAGGACACTATAAGCCTGAGTCGGAATTTTCAATAAATTTTCTGTTGGAAATTTGTTTTTGTTTTTTTTATGTATTTTTAACACTCTATATGGTGATCAAATGTGAGTTAAAAAAAATCTTACAGACTTCAAACTTTTGAACAGTAATGTATATAAATTCTACAAAATTTAATGTGCTGTTGCTGTTGTTGCTCTGGAGGCTGCAGAACATGCAATGCCACTTGAATGACTCGGTTCTGCAGTTCTTTCATCGAATATTTTACTTGAGAGACAAGCTGGAATTTATCCACAGTGTGTGTTCGTATCTGTTACTCTTTGCATTTTCATCACCTCATAACTCAAAGGCCCAAAAGAGTCTATGATTATTTTTTGTTTCACTAGATCTAGTTCTGCTCTAGAACTGTTAGGTGTTTCAAAGTAAGCATGAAAGGATTCTTATGGCCCTGAACTTCTGTCTTCACAGGTTAGTACTGAAAATATATGACCAGCAATTTTTAGGGTTTAGGTTTGTTCTTAGTAGGTTTAACTCTTAGTATACTTGGTGCGTAACTCATCCCACACTCTTTGTGCTAAGCCATAATAACTTGAATCTTGCAGCTTTTTAAAGAAAGCGAAACTTGTGATTTTCACTTGGTGGATGATAAAACAGGTGTAAAATCCTATAGACATACAGAAGTCACCTGAGCCATATTAAAGGGTTAGTTCACCCAAAAATGAAATTAAGTACTCACCCTCAACGACATTGCACCTTTTGAGGTCCAGAAAGGTACTAAAGACATCAATTAAAATAGTCAACATGACTACAGTGGTTCAACCTTAATATTAGGAAGCAACAAGAATACTAAAATAACTACTTTACAAAAATAAAAAATAAATAAGAATACAAAAATAACTACTTTATTCAACAAATTCATATGTCATAATGCTATGCTATTTTCAATACTGAGCCTGCATTCAGACATAAACACTGATGTTCTGCAACAAAAAAAGTGTAGCAGTATGACAGGGACAGACAAATTTGTTGAATAAAGTCGTTATTTTTGTTTTGTTTTTGCTCACAAAAAGTATTCTCATCACTTCATAATATTAAGGTTGAACCACTGTAGTCACATCGAAGGTTTTAACAATGTCTTTAGTACCTTTCTGGACCTCAAAAGGTGCAGTGTTGTTGCTGCCTATTTGTGAATCAGATACCCTCGGATTTCATCAAAAATATCTTAATTTGTGTTCCGAAGACAAACGAAGGTCTCCATGACATGAGGGTGAGTACTTAATGACAGAAATTTAATTTTTGTGTGAACTAAACCTTTAAGATCATATTTTTGGGGGGGCGTAGGATTCTTTTGCATCTAGGTACACCCTTGCAACTGCATAGCAGTGCCCTAGCAACTACGTAAAGTCCCGTAGCAACCCCATAGCAACACCCTGGCAACCATCCTATCATTGGGTATCATTCACTAATAATTGCATAGATTATTCGTATTTATACGCAAGGTAAACTTTAAAACACATGCCTATACACATGTATTTGTTTTTAACTATGTTCTAATATTCATGAATTTGGAATATTCTTCTAAATGAGAGACCTTTTGCCCAAGGTTAGTCATTTGCAGAAAACACACCCAAACCATCTCCATATTCTGCACAACTTTTGTTTTACAACCTTTTGCCACTCTCAGCAAACATACAGTAAAATGCTCTCTCCACACAGTTAATTGCATGCTATCAGCATCCCACCTGACGATCATACTTGTTCAGGAGGGTGAGTTGAGAAGGAGCAATGATCTGTATGTATTATTAGTGTTGTATATCTATGTGCAAGCTTGGACAGTGTGAAATTGTCTGAGTACATACAGAAGAACGAGTGTGAGTAGATTTGCCTGTCACTGTTGCTGTCAAGCCCTCTATCTGCAGCAGGAAATGGGTGGGGCTTGAACCCACCTGCCCTGTCAGTCAAACAGAGGACAGCTGCGCTGGCGTCAGGCTGTCACGACGACGGTCATCCATCAGCAAGCTGGCTCAGCAGGTCCGCCCCCTGCTCTTGCCAAAACTCACATTCCAGTAATGCCCAGGACCCCAGCATTCCACAGCCACCTCTGGACAGCTTGACCCCCTGCTACAGGCTTGTTGCACGCTCCAGGACATGTGTGTCCCTGTAGAGGTTATACCGCTCATTTGCACCATGCTCTGATAAGAGAGCAGTATTCAGGCACTTACTTGGTGTTTTTATGAGGCAATATGACGAATTATGGACTGGCCTTTTTTCAGTATGTGTTACTTTACATTTAAAGGGGTCCTTGATTATGATTTCACTTTTTTAACTTTAGTTAGTGTGTAATATTGCTGTTTGAGCGTAAACAACATCTGCAAAGTTAGGATGCTCAAAGTTCAATGCAAAGGGACATATTTTCTTTTACAGAAATAACTTTTTAAGGACTACAACAAAGGGCTGGTAGGCACTACAACAAGCTTCTTCCCGGGTTAGTGACATCACAAACACCAAAATTTACATAAACCCTGCCCCCGAGAATACGCAACAAAGGGGGTGAGGACATGTTGGGCTGCTTTAGAGAAGAGGAAGAATTGTTGTAGTAGAGTGTTGTTGCCATGCCCTCATTTTACGCTGGACTGCTTCACAAACGAGGGTCAATTCAATGCTGGATTTGCACAAAAGATTAACATGACGGCACATGCTAGTCGATGAGTTGAATCAACTCCACAGCAACTACATAAATTTATCCACTAACCGTTCAGAAACATACAGATGCATTCTAAAAGTTATAACTTCTTCCTGAGTCTCTCCGTCTGTGTTTGAATCCGGTTTGAACAATGAACACCGTTACCGACAATCATCATTTTGGCTGCGTGAGATTGTCCAGCTTTGTTGTTGTTGAGCAACTGAAGCGTGAGCTGTTAAAGCTCCGCCCTCTTTTGGAAAGGGGGCTGGGAGCAGCAGCTCATTTGCATTTAAAAGGACACACACAAAAACGGCATGTTTTTGCTCACACCCAAATAGGGGCAAATTTGACAAGCTATAATAAATTATCTGTGGGGTATTTTGAGCTGAAACTTCAGACACATTCTGGGGACACCAGAGACTTATATTACATCTTGTAAAAGGGGCATTATAGGTCAATGATAAAATGAAATATACACAAGCAACATTATAATGTTGTGATGCCTAAATTCACTTTATTCCATTTTAGTATTTATTTATTTAATTAAAAAAAAAAAAAAATGTATTATAATTTTTATTTAGACAATATTGTATAGAATTTTATTATCAACCATTTATCGGTTATTGGCCATATTTCCTGTAGAACCTGGAAGTGTCACCTCTGGGCATTTTGTGATAAATAATTTCAATGCAACGTCCTAAACCAATATCAAATCATGACGTGCCTAAAGATTCCCACCCATACATATGTTGTGAATTTACTATACATGCTGTGATCATTTTTCTATTTACAGTATATGGGCATAACAGACTGACCTACTATGCAACAAAGTATAAAGCTGAAGTTTAAGCACTGTCTCAGTGTTGCAGTTCATGATCACATTATGAAAATATTGGCTCATCCTGAGCCAGAGATTATGGGCTGTGCCAAGTAATAGGCCATGTCTGGATCGTTTTCGCTGGCTGTGTTTGGTCTGTGTTCCTGCTTCACTGCTCAAGCCTCAGCACTAACCTTTTCCTTTAATGTATGGTGCTCACTATGCAGGTTAGATTTATGAAGGGAGACAGAGTCTTCATCTCTGGGACTCTAGAAATCAAGATTTAGGGCATAATTAGTCTCACCTCCCCTCCCATATCTACCTCCTCTCCCAGTCTTTGCTTTCCTCCACTCCGTGTGTCGACCTTCAGGCTCCTTGCCGGTGTCGGGGGAGTTCCTCCACGTGTGCTGGGCTCTGGGAAGGGCTATTAAAAAGCCATTCATTAAGACACCACCTCCCATGGACCTCAACAAACCTCACTGCCTTACCACAATATCTGAATCAAGTATATGTGTTTCTATGTGGTCCATTTGTGAATAAGATTTAAATTTTACAGAAGGTTTTATAGAAAATGTCCTTAAAAACTGATAAAATGCACTTAATTTATTTCTTCACTTGTCAAGACTAATTTTCAGTTCTTGCTCTCTTCATTCAGGTTCTTGTCTCAAATAGGGGGCAGTTTGGATCAGATGGGTACTGCTGTTCTCAGGCAGAGTGTTGAGAGCAGTGTTAAGAGCAGTGGTCTGGATGACTTGGCCAAATTTCTGGACACCACACCTGAGACTCTACAGCTCATTGTGGATGGACTCATTCAGCCGCCTGGCTTTGACATTCGTCAGGGTAAGAATCAATCTGTGACATGCTCACACTGTTTCCTCTCTATATAGGACCATATACCCTTTGTATCCGAAGATATTTGCAGGGCTAAAAAAAAAGACTACCCACTGTTCTGGCAAGTTAACAACTGTCACTTGCCCTTTCTGGGTCAGTGCTGTGCTGCCACAATCACATTTGTTGATCTTGTACATTCATTTTTATGTCTTGAAAATGGCTGATTTGTCACCTATATGTTATCTATCTGACTAACATAGATGAGGTTTTGCAAAAATGACTTGTTGATAGTCTTTAGTAAAATTGCTGAAAACTACAAACAAATCAGTTTTGTTTGGCATCTTATGTCATAGTTCTACAGAATGTGTTTTATAAATTTATAGAGTTACATTATAGCTGTGAAATGTCCTGCTTGTTGCAAATTGCAAATAAATAAAAAAAAAATAGTGAACAAAATGTTTTGTTAAAAAAAAGAACTATATACAAATCTAGAAAGTAAAAAAGTACATTTATAAAAATAAAAATGTATCATTCTTTTGTGTTGGGTCCAGTGAAAATTGTAACTACATGTCCAGCAGGAAAAAAGACACTTTGGCCCTGTTTACACCTGGTATTAAGATGCATTTTGGACGATCGGATCACGTAGACGAGGGAGACACATACCCATTTACAGCTGGTATACAGTGAGTGTGTGTTAGAAATCATCAAGAGTGGTGAGAGAACATTGTGCTTGGTATATTTTTCGTCTTCAAACCAAACTTGGCTAGCGCGCTTCCTATAATTTTGCGCTGTCTTTTGCGTTGTTTGAACGCATTTGACCACATGACCGTCTACACTACAAAAGCAATCCGGTTGAAAGTGTTTTCCACTACCTCTGGAAATGGTTGAAAGTGGACAAGCTCAAAGCGTTTTACACCCCGTTTACACCTGTATTTAGTGTCGCCCACTTGTGATACGATCGACCAAAACCCATCTTAATACCAGGTGAAAAATGGAGTTTCAGCTTCTTTAGATTTTGGTGAATTGGTTGCAAATTTGTATTGTATTATTTTGTCACATTCGTACATTTTCATACAGTCTGAGGGTTAGTTCTTTGCATGCTTAGTTTTTTTCTTAAAAATTGAATGGTTTTTGTGTGATTTCATATGAAATTTCCAACTAAAAAATTAGTTAGATTTTCTCATGAGATTGGGTTGGCTTTTCATACAATGCAAATGTTTTTAACTTTCTATAATGTTTTTTGTATCATAGCCTGTGGCAGTGTTTTAAAACAAAAGTTTACTGTACCTCACTGTAACACTCGGATGAAGATTTTGAAATGAGCTTAACACAGCACAGACCACAGTATCAAAGTACTTTCTCAACATGGCCGCTACACAGATCATAGACAATGCTGGCATCTCGTTCTCTTTTCCTCCCTCCCATTTAACGATTCCCCTCCCGTCTCCCCTGAGACCGTCTCTTGTCTGTGAGATGACTGGGCGGCGCTCCAGGCTTTTGAAGTCTTGCCGCGTAATTTGGGGGAAGACCCGCATTATTAAAGCAGACCTGCCGACAGATATATCATTAATGAGAGAGAAAGCTGCGTAAAGAGGAAAGCAGAGTAGCCTTGATCCCAGCTCTAAAATCCCCCAGTGACTCTCCGAGTGAATAAAAACGACCAAACAACAAACGCCTCTTCTGGTTTTTATGTTAAGTTCAGACATCTGAGAAGACATTGTTTTCCTTCTGCGGGTGTTGATAGTAAATGTTATGTTTCATTAAAGGTGACAGGATTATAATTGAGATGAATGTCTTAACGTGTTTTCAGGGTTGGGGAACAGAGTTCATTATATTCAGAAAAAGGTTTTCTTTGGGAATAGGAGTGGGTTTTATTTCCGTACTTGAAAAGATGATGGCAGTGTTCGTTGAAGTTGAATTAAGACTCTGCTGGAGGAAAAACTCTATTTGTAGATCTTTTAGAAATAAATTAACCTGAAATTGACACACACACACACACACACACACACACACACAAAAAAACTTTTGCTAATATGTGAATAAAGTGTTTTTAAATGTCATTGATCGAGACCATTAGTAGCAATGGTTGCAGGATACTCCTGATGATATGTCATCTCATCAGTGTTGTGCACTAGATGGGACTCTAGCTTTCTCATTAGAAGGCTGCAGGCTCACTTCCGCTGGTTGGAAACCTGATGGGTTCTGCTCTGTAGCCAGCTGTATAAATAACTGCCATGTGAGTGGTGCTCTAGGTAAGGTGTCCCGGATAAGAATAATCAGAGATGAATGTTTCCTGGACTGCAGAGCCTGCTGAGAGGCCATGTTTATGTAAAAAGCACCTCCCAAAGAAAATCACCCAAAAAACGAGAAGAGGTTTGAGAGGCCTGGTAATATTATTTGTTTTAAATTATTAACCAAAGCTTGTTTCTAATGTCTAGCTTTGGAGTTCTTGGATCAGTTTGAAGCAGGGTCCTTAAAACACGCAGAGAAGGAGGCTAATGTCAGTCTTAGTCATTGGAAAGAGACGCAGTCTGTTTAAATATTCTTTCTTTCCTTCTGCACCATTTTTTTCTAATGGTGCAGTCATATTTACTGTTGATTTCAGAAATTTTGTGAAATCCAGTTCAATAGGAATCCAAGTTATCGGGTGTTATCGTGCGAGGGCGAAAAAGTTCCCCATGAAGTCGGTCACACAAATTCGAAAGAGAACAGAAAGCCACTTGGTTTAAAAGTGACTTTTGTGTCAACTGTCCATCATTCTTTTTTGCCCACAAAATTTCAGTAATGTAACTGCAACTTTAACCTAATTTTTTTCTTTTTTTTTAATTGTCCTCAATAGATTTTGAGCAGGCAGACTTCAAGCGAGAAATTGTATCCATGAATGACCTGCACGATGGCATGGTGCTGACGGGCCGTGTAACAAACACTGCTTTATTTGGAGCCTTTGTGGACATTGGAGTCGGCCGTTCTGGTCTCATCCCAAAGCGTTTCATCAGACCGGATAAACTTCCTGTGGACCAGAGGCGAAGAAGCCTAGCTCTTGGCCCAGGTGAGCGGGTAGAGGTACGAGTCATGAATGTGGATCTTCAGAGGAATCGGATCAGTCTGGACCTCATTAGGGTTCTTAGATAGGAACTATAATTGAGGATTTACTGTAGTCAAGTGTAGTTAACTGTTTTCATGTAGAATAATGTATTTGTTTATGAAAAGGAAGATTTTGCCATGTTTGACTGTGCTGAATGTGCTGAAAGAGAAAATGTCTTAGAAAATGTTTTTATTTGCACTTTAGCAAGTTTCTTACTAATCTGTCCATAAATAGTAATATTAGATTGTTTTTTCATGTCTTGTGACAAAAAAAAAAAGGTTCTATCTTTTGTGCTTGTAAAAAAGATGTTTTTTTGTTTTACCTTTGCTGTTACTGTAGTTTTCAAAACATTCAATAAAACAGATGTAATGTTTCATGAAACATGACAGGATTATAATTGAGATGTCTTCATATTCCCAAATATGATGATTCCCATTGCAAGTGACACCCTTCCTAAAATTTAAAGGCAGTTACATGTATATATGTGTATATATACATACACCGATCAGGCATAACATTATGACCACCTTCCTAATATTGTGTTCCTAATATTGGGACCTTTTGCTGCCAAAACAGCCCTGACCCGTCGAGACATGGACTCCACTAGACCCCTGAAGGTGTGCTGTGGTGTCTGGAACCAAGATGTTAGCAGCAGATTCTTTAAGTCCTGTAAGTTGCGAGGTGGGTTCAGCACATCCCACAGATGCTCGATTGGATTGAGATCTGGGGAATTTGGAAGACAAGTCAACATCTCAAACTCGTTGTTGTGCTCCTCAAACCATTCCTGAACCATTTTTGCTTTGTAGCAGGGCGCATTATCATGGTGAAAGAGGCCACAGCCACTAGGGAATACTGTTTCCATGAAAGGGTGTACATGGTCTGCAACAATGCTTAGGTAGGTGGTACATGTCAAAGTAACATCCACATGGATGGCAGGACCCAAGTGCATCCTGGTGCCATGTGTTCCCCAGGTAAGCGACGCATATGCACCCAGCCATCCATGTGATGTAAAAGAAAACGTGATTCATCAGACCAGGCCACCTTCTTCCATTGCTCCGTGGTCCAGTTCTGATGCTCACGTGCCCACTGTTTGCGCTTTCAGCAATGGCCAGGGGTCAGCATGGGCACCCTGACTGGTCTGCGGCTATGCAGCCCCATACGCAACAAACTGCGATGCACTGTGTATTCGGACACCTTTCTATCAGAACCAGCATTAACTTCTTGAGCAATTTGAGCTACAGTAGCTCGTCTGTTGGATCGAACCTCACGGGCCAGCCTTTGCTCCCCACGTGCATCAATGAGCCTTGGCCACCCATGATAATATAGAGGCATGTTGTTTTCAAAATTAAATTGGTGTTTGCATTATCATTGTACTAAAGCCAAAGCAAATTAGTAAAATGTTATCTAAATCTACTTCATATTAAGCTGACAGTTGTAAAATTGGTAAAAAAAAAAGAAAAAAAAAAGAATGAAATATATAAATATCTTAAGTTAACAGTCTTAAGTTGTGTAAAATTTATAAAATCTCCAAGCACCCCCTTGCAGCCCTGAGTTTAAAAACTTGTGGTATAATGGATCTGAATATCTTCTGCAGTTAATAATACTCTTATTATTTAATATAATACTACTTAAATATATAACTTAAATATTATTAATATTGTTCTTTTTACATAGATGTTTTTGTGTGTGTGTTTAAACCTATTGTTACTGTAGTTGTTTTTCTAGTACAGCATGATTATGATGCCTGAAGAGGGCGTTTCAGAGGCCAGTGATCCGAACACTATTATACCAACTGGATGCTGTTGCTATGAACCACTCAGGATGCAGCCGCAGTCACAGATGTCACCAAACTCAGGCCTGTTTGATTGACAGCCACTTATCAGGCAGAGAATGGGGAAGGGGGGGGGGCGGGTGTAAAAGCAGCTGCCGCACTGCAATATGACTAGAGGCCGTGGGGAAAAACGAAACCTAATTATCCTAGACTAGCCACGTGCTAATGAGCCCCTTCAAAATTAATCCCATGCTCCCTCGTCTCTATTATCTAATCTGTTTGTGTTTATATGACACAAATTAAAAAAATGGATAAATAAGAAACTTGAGGTGCCCTGAGCACTTAAAACAAACCACAGGGACCGAATTCCAAATGAGTGTGTGATATTTGCATTGGGGACGATGCTTTGAATTACAGAGAAGTTTCGTCAGAACTGAGCTGCAGTGGAAGGATCGAAGTCTTATTGTATGATCAGGTGTGGTGGATTTTACATTGGTTTTATTTAATAATTCTGTCGCAATAAATCTAAAACCTTAATATTGGGCAACATTTCATTCTTTTTCACTATAAATTTTTAACTGAATCTGGTTTGCTAAAAATAATGTTCAGACAGATGATTCCTGATTTTTTGTCATAATTTCTTATTAGTAACATTTTTTTTTTTATATATATATATATTGTATCCCATGAGTACTCCATAAAGACCATGTATACTTACCATTCAAAAGTTTGGGGTCAGTTGTTTAAAAAAAAAAAAAAAAAAAGTTTATTCAGCAAGGATGCATTAAGTTGATTAAACTTGGCAGTAAAGATTTCTACTGTATTTCAAATAAATCTATTCATTAATGAATCCTGATAAAAATGTAACAGGTTCCACAAAAAATTAAGCAGCAGAACAGTTTTCAACATTGTTAATAATAATAATAATAATGATAAATGTTATTTATGAAGGATCATGTGACACTGAAGACTGAAGAAGTGGCTACTGAAAATTCAGCGTTGCCTTTACAGGAAAAAATATATTTAAAAATATTAAATAAAATAAATATTTATTTTAAATTGTAATAATATTTCACAATATTACTGTTTTTTTACTGTATTTTGATCAAATAAATGCAGACTTGATGAGCAAAATTAGTTAAAAAACATAAAAAAATTGTACCAACGCCAAACATTTGAATTATAGTGTAGGTGGTGTGGTTGTTCTGTTACCAAGAAAGGCAGAGGGGGGAATGGCTCGTTTACACCATTGACTATTGGTCCGTGTGTGCAGCTCTTATCTGATTTACAGACTGCAAGTCCTAAAGTTAGATAAAGAACACATGTGGATTTATGTGCACGTGCTGCATTTTATTTGTTAAAACATTTCTCAATCTTTCCCCATTACATGTGTTTTCATTAGCTTAATCAAGAAAAGCATAGGGCTTAGATGTCATTTAAACATCTGGTCCAACCACGCAATGTCTTTGGCGATGATTATGTATGGAGAACAGGTTATGAAACTGGCAGTTAATGATGTGATGAATGCGAAAACCCAGGGCAAAGTACCGCTGTACCAAGCCCACATACACACCAGAGAGTTTTGGGAGTGACAATTGTATTTAAATGCGGGAGTGAATCCCCCAAATCACTGGTTCTTAACCGTAAGGGCGCACAGATCTGACTTTGCCAGGAACAAGCCACCTATCCCGGCCTGGGACCTGGTCGGGGGAGCATGGATCTCGCCAATGGCCACCTCATTTCTCGCTCAGTTTCGGACATTTTTCCAATAGGAAACTACGGAGATCCAGGGAGCCCGAGTGATCCATTGCCCATGCCCACATAGTGGGCCTCGTGGGGAGTGCAACCAACCTCTCCCTCATGTTGTCAACAAAGCACTGGGGAACACCCTCCAGGAGGGCGGCTGGATCTGACTTCGACCGGGAAACAGCCTCCTTTCCCGGCTTGGAGGAGAAGCTCAGAGAGCCCCTGGAAATTCCTCCAGGGCGCCCCATCACCCCTGAGTGCCCGAGATGGTGCACGTTTTTCAGACTTGACCACTTCCATCCACACCCCTAGATCCAGAGGGGCATCCTAAACTTCCAAGAGAGCCTCAAGATCACTTAAAATGAGACAAAACAACCATTAAAATATTTAAAAATCAAGATTTTCCTTATTTTATTGACCCCCTAATAGCTTTTTCTTTGAAGAATAAAGATTCCAAAAATGTTGGAAAACTTAGATATATGAGGGAATTTTAAAAGTGTAATTTCTAGAACTGGAAGACTCATGGAAAATGCCAAAAATATTTTATCGGGTGAAAATTTAGGAAAAATATTTTTAAAGCATCCATATCCTTAATCTTTGTCCAGCAAATCACAATCAACTGGAAAGTCAACTGTCTGAGTAAAAAAGATTGAGAACTGTTGATCTGGATTATCACTTAGAGTGTGAACAGAATTCTGGAGTCACTCCTAAAACTGCAATAATTGACATATTGATAAACATGATAAGCAAACTTAGTGTGAACAAGTAACATAAATACCAACAGTTTAACCTTTTTGATGTCTGCTCTTTTTGAAGAAAGAAATGTTAGCAAACAGAGACATTAATGTCTGAACGATGGCTGAAACTTCGCATTACTAACACTTATGTTTATTGCCTCTTATAAGATGAATTGCTTGTATTCCTCAATTCCTCAAATTGCTTTGGAGAAAAGTGTCTGCTAAATTAAAAAATGTAAATTTAAAAGTCAGATTGAACACTGAACATCCTAAACTTTGGGCTTGGATTTGAGTGATTCTAGTCCACACAGGAGAATGAGGGCTATTTAAATAGACGTGTCAAAGAGACTCACACTGTTTAACTGCATAAAACAGCTCCTCTAGCCAAGAACAGAACACTTCTCTCTTTTTCAGTAAATCAAAGACACATCCCACAGCTTCCACAACCACACACAACTTCCATGCTTGAAAAGTGTTCCAACTGCACCCACTGCTGCCGTCATCAAACACAAGCAAATGACCATACCACTAATGTGCCTGGACATTGAACTTCATGATTGAATCATTGAAAGCCTGTTCTGTACACTTGTAAAAGCTTCATATTAGTTGTGTGGATTTCCCATGAAGCCAATATTGCGGTATGGTTGCAGTAAAATCTAATTAGCCTTCCATCCAATAGAAGAAAAACACCAAGAGTGGAACTGGAATTTTACTGCAAAAGTACTTTGTGTTATCCATGAGGAGTGAGTTTATATGTCCCTTTAGAGAGTTCGTTCAGTTCCCACTGTTAGTTTTTGCATGAGTTTCCATCACTCCGTTGGGAGAAAGATGGTTTGTACTTGTCTAGTTTTGGAAAAGCTGAATTTTCGGCAGCCATTACTTCAGTCTTGAGTGTCGCATGATCCTTCAGAAATCATTATATGATTTGGTGCTTAAAACACATTTCTTATTATTACAGTTGAAATCAGTTGCGCTACTTAATATTTCTGTGGAAACGGCAATTATTTGAAATTTGAGTTTTTTGGTAACAATGCAAATGTCTTTACTGTCACTTTGAATGGTAATAGATATACATACACAGTGTATATAAAGAGGTAGCATTTTCTTATTAAATTTAAGGCTATTTAACTCTCCTAGTTTAGTTGTGTTGTTATTATTATATGCATTTAGTATTGTTGTTCCCTACTGTCCCATTGTGTAATAGAAAACACATCCAGGGCTTTGCACAGACCATTAAAACAACTTCATTCTCTCAGACCCAGTCTACTCATACGCTCTTCTCCAAATGCCTAAGGGCTGGCGAATGGCTGTTTGCATTAGGTTGCACCTTGTCAACAGAGCTTATAAAAGCTGTTGTCCCCAAATGAGAGTGATATCAAAACCTCAACGCAAGCATTCGATTAGCAGGCCCATGAGGGCCTCCTGTCTCCCCAGACCCCCCTGCCCTCCAACCCTACTGAAAGTCATCTCGCTCCCTCTTTGGCGGCCATTAGACTAACTGTGTTACCCAGCCCTGGGATCCCCTGCAGCCCCTCAGCTCATCTCCACTAAGTGGATAATGTCTTTAGACTGATTATGAGAGTGAAGGATGCTATTGAGATGGGGCCCTGCAGCAGTGAGTCCTTTACAGGCCAAATATTTTCACAGTGGTCCAGGTGTTTCATTCTCAGGAGGGGGAGGGTTTCACTAACATGATTGACACAAATGTAAGGAGAGATATTTCACTTAGAATGATAGCTTAGCTACTATTTTTATCTTAAGGCTGTAAGAAACCAAAAAATGAAATTCTACTCACTCATATTGCTTGAAATACTTTTCCATACAAAAAAAAATGATACTGTAATTGTTCAAAATTGCAAAAAAAAAAAAAAGATAAAACTTGTGCATCACTTTTACATTCAGTCAATTATGCTTTTAATAAAAGTGGCTTCCGAATGAGGACAATTACAAGCAATTTATCATCCAAGAATAAACACAGCACCAAATTTCAGATTGAGCTACAGCGAGAAATATATACAGTACTGTATATATATTTTAATCCTTTTCACATTATGTATTTAATTGTATTATACATTATATTTATTACTTAAACTTTTTATATATTAATTATAATATTTATATAATCTTGTTGTGTGTGTGTGTGTGTGTGTAATATATATATATATATATATATATATATATATATATATACATACATACATACATATACACACACACACTTTGGCACTGATGTAGACTCAACCTCAATTCTTCCACAAACACAAATTGTTTAAAATTTAGTTGATTCAGGCCTCTTGGCCTTCAGTATTATTTACCGGGTAGTCTCTTTCCTCCTAACAATACTGTGAAATCCCCCATCAGAAATATTTGTGGACTCAGTAGACCTCTTCCTTTTCTTGGGTCATCAGTGTAGGCCCCTTTGCTCGCTGTGATTGACAGGCCTGAGTAGGAAGTTGCGTTTCCACTCGCCCTCACCTCACTGGTCCCCTGATATGCGAAGGCTTTATCAGTGAGACTTTCTGTAGACCTTCTGACTTTTTCACGTCTCTCACCTCATATGCATATTTCATATCCACGGATCAATTTCACCCACCGGAAGGAAAAGGGGTACACATGAGGGGGAAAACCCTTTAATGGCCAGAGAAACATGCATACTGTGGTCTAAAGTTGAACATAAACCGTTGCAACTATAAATTTGAAAAATAAGAGAATAAAAGACAAACCTATTGTTTTATTGTTGTTCTAATATATATTTGTTTCTAACTTATTTGAACCTACATTGAATTGAACTGCTATTCTAAGTAAATATATATTTTAAACAATCTGAAAAGTATGACGTCAAGACTTTTACATTGCTGTTCAAAAGGTGATTTAAGATTTGTTTTGAAAGAAATTAATACTTTTATTCAGCAAGGATGCATTATATTGATTAAAAGTGACAGTAAAGATATATACGGTTACAAAAAGATTTCTATTTCAAATGAATCTTGTTCTTTTGAACTTTGTTCATCAAAGAATCATAAAAAAAAATGTATTACGGTATCACATGATCCTTTTTGAAGGATCATGTGACGCTGAAGTCTGGAGTAATAAATGCTGAAAATTCAGCTATACCATCAAATTAATACATTACATTTAAAAATTTATTAAATAAAGAAATGTATTGTGTAATAATAATTGTAATAATATTTTTCAATATTACTGTTTTTGGTCAAATATTGTTACATAATAGTTTTCATCATTTACCATAATGACAGAGGCCTTAGAAGATTTATGTTGAATCCTCAAGATCAAAAAGATCATGTATTTTGTTTGATGTTAATGGCCTAAGAGCATATTTGATTCACTCCTAACAAATTGGCAAATTTCACACACAAATTAATTTTAACTTTATTCTCAAATGATCTGTTAATCAGCGCTTTAAATGTCCTTAAAGACCCAGTTGAGACCTCTGATTTATTAAAGTTACCGCTATAACATTGTGCAAAATTATTTGATGTACTTTTCAAATTACATTGTTTAATAAATCCCCTGTAGCCAGTGAACTTCATTGTAAGCATTGGTAATGACAGGGGAGGACATGTCCTGACGTGTCTCTGAGATGCTGATGGTGGCTGCCAGGACATTAGACCTGCTGAGTAATTACCCTTCATTTAAGATATTCAACTTCTAAACAATGAGGAGTAATAATACCTTATCAATGTCAGACTGACTTGTCACATTATGACAGATTTACTGTTAAAACAATACCACTGGCTCTCGAAAGCAGACCTGCCCTGAGACGAGCCGTCTGCACTCTACACATGGGCCGCTTCCAGTGCTGTCACTACATCACACTGCACACTCCCACCCATGTCACACTTCCACAAAACCTCATAATGCACTGTTCTCAAAAAAAGTAAGTCTCAAAGCATTTCTGACTGTTTCATTTTAAGTTTGAGAACAGGATGAAAGCTCTTTGACACCCATAATAAACTCCAATGTGATCCATTTTGATTTGATTCAATTTAAAATGTGATACTGTTTTCTTAACAGATTGGGAAGCTTTTAGATTCATTTGTTGATTTATATCTGCTAAGAACATTTTAATAAAAACATTATTTGAAATTCTTAGTGCGGGTGTGTAAGTGGGTTGGTGTCTGTTTCTCTGTGCGATCATTTAGGGAAATAGGAAGGAAGGAGGTGGTCTATTAACTGTAGTGCTACTTGGCCCTAACACCTTTAAGACAGCTGATGATAATCTATTTTTCCCAATGCCCAGCAATTCAGGAACAAGAGGAGACAGGCCTGTCATCAAAAGCTTTCAGTCATTTTGGCAATTAGCTGAGGTGGTTTTTCAGTGCAAGTGTTGGCGCTTCTGCTCTATCAAATAGATACAAGATGTCAGTTTTAGGCAGTGGACTCTTGCCTTTCAAAGCAAGTGGCATCAAGACTACAAACATAATACTATCAGCAGTCACACATGATGCAAATGCCTTGTTTTAATTTAGTTTAGTTAAAATACCTTTCAGGCATAATATAGCATTTTTGTGAGGATCAGAGTTCAGGCTGTATGTGACACTTCAAGGTGTGATGAACTTCATGCTGACCCCTTTGGCAAAAAAACCTCACACTCAATAAGTCCAAACACGTTTCAAGCGCAGGACTACTATTTTTTTTATCCATGTTGTCCTTTTCAATAGGAAATTTGACATTTGTTCAGTTTAATTCAGTTATTTGTTGGCCAGTGGTCCAAAAGAAAATCTACTAATAACAACGGCCAAACAGTTAGCTGTAACAATTAGAACATGAAATATTTTGTGCTGTATTTGTAATTATTTTTCAAGCAGCATAAACAAATTGACTTAAGGCCAGTATGGGGGTAACACATTACAAGAAACATGCATACATTTACACATTAATATTTGAGTTACTTTTTTTGAAGAAAAGTAATGCATGTTTACATATTTAATCAATTTGCTTAAACATTTTTTAAACTTGTGTGCGCGTGAACAGACAAAAAGTATAAGTTACAAAACATTACTTTCAACTTTCAATAAAAAGAGTTGTACAGTAAGTAATATAAACTGTAATGTTAAGAGATCTTTTTAATGGGATACATAGCTCTAGTAATATCTAAATGTAAATTTTAAAAGACAATTAAGGAGTATGTTACTGTATATAGGCTATGTTGTTCAATGCATTGTTGTGTTGCACTTACAAAAAATACTTCTCAGTAAAAAAAAAACCCTGAAATGCTTGAAAGTGAGCCAGGTGAGAAAAAGTAAAGTACTTTTAATAAAAAGTTACTAAGTAACATAATTAGTTGAGAGTAATGCAATATTGTAATGCATTACTTTTAAAAGAAACTTCCCCAACACTGCTTAAGGCTGGAATACACAACTTTTGCAAAGATTTTTATCGCGATTTGCAGTCCGGACAAGTCAATGCTAAGTGCCAAAAGTAAGAGCCAGTGGTGTATGAAAGGCACAGACTCATATATTCTAGTTTCAGACTATATATACTCGGTGATCAAACATGTATGATATTTAGAGCCAATTTTAGTGCGCATTATGTAGTATACGTTTATCTTTCTATGCGAGTTTGTTGTGTTCAGAAAAACTTGAAAGTCTGTTAGTGTGTGATTTCCAGTTTTTCTCTGTAACCATTTACTCTAACCAGTTGGCAAATGTTTGATGCCTAGTGTTTTAAAATTAGATTTTCAAAGTGGTGTAGTGTATTCCAGTTTTAGTTTTGATAAATAGTATTTTAATATAAACGTACAAAAATATTAAATAATAAAAATATTATGGTCCTGGCTTGTTAATAGTTCTCAAGTGTAAGGTAAACGTTTTTTTTTTTTTAAATTCATTTAACACATAAGCCATTATGAGCTGTAATGTGTTCAGGTTATTTCTACCTGTCTTGGTGACAAATATTCTTGTATTTGCTTGTGTCCTGTGTCTATGTCCTTCTATATCCTGGCTTGTTCCATCAACATGTCCAAGTAATGACACTTCAGAAACTCCACCTAACACTCACCATGTACTGTACGATGCCCATGCTCCCCAGGACTGAAGACAGAGGCCAGAAGTTTCTAGGCCAGCGAGCCTTCAACAGAGCTCTGAGTGAGCCAGAGTTTTACACTAAATGTAACTGATTTTGTCTTGGGCCAAGCACAACACTGTAATGCATCTTAAAAGCATGACAAGTTCAAAAACTGCAAAGCCGTAGGCTGACTCATTGGGGCCTTTTCACGGGGGCCAATATTAAGATATTAAGACTCAACAGCAGGAGGTTTAAAGTAGTGCACTGCCAAAGCTATGTACTTATTATTAGGATTAGCATTCTAGTCCAAATCACCAAAATGTATCATGTGGTATAACTGGTGCACTCGCAACTTGCAATTGCAGGACTAGACTGGATGAATTCATAGTCTGAAGATAAAACATCACAGTATGTGCCCATTATACACTATGCAATTTTATGTAAAATCCATCAACTCAAATCTGCAGACGTCTGACTTTTGGAAACTAGCATTGACTAAGCCTAAAGTTTAGGTAATAATAAGCCTACTGTTGATGTTAAAATAGAAAATGTTGTTGAAGTTTCAAGTTTTATATTTTATGAACTCAGTGGCTACAAAGTAAAAAATGATTTTTCATTGTAAATAAAGTTATAAACTATTGGAGTAAGATAATAAGCTACTATTTTAGTCTTTCTACTTCGAAATTTCATGTTTAATTCACTGTGTTACTCGCTATTTGTGTAGTTATTCGTGAATTTTGGAATGAATATTGTTTCAAACTATGTATAGAGTGCTTCACGTGTAACCATAGTGAGAGTGACTAAAGTGAATATCAAAAATGGCGTCCGTAACAACGAAAAGTCTTATCACAGTTGACGCGGCTAGACAGCAGCGTGAAGCAGAAAGAGCGCAGCATTTGACTTGGGCGAAGAAGACAAAGCTGACGAAAGCAGTTCCGTGGGAAAACATCGACTGAGCCCAAAAGATATGACAGCGCATTTCTCCGTCCATGTAAGTTACTGAAACACACGAGACAAGCGCGTGTGCAGTGCAGAGACTACCTATATGACGTGACAGACACAATTCTCAAATATTGTTTCACACAGCTGGTGTTTACCAAGAATGAGCCGTGAAAATTCTCAAATTTACGGGTGTGAGTTCGGTAGAATGCGGTTGTCACTCTCCGAAATGCTGTGTGTGAATGCAACCGTATGCATTCAAATAGTCCTACTGACTGACAACCCTATGGAGCTGAAAGAGTCTCAAAGGTAATTTGTTAACAAAATATTAATAACATTCTAATTCATGCTCATAAAAAGTACTCTATTGTAAGAAAACTGAGATAGAGGGTAGATGCTTCTTATGTCTACCTTACTTTGTATCTTTCTCTCATATTTTATAACAATTACATTAGGTGTCTTAATTAAAATAGACCCGCCCTCAACCCCTTTGATTTGAGAGAAGCTGTCAGGTGAGGTCTGCAGCATACCATATAGTTTATACCTCAAGGTTTTCTCATGCTCTGAGGGATTTAATAAGAATAATTAAATTGCCATACAGGTTTATACAGTAGTAATAGTGTATAGTTAATTTCAAGTTTTAGGCTGCAGTTTAAATTCAGCCTAAATTAATGTAAAAATAAAAATGTATCATTTTTTTTCTTTTTCAACATTTTACCACTTTGTTTCCCATGATTCCCTTTTGCCAATTTTTTTTTTTTTTTTTTTTTTTCTCCAATTACTTTATTAGTTTTCCCATGGAAAACTTAAAGTCTTGAAGAGAACAGGTTTCTCAAGCTTTCAACGTGCACAGGATATTTGAGATGAAAACAAATAACATAATATTGCATATCATATTTAATGTTGGCTAATTTGTTTACCTCATGACTATTTCCAGATGTTTTTATTTGTCTTCTTGATTCCTGTGAAATGGCAAAGAATACCAGGGAATTTATTTTTCTTGGAGTATATGACAGATGTAAGGGCCATGTTCAAATAGTGAAATCGATAAAAGACAGTTCAAGGATATGAAAGTCACTCTATTTATGCAAATTTTCTTAAATACAAAGAACAAACAAGGCAGTACCCCATAAAGCTATCATTTCATTAAATATAATTTCAGTGCTTGCACTTAGCAAAGTAAAGGACGCCCACACAAAGTATAGACTGTAATGTGATATATTAATCTCTGATCATTTTTCACTTGAGTAGAATCTGTTTGGTGTGAGTGAGTATGTGTGTATTTCCTCTCTATGTTCAATGTAGAGCACAGTAGTTCTGTATATCAGAGCTCTATTCAGGAGCCCATAATTTCCTGCATTTCCCCTGGTACTCTGCTGGAGACGCAGCTGGCCTAGTCTGACGTGCATCTCAGCCATTGTTTCTGCAAAGGATCAGCTCCCAGCTGAACTCACATCCTGCCTGAAGGAAGCAAAAGGGACAACACAAGAATGTGTGTGCCGAAGGCTTTTTTTTTTTCAGAACAGGAGAGTTTAATGAAGCCTAATGAAGATCTATGTGAGTCCAAAGTGGATTTGACTGTTCTGTTAAAAGAGCAAGGCTGTTAGCATTCCTTTTAAGCAACAGATTCCCAAAGTTGGCTCAGGTCAGACTCAGAATTTGTTTGCATCACCTGTTTGGAAGATGTTTGGATTTCGTCACAAACAGTATTGTGCATGGAATTGATTTAAAAATTGAGATCAATGTTGCTGTTAACATATGACCAAAAAGTTCTTCTATCTGCTCCAAATTTATGTGACAATGACAAAACACGATGGATCAAAAGGCAACTGTTTTGCTTTCAATGAGCTGAAAATAATTTAGAGTATGCAAAGCACAAGTAACCCCCAGGAGTTCTGTGGTCTACGCACTTTAGAACAAGAGAACCAAATGAGTGTATTTCATCTATGGCTTCCAATGCAAACAAGGGCTGATTTTTGGCAGCGGCCACTGTGCTTTGCTGATACTGTTAATTGTACTATAAGGGACCTGGTGAAATCTGCGTACTGTGCGGTAAGTAAGTGTGCGGTCCTTCTTCTTGCGATAGTACAGGCCTCCTTCCTTAAGCCTGAATAGCACTTTTTGGCACACGTGGGATCAGGTATAATGATGTCTTTGGCTGCCGGTACTCTGTAAACGAACTCAAAGCGCTTGTGTTTATGAGCGATCGGGCTGCTTGGGGACAGATCAGAAGCAGGCCCGTAGCTTAAGCTAGAGTTACGTTATATTTTTAGTCAACTGATCTCATATTTTCAACTAAAATTATATGGAAAGGAATGTCAAAACCGACCAAGAAGTGAAGGATCTATCGGAAGAGTTGAGCCTAGTGATGATAGAAATTGGAGGACCTCTGAGGAATTTTGCAGACTTGAACAAAATGTAAAACCAGAGTATGTCAAGATTTGTGTAATGAGGGAAATTCCGTATGGTAACTCTGTACATATGTAACCTAGGATTTTTAGTTATTAAGTTGAGGACTTGCTCGCATTTAGACATCTTAGAATACATCGTTGTTTTTCAGATCAATGTTTTCTGGCCATTGCTATTTTTCTTTCTTCTGAAAGGTATATTTTTCCAAAAATAACAAGTGAGAGCAGCAGATTTGAGTCTTATTTCTAATAGTCCAGATTAATGTTTTGTGGACCCTTCTGAAGAAACTGAGGAAATTGTGGCATTTATAAAAAGCGTGTGAGGTGGAGAAAGAGGTGGAGTGAAAGTATGAGTGAGAAAGGAAAAAAGACAAAAAAAAAAAGAATAAGGGAAAGAGAGAGGGGCGGTTTTTGTCATCATATCTCCAAAGCCTCAGTTCTGCATTAGGCTCATGGAAAACTACTTAGAACTCCAGACGTGCTAGTCTTGCCAGAATCAGCTTCCATTCCAAAAGGAATTAATATTAATATTAGAGAGAGTCGACCCTGACATGTGCAATTTAGGCCAGAACCCGTATAAATCTATCCCAGAAGCCCTCGCTTCCGGTTGGCCGAGACCTGGAAAGCTGGAACTTCGAGAGCTGAGCGTCTGAAATATCCATCGGCCAATTATCTCCCTTGCCCCGCTCGGGCTCAGAGCTCCATAAAAACTTGTCTGAGATGGACTTTGAGGCATTTCTGTTCCTCTTGTGGATAGGGCTCTGTGCCTCGTATCCCATCTGACAAGCACTTATGTGAAGGACAAAAAGAATTCTACAGTTCATCTATCACCTGTTACAGATTTGGGCTGTAGCTTAAAAGTAATAGTGTAGTGTTACCCGAAGCTAGAAAGAGATCCATGAAATCTATTACTGAAACGTTCCTAATGTTTGCCTACAAGTGGTTCAGTGTTTATACATATGGTTAGATGTATATACATATATATACTTTTTGTGAGTTTGAATTTAAATGGAATTGGCCATGACCCATGCGAAGTTGAATTGGATACACAGAAATTATAATTAACTGAATTACAATTTTCAAAAATCAAGAAAAAAATTTAATAATGAAAAAAAATTTCAGACTTTTTAAACTTACTTAAAGGGTTAGTTCACCCAAAAATTAAAATTCTGTCATTAATTACTCACCCTCATGTCGTTTCACACCCGTAAGACCTTCGTTCATCTTCGGAACACAAATTAAGATATTTTTGATGAAATCCGATGGCTCAGTGAGGCCTGCATTGACAGCAAGATAATTAACATTTTCAAATGCCCAGAAAGCTACTAAAGACGTATTTAAATCAGTTCATGTGACCACAGTGGTTCAACCTTAATGTTATGAAGCGACAAGAATAATGTGCACCAAAAAAACTAAATAACAACTTTATTCAACAATATCTAGTGATGGGCGATTTCAAAACATTGCTTCATGGAGCTTCGAAGCTTTACGAATCTTTTGTTTCGAATCAGTGGTTCGGAGTGTGTATGAAACTTCCAAAGTCACGTGATTTCAGTAAACGAGGCTTCGTTACTGTCATAAGTGTTTTGAAACGTTTTGAAATTTCAGTGGTTCACGTGACTTTGCCCGTTTGATACACGCTCCCAACCACTGATTCGAAACAAAAGATTCGTAAAGCTTCGAAGCTTCATGAAGCAGTGTTTTGAAATTGCCCATCACTAGATATTGTTGATTAAAGTTTTGTTTTTTTGGTGCACAAATGTATTCTCGCCACTTCATAACATTAAGGTTGAACCACTGTAGTCACATGTACTGTTTTAAATACATCTTTAGTAGCTTTCTGGGCATTTGAAAGTGTTAATTATCTTGCTGGCAATGGAGGCCTCACTGAGCCATCGGATTTCATCAAAAATATCTTAATTTGTGTTCCGAAGATGAACGAAGGTCTTACGGGTTTGGAACGACATGACGGTGAGTAATTAACGACAGAATTTATTGTAAGACAAGGTTTAAATGGCTTGATTAATCCTTGTCTGAAAGTTTATTTTTTTTTATTTTTTATTTTTTTTTATTAAGAATGACATTACATTAAACGTCTTTGAATCTCAGTTCATTTTAATTTTACTTCCTTAAATTGGAAGTATATAAAAAATTACATGTAAAAATTCCAATTGAAAAATGGATAACGTATTATCAATTAAATTGTAATTTGCTTTAATACATTAGTAACAGTGCAAATTGTCCTTTAAGATTTTGAGCCGTTAATAACTTGCTTTTATGATATTTTTTGACCCAACTATGCTAGGAAAGATGAAACATATTTTATTTCTGTGCAATGGCTGGTTAGTAAGTAATGCGTTGTGCAGTCAATGAATCGCTTCTTGTAGACTCCCATGAGAGACTTTAGAAATGGAACATCTAGCTGTTGGAATTACAGTTAAAGAATCCATTTCCACTGGAGTGTTATGAGAATGTGATTTTCATTTCCAGATTTATCGAACTTAATAGATAATATTCAGAACTTAATACAACATCTACAAAATCACTTGACTGAGCCACCAATGTTAGTAATTCCAGAGCTCCGTCAAGACCCTACTGTTCTCGGGCCTTGTTCCACAGCCTCTCAGCAGGTTCAGTGTGTAGCCAATGCTAATATTCTCTGCACCTGTGTAATGTGTGCTAGAGATTTGACTGCTTAAGTTAGCCGTGTCTGTCATGCTAGCTGTTTTCATCTTGCTGTTAATTTATTTCTCTTTGCCTCTGGCATGCAACCGCCTGTGATGGAGAGAACTTGACGGTGTTAATGTTTTTTTCTTTTGTGCAGCAGAACTGGCTGGCAGGGAGGAGAGCTGTCCGCCTTAAAAAGTCAAAATGACTAAGTATGACAAAGTGAATCAAGTGAGCTAATACTTGAACTTTTTTGAGCCATGATGGATTGACTGTCCAACACTGAGAAATATCTTCATAATATTTACTCAAATACTCCAGGAAATGAATGCCTCCAAATGGCAGTTTCAATTTACACCCTCTAAAAAGTTTCCTTTGCTCCCACACGCTCTTCCCTTTACATCATGTTTTCTTTATATCTTTTTACTTTTCGTATAAAAGGAAATGCTAGATTGTGGGATTGTGCTGATACTTACCCCAGTGCCACAGCAAAGTATAGTTGACATATATTTGAGTATAGATGACAGAGAACCACATACAACTAGAGGTGCTAAAGTCAGAAAGAGTAAGCAGTTTAAATGTTCAATATAACATCATGAAATTTGAGTCTGGTAATCTAAATATCTCATGAATACATTTGCCATACAGTTGCATAATGTAGTTTACCCTGAGTATATGAAACAAATTGTTAAAAATTATTATTTGAAAAAACAAAAAGGTCAGTTAATACTGAATTTATTTGTCATTACCAAAGAAGTAATATTTTGCTGGTTTCCACATTTTAGCCGTCAGTCCAAATCCAATATTTGTGCATAAACGATTGAAATCTGATCATATTTAGCGAGTGTGAACGGAAAAAAAAATCACATGAAATGAGATTTTTACAAATCCATTTTGAGCTACATTCATATGTGGTTTGAAATAGCATTTTCTGCTCTAATCAGATTTTACGTGTCACTTTCTCACATCACGTAAAACATAAACATGTTGGAAGTTGTTATAGGAAACATGCTGAAAGTCCCTGAAGAAACAAGGTTGTGTTGTTGCAAAGTGCCGGTTAAGTAAGCAATAAGGTACAAGAGGCTGTGTTGTAGAGTAAAAGTAAACTTTTTCTAAAAGCCTTCCTTCCGCCGGAAAAAATAGTCCCTGACCGTGAACAGCAACAGACGTTACATTTTCATGGCATTAGATGGCGGCAAAGACTGTCTTTATGAGTAGCTGCATCTCATTTCGAAGGCTGCGTCCTACAGAGGTCACATTTGAAGGCTGCATACGTCATCGAGGCGGTCTCATTTGAGAAAAGTAACCATTAGATTGCAAAGAAAGAAATTACAGTATTTTACACCTCACGAGGAATAACAGTCAATGTTATTACGGTTACTTTTCTTAAATAAGACATCTTTAATGACGTATGCAGTCTTTAAATGCACAGCTATTGTGTCAGTCAGTAGCGAAGACTTTTATATTGAAAAGACTGAATTGTTGTTAACACGGAACAAGACGCAACTGACAAATGCTTTGACCAGTGCTGTCAGTCACGGAAAACCCCCTAGATGTTAAAAGGACAAGACGTCGTGCTCACGCATAGTTCAGTCTATGGGCGCATAGTCTTTCTTTACAAAGTGCTGTGTGTTTATCAGACATTAGTGTAAAAAGCTGTTGTATGGCTTTGTGCTGTATACTGAGTGGTTTTATTAGAGTATTTTAGCCTGAAAACACTGTTATTTAACATTGTGCTATGTACGCTGTGTACTATGAGCAGGAGTACAATTTGTAGTGATCCTGGTTTAGGTTCAGGGCAGAGGAAGGGATCCAGAGCAGAAATGAAGTGGTTTAACTGAACGTGTAACCTTGAGAGTCCGGGTAGAATTACAGGTGTACTTCCTTTCCCAGGCTCAAAAGAGGGAGTGTAAATCTTTGTGGCTGAGGAGAGATGCAGCCAGGCCTGCTATTGTCATACACACATTCACACACAATGAGTCAGGCAGGTGAGCGAGTGGGTCTTGAGATTTGGCGCAAGTGAGCGAGAAAGAAAGAGAAGTGAAACCAGAGGCGCCTTGCTGAGAAGCTCACCTGGGGATGGAGCGGCGTTCGGGCTTATTCAGGTGTGAGGAGGGGTGTGTTGCCTCACCTTCACGCACACACAGATACATGATACTTCCTCTGGTCCCACATCCCGACATGCCTCATTTCACATGAACACCATCTTGCCAAAACATCAATGCACTGATTAGCTCTACTCAGGCGCATGTATTTATAGCTAAAGATATTATTTGGCACAGGTTTAAAAGGAAAGTTCAGCCAAAAATGAAAAGGCTGTCATCATTTTCTTAGCCATGTCATTCCAAATGTGTATGACTTATTCAGTGGAATAAGTCATGGGTCCATACAGTGAAAGTCAATGGGGTCCAGTGTTGTTATGGACTCCAATGACTTTCATTGTATGGCTAAAAACAGTTTTTTTTAATCTCTTTTGTATCCTTCAGAAGAAAGAAAGTCATACAGGTTTAAAATGACATGAGGGTGAGTAAAGGATGACAAACCTTTCAGTTTTAGAGTGAATTATCCCTTTTAGAGACAGTTTAGCATGACTGTTTTCTAAAATGTAACTTATATTGACAATATACTTTTGTTTTAGATTTATTTTGAGCTAAATTCACTTGAGCCGTCAATATTTTTGAAATTGACTCTCAATGTCGGTAATTTCTTTTAATATGTTTTATTTAATTGTTATCTTTATTGCATTTTAATTGAGAGACAATGAGATCACAAACTCTTGCATATATTCAGGCAATCTTAAATAGTTTTTTTTTGCATAAAAAAAGCACATGATGGTGCTTTATACAAATGCTCCTCTAAGCTAAACCCTTTGTGACCATCTTCTGGCTGCTGTTTGCAGTCTTTATGTGGATTGATTTCAGCAGCAACATGATTATCCTCATCACTTTAGCGTCCGCAGCCTCTGCAAGGCAGCTTCCCGTTTCTCTGCGCTGCAACCCTACACCAATATAGCAAGAGTTTATTTCGCCCGTTTATTTTTACTAGCAAATCTCTTCCTTCTCCATTCCTCCCACTTGTTAGCCTTCCATTGTTGGAGAGGAAGAAAGGAGAGGATGAGAGTTTGCTAAACATGTGCACTTTTGGAATAGTATTCTGGCTTCCCTTTCCCTCAAACTCTAGCTTCTTCTTTGCCAAATATGCTGCCAGTAAAACACAGCAGGACATTTTGTCATATTTTTAAAATGATAATGTGAAGTAAATTGAGTATGTAGTGTTTTAAGTCACTATCTTCTTAGTTCACACAAGTTTATACAATTGGCCTGTACCTTTATATGAACACTCAAATCATAGCTGTTTTCAGTATGTTTCATTGTGTGGTAATGTCAATAACATATGACTAATATTTTTTGCTGAGAAGTGTGCTTCAGCAGGCCCAGATGTATGTGGATTTTTATCACATTTTCAGTTGACTTCGTTAGAATGGATTTAAATTCATTTTTGACATTTTAGTTCATTCTACTGTTCAAAAGTTTGTGGTCAGTAAGATTTTTTTATTTTTATTAATTTAATTAAATTAAATCGATCAAAATTGACAGTAAAGACATGTATAATGTAACAAGTTATATTTTAAATAAATGCTGGGTAACACTTTATTTCGATGGTCCATTTTAGACATTCTACTAACTATAAGTAACTTTGCAACTACATGTCAGCTAACTATTGACATTTCAGTATTAGTAGACTGTCTGCTTAATATCTGCTAACACTTTGTTTTGATGGTCTGCCAACAGACATTCTACTGACTATACAAGTAACTTTTCAAGTACATGCCAACTTATTCTACTAACCAGAACCCCAACACCTAACCCTAAGCTAACAGTGTACTAACAGTCCACTACAGTCTACTAATACTCTAATGAGAGTTAGTTGACATAGTTGCAAAGTTACTTATAGTAGAATGTCTAAAGTGGGATAAAGTGTAACCAAATGCTGCTCTTTTGAACTGTTAATCAAAGAATCCTGAAAAAAGGCATGATAGTTTGAACAAAAATATTAAGCAGCACGACTGTTTTTAACATTGATAATTCATGATCACCAAATCATCATATTAGAATGATTTCTGAAGGATCATGTGACACTGAAGACTGGAGTAATGGCTGCTGAAAATTCAGATTTGCCATCACATGAATAAACATATATTAAAAGAGAAAAGTTCTTTAAATGTGTAATAATATTTCACAATATTACTATTTTAACTGTATTTAGTAACAAACAAATGCAGCTTTGGTGAGCATAAGAGACTTCGTTTAAAACATTTTAATTCCACACAATTCAGCAGATTTTCCCCTAGGAATTAAACATATTGCCCTGCAGTTTCTAGTGTGATACTCTGCTGTTTGAGCTACAGAAATGCTTTGTACTGCTATTTTTACCTGTATGAATATGTTTTAGTTGGCCAGATGGAGTTGATGTGTTTGATTTTGTGTTGGTTTGAATCTCACATTTGATAATTCTAGACAGTGTAGATGATATTTACCAAAAACAAAATACATGTGCTTCCAGCGATTGTACAAATGGAACAATTTATTGGAGATGCATGTGTCAGTGCTTTGCTTTGTCACCAGTAGAGGGAGATATAGAAAGCAGTCTCTAGGGAGTTCAACAATAGGGCTGTATGTGCTAAAGTAAGACGTGTCATTCAAAGGTCACTTGTTCTTCATTGAACAAGAGGCCTTTGAGAAAATTAGTCATAAAAACAAGTTGCTGGAGGTCAGCACAAACATGTGAATGATTGGCAACTAGATGTCCTGTTGGGCACCTGAAAGCCTGTCTTAGCGGCATGAGAGAGGTGTGATGCTTCCTGCATCAGAGTGTGTTCAGACTTGACTCTTCTGGCAGCTTTTCTCTTCAGCTTGGATGAACTCTTGCTGACATTAGTTTGAGTGTAACGTCTGCTATGACTGCGTCCATATTCACACGCACACAAGACCAGTGACCGACTGAATGCAGGTGAGAGAAAAGCCCGAAGGTTGATAGTTTTGAGTAAAGACGCAACAAAAGGCAACCAATTTTTAAAAAGACAGACCCAGCAAAGCCTGCAAGACCTGTTAGACCTAACTGTCACTGCTTAGGAACAAGGAAATGAGACAGTGTGTTTCCTTTTTGTCAAGCCAAATCATTTAAAGAGCGCATGTATGTCTGGAAACACATATTTGTACAATGAAAGTACTGTATATGTGTGTGTACATGCTCTTCTCAGGTTTCCCAGTCAAATTATTCAAACCCGGTGTCTGTTTCATAGCAAGAGACAATGTCTTCATGAGATGAATAATAATGTCTTTGTTTAGCTTGTATCTGAGTGTTCAAATGTGTCTTGGCACAAATGATTGGCATATTAAATGTTTTCGTTGAACATGCACAATGGCAACATAATGTTTCGAGTGTAGAAAAAAACACTATAGGCTTATAAAATTACCTTGTCGTATGTCTACAAAATTTTTACTCGGGATTAGAAGCACTTGAGGATCTCAGAGTTTAAAGAGAGCTTTTAGGCTCCCGAATTAAGGGTGCTGACAGGCCGGAGCTCTGTCGTGTGTTGGAGTGATGGCGAGAAGTTAATGACTACCTGTTCAGGTGAGAACAGCACATACTGTGAAGCTAGTCTGAAGACTCTCACTGACAGCTTCTCATAGGAGGGTGGGCAGAGACTGATAGGCCAGAACTACCTCTGAAAGACAAGGTAAACAGCAGGGCGAGGATGACAGCACAGGAATGTGAAAAATGTACTTTAATGGATCCCTTAGTGTTCTGCAGGGCAGGTCAGTGAGTGAGAATAGAGAGGTAAAAGTGATGGGCTGAGCCTTTGGAAGAACTATACAGAAAAAGGGAGGATGGAGGGGTGTGATGAGAGACTGTCAAACGCATCTACGGACGTAGGTGGGAAAGGAGGGACCCTCTAGATATACCAGAGACGGGACTCTCTACACAGTTACTTATTGTTCAAAGGGAAACGGCTTTCAGTAGACCTTTTGCACACAGTCATGCTCGCTTTGCACTGCTGACAGATTTATCTTGGAGGACGTTAGCGAAAGGCTTAAGCTTTTGAACTCTGCTGTTGTGCCAAAAATATTACTCAACTGTGGCATTACATCATTAGGACTTTGTATTTTTAGGTGGTTGCAATGACTATGTTGGCAACATATTTAGAAAAAATATGCTTGAATTTAACATGAACTTGCTCATATTTTTACTCGTTATGTAAAGACTTAATGTGATTTAAATTTGGCGCAAGAATAACAGCCTTATTCTGTGATTAACTATAAACATTTCAGTCGTAATTTCTGTGTAATTCTGATAAACAGAAAGACTTGTTGAAATGCAGGTTTAGGTGATTCATATATTCATAAACAAGTTTAATGTAACATTTTGCCAAAATCTTTGAATCCTCGGTTCTAATCCAAGCAGATCTGCTATTGTTAGAAATGTGATTTAAGTTGTTGACAATTGTGCCTAACGGCCACAGGATATCCCATGTTAATGGGGTGTTAATGGGTTTCTTTATTGCTAGGGTAATACCGTTGGTCTTTTTGTGTTTAGTGACACTTTAAAGAGACAAAGTGGAACTATTATGTACTAATTCTTAAATTACATAGATTCCTAGGTGGCACAGAGCAAGACTATTTGATGGCTTTACAGAGTAATTGGTGTAACTGGTTTTGGTTTCTCTGACCTTTGACCTTTGACCGCAGAGGCTAAGATGCACCTGCAACTGTGTGTCACGACCCATGTAACCTCAGTCACATAGGCCTTCCTTCATCATGAGAATACTGGTCAAGACAGCAAATGGATCATAAAAAAAATCTCTTTCCTCTGTCTATAAGGCCATAAAATCAAAATCAGGCTAAGTGTGTTTTAAAGGGATGCTCTCATTATTATGTCTTATGTCAATCTAAATAAAGTGTTTTCTTCCAAAAGAAGACATTTTTAAAGAATGCTCACACTGCTCACTTTTAATGAAAGTGAGTTGTGACCAAGGGTTGTCAAGCTCTAAAATTGTCATTGTCAATGAAGTCCATACAACTCATTCCAAGTCCACTTAATCTATATAATTTCCTCACCTTGATGTTGTTATAAAGCTTTATTACTGTCCTGCTTGCACTTGTCCATTTAATGGCAGAGAATGGTGACTTTCATCAAGTTTTTCTATAAGGATGCAAATGTGTCATAAAATAATTATATATTCCAAGTGCTCTGAAGGCATATGGTAGGGTTTGGCGAGAAACAAACTGAAAATGTAATTTATAATTAAGTGCAAATCTTGACCTTGGCCGTTGCACTCCTGTACATTCATGTGAGTGCGCAGCAGTTCCTGCCGGTGTGCCCAGAAAAAGACACAATCGCATCATTTTAGGTATCAATTAAAATTAATTACAAGTCGAAACATGAGGCCTACAGTATAAACCTCAGTTGTGTCAGAATGACAGTTCAAATAATGTAGGCCTATAGTATACCTAACTCAATATGTAATTGTTTTCTGTTTGTGTCGGTATTTAAGAAGACTTAATGTACAACCAATGTAATAATTTATTTCTTGATTAATTTTTGGTATTTATAATGAATTCTTTAGTATTTACCATGCGACCAAGGTATGGCAGCCACCATACCCTGCCATATGCAATTGAAGTGATTGTGTGATAGATGAGGGGATGTAAAGAGAGAGTGTGTGAGAGGTATTGGTTTATAGTTCCATGTGTGTGAGCATTTGTGTGAGTATGGAGTGAGAGAGAGAAGCGAGATGTGGAAGTTGATGTTTCCCTCAGGGATGTGACATCCCTGCAGAGGAACAAAACCAGTGCGGTATTAGTAACAGGATACGCCGCTAGCGCAAACTGGAAACTTGTACCTCCTTATCTAGAGGGCAAGTGAGTCGCTTTGTATCGTTTTCCCATACATACCTGATCCACCCAATAAGGTCCTGTTTGTGTCTGTGAGCTCTCAATTTACCAAAAATTCCCCAACGATCAGCCAGCACACAAGGAAACAATATGACTTTCAGTCTTACACAGACAATAACAACTGTTTGTGTAATTGAAATCATTATCAATACCAGCTAATCGCTTCTTTAATAATGTTTGTACAAATAATGCAATGAAATACTATGTGAATGTACTAATGTGAATAATTTTTCAGTTTTTTCAACTAGTGTTTCTTGACATAGCAGGTTTAGCCTGACAATCAGCTGTGTGTAGACATGACTTTGTCTGTCTGTGTGTTTACTGATTCATTGCTTTAATTTCCTGAGTACTTCTTATTTTTACTGTGTAATTTTGTCAAATATACCGACTTCGGTGCCAAGTCGGTACTGAAATTTTAAAAATGTGACACTACCAGCATTTTCCCCTAGCATTTTGAGCGCTGTTGAGTGGATTTGTAAACGCCTTTGATTGGCCATTGTGTTCACGTGCTCACAGATATGTCCGTGATTGGTTACAATGATCAACATACGGGAGCATTTGAAAGCACACGGAAGTGTTTGAAAGCGCTTTGAAAACAGTGTTTGTGTAAGCGCTCGGTCAAAGATGTCAAAGATGTCTATTTACAACATTCTTTTGAAGCGTTGATCATTGTTGCCAATCACAAACATATCTGATGAGTGCGTGAACGCAATGGCCAATCAAAGGTGTTGAGTATGGGAAGCAAAAGCTGCCTCTTCTGGAAAGGGGACGGGGAGCAGCAGCTCATTTGCATTTAAAGGGACACACACACAAAACGGCGTGTTTTTGCTCACACCCAAATGGGGCAAATAAATGGGACAAGCTATAATAAATGATCTGTAGGGTATTTTGAGCTGAAACTCACTGAAACAGACACATTCTGGGGACACCAGAGACTTCAAACTTAACATATCATTTCACGCTGTTTTTTCCTGATTATATATATATATATATATATATATATATAAAATATATTTGATTGATTGATTGATTCTCTAAACATGCTCATTATAGACCTTATGTAGCTCTGCCCCTTTTCAGTGCTGCGCTCGTTGTTCTGTTCTCGGATTTGTATTTCCACAGCATGAAGGTAAGTTCTTACGAATTTATGAATGAACTGCTTCCCAGTTTACTGACATTTGTTATGACTTCCGCTTCAAAAGTTACAATGCTCATGATAACTTTCGTTAACTCTACAACAAGTAAATCCACTTCACAAGCTAATTACTCTTCTACAGTGATGCCATATAAATATACAGAGCTACTGCAAAAACAGAAGTTCAAACACAGAAAGATGGCTGCACGCTTGTTCCTCTGGCGCATAAGGTCTATAGAAGAGGTGTATTCAAGTTATTGTATGTTTGAATTGGACTTAAATAGATCAGACAAAAAAAACGAGCATCATGTCATTGACCCTAATTCTGTGCTACACTGAAATTACATAAGCTCAAGGTCTTCAGCGTTAAGCTTAAGGTGGATGTTGCTATAGATTATGATAATAGCAACCAGACGTTAGCAGGGAAGGTCTGTGGTGAGACACAAATTAAGACACAATTGAGAGCTCTATTTGTTACCTCGCCTGAGGTTATACTGCTCAACATGACATTTTTGTTCACCCTTTCTCATCAGCTCTCTCTCTCTCACTGCTATCATCCGTTTCACACAGAGTTCCGAAGAGTTTTTGGTTGCGTGTTTTTTCACCCTTTTTCCTGAAAAAGTAAGGCGATCTGATCTGGCTTTCACTTTTTTTCTCCCAGAACAATTGCGGAAGGTCTGTGCAAGTGCAGACGGTGGAATGAGACAATGAAAGAGTTCAGGGCTCGTAGCCTCATCTGTAAAATCTCCCTCCTCTGGAGGATGTCCATCTGCCTAGTATCTGGTTGCAGAATGGAGACACAAATTTTGTCCATTTTGACAGGGAATTTACTTAAAGTTAATAGTAAATGTGTGTTTGGTCAACTAGAACCTGACGGTCCAACCTACCCCAGAATTCTAGACATGCTTCTTCAGAACCCAAGCCCTGGGGTGCTCTCTATTAATGACTTTGTTGCGGTTCAATTTAATTTCAGTGCTCTATCATGTATCATTCACGACTCTTCAGTTTGTCCACGCCTGAGGATATCATGCTTTCGTACTTGTTTCAGTGGAAAGGGTCGGTTTGTTGTTTGTGAAGTGATTTTCATTGATGATAAGCGCCATCCTGAAGTGCTTCTGTATGAAGTGACATTTACAATATATCTGTGTTTATGTAAATAGAGATTAGAATGAATATCCATTCATACAGTGCATGTTTATCACTACACACACACACACACACACACACACACACTCTTATAAAAGTGTTTTCAATCAATTAAAATAAATAAATATATCACAATTAATCACACCTTAAAATTTGATATTTAATATTGTAATACATATTTTCACATTGAATCTCCAAATTAATGTAGAAACCATTTTTTTCCCCTCAATTTCTGGGGATGAAATTATAGCCATTCAACATTACAGGATAAATGGGTCATCATTTTTAACATTTAGTAGGCTTAAAAAAATTAACTTTTAATTGAAGTGAACTTAAAACAATCTTCACATAAACCCATTATAATAAATGTCAGCTGTGCCTTTAATAAAGTGTATATAGTAATATGTTTCTGTCTTTGTCAGTATCTGCTCTCTCCGTTTGAATGACAGCTGTCAGTTAATTTTTTTCATATATATACAGTATCTCACAGAAGTGAGTACACCCCTCACATTTTTGTAAATATTTTATTTTATCTTTTCATGTGACAACACTGAAGAAATGACACATTGCTACAATGTAAAGTAGTGAGTGTACAGCTTGTATAACAGTGTAAATTTGCTGTCCCCTCAAAATAACTCAACACACAGCCATTAATGTGTAAACCGCTGACCACAAACGTGAGTACACCCCTAAGTGAAAATGTCCAAATTGGGCCCAAAGTGTCAATATTTTGTGTGGCCACCATTATTTTCTAGCACTGCCTTAACCTTCTTGGGCATGGAGTTCACCAGAGCTTCACAGGTTGCCACTGGAGTCCTCTTCCACTCCTCCATGACGATATCACGGAGCTGGTGGATGTTAGAGACCTTGCGCTCCTCCACCTTCTGTTTGAGGATGCCCCAAAGACGGAACTCTGTGTGAAAAGTCACATGACACCATGGACATTTTCAGTTAGGGGTGTACTCACTTTTGTGGCCAGCGGTTTAGACATTAATGGCTGTGTGTTGAGTTATTTTGAGGGGACAGCAAATTTACACTGTTATACAAGCTGTACACTCACTACTTTACATTGTAGCAAAATGTCATTTCTTCAGTGTTGTCACATGAAAAGATATAATAAAATATTTACAAAAATGTGAGGGGTGTACTCACTTCTGTGAGATACTGTATATATAAATATATATGGGTGTGTGTGTGTGTGTGTATACATTTATATGAAAAAATATATATACATTTAATTTTCTGTCTGTCTGTTGTGGGCTACTCTAAATTAAAATGGATTAATATGTGTATATCAAACAGATCATTGTACCAGTGTTTTTTGCATGTAATATTTTAAGTAAATACAAATGTCTTATCAACCATGGCAACTTTTTTTCCAAAAAAACATTTTTTTGCCAATTATAAATTCTTCATCATCTTAAAATAAGTTAGATTTTCCTGTCATTACAAATCTCAACTCTTACATAGCTTGTTTGACCTTTTTTTTCTTTTGAGGAATGTTCTCTGTTTGATGAATGTTCATTTGACCCAGAGTGTTCTTTAAATCTGAGCACTTTTAAAGGGAGCATGTCAAAAGGAGATTGATTTCTGTGCATTTGACTCCAGTCTGCTGTGTTTATATCCAGTACACCCCATTCCCTACAGTGGCTGTGTAAGGACTCTCATAGATTTGGATAGGCTAAATAGCAGTGCTCTGTAAGTGAATGAAGCAGTGGTTAGCATCATGATAAAATATAAGACCCTTTTGGCCAGCTTGCAGGCAACATAGACAGACGGCCATGACTCATTGCTACTGGAGCCAACCTGTCTGCAAAAGTACTCAGAACCTGGACCCTGGGTCAGACACCCCCCTCCGCCTTCCCCTCTGTCCCTCAGCTGCTGGCCCTTGACAGGACCACAGGCGGCCCCATACATGGGGGTGTTATATGGGCTGTTTGATCGCCCCAGTTTCATTTTTTGTGCGTGTGTGTGAAACGGAAAGTGGGTGTGAGAAAGATACCTGATGTAATTTGCTCAATAATCTCTTGTCTCCTGTTTTCTCCTGCTTCTCCTATGTTTTTATAATGAAGGTCTAAAGATTTTTTTTAAAACCCTTTCCCCTGGGCATTTCTTTAGTGCATCAGGAGAAGGGTGTTGGGTCGCAAACCACCATGTCCAATGCAGTCATGAGTAATGTTTCTATTTTAAACTACAGCTATAAACAACATGCATATTTTCTTACAGTGAAAACAAATAGACCAAGCTGCTGAGAAGCCATTAGCTATCAATAAACAGTGAGTGCCATTTATTTATTTTTTTGTTATTATTTTTTTTTACTTTTAGCTGGAAGTACTCCTGTGCAAGCAATAGATGTATTCTTTTTCCTTGGAAAGCCATTTGGAGCTGCCTGCTATCATTTCAACAATCAGTCCTCAATCAAAGAACCTGTTCCTCATCTAATATATTTGTCTGGTTGATTTGCGTAACCAAAGTAATTTAGTTGGAAAAAGCAATATCAAAAAATTCAAGGAAGTGTTTCTCACTGAATTAACACTATATATTATTTATATAGTTATACTTTATTCTGGTTTAATTGGGATGACATTGTTTGAAAATAATTGAAAAAGAGAGAAAAGTCAATTACTTAAGTGTAGTAAATCAGAAATGTTGTGAAGACCCAGGCTAACTTTTGTCAAACTTTTTACGACGGAGAATATTTATCAGGGTACATCAATTTCTGTATTGGCACAAGTCTTGTTTAAAGTCATGGCTACTTGGCTATTGAACATTTCCACTGTTATTACCCAGGAAAAATAGCAGGGCATGTCGTCACACTATAAGGGGTAAGTTGTCACAATAAAATTTGCCATTAAACAGTATAAATTTAAACAGTAAAGCAAATATGATTATAACATATGAGAGGGAGAGAGATTTCTAACATTTAAAACACGTGACTTAACCCGATTAAAAAGATGTAAAACATATCCTTGTCTAATTCAACCTTTTAAATTAAAATCTACTTTCATTATATAACTTATTGACTTCTGTCTGAATTTGTCATATTGTCAGTGTGATATTTCTGTTCACTTGGTTACACAACAGATATAAGAAATCTAAGATGATACTAGAATTTTAGTTCTGAAAACATAATTCAGAAAAATATTTCAAGAAGGTTTTAAAATAGATGTTTGAATCCAACATACAAAATGACTGCTAGAGAAACACTTTTGCCCCAAAACCATATAATTTCTGAGATACAGCCCTTTGGACAACTTCTGTGACAACTAGCCCCGGTCACATCTATATGTGTATATCCCATGAATGTGGAGGATATTTGCTCTCAAAGATATGACCAGGCTTTTCTCCATTTGCTCCTGTAGCTCTGAACCTAGTCTGGGAAACTAGTCGCAGCATTTCTAATTTATTTACAAAAACCACACATTTAATAACTGTTAATTATCACAATGAAGCTATGAGAGTCATTAAAAACAGTAGCTGCATACTTTCTGTTAAGGATTAATTAAGGATCAAGGCAGTGGTGAAAACGTGGTTTCAGCCACTGAGTGCTAAAATCTTTTTTTCTCTTTTATTTTTACCCTGCATTAGAAATTCCAGGCTGGAAAATGTGAACATAATCCGAAAACATGAAAAGGAAATGAGTGTGAATGTGAGACGGTGAATAAACAGGCTTGGTATATTTCCATAGGGTTCCACATTGCTTGCTGTGTGGTGCAACTGTGTCTGGGCCACATATGTCAGGAATAATTAAGGCTCCGTCTCTCAGTCCACTGCGTCTGTCTACCCTTCTGTAACAGAGCTGATAAAGCCATGCCTCTCTTGGTGTCCCTGATCCTGACCTTTGGCCTCTACCTGACCTCTTACCTCCACATGCTACTATCAGCTATTCAATATCTAGCCTACCCTGTGACTTCTGTTGGTCTCTGACCTTAGTTGGCACGTAACCCTGAAAAGCATCACTATTATGACAGCTTGATGATATATATACAGCACTACTTAGTAGAACATTTATGATCTGATGGTCAGAAATGCATTGTCTCGGAATAACCTGACTCTACCTTAATTGATATACTCAATTGTATGGGTCACTATATAATTTAAAACACATTTTTAAATATTTTAAAATCTTTTTAAAACCATTTTCAAGAGTTTTTGTTTGTTTTTATTTAATGACTAAAATGCCATGTGTTGTAACTATCAAATAAGAAAAATATTTTTCTTTGAATACATGTGAATGTACACATTATAGGTACACTACCTGTCAAATGAATAATTGAATAATTAAGATTAAAAAAAAAAAAAAAAAATACAATAAAAGCCGTAATATTGTAAATTATTACAATATTTTTTAAAAAAATTAAAATGTCGTTTATTCTTGTGATGGCAAAGCTGAACTTTCAGCAGCCATTACTCTAGTAATCAGTATCACATGATCCTTAAGAAATCGTTCTAATATTCTGATTTGCTGCTCAATTATTAATAATTATTCTTATTGTTATGTTGCTGCTTAATATGTTTGTGGAAATCATGATAAATTTTTTTTTTTTCAGGATTCTTTGATTAAAGTTCAAAAGAACATTTATTTGAAATAGATTTTTTGTCGCATTATAAATGTATTTACTGTCACTTTTGAGCAAATTAAAGGGTTAGTTCACCCAAAAATGAAAATTCTGTCATTTATTACTCACGCTCATGCCGTTCCACACCCGTAAGACCTTTGTTAATCTTCGGAACGCAAATTAAGATATTTTTGTTGAAATCCGATGGCTCAGTGAGGCCTCCATAGCCAGCAATGACATTTCCTCTCTCAAGATCCATTAATGTACTAAAAACATATTTAAATCAGTTCATGTGAGTACAGTGGTTCAATATTAATATTATAAAGCGACGACAATATTTTTGGTGCGCCAAAAAAAAAAAAAAAAAAACGACTTATATAGTGATGGCCGATTTCAAAACACTGCTTCAGGAAGCTGTGGAGCGTTATGAATCAGCGTGTCGAATCAGCGGTTCGGAGCGCCAAAGTCACGTGATTTCAGCAGTTTGGCGGTTTGACATGCGATCCGAATCATGATTCGACAAGCTGATTCATAACGCACCGAAGCTTCCTGAAGCAGTGTTTTGAAATTGGCCATCACTATATAAGTCGTTATTTTGTTTTTTTTGGCGCACCAAAATATTGTCGTCGCTTTATAATATTAATATTGAACCACTGTACTCACATGAACTGATTTAAATACGTTTTTAGTACATTAATAGATCTTGAGAGAGGAAATGTCATTGCTGGCTATGGAGGCCTCACTGAGCCATCGGATTTCAACAAAAATATCTTAATTTGTGTTCCGAAGATGAACGAAGGTCTTACGGGTGTTTTCATCCAAAGTTTTTAAAATGTTAGTGTCACAGTTTACAGAAAAATATTAAGCAGCAAAAACTTTTCAACATTGATAATAATAAGAAATATATCTTGAGCAGCAAATCAACAGAACAAAAGAGACTTTTCAAGAACATTAAATTCTGCACAATGGTATCGCTCTTTACAACGTCGGACACATGACGGTAATTAATATGATTAGCCTTTTGTTTGTTATAAAACAGCTAATAATGTTTTGCTAATGTTACTCAAACCATGTTCCCGTTCGCCATGTCAGAGTCAGACAGCTGCCTTCTAAAAATCAGTAGGCTATCCTTCCAAACGCTTTGAAAAATGTAGAACGTCGGTGGAGAAAGGCATATAGTTCATCATAACATCGTAATATACATCATACACCCGCCATATTGCTAAATCTACCTGATTTTTCATATCAACAGAAAAATATACCAGGATAAGCTGGCTTCTCTCGGGACTCCCCTGCTAGTTCACTGTTAATGATATGCTAAAGCCCACCGGCACGTTAACGTTATTGGTTACAAGGTAGTTTGTGACGTCACAGACACCAGTGATTTCAAACCGTAGGTCTTTTTTCACTGCAGTTTTAAGGAGAAAATACTCAGCAATGGTGTTGACAAATTAATTTGCACATGGTTTGTCTTAAAGCATATTAAAAACACCACATAGACATATGAACAACATTAAAAACTTGATTTTCAGCACAGGGGGTCTTTAATTGTTCCACACTTTTGACCAGTAGTGTATATAAATTTTTTTAACTAATATAAAATTCATAAACTAATGTGTTTATGAATAAATTAATACTGTATATAAGACAAAAAAAAAACTGAGTGTGATTGACCCAGTTATAGTGGTTCAACGGGTCACAAAACTCACGGTTCGGCTCATATTACAGTTTTTAATTCACGGATCGGATCATTTTTCAGATCAGGAATTTTTTAGTCTAACTGTAGTGTATTCAAGTACAGACATGTAATAATTAGGCCTAAATGTAAAATAACATTATAGTGTTCACTGTATAAATTAAATATAGGTTAAGCTGTGTTTTGTTGTTTGATTAACATTAATGACTTGCCCAAGTTGCTGTCACTTTCAAGACCAACTTCATGGATCAAATATAATAATACACATCCGATTTCTTTCTCAACAGTTCACGTTCACTTATGACATAACCGACTGTGTTTGCGAGAATACTCGCTGAGAGTGGTATTTTTGACACAATTTTGTGTGAATGTGTCCGTTCAAACAGACAATGCAAAAGAGGAGTCAATTCGCGAGTACCGAATATTGATGGTGAAACTCAGCACATCTGTAAAAACACATGCGTGCGAAATTGTGGAGCCGTAGATCAACTACGATCCGTTTAACCCCTTCTCACCACTTTATTTCTCTCTTTAAAAAAAAAAAAAAATTACCAGTGTACACACTGATGTCAGAAGATTGACTTGGACATTAGATACTAAAGGCCTGTAACAGCCTCAGCACTGGCAAACAGTTTGCTTATAAGAAACACGCTAAACCATTATGTAGATGATGAGATCTCGTCAACAGTACATTGCTGTGCCCGCTCGTTCCATGCAACCTGTCAGCGAGGTTATTGCATCACTGAGTCCTGGAAGACCCATCAGCCTCCTGGCTCTGGGAATAGTGGGGGCTTCCCTCTCACTGGCAACAAGCAACCTGATCAGCAGGCATTATCACCTCATAATTACAGTCCTTTTAGACATATTAGCGTAGGCGCTGTGATCCTGTTTCAATGCGGAACCCAATTCCCCAACACATTCCCCTCCTCTCCCGTTTTTTACAAATGCCTTCTCAACAAACAAGCCTTGTATAAAAATATCCCCCAGCAGTAATGGTTCTCCGATGCAGTTGGCCAGAGCATTAAGCATGTGATGTGATGCGGCCAATGGGAAAGACGTGGGGTGAAGCGTGTTAGGTTACCTGAGTGGGGCATGATGATTTTGCATGGCGATGGTATTTATATCAGCAGTGAAAGTGTCATGGCGAGAAGGTCAGAGGCTTGAGTAAACACATGAGTGTGCCGTATCAGAGAGAAATCTGCTTGTTAAACGTGCAAGGCCTGTGTGAACACACATTTACACAGAGCACATATGCTCCTAGCGCTTGTGGTTTTCTCATATCAAGAGGCCTGTCTGACTCGATGAGATCACTCAAAGAGAAATCGAGAGTTACATTTCCCCACTTCTTTATAGCACAATTTATGTCAATTGAAATTGAGTGGAACCAAAATCAAATGTACTGAGTCTGACTGAGGTGATAAAGTGCATATTTCCCCAGTGTAGTAATATGGTAGAGTTTCTTTCACACTTTCTCACACACATACACATTTGTCTAACAAGTCACACATGCAAATCTCTGACCTACAGAGCAGGGGTAAAATAAAAGCCATGAGAAATAGCAGGTTATCATCGTGCTCTCTATGGGGTTAGCATTTACTTTCCGTGTGCTTCCCTTGCGTATCAGTTTCAAATGACAACATTGGTGTAATTGCACCATTCCAATGTGTGATAGATGAAACCCTTATGTCTTGCCCCGGTTATATGATGAGAAGAAAGAAAAACCTGTGTTTATTTTCTCCAGGCAGCTTCGTGCTGTCTCAAATGGAAACTATTACCTGAAGCCGAGTTGGGCCAAACAAATATCTATTAAAGCGGAATCATAAAACAAACTAATGTAGGCTGTGAACAAAATATTTGAGCCCTAAACACTAGTTCTAAACTCTAGATTTATACCATGTTGGACTCAAAAACAGACTTTTGCTTCCAAAGCTGAGAAAGCATGAATCTCTGCAGTGTGTGAACAATCGCCTACTTTTAAGTCTAATTGCCATAATCTATATCCAAAAGCAGGAGATTTATTGATGTTATTACCTATATTTTCAAGCATAAATCATGAGTGGGATTTCAAGCTTTAATGAGTTAGCGGTTTCAAGTTCCCTCGCCCTCCTCCAAGAACTCATATCATTCCATAGATGGCTTTCATATTTGTCGAGTTAAACACGTCAGTCCTCATTCAAGCTCTTGGACTCGAAGCAACTGTGGGCCTCCAGGACACCTGTGTGGACCATATCAAATGTGCCACTCAGTCTATCTAATACACATACACATATGCACACTCACTAAGACAAACTCTATGTATGTATATATAGATATATAAGGATGATAAATATGTGTAGGTAGAGGAGATCAGATAACTTAAGTGTCTATAAGTGTTTGGGCACTTTTGGACAGTTCCGTCACATTCACTTTTTCTTAGTCAGCTTATATTTATTTATTTAGTCAGCTTTTATTTATTTATTTATTTATTTGTTTGTTTGTTTGTTTTTTTTTTACCAGTTGGTCATAGTTTGCAGATTAACCACAGGTGTAGTTCATTGCATGAACTGTAAACATGTTTCAACATTTGACTGAATAATTTATTTTGAATGTAGTGTTTGTGAAACATTTTCCATGATGTGTTTATGCTTTCTTTCAAATAAATGGCAGTTGGTTTGCTATTTTGTTATCGAATTCACAGACATTTATCCATAGAGGATAATCAAAATTGATCAATTGTAAGTGGGTCTCTATTTTTCAGTTTGAAAATTAATTCGGTTTTATTTTTTTTAAGACCTTAATTGTTTCCGGCATTGAATAAAAGATAATTGCAACTTTTTATCTCACAATTGTGTGATATAAACTTGCAATTCCGTGATATAAACTCGCAATTGTGAGTTATAAAGTCAGAATTGCGAGACATAAACTCGCAATTCTGAAAAAATAAATGTCAGTCATTTTTATATTAAGTTTATATCTCACAATTCTGACTTCATAATTTGCAATTGCTGGTTTACATCTCGGAATTCTGAGAAAAAATGTCAGAACTGCGAGATGTAAACTTGCAATTGTGAGAAAAAAGTCAAAATTGTGAGATAAAAAGTCTAAATTATCTTTTAAAATGTTTTATTCCGTGGCAGAAACAAGCTTCCATCGAAAACAGACTAGTGCCTTAGTAGCTTAAAGGCAGAGTAGAATGCTATCAGTTGACATGCACCCCACTGCTAATGTGGATTGTTCTGTTAGTGTTAGGTGCCCAAACTTTGTAACCACTCAGAGTTTGTTAATGACTCTTCCTTGACACAGGCAAAATTTTATGGTGCTAGTCTGTATATTTAGCAATTATACTGTAACAGATCTTTATTTGTGGTGGTAAAATGTACCATTTAACATGTGCTTTGTAAAGTGTGCAAGTATTTGAACTCTTGAAGGATGAAGCTATGAAATCCAGAGAAACGATTTTTCTTAAAGGTGGACAAATAAAGCTGTCTCCAGCCCCCAGTAAAAGCTCCCGTTAAAGAGTGCGACTAACTCATCTTAATGGAGTGTTATTTTTCTGTTCCGTCTCTCTTGGTAACATCATAACATTTTCCTTTCCCACCCACAAATGTGAGCCCTGCCGTTGACATGGTATTAGTCAAGGCTCGCTGTCAGAGTCTGGCTGTGCAAATTCAGGCGCAGGTCTTCGGCACCTGCCAATCAATGCTGCAGTACTGTCCCAGTTCAGCCACAACAATACATGCACACCATCTCTGCAGCTGCTTTAGCCCCTTCCACCTCACCAACCCCACCCTTCGCAAATGGTCGCTTTTTATTAGCAAAATAAGCACATTCAGCCAGTTAGCTAATATTTCTGTTACCTCCGAACAGCTGAAGTCAGGTGATAAGTTCATGTTAATGTGAAGTTTGAAGTTCATCTGTGGGATACGAAAGTGATAAAGCTGTTTTTGTTTTTTCTTTTAGCGCTGAGTGGACACAGGAGTATAATCGCTCCATAAGGCGGTATATATATTATGCCGACCTGCGTATTCCATATTTTGTAGTTGCTCCCCTGTCGCTCACCTCTGGGTTGCAAATGTTCTTTTACTACTTAAATAGTTCCATCTCCTCCCAAAAAACATCCCATATGGTCCCCCCATTGTTTCGACTACCCTACTCCCTGGTGTCATGCCTTGTCACTGTTATTATAGGCTTACACTCACAAGACGCTGTGATTTGTTGTCCTCTTCTGGCTTTGAAGATCTAAAGAGTTGTACAGCGTGAGATGAGGGGAGATGAAGATGAAGTCGACAGCCGTGGCCTTTCCCCGAAGCTCATACGGCCGCACACATAAACACACGATGGAGCATGACTATACACAAACTCAAGTCAAGAGGCGTGGGTCAAGTTACGATTTCCCCTTTGTGTCTTTAAAAATCCGCAGATGACAATTATGGCGGATTTGATTAACTGAGAGGGCGGCGCAGATAGTCCAGCTTTTTTACGAAGGGCCGGCAGCTCGGGTTTCACTAGCTGTCATTTATACGGCCAGAGAAAGGCAGGGGGAGTCCCTTTACTGCTGAGCTGGGGCCTGGGCCCAGACTTCAAACGCTACTCTCCAGCATAGCTCTTCACTTTTATAATGCGCAGGGAATGAGAGTACACTCATACACAGCACTTAAAATGCTACATTAAGGGAGTTTTGAGGAGTAGTGTCTGAACTCCAGCAGTTTTGCTTTACTTGGACCATTGTAAGTGTCATTTCTTGAAACCTGTCCATGTGACCACTTTTGTCTCTGTTGTAATCCAGTATAGTAATTTGTTTTATTTGCTTTTCTATTAGTTGTTTGCTTTTCATAACATGTTTCTTGTGCTCTGTATTTTTGCTTTTTCATTTTTCTTTTTTATCATAGAAAATGACCTTTGGTTTTAGAAAGGTCCCTTTTTTATTAATAATAATAATAAGAAGAAGAAGAAGAAGAAGAAGAAGAAGAAGAAGAAGAAGAAGAAGAAGAAGAAGAAGAAGAAGAAGAAGAAGAAATGAAGAAGAAGAAGAAGAAGAAATGAAGAAGAAGAAGAAATGAAGAAGAAATATTAATAATAATAGTAATAATCATCATCATCCATATCATGATACATTGTTTATTCTATTTATATAATGTAACCCCTCCTGTTCGAACCGCCCGCTCTAACTGGGACTCAAACCCAGGTCCGCCGGCATGGGAGTCGGGCACGCTAACAAGGAGGCTAAAGACCACAGTCTCTAGCGTCAGTCGCTAGAGCGCATCTTGAGATCAGGGGAGTGAGGTTTACACGCTTACGCTCTTACTAGCCTACGTCTGTTACATTCACCCCCCCCCAAACCTCACTCCCATCCGGGTCACGGCACCAATGTAACCCCTCCTGTTCGAACTGTCCGCTCTAATCGGGACTCGAACCCGGGTCCGCTGGCATGAGAGTTGGGCGCTGTAACAAGGAGGCTAAAGACCGCAGTCTCTAGCGTCAGTGGCTAGAGCACCTCTTGAGTGCAGGGGAGTGAGGTTTACATGCACAGCTTTTACGTCTGTTTCACTAACACCTTTCAAAAATATTCATTTTGAGGAATAAGTATTCTTTTTTAAATGATGATGATGATTATTAATGATTGTAATATATTTTATTTTACTGTATTTATATAGCACCTTTTTAAAACCAAAGGTCATTTTGTAGAAGTATTATTATTATTATTATTTTAAACATTATTATTATTTTTATTAAAAAAATTATACTTCTTATACAATTAAGATCAAATGATTTCTGTACTTCCCTCTAATCAGCAAACAGCAAATCCAATCTCTTCTTAAGGCCCCTTTCTCCTCTCTCTAAACCAAAATCCCCCTTTTGCCAGACCGTCCGTGACAAAGGCAGCCTGTAGTCCCTTGAGTTCAGGTCACGAATGGATTGGGCCCACTTGTTTTTACAAGCACCCTGTGTCAATGGTCTAGTTTATTGAGACAGGTCTCCTGTTGGCCTGTGAGGCGCTCAGCCGATGGACGGCACGGATGAGTAACCCTTGTGTATAAATAGCTTCCTTCATTAAATCAGTTGTTCTCTTAATTGAACTTAAATAAAGAATGACTTATGCCGGCCAGCTGGTTTTAATAAGAGACCCGACTGGCTTGTGGTGTATAAGAGGAGCATTATTTCAGTGCACTGGGCCAATTGTAGGGTGTACTGGGTGTTATCAACATAGAAGGTGAAAACAGGAGAGGCCACCAGCCAGCCTAATGCATTCTGAGCTTTCATTGGTTTATTTTCCTAACAATGAAATAAATGGTTTGGTAATTAAATTTTCGCCACTGGCTTTAGACTTAATGGGCATCTGTGACAAGTGTTAATGTATGGCGAAGAGGCTGAAGGATTTGACACGAAACACGCCAGCCTCGTTTCTGAACGCTACATACTCTTACACACTTTTCTCTACCGTCTTCTAAACCTGCAAGCAATTTTGCTGTGAAAGGCCAATCAAACTCCTCTGCCAGGGCACAGTTTGTATTAATCTGCTAACCTAATGCACCGAGCTCACTCAGCTGCACTGTGATACTTTTCTCCAGCCATCTTTTTTTTTCTCAGTCTCTCTCCTCCCTGAGACAAGAATTCTTGAAGTGAGCCGTTGTTTGAAAGCGTTTTGTGGTCTCTGGCAGCAGCAGCTGATGGAAATTTGCTGAGTTGGAGCCCTGAAATGTTGCAGCTGTCTCAGAGGAGCTCGGCCACAGCTCTGAGTCTCACTGCTTGGCCGCTGGTCAAACGCAGGGAGAGCACTGATTGACTTCCTCCCACCCTCTCTTCATTATTTTCTTTCTTGGTATCCCTTTTACACCCTATGCCACTTTATCATATAACACTTTCTATGTCATTTTAACTGTCGCATTTTCAGACCCCCAGTCTTGTCCAGCTTGTAAACCAAGTAAAGCTATTACCTCATCTGTGGGTCAAAAAATGATGAAGATTCCTTCCGCCCCCTCGTATAGTGGAAATCGAATAAGGTTTCATTACTTTAGCCCACGTTTACAGGCCCTCTGAGCCACAGGAGGAAATGGAGAGCCATTTCTTGACCATAACTCACTCCAGAGAGATTTAGAGTTTAGGGGGAGATGCTCCAAAATAGTGTGAACTCATTTGTATGTGTGCTGCACTCCACTAAGAGGAAAACAGCCACTTGTCGTCTGGAGAGATTGAGTAATGCAATCCTTCACAGCCCAGCAGCACCGCTGCCACATACCTCACTAATAGCAGGTTGATTATCAACAAGACTGTCCTTTAACACATTCCCAACATCTGCTTTCTGTCTAAGCGTGGAGGGTGGATATGCATAGACGTTGCAGAACACTCGCACACACCACTTTCATTGTAAGTGCATTTTAAAAAAACACCTTCTGGTTCAGCGATTTTTTTTTATTTTTTTATATATATATATATATATATATATATATATATATATATGCACATTTAATGCATGTTTGTAAAATTGTGCACTCATTTACACTCAAACACTTTCATGTGCTTAAATTTAAGTATTTAGACAGTATAATGCTGCTTCTGCTGTAAAAGACACACTCTCTATTTCATCCATCTATAGTATATAGCCTCTCAGTGACATCCTGTTGACATTGTTAGACACCATTTGGATTGAGAGAGTTTTAGACATGCAGATAATGTGCCATATCCTCCTACGATGAGCAAGTTTTGTTAGTGTTACATCCTGGGTAAAGTTTATAAACGTATGCACTGTCCTGGAAGGCCCTTTGGTTTAAAAGCAGTTATTGCAGTGGGTGGGATTGAAGTCTTTTTTGTATTTTTTTTTTTTTTTTTTTTGATCCAATGTCTCTGCGTATGACTACATTCAGCAATGTACATAGCACAAACTCACACAGGCTGAAATATGTATACAATCACAAACTTGTTTTTATATCATTAAGTAGACTTTCCATAGACATAATGGTTTTTATAATGTACAAACTGTATATTCTGTCCCCTAACCCTACCCATAAAACTACCTATCATAGAAAACTTTCTGCATTTTTACATTTTCAAAAAAAAAAAAAAACATAATTTAGTATGATTTATAAGCTGTTTTCCTCATGGGACATGATCAAATGCCTCCACAATGTCAAAAATGTCAGGTTTTACTGTCTTTGTGGAGACATTTGGCCCTCACAATGTAGATTAAACAAGAACACACGCACATTTCACTATATTAGTGAAGACATTGCTTAAACTTTCATTGATTTAATATCAGGTTAATGATATTTTCTATCGCCTAACCTAACACCTACCCATCACAGAAACGTGCAAAACACTAGATTTAAATAAAAACATGTTTTGGCCGACTTAAGCCTTTTTAACTAGTGAGGACCATTAAAATGTCCTCACCAGTCGGTTGTCATAATATTTTACTATATAAGTGAAGACATTTGGCCCTCACAATAGCCAAACCTGTACACACACACACACACACACACACACACACACACACACACACACACACACATACACACACACACACACACACACACACACACACACAGTTTGTGTATATTTTAAAAATATATTAATGCAGATCACATGCATTTTAAAAACTGACATTATCAGTCCCCACTTTTGTTGCTTCATACTCAACAAAATGGCAAAGCTGGTCTTTTCCGTACCACCTATTTATTTGTTTGTTTGTGCCTATTCTTATATTCTTATTAGAACACACGAACACACTTATCAAAAATGATATCAGACTATTCTTGCACTTTACACTATAGAAATTCTGCGTAGACATTTTTTTTCCCCCCTTACCCATCATAATTTTGTCTAATGCATTAAGTCAAAACTGCCATTGGTGTCCCATCCAACAAACAAACAAAAAAATAGTGACTGATGCCCCTGGTCTTATGGTATTATTGACAGTATGATATTAACATGTATAACATTAGTGCAGCAGAGCATCTCTTAGTTTTGCTTTAATGATGGCTTAAAAGCCTTACAACTGATTCACTGGTTCCCCACAAACCCACATCCGTTTGATTGACACATGCCTCCCTGGTTGTTGGGACATGTTGCTGATTGAGGCATGGCATGCGATTTCCCACTGAACCCCATCCCTGATTTTCACTCATTACAAAGCCCTCTGAAAGTCCACGGTGTCTCCTCTCAGAACTGATTTCTCCAGCTTCTCGGTTTCCCCCTCGTATGGCTCCTGCGGCCGAGGCCAGTCGCTTGGGCAGGCAACAAATGGAATCAATTTATACCCCTGGAGCAAGGTGGTTTTGATGACATTTAAAATGTTCACAACGTAAACTCTGGATATAAACATTTCAGGTCAGGAAGAGTTTAGAAATGTCTTTCATAAACATGCACAGGGAAGATTTTTGACTTGTTTTTGATAGATGGCCAGTCGTGTGTTCAAAATGTAATTCAATTTGTCATGCTATGTCCTGACAGACAGACAGAGAGAGAGAGGAAAGTTATGGAAGATGCAGGAATTAATCAGGACTTATTAGTTCTGACCAGAAGTGTGTATTTGGAAAATTAAAGCAGGTTACGATATCTGCCTTTAGAGAAACTCAAATACACATTAAATAATGAAATCATTATTTAAAGTCAAAGTGAACATATACATATGCTCAAATAGAGGCTGAAAAATACAGATCTTATACGTGAAGGGAACAGTACTGTTCAGTGACCACAGAAGAGTGATATAAGCATTGAACCTTTCAGTGAAAACATGAATGTTTATTTAGCAATGTAGCCTACTGCGGCTCTGACAAAAAATTTAGAAACAGTCCATTGATTTATTTTGATGTATTTATTTAATCTTTTTTTTTATTTTTGTCCAATTTTTCTCTGATACAACATTTAAAGTGTTTAAAGGTATTTCAGAATAATGGAAATGAAATAACATTTAGGTTAAATAATTTTTATTATTAAATAAAATGCAAATGTTCAAATCTAAACTAACTGTGTGTGTGTGTGTGTGTGTGTGTGTGTGTGTGTGTGTGTGTGTGTGTGTGTGTTTGGTTCAGGTAAACCATATGTTATGGTGACAAAATGTCCCCACAAAGATGGAAATATCCAAAATCCTTGTCCTTGTGGGGACATTTTTGCTCCACAAGAGGAAAACAGTTTATAAATCACACTAAGTGAAGTTTTTTGAAAAAATGTACAAATGCAAAAAGTTTTCTGTGAGGGTTGTGTGTAGGGCTAGGGGACAGAATATACAGTTTATACAGTATCACAATAATTATCTATGGAAAGTCCCCGTAAAACATGGAAACCCAACACTGTGTGTGTGTGTGTGTGTGTGTGTGTGTGTGTGTGTGTGTGTGTGTGTGTGTGTGTGTGTGTGTAAAAGCTGCATATTAAGTCATTTTTATTCTGTACTAAAGCAGGTAGGAATTCTCCACCCCTCGTTTTTATATTCTTATACAAACAAACAAACTTTTTTACTGTTCCTGATCATTAAATATTGGGGATGCACTGGAATTGCAACTAGGCTTAATTTCCCAGCCTTGTGGCTTTAGCGTTAGTGTTAGAGGACAAGGTTAGTGTTAAAACCCTACACTGTAAAAGTCTCTTTCTGCAGCTTGACCATCTTAATTGATCCTCCATTAGTGCTTTATTGACACTGTGTCCTTCGTCCTGTGCCTCTTTTATAGATACTAATAAAATGTTCAAAGTCCCTGTGCAGCTCCTTATCATGCAGCAGTGTTTTTATGCCCTGCTTACACCAGGAGTGTGACTCTGTCTCTCTACTGTACAGTCTGATGATGAGGGTACGGTTTCACAGCCCCTTCCTTCATGTCGCAGCCTGGCACCATTTTATGACTGGAAAAAGAGAAAGAGGAAAAGAGAGAGGCATTAAAAAAGAGATATATAAAGACGCACAAGATTGGGTGGGGGGATGCAGGAAAATAAGCAAACTTTATTTTCTGATTTGTACAAATATGTTGAATGATTTTATTAAATACACACATTTCACAAAAGCATTTACCTTTTTCCCAAAGCTATATAAATAAAGCCTATTTCATCTATGGCTGACTCTGGCCAAACTCTGGGGGAAATAGCGACTATAATGACAGGCCTCTGATTACAGTCTGTGCGCATTGAGTTACTTGTTGTTATTGGTTTAAATCATATATTTCCGTTTCTAGGTGGAAAAAGAAATCAGCTGGATTTAGGAATGTGGAATATGGTGGAATTAATAACCCTAGAAGGATATGATGTGAGCAATTACTGTATGTACACTACTGTAAATGGTAAAAGTGTATCAACATATGTAGTCTGATCTCCAGTGCTGCTGCTGGGAATGATGAAGTTTTGTGGCTCAGTTATGACAGACCGAGAACATAGAACATAGAACATCATTATATCATATTTATTTATTTATATATTTTCAATGTGCAGCTGCATGATGACAATGTTCACAATGAAGCAAACTGATTACCAGTTTGCTTGAATGTTTTGCAGATGGTGAGACTTTTTTTTTTTATTGTAGGTCGGTCACTGAAGTTTTTTAAAGTGACTTATTTTTTTTTTATTTTTAAGTTTGTTTACATTAAAAAATGTGCTATATATTACATAAAAAGATAGATTGGTCTAATTTTAATCTAAAAAGTAAGACTGCTAGTTGGTCAAACTAGTTCTCAAGTCACAGTCTTAACATAGTGGCTATGTTTTTGCAACTGACCCCAGAACTGCAAATTGTGTGGAAGCAACAATTGTTTTGTTAATGTGATATTATTTAGGGTGACTAAATGTTGAATGGTGAAGATGCCTGTAAAAAAAAAAAACAGTTTAATGTGTGTTTGGTAGAACAACTGTTCCTGTGATTTTTGTGGAAAAGTTACACTGTTAAAATCTAGAAATAATATTTATGCGGTGTTTATGCATGGGGGAAAGAAAGGATGAGAAAGTGTTTGTCTGTGTTTGGATGCATCCATGTGAGTGTGTTATAAATATGATGCATTGGGTGGAAATATAGTACCAGTTCAAACTCTTTAGCATTCGCAGAGTTTTCTGTTTTGGTCCACAGTTTAACTACCTAGTAGCAGCCCTGTACCACATATAGTTACAGAGTATATTATCTTGAAATAGTCTTGCTTTCCATGAAGAGATGCAAGAACAACTAAACCTAAGTGAATAATTTGCTGAAACACCTTAAGCTCCTTTCAAACTAAATTACAAAATCAAAGTAGCACTTGCAAATAATTATGCTTGTGTTTTTGAATCAGGGTACGAAGGAAAACAACAATTAACAGTGAAAGTTCCCTCATTCACTAACTTTGTCGACTCGCTCTGATAGGAGAGGAAGTATCTGTTTACTTTGTGATTACGACAATTTTGCTGTCGCGGGGCAGCAAATTCAAACCAGTCGTGAGGCTAGATTACTCCAGACAACGTGAAGTTCGTACGGCCGCGCACATCCAGTCCTCCGCCATCGGCTGCGATTTCTTCAAAGTAAAATAAACCTTTATACATAATTACAGAGAATTCTGTATATTTTTCTGTCCGTTCCCCTCTAACAAAAAGGGTATATTTTAAGGGCCAAGCATGTCACGCTTAACCACCGGCCTACAAAGTAGATCACACATCGGAGGACCTGACCCGAGTCTCTTGTTTATTCAGAGCAAATTCTAGAGAGAGGGTAAAAGGAGCCTTATTCAGTGCACATACCAAATCGCATGGACTGTCATATTTAGACAGTTCATATATCCCCGCTTCAGAGTTGCCATGTCGTGAAAACATTATCAAAGTAAATATTATGACTGTACACATGTTCTTTTATGCAAAGAGCACTAGTGTGAAGTTGGGTCCAATCTTCGGGCCTTGGGCCTGACTCCTGAGAAGGTGGTGAGACGGCTGTGAACATGAAAGCACTGAGGTTGCTTAAAAGCATAACTGGGTTATCAGCCGGGTCTTGATTGCGTTATTATTCAGTGCTACTGTTTTTCTTATCAGTCAGTCAACATTTCAGGTCAGGAAACAAGCTGGAGAGACGCGTTTGGCTGTGTGCCATGTAGACCTGAAAGCATGCACCTCAGAAACCCCACACGTGTGCGTACGGTGAGATCTGGACAGTGTCCCTGTGACCAGAGAAGGATGTGAACAATTACCAATTCTCAAAACACTACTTTACCGTAGTTAAATATATTACACGCCTTACACCCACAGCGGCCGCGGCCCTCTCTCGCTGCAGCCTGCGATATGTGGACCTTACAGAAATCCAGCCACCTTCAACAGGCACAGTCTACTGCAATTAACCAATCATCATAATCATCATCATCATTACCATCATCATCATTATAATCATAAACTCACTGAACATGCTTTGTACAAGGTGCTTCACACTAATTTACACCAGCCAATGTTAGTTTTTGTTTTATTTTCACTTCTCTTATTGGGAGAGAATTTTAATATATGAGTTTAGAGCTTATATGAAAATATCCATACACTGTTCTGGTTTTACAGATAAGAGTACAGTAAGAGATACAAAAAGAGATTTAGGGCAGAACGGGGAGTGTTGTAACAGGATAAAAAAATAAAATTTTAGATCTGGCTTATAATTTAATTTGACCTATTAATGGATGTTAAATGGGTGTTAGATTCTGATGTTTAATTTGATATATAACATCAACCTTTATATTTAAATGTTAAAAAAACTAAAATTATCATGGCTGAGCAAACAGAGAGGGTTGTAACATTACTTTACAATGTAAATTTACTGGGCACACAAAGATTGCACAAAACGGGATGTGAGAGAGAGCTGTGAGAGTGACTAATACACACACACACACACACACACACACATTTCCTGTTATGTATTTTAGAGTTGTTAACCTATGATTTACGAATTTGCATGTATTTTTATTATTTAATTTGCTGCTATGGGATAGTTCACCCCAAAAATTCAATGTCGTTCCAAACCTGTATAACTTTTTTGCATGGGACACAAAAGAAGATATTTTGAAGAATGATTCAGCTGTTTTTGACCATATGTAAACCCTAATGCTCAAAATAATTAACTGGTTTGAGTAGGACAAACTTAAACAAGTTAGTTCAGTCAAATTAACTTTTATGAGTATTTAGCACTTTCTTTTTCTTTCAAGTTCACAGAACTGATATATTTTAAGTGAACTAAACTGTTTCATTGTTTAGAATTTTATTAACTTATTTCTTTTCATTTAGACGATCTTAAGTTTAATTGAAACTGGCTGGGATTTCTATTTCCCAGCATGCTTTGCCCATGGCACTTGAAAGGGAGAGTAAATGCTAAAATTAAAATAAAATTTTTGGAGAGTTACTATCATGGTGACTAGTGGTGCATGTGGCTTGGTTTGAGAGCAAGTATATGTTAAATGCTTTATATTGCTGTACTCATTTAGCAAGTGCTATACCATGCTATTGTTAACATGTTAGCAAATTAGCAAGTTAGCATTTTCTGAATTAGCTTGTTATAGCTAACTATGTTTACACTAATAAAAATTTTCACATTGAGATTACATGAAAATTAAGTTAAATGTATGAATTAGTGTACTCAAACATTTCAAGTTAAGAACAATTAAAACTGATTGTCTTAAAATTTTTGAGTTTTGCTAAATTATTTGGGTTTACTGTCCAAAACCGACCCATTGACTTATTTATGGACAAAAAAAAAAAAAAAAAAAAAAAAAAATCATACAAATTGTAAATGATGACAGAATTGTCATTTTTAGGTGAACTATCCCTGTAAAGTTTTACCATTTTACATTATGGGGATGGGGAGGACATTAAAAAAAAAAGAGTAAATTTTATTACCACAATAAATTAACGCACAAAATGTAGGCTAATTGTCCATCATTTTTTTAGGTTGTAACACAGCACTCTTTGTACTTGACAATGTAGATTTCTAAATTAGGCTTATAGTTTAATTTGTAGCAAGCAAATATAAGAATATTACATAAAAGTTTGACGCGTAAAAAACATTGAAACATCACCCTTAAACACGCTCTCCCCTATAACGCATAATAATAATTGTTGCTAATTAGGCTATGCCATACATGATGTATTGAGAGTTTCAACTTGAAACCTTGTTCGAAAACCCCCCACAATATTCTGATGTATTTTCTCAACTGCATCTGCATGCATACAGTTAAGAAAACACAGCCCCCCGCACATAAAACCTCTATAAAATATCTAAACATTTTGTACAGGACACTGAGTCCGCATGAAATAAAGACAGATACAATCCCTCCGGCCATATGGGTGTCCACTTCTGTAATCCCAACAGACTGATCCACTCCGTATTCAATATGGGGTATAATTGCCTCTCAATGCGAGGAAACGCGCAGCGCATGGTTGCGCTGACTGCAACACACAGGCCCCAGTGACACTTGGGTGCTGTAGCACAGGAAAAGGCAGAACCAGTTCATTTTGATCCTGGATTTAAGAGATGAAACAGTCCTGATTGCCACAAATCAAAACCTGGACTGTAATTAGTGAACGCGGACATGGCTCCTCCATGCATCAGAGACAAATTAAACAAACAATTATTTCTGTCCTGCGTAACCGCTTCTCGGAAGCTCAAGTTAAACCGTCGGTCGCCTGACACACGCACACGTTAACTCTGTGCATTAATAAATCTAATTTACTGAAGCTGTCAGACGCAATTAGAAACGAAACGCAAAGTTTATTGCGATTTTTCGGTGGTGAAGGCTTTTCCTGAAATAGGCGCATTTGGGAATAGAATACAAATCCAAATCACCTACAACAAACACTTAAGCGAAATAAGCATGTTTATCACACACACAAAAAATGGTTTTAATGTTGTAGCTATAAGTGCTCTTAAAAAAAAAAAAAAAAAAAGCAAATTGTTTAAATAGGCTAATACTAATAATATTAGGCTAAATAAAAATAACAAAACAATACAAAATAATAATTACAATGAATGTCTAATATATAATTAGGCTATTATTTTTATTATGCGTTTATACATTTGTTTAGGCTACATATATTACTGCATTTTGTTTACGTAGGATAGAAGTAGCCTAATTTCAGAAAAATGTTCTAACTAACAGATTTCGCAGGTTTAAATGTGGGCATTTTGTGGACAGTCTTATATGGTCGCACTTGCAATCTGTGGTCGTTTCTGATTTATGGACAGCCAACGGGATTGCGGGAGAGGCTTACACTCAATCACCAGTTCAAGCTCCTCCGACATCACGCTAAACTGAGGGCATAATGTGTCCACTTGGGCTAAAAGCCGGTGTACGGTTGCATCGCAGTAGCATCTGCCTAATAGATATTGCAGAGACTGAAAACAAATGGGCTTCTTCTTAGTGTATGCTGTATCACTTCACACCGCTCACAGGTAGAGTCTGTCTGTATAAATGCTTTATCTTAAGTTTATCTCTAAATGGCCCGCTATAACCGTTCTGATGAAAACAATCACTGAGAGTAATGTGTTTAGCTTTAGCTTATTTTACAATTTAACATCCGCCTCTACAGACATAAATAAGTATCCACGCTGTAGCCTAAACATTACACATATTATTCACGTTTCTTGAAAGATAAACTAGACAAAATCGGTGTAGCAAATATAAGAAATCCGCTTTATTTGTGGGATCGGCTAATATCTAAACCTGCTAAACTCACTCATTCAGTCAGACGCTTTCCAGAGCGCCGCTTTAATGATTGTTGTCAAATCATATGATTAATGACTCCACAACTGCAGCTTTAGCTGGAACAGTGACTTATTTTTTTATGACCAAACAGACATAAGACACAGACAGTAAGTATTTGCTTATAATATAATATAATATAATATAATATAATATAATATAATATAATAATTATTTCAAATAAATTAAAACAAAACCAGCAAAAAAATATATAATTACATGAAAGGTTGGAGTAACAAAATGATGGATTTTGAGGTGTGTGTATATGTGTGTGCAATAGCTTGATTTAATTAATCATCCTCAAATCACTAAACCTCTAAATTAGAGTAATTCAGGAGATAATTATGCATTAAGTCCTTTCTGAGACCAATATAATCTGATTTTATTGCTTTACATCTGTGGTACAGAGTTACAAATAATTCTCATTTGAATATTATGCAAATTCCCAGCAGGCATCACACATATCCTCAGGGTAGCTATGAAAAATAATTAAAATGAATGAATACATATAAACACAGATTGCATACAATAAATTTAAACGATGATATTATCAAAAACACAATTCATGATAATAATTTGCATTGCTGCAGGCAGTAATGGTTTGTAAATAAAGGTGTTTGTGAGCTGGTGTAGAGGGTGATTGTGTGTGTGAGTGTGTGTGTGTGTGTGTGAGAGAGAGAGAGAGAGAGAGATGCTTCACTTGTGGTCTCCATGGTCATGTACAGCACGGATGAAGGTTACTGTCTCTCTTGTGTCAGTGTGCAGGTTACTGTTTCTGTGGTCACATTGGCCTCTGTCTAGGTTTAAGTGTGTGTGTGTGTGTGTGTGAGTGCAGACTTTGGCTCGGTCTTATTCTGATATATTACCATTTGATCCTTCAGTTTCCTGCCATTGATCAAGCCCCACCTATTCAGCTGATGGGCCAGAGGAGAAACCCGATCACCTAACAAGAAAGAAGCAGAGGAGAGAGGAAGGAGAAAATGAGAGAAATGGTACAAGCCTTCACCACAGCCTCTTTTTCCTTTATACCTAAAATACATCCCACTCAGTGCATCTCAGTTTTACTGTATCTACTTTACATTTACACATAATTCATCAGCAGCAGCTTGTCACCATAAACCGCCTGTGATTCACATTCAGAAATGCTACCAGGCGACTGACAATGTTAACCTTATTTAGCATGTATTTAGCGTCTTCCTAAACTGTACAAAGTGTCGCAGTGTTCACACACAGCAAACACGTCTTCTATATGTGTCGCTAAACCACAGACAGGCATTACAGTATCATATTTACTCAATGATTATTAGCTGACAGATCTGTCATTAAGGCAAATATCAGGAGAGTGGCAATTATAGTCTGTGGATTCCTTTTACACTGACATACATCATCCTCATCTTCTCTTTTACACATACACACACAAACACTGAGAGACTGAGTGACAGTAGATCAGCTAGCCTGGCCCCGTGGAGGTCATAACCCACACCATCTGGATCTGATCACGCTGTGCACAGAAAGGTGCTGCGTTTGCAAGGTATAGCCCCTTTAGCAGTGGGAACCTGCTACGCTGTTGCTCTCATATTCGACTGTTGAAGCTGGGCATCTGAATGCATATTCATACTTTGGTAATGCTGAAAGACAAGTGTAATGTTTGGAACTAGCGTGTGGAAAACTCAGATGTTGGCAGCTTTTATGTGATGATTTAGCCATCCAATGTAAATGCCCAAAACATTATATTCTCCCATGTGAGGGAGGTAAGAAAACAATGACAGAATTTTTGTGTAAAAGAAAACGTTAACGTGTGTCTGTCAGGAAGCTGTTCAAGTCTATGCTTGGCCTGAGAGAGCTCAAGTCATTCACTCCAGCGGTGTAGCTGTCAATTACTGTCCTTATCGGCTTACAACTGGAGAAGGTGAGCGAGTGACAAACCTCTCTTTGAGGTTTTAGGTTACACAATATGGTAACAACAAACTGTCACTGGGCTTTAGAGGCCTCATCGAGGATCCTGGGGAATTCCTGCCCTGGGTCAATGCACATAGTGTCTGATTCCAGAAGGTTTGGGTGAGATTATCTCTTTGTAATGAACTTAAACTTCAAAAATCTGTGTTAGCTGACCAATATCCGCAGTGTTCAGATGGATGGCTATGAAGTGAGGATTGAGCTAAAGTCTTTTTTTTCCTCTTGTTGACCGGATTTTTTTTTAACTAGACTTATTGAGTACCACTGTAGTAAATCTGTGGCACTTTAAATGCTGACGGATACGTCTCGCACCCGGTGATATATAAAGTTGGGTCTCAGTAGCCCATGTCCTTCTGAGGAGTCTTGTGGTGCCCTTGTCACAACGGCACTGACAAATGATCAGGCTCAAATAACGGCACACTGCCTCTGTCAGTTCCACAGAGACATGTAAACAATATTTTGATGAAACTAAACTAAGCGTGTAAACGTTTCTCTCCAGAACCACAGCAGACCAACACTCTATTCTACCTGTCACGGCTGTAGCCTAAATTTCACATTACTTTCTCTTTGTCTATAACTTCTGAATTATTTAGCCAGAGAGTTAAGTGAACAGAATCAGGCTCATGGGACATAATGCATGTAGATGGGAAAACTGTGCCAATTTGAATCTTAAAAAATGAATTGGTCTTATTTTCTGTAATAGTTTCTATTTGCCAGAGTTTTACATAGCATTTCTTTACTATAATATGATGTTCATGATTTTTGTAGCATAGCACATTATTAAACAAGCAAAGTTTTTTGTACATTCTAAAAAAAAAAAAAAAAAAAAAAAAAAAGCAGGGTTAAAAACAACCCAAGTTGGGTTGAAAATGGACAAACCCAACAATTGGGTTGTTTTAACTCAGCCGTTGGGTTAAATGTTTGCCCAACATGCTGGGTGGTTTTATTTAACTCAACTATTGTTTAAAAATGACTGTATTGCTTGTTTAAAATGAACCCAAAGTATGTTGGAAATTAACTATTAATTTATTAAACATTAATTTATTAATGTTTAATAAATTAATATTTATTGATAAGTTTAATGAATAATAATTAAAAAGTAAACATTTATTAAATTGCTTATTAATAATGTTCACCTTTTGATTATTTTGCCTCTGAAATGATTTAATTTCCAACCTATTTTGGGTTTATTTTAAGATAGCTATATAGTAATTTTTAAAGAGTAGTTGAGTTAAATAAAACTGCCCAGCAAGTTGGGCAAACATTTAACCCAACCGCTGGGTTAAAACAACCCATTAGCTGAGTTAAAACAACCCAATTGTTGGGTTTGTCCTTTTTCTACCCAACTTGGGTTGTTTTTAACCCAGCATTTTTTTGAGTGTACAATTACATCCTAATTAAATGTTAAGACTTTAAAAGGATAGTCCACAATAAAATGAAAAAGTCTGTAATTTACTCATCCTAATATTGTTCCAAACCTGTTTGACTTTATTTCTTATGCAGAACATCTAAGAAGATATTTTGAAGAACGTTGAGCAAACAAACAACATTGGAGCCCATTGACTTCCAAAATATCTTAATTTATGTTCCACAGCAGAAAGAAAGTCATACAGTTTTGTAACGACAGGAGGGTGAATAAACGACAATAAGGTTGGAGGAACAGCTTAACTGGCATGATGAAGGGCATACATTATTATTTAGATAATGAAACTCAGATATTAAATCACATTAAACTGTATGATAAAGTCAGAAACTGCTGTTTAATAATGTATTGTTTAACAAAGCAACCTCTTAATTTTGCAGATACAATTACAGTTCATATTGGTGCCATATAAAATCATTTCCTATATTGCTAGTATGTTTTTGGCATTTAAAGGTCAAAATATGAATTCTTGGACCAAAATAAAGCATTTAACATGAGGCATAAAATTAAGCTAACAAAAATTAAAAAGGCTAAAGTATATCAACTTCTATGTTTGCTAAATTTATTCGCTAGTAATTCTTACCAAGCAATGACAATTTATCAAGTCATAAGGAAGATATTCAGGTTCTACAAAGTACATTTTTAGTAACACTTTACAATAAGATTTCAAATACTTAACATTAGTTAACTATAAAGTTAACATGAACTAAGACTTAAATACTTTACAGCATTTATTTACCTTAGTTAATGTTAATTTCAACATTTTACTAATACATTGTTGTATTTATTAACATTAGTTAATGCACTGTGAACTAACATGAACATACAATGAACAGCTGGATTTTTATTAACATTAACAAAGTTTAATAAATGCTGTAACAAATGTATTGCTTTATGTTAGTTAATGCATTAACTAATGTTAACAAATGAGACCTTAAGTGTTACTACATTTTTATTACCAGATACAAACCATCTCAATTTTATATTTAGTTTAAAACAAAAACATTGCAGCAAATGACCTGTCTGCAAAAGTCTAATAACCTGTTTCTAATTGGTTAAAAAAATGTCACTGTTGACTAAAGATCACTCCAAAGCATCAATGGTTGCCATTGTTGGTGAGCAAAAGCTGAGAGCGCATGAAAGACATGGGAAGCAATAAAACCACCCAAGGGCTCAGATTTCTTCCTCTTTATTCATATCTCCCTCTAAAGCAATTATCCATTTAGTTTGCTAATTTAGCTTTTCCTTTAAGTCTAGCATGAAGCAGGGAGAAATTAAGACCTCAGATGAAGAAAAGACATCTTATCAGAATACATCAGCCTGCCATCACAATGATAAGTGATGGTTATTACTCCAAGGGTCATTTCACTGTTTATGCTATTTCACAATAATGTTAAGCGGCTCGTATTTTACATGTGACAAAACATCAGTCTGTATCTTTTCAGCAGAATCTTAAAGTAAATAAACGGGGCCCTACCATAGCACTCCCCTACTGAGAGCAGCTAAGATTGCCCCATCACTCTTTATTATTTCTCTACTTCACTCCTTGCTTTTATGCATTTTATTAAGAGCTGTAAAGCTAAGAGTCTTTTATATAAAATATATACAAACTTCATTTTATTAGACCACAAGCCACAATTTCACTGTTTGACAAGAAAATAAGTTGAAGTGAAAAAGTCACATTGCTCAGCTTGATCTAGAAGGCATTTAAAATGTCACTACATCTGACCAAAGATATCTTTAACAGCATCGATGCATCAACAAAGGCTGGATAGTTGGGCTAATGTAGGACTAATGCAGCAAGCGGGAGCTTGTTTTTATTACCGCGCAGCCCAGTGTTTGTGCAATTTCTCGATTTTCTAAAGCCCACGTTGACAGGCCCACTCTTTGAGCCAAGCCCCAGCAGATGTCCAAACATCGGTTAATGTAACCAGCAGGACCCGTGCACCCAGTGCACAGAAAAAAAACCCATGGTGGCCAAAGCAGAATAACTCAACTGGAATAGCCAATGAGTTCACACATCCAGGAAACAGAGAGTTTAATGTAATGTTGTGGTTTAACAGTTATAAACAAAGCAGACATCTTCATCCCAGCATAATCTTGCGAGGACTTCTTTATGTGACTTTCTCTGCAGGAACCACTGGGATGAATCACTTGACCTCTGATCCACAGGCAGTGAGGGAAGTGTGTGTGTGTGTATGGGTTTCTGAGCCAAGTAAGTTAACTAAGTAAGTGTATTGCAGGATACAGAATGTGAACAAACAGATGTTTTCTCTTTTTTTCTTGTTCCATAAACAAACACAAACTACCATTCAAAAGTTCTGCTTAATGTTTTTTTTTTTTTTTAAATCTAAGATGCTTTAACTTATCTATAATGTGCTTTAGATTTTATTCTGAGTCTTTGTAATTTGTGTTATACAGCACAGAAAACTTGTAACAACAAACCAAAGGTCTGAATAATGAGATGTTATATTTTTGTCTTATCTGATTGCTAAACAGTATTTTGTTTCTGTTTTGTGTTCCCATTTTTTCTTTTTTAAAGCAAGAAATCATTAGAGTGACCTTTCTTGGTGTTTGCTTTTGATCCTGTCTGCCTCCTAATGTAGAGTTTGAGGAAATGATCCAATAAAACAGGATCATCTGTCTAAGAGCAAGACAGCTATGAGCAAATCAATATGATACTGTATACTTCAGCGTCAACTCACCTCAGAGCAGTTCTTCAGCCTGTGCTGGTCCAATTCTGAGGGATAAATATAAATGTTATACTTATATAATTACTTATATATTTATAATACATCTTATGAAAGACCCTGGGTTGAACATTGAAGTATATATATCAAAGCTTTATGAATCTTTTGTTTCGAATCGGTGGTTCGGATCGCGTAGCAAACTGCCAAAGTCACGTGAACTATTGAAATTTCGAAACACTTATGACGAAACGAAGCCTCGTTTACTGAAATCACGTGATTTTGCCGCTCCGAACCACTGATTCGAAACCAAAGATTTGTAAAGCTTCGAAGCAGTGTTTTGAAATCGGCCATCACGAGATATTGTTGAAAAGTCATTATTTTGTTTTTTTGGCGAACAAAAAGTATTCTTTTCGCTTTATAATATAAAGGTTTAACCACTGTAGTTACATAAACTGTTTTAAATCTGTTTTTAGTACCTTTCTGGGCATCTGAAAGTGTTGCTGGCAATGCAGGCCTCACTGAGCCATCGGATTTCATCAAAAATATCTTAATTTGTGTTCTGAATATGAACGAAGGTCTTACGGGTGTGGAACAACATGAGGGTGAGTAATTAATGACAGAATTTTCATTTTTGGGTGAACTAACCCTTTAATATAGAGCTGTAAACTCTAAATGCTACATTCCACTACCATCTTTTTGAAATAATGCTGTCATACAAAGCCTTTTGCTTTTTGCTCCCTTGCTTTGAACAAATAATAAATAAAAAAAGTCGTAGTTTAAAAAAAAAATCAAAACGAGACTGTAAAATATGACAGTATGGTTTTAAGTTTTATGCAGTCTAGTCCAGCAGATCTAGTCATACTATGGTCAACCTTTTTTAACATTTTGTTTATGAGAAACAGGAAATAATGATATAAAGTCAAGATAAACAATCTTATTTTCATACTCCCTTTGCAAGTTATCATCATCTTCTTCTTTGATGAAGTCCTAGTCAAACTTAATTATGGCATAAATATACTGATTGCTCCTTACAGCAGAAGTTTCCATTGAGGAGGAAAACTATATATCAAAACCAGAAATTTTCACTCTTCATAACCAATTTATGGTAATTGTCATATTGATGAAAAGACAGTTATGAAATCTGTTTTTGTAAATGTCAGGTTTTCATTTCAGAACAACCCATTGCACAGACTTTCATGTCATGGTTCTCTATTATTTGTTTTTCCACTGCCTGTTGGGTATCTCGGCACAGTACAATGATGCTTTCGTTTGTTTGGGCCTCCACAAGGATGAGAAGCTCGTCTGAATCAGTCATTGTTTGTTTAGTCGCTATCTACCCTCCATATTTGGTTTACAACTAAACTTTGCAACTTGAACTCTCCGCATCAAAATGATGGTTCACTTGAGCAAACCAAAAACAGATCTGAAACAAATTTATGCAATGTTAGTTTTCAACCTAGCTCTCTTAAATAGCACAAAAACATATAATTGTAAAACCCCCTGGTTATGATGTTTACCAAAAATAGCTTTACCTCAAATATCTGCACATATTATTTGCTACTAGCATTGGAGAATTAAATAAACGCAGAGAGAAGTGTAACTGTAATCTCGGCTGTAGGGACCCGAGGCTGTGCCGTTGTATCCCCAACAAGTCATCAGGATCAAGTTGCTATCCACTGAGGGGGTTGAGAGAGGATTGAGTGTTAACCATCATGGCTTCCCTATAAACATGTAATCACACTGACACAGAGCCTATTGTGTTAAGGAGCAGAGAAAGAATGGGCAATAGGGAAATGTTGGATGGAGAGAGAGATTGCAAGAAAATGAGTGGAAAAGAGCTAAAAAAAGATGCTATAAAGGAAGAAAGTGAGCGAGTGACTGAGACAGAAAGGGAAAGGGAGCTCTGTGTGGATGGATGGGCCTGCAGGCCATAGGGACTGGTGTAACAGCCTCTCGCTCTCAGGTGTCCAGTCGATAACTGATGCATTAGTCTAGAGCTCTTTGCCGGTTTTGGGTTTAAACACACATTTTCTTAATACAACATGACCCCATTTCCCTCTCTCATTAATCATGAAACACAGTTAGACTGGCCCCTTCGGTCTCTGACAAAGGGGGCAAACCTACTGTTGAACCCCTTTCACACTGCTCACATTGACACGTATGTGCCTGTTGACTGATGATAACTGCTGGATATCTTCTAATACACAGTGTAACTCAAAAGTTAAACTATGCGTTAATTTTTGTGCTGATTTGTGATCTCAGTATACAAGTTTTCATATTTGTTTATATTTTATATTTCCTGTTAAGCCCAAACCTGGACATCCATGATGGGCTAATACGTGGATTCCGGAGCAACTGTGTACGGTGTCTCTTAAGGTACAGAAAATACATCTGCCTCATACACAAATTCCTGTGGTTTGTAAAAGTTTCATAAAGTTTATCCTACAGACGTCTGTGACACATGCACGTATCTGTAAGACACACGTGAGCGAGGATTTTCTCATTATATTTCAGCTCAGACTTTGTCATCACATCATGGATTCTAGTTGTTTGCTGTTTGCCATTGGTGTGTTTCCAGCCACCCACACAAGCTCGTCCGGTCTCTTACCCAGCAGCCCTCAGTCCTTCGGTAGTCACATGTGTCAGATATTCCACTGTGACTAAACATTTCTGCTCCCATTGGTGTACACAGTTTGAATTCCTCAATTCATCTTATAAACTTGTTTATGAAAGTAAACACTGTGCCTTACGGACACAGGTCATGATCATTATCCATAATTTCAACAAAATGGTACCGGGCAGGTCTTCAGAACAGAGAGTAATTTGTAGTCTGCTAATTCATAAAGAAAAATACAGTTATTTTCCAGCAAGTGTAGTGGTAGTAAATCCCTATGTTGCCAATGACAAAAGTCTGACGTTTGTTAATTTGTGAATATTTTATCAAAAGAACACAATAATGCCAAAACCATAAAAACAATTGAACGTACAATACCATTCAAAAGTTTGGACACACCTGACTTTAATATATGCCGCTCATGATTTCAAATAATCATAATTCGATTAACAGGAAAGTCTTGATCTAAGGCTTTTTTAGACTATATATGAATTTCTGTACAAATCACACTCACACACACGCATTATGCAGTGAACAAAAAATTAAGACTCTGCAAAGAAGTTTTTTTTTAAAGCATTTTATAATAATTATTAATAATTGATAATAATAATACATTTTATTTAAAATTATTGTATTATCAAAAATGTATTTATTATATGTATGTGTGTGTATATATGTATGTATGTGTGTATATATATATATGTATGTGTGTATATATATATATATATATATATATATATATATATATATACACACACACATAAAATACATAAATTTTTAATAATACAATAATTTTAAATAAAATGTAACAATACATTTTATTTAAATATATATATAATTTTTAATTCATTTAGATATAATGGATTATGTATTGTTATTATATATATTTTTTTATTATATATATATATATATATAATAGCAATACATAATGCATTATATTTAAATGTATTAAAAATTATATATACATATAATTGTTAATACATTTAAATAAAATGTATTGTTTTATAAAATGTTTTATATATATAACAATACATTTTATAAAACAATTCATTTTATTTAAATGTAATAATGCATATATATATATGTGTGTGTGTGTGTGTGTGTGTATAATATATATATATATATTACATACACACATACAATACACAAGCATACCTATACTTCCATATATATAGCTTAATGACTTTATTATAAATATTTTCCACATTTCTAGTAATATCAAAGAATGAGTAAGTCTAAATTTTTTATCTAACTTTTTTTAAGTAATGAATCAACTTTTTATGTATGTTTATTATGTATTGCTTTTGAATTTGTAATATGCTTTATTTATTATTATTTAAATATATTTTTAAACATAAATATTTAAAAATATTCATTTTATACATTTTTCAGTACATTAAATACAACACCTATTTGTAGTGTGCTGTTGAAATAGTCATGTAAACACATCAGTCTAATGAGCTGTCATTATTCCCACAGTATGGACTGATGAGAGATTGTGACCAGTACATCCATCTTGTGTTCTCAATAAGACTAGAGAGCTGAACCTGGGTGAGGTCAAAGCCGCCGTACTCTCTATGGGTTAAAGCTGCCTGTGTGAGTGACTAGCGGCAGCTCTATAAAGGCTTGTGAGATTGTGCAGGAAATAGAGGAAACTGGAGTCTGAGGGAGACTGGGAGACGGAGGCCACAGCAGAGCAAGGAGGAACAGGTCAGATTGGGTTTACTGGCCTGTCAGTCTGTCAGTGATACCCCCACTGCATCAGTCCGTCAGCACTGCGTATAACACACACACACACACGGGACACACGTACGCAACTTAAAAATACCCTTTCATTACAAATTTGTGGAGTGCTGCAAAATGAGCTAGCCTAAATTTTTATAATCCAGAGCTAGCTGATTAACACCCATTCTGAGTAGATGCAAATATTGTGGATTTTAAATATGGAAATATATTTTGGAAAGCTGTTTCATCATCCGTGGCAAAAACTTTGGAGAAATTCAATCCAAAACTGTGGCCGTATCGATGAGTGACAGGATGTTGCGGGAGAAGCAACACCGTGTACACAGATACCTTTGGTGATACTGTGAATGTCTTCCAATATACACACTCATACACACACCCCCACAACACACTCTCAGGGATGGTATTTCAATACACAGACTGGGCAGTATGGAGCGCTTTCTGTCTGTGTGGTTTCCTGTGAAAGCTTAGCAGCTGATTTTACCATCGACCACAACAATAGGCCTGACACCAAATACTCCCAAACATACACACACAAACACACACATACAGAAAAGATGAGACCAAGAGAGAGAGCTCATTGGATGTGTGTTGTGTTAGAAGGTCAATAAGATCAAAATGTTTATCTTGATATGTTACCAACCCTTCTTTCAGACATTAAATCACCTATTGCCTATTAAGGCATTAAGTTAAACAGTTCATAATTGTCTGCTAATCTGCCCTCTGCCACCATGTTCAATATCATGATTTGTGAAGTTCCATCATTGTTGTCTTCTGTCTACTCAGGGACACTCTCTGGCTGTGAACCTGATAGGCAGACCAATTTAGACCTTGAGATTCTATCGATATCAATCCCCATGTAGCCTCTTACCCAGTAAAGGCCACTTAAGCACAAGAGGTCCCATCAAGTTAACATGGATTCCCTCATCAATCACCTGGATGGACGGACAATGGGCTATTTTAAAAGTTGCAGAGCCCAGACAAAGAGGTAACAGTGGCAGTATTTTAAGCATGGTGATATGTCAATAGTTGTAATGTTAGCTACATGCTACGTACCTGCACATGTACATGCACTTTAAACAATTTCTGTTGGACTAAATATACTGTACTATACTATATTTTAATATACTTTAAAATTTAATTTATTTCTGTGATGCAAAGCTGAATTTTTATCAGCCATTACTCCAGTCTTCACTGTCGCATGATCCATCAGAAATCATTCTCATATGCTGATTTGATACTCAGTTATTATCAGTGTTGGAAACAGTTGTGATGCTTAAAGGGTTAGTTCAGCCAAAAATTAATTACTCACCCTCATGTCGTTCTACACCCGTAAGACCTCCGTTCATCTTCGGGACACAAATTAAGATATTTTTGATGAAATCCGATGGCTCAGTGAGGCCTCCATTGCCAGCAATGTCACTGAACCTCTCAAGATCCAGAAAGGTACTAAAAACATATATTTAAAACAGTTCATGTGAGTACAGTGGTTCAACCTTAATATTATAAAGTGATGAGAATACTTTTTGTGCGCCAAAAAAACCAAAATAATGACTTTTCAACAATATCTAGTGACGGCCGATATCAAAACACTGCTTCAAAGCTTTACAAATCTTTTGTTTAGAATCAGTGGTTCGGATTGCGTAAACGAAGCCTTGTTTACTGAAATCACGTGACTTTGGCGCTCCGAACCACTGATTCGAAACAAAAGATTCGTAAAGCTTTGAAGCAATGTTTTGAAATCGGCCATCACAATAGAGACCTCACTGAGCCATCGGATTTCATTAAAAATATCTTTTGTGTTCCGAAGATGAACAAAGGTCTTACAGATGTGGAACGACATGAGGGTGAGTAATTCATGACATAATTTTCATTTTTGGGTGAACTAACCCTTTAATATTTTTTTGGAACCTGTGATACTTTTTTCAGGATTCATTGATGAATAAAAAGTTAAAAAGAACAGCATTTATTTAAAATATAAATCTTTTCTAATAATATAAATCTTTGCTATAGCCTTTTTTCAGTTTAACACATCCTTGCTGAATAAAAGTATTAATTTCTTTCAAAAAAGAAAGAAAAAAGATACAAAAGATTTCTATATTAAATAAATGCTGTTCTTTTTTTTTTTTTAACTTTTTATTCATCAAAGAATCCTGAAAAAAGGTATATAAAAAAGGTTATAAAAAAAATATTAAGCAGCACAACTGTTTCCAACATTGATAATAAATCAGCATATTAGAATGATTTCTGAAGGATCATGTGACTGAAGACTGGAGTAATGGCTGATGAAAATTCAGCTTTGCATCACAGAAATAAATTATATTTTAAATAGGGATGCAAGATATATCGGCCACTATATCGGTATCGGTCTATATGTGTTTATTTTTTAATGTTATCGTTATCAGCCTGATAAGAAAATTTGGCCGATATATTAAAACCAATAAATAATGGATTATTTCCTTCAGCTGAGACACTTCAGATGCGCGCTGTCCGCCATTATGGTTTTGACTTGCTTGAAATATGATTGAAATAACAGGAAAATACAGTGCAACGTACAGCCAAGTCTGTCATATAGGCTACATAATATTATAATGAGAATTATAATTTTGTGCTTGGGACATGGATTTTAATGGTGAGACTTTTGTTTTTGTAACCAGGCTCTCAAAAATTATATAAAAATTTTGATTTAGATTTATCGGGCAATATATCGGTTATCGGCTTTCAAATGTAAAGAGTTATCGGTATCAGCCAAAATTTTTATATCGGTGCATCCCTAATTTTAAAGTATCTTAAAATAGAAAACCATTATTTTAGATTGTAGTAATATTTCATAATATTTTTTTTTTCTGTATTTTTGATCAAATAAATGCAGGCTTGATGAGCATAAGAGACTTCTTTCAAAAATAGTAATATATATTTAAAGCTACTAGACTGAAATCATACCTCAGGCCTCGGTGTTGTGTTTGCTTGCTCTGAAAGACAGGTCTATCTACTGTCCAAAAGATATCAATATTTGTTTATATTTGTTTATGTACACTTGGACAGATAGTAGTTTGACGATGCAAAAATGCACTGTAGCTTAAATATATCTGTGTATTTAAATGTATTTATTATAAGTGTGGACGATCTTATAATAAATAAGTCCGTTCTGAATGCCAGTCTTTTGATCAATTGCCTGATTATTAGAATAGTGAACGACTAGCGTTACAGCCAAATTCATCATTCTCTCTCACAAAGTTGTGCTTTCACTCCACATCTTCACGGAAGTCTCTGTTTTCCTTCTCTTCTGGAACTGGGACTATCCTTTTCGACCCCCATCCCTCTCCCTTATACAGACTGTACCACTGCTTCATTTCTCTTTTTCCTCTTGCTCTTTCTCTCTCTCCCTCTCTGCCTCCTCCCTTGGCGCTCACTTGGGCGGGCAGCCGAATTCCTGTGGGCTATCCGGTTACCGGTTGCCGTGGAAACCGGTGGGAAGGCAGCTCCATTAATCATTTAGAGCGCGCTCGAAGTGGAGGTCAGCCTGATTGCAGCGGATAGGGTATCATCCCTGTGTCCCACCAGGGACCTCCTTGATTTGAATTAAAAAAGATTAAGCTCGCCCCCCCATGCACCCCTACCACCGTGGCCCACCATCATCATCGGCCCAGCCGTATCATGTGACCATGCTCCACGGAGCCACGCGGATTAAGAGATCGGAGCTGTGCGTTTGTTTTTCAGAGACTCGCTGAAACATTAGACGCGCACAGGTGTCTACAACAAGGAGTCCAGGAGCTTGTGTAAGAAACGGACAAAGACCACGTGCACCCCTCCTGGGCTTTCTCGTCTTATCCTCCTATATTTTCTTTCTTCTTATCCTTCTTTTCTTATATTCTATCAGTTACTTGTTGCTGCTCTTCTTCAAACTGGAAGCAATAACTCAGTTTTACTCTCCCACTGACATTTCCCTCTCTTTCAAGCCTATGAAATGGTGCATTTGTTGCAAAACCTTTTTATAACTTAATAGGAATATGATTTTTACGAGCGTGTAGGACAGCTGCCGCTGGCCAGGGGGAACCGAGGCCAGACATGTGCGTGGGCGAAGTCGGTGTGACAGCTCTAGGGTCACAGTCCACCAAAGTCTGAAGCCTGTCTGGTTGGGGTGGGATCACCTCAATGAAATGTGAAGATCAGTGAAATGACCAAAAGCGTTAGTCCATGTGAAGTGGCCCTTGGGCCTCTGCTCGCCGGCCCCCTGTTCCCTAATGACGGCAGCATGAGTTTAGATTTACAGGGCCTCTGTAGGAACGACATGGAGAGCCATGAATCATCCAGGCTATGAAATAGTGGCACAGCCAGCTCCGCTGCAGCGGCTCCCAAAGGTGCCCGCCAAATTTACAGGCGCCTGTAGCACTTCAAAAACTTACCATAACTTAAATCCAGACGATTTTATTGTTCCGTAGAAGCAGAAAGGGAGATACGAGGAAGGTTAGGGGGAAGATAGATCGGTTGGGGAAAAATTACAGCCTCCTTCATGTTAGTCAATTAAAATTCCAGTGACAGCCATTTTCAGGTCTTTGGGATTCTGCATACTGTAATAGAGCTTAATATGTAATGAGTCCAAGCTGTTACATTGATAAGCTGAGGGATTTATTCTTGTATCTCAGTCGTATGGACTAGCCCAGGAGAGCGATGTCAATAAAATAAGAGCTCCAATGAGATTATTATCGGCTCTACTTGTTAAAATTAATGATCTCGACACCTTGCTCGCCCAAGTTACAAGGCGTTTGGCTGGTACGCCGCCTTGTTAATGTCCACTTTAATAAGTGTTTCGGTAGCACCAGCCTCACAGGGCTTGAACAGATGCTGGCCAGCAGGTCAAGCTGCTATAAAGAGACCGAAATCAGACAGGCAATGTCTGTGACTTAGGACCTGTGTGAGAATATTTCATTTTCCAGATTTATGCAAATTTATGTGAACAATAGTAAGATTACAGTCGCGATGTAACAGAAGTAGCGACAGATCTTTTCTTCCATATTGCGATGTGACATTCGAGTGAAACAGATTATTGAAAAAAAAGAAAAAATGAATGGACGAGACTTTTGTTGATTGTTTGAAGGCTGATCTGAATGTGAGCTTGCAGTCCATTATAAGATCTTCCATAGCATGGGGGAAAAAAAATACTATGGAAGTCAATGGTCTCCCACAACTGTTTGGTTACAAACATTCTTCAAAATATCTTCCTTTGTGTTCAGCAGAACAAAGAAATGTATACAAACCGATCTCACGGCAATTCATACGTATTTTAAGAGTTGACAAATTTGTATGAATTCGTATGAATGACCTACCCCTAACCCCGCCCCTAAACCTATCAGTCACTGGGGTTTATACAAATCGTACAAATTCGTACAAATTAGCCACCTCATAAAATACGTACGAATTTGTCGTGAGATAGCATTGGGTTTGGAACAACTTGAGGGTGAGTAAATGATGACAGAATTTTCATCTTTGAGTGAACTATCCCTTTAAGAGTACTAAATGACTGAAAAAAGGCACCCATCACCACAGAGAAGTCTGAATGCATGAATGAATTGTTCAGAATAAGATCAATTGCTTGCATTTAGAAAATAAATAGGGTGGATTTTCATTTCATTTGCATACACTAAAACATTCTTTTTGTATCAGTCAAGTTGCAAATCTGTTGAACCTTTTCCCTAAAAAAAAATGTTAAAAATTCATCATATACACTACCAGTCAAAAGTTTGGAAACGGTAAGATTTTTAATGTTTTTAAAAGAAGTTTCGTCTGCTCACCAAGGCTGCATTTATTTAATTTAAAATACAGTAAAAACAGTAATATTGTGAAATAATATTACAATTTAAAATAACTGTTTTCTGTTTGAATATATTTTATAAAGTAATTTATTCCTGTGATGCAAAGCTGAATTTATCAGCATCATTACTCCAGACTTCAGTGTCACATGATCCTTCAGAAATCATTCTAATATGCTGATTTGCTGCTTAAGAACCTGCCTGCTGAGAAGCTCGATGCTTTCCTACAGTTCATAAACCATACAGGGGCTACTTCTGCTGTCTTGCCAGATAGTTGCTGCTGTCTATACTAGAGTAACATTGCATGTGATGTAAATTAGATTCAAAATTGGGTTGAATGCTTGGGAAATATTTTTTTTTAAAGATTTCGTTTTTGTTTGTTTTTCATTCATCGTGAATTACAGTACAGTGCGTTCAGGATGTTTTGATATTACTGTTGTGCTTATTCACATTCAAAGTTTTTTTTTCCAGTTGTGAAAATTAAGAACTTGCATCAAGCCAGACGTCTTTTTTCAAACTATGGCAGTAGTTCGCTCCAGTATTTTGTTCCGTCATATATATTAAAAAACATTCTGTTGTTAATAAGGTTTACAGTTGCAGTTTTGGTTTTGAGAAATGTGTTATAGTTTTTGGAAATGTGAGAAAAACGAACTAATACTTACTAATGCCTGCTACACGTGAAGTCATCACACCTGTCTGAGCAAGGCATGTTTGATACCATGTTAAGCTGTTCTTTATTGTGGATGAGACGGGTAGTGTCAAAGTGTTAGCTGACTCATGGGGCACATTGGATGAGCAGCAGATGGCCTGTTATCTCTGTGAACTAGAACTCTGTTGCTCTGATCACTTTACAAATACCTCAGTCCACCCACTGAGTTGGTCACTCAAACTGAACATGAGCTGATAAGATAACATTTACCACCAGACAAGCTGTAGGTTGACCCTTGTGTTGAATGAACTAGAGCAGCAATGGTAAAAAGAGATTTGTCAAATCTTTTTGGGAAGCCAAAAAGATATTGAGAGTAGCTGCAGTGAAAAAAAAAAAAAAAAATGAAAAAGGTTTTTATCATTTGAACATCAAGATGAGCTGAATACTGTGAGCCATAATTCATATTCGGTTTTCCTTTTGTCACTTCCCAGACTAGTTTGGGTTACACTACATTATGATAGTTCTTTTTAGACATTCTACTAATTATAAGTAGTTTTGCAACTACGTGTCAACTAATATTAGTAGACTGTTAGGTTATGGTTAGGGTTAGTAGAATAATTTGATGTACTTGAAAAGTTACTTAGGATGTGTTCACACTTGTAGTTTGCTTCACTTGGTTCATTTGATCTGGACCAAAAAAAACATTTAGTCCTGGTCGGTTCACATTGGCATTTCTTTACACTGAACCTCAAGATACCAAACCTAAAGCCATAGGGATTTATTCACCTGATTGGTCGGCTTTTATGACATATATTTCGTGACGGAACTTACCGAACATTCAAAACAATGCTGTGTGCTGGGCTAAATGCGCTTGTTGTATGTGCGTAGACTACATAGGATGGTATTTTTGACCAGCTGAGAACTCGTGAAGAGCTTTTAAAATGTGTAAAGGAGTCAAAACAGCGGCATGAATCCCTCCGTCACACACACACAAATGAAGATCTGTTGCGAGGAGACACGGTTCTGATGCCTGTACTGAACTGTAATGGGCAACATCGCAACTATGACTAGAAAAAACAGGTATGCTTGAGCATTCCATTCGAACCGCACCAGAGTTCGTTTGGAAGAGTTAATCTTTTCAGCGGTCTCGGTCCGCTTGTTTGGTGCGCACCAGGGTTTGGATGGTAGCGTTCACACTTATTCAATGAACCTGCACTAACAGAGCAATCGCACCAGGGTTTGTTTTAATCGAACCAAACATGCCAAGTGTGAACACACCCCATATAGTCTGGTGGACCATCAAAATAAAGTGTTAGCAGATATTAAGCTGACAGACTAATACTAACACTCGTGAGTGTTAGTTGAAAAGTAGTTGCAAAGTTACTTATAGTTAGTACAATCGACTATCGAAGTAAAGTGCTAACCCATTTGTATTGTCAAAAGTCATGAGGACATCAGGAAATATGAAACATGAAATACAGCTGTGTCTGAAAGTGTGATATATGTTCTGGTCTTCATCTCCAATTTGCTATTGAAGACGTAAGTATCGAGGTGGAGGCTTGATTTTCTGAACAGGTTGATAAAAGACAGAGACCAGCTGAGCAGAAGGGAGAAGAGTGCTTTTACTCATCATAGTGGGGACATTCCCGCAGTTCAGCTTTAATTAAGCAAACCGCACGAGCGACTAAGGAACAATGAGACATCTGTGTGGGTGCGTGCATGTGTGCTTTTGTGATTCTGCTGTTGAAAACCACAACCAGGAGCAGGTCTGCTTCAGTGATCGCAGGTTGCTATTACATAGATTCTAAAGCCATGTAGGTGTTGTCGTACTTGTGAGGAGTCGAGACGTAATTCATAATTCATAGGGCGAGACAGTCTGAGAAAGAATGTGACAATAATGCCCAGTGGTTTCTTTGCATGTGAAGTCTGTGGAGTAGATACGTACGCCGTGTAATGGATGGATGGATGGGTAAAATCCAACTTGTTTTATGTCTTTGTGGTGGTCAGAACTGTTTTTGAACCAGTGAACTCCTGGAGACCAGACCGAACGCTGATGACAGACCCTAAAGCTACGACTGCTATTTATTACCACTGTAGCATTTCAGCACTCTGGTAAAGTGCATGTGAGCAGGTAGAGCTCAAAAATGTATCATCCTTTCACTGATAAAACAACAGAGAGCAGAAACAGTGCGGCTATAAAATTGCAGATTGATTCCAGACCTGGATTTTATAGTCCAAGGGTTATAGAATATCTGGTCAGCGTGATTCTGCTGTGCCCCGTCTATTATCCAGATGACCAACTCACATAAACCGACTATTCACGTAATACTTCATTCTTTCTTTCATGACAGATTTCTTTTCTTTTCCAGGCTTTATCCTCTTTTTCCTTTGCTGTCCCTCTAGTGGGATCAATGTTCTGTATTGACTTAGGATTTTAAAATCCTGCCTTTTGTTGCATGGACTTTGCTTTTATTACAGGATGGGTCTCATTTTACCTATCAATCACTGAGATGTCACAACAGCTCTGAGCTCTTTACAGAGGGCAGAAGGAGGAACTCCTTTAGGCCAGGATCAAGACCAGACACAGAACATCTCTTTAGCTCTCTCTTACTTTCCCCTCTGCTCTCAATGCTTGTGAAATGTACATTGCAACGGCATTTCTAAATACCGTGTACAGCTTCTGTTCCTAGATTAGATGCTTACTAAGTAAAAGAATTGTTTTGTTATGGACATCATTCAGTCTTTTATGTGTGAAAGTTGCAATAGTAAGTATTATGTGTCATAAAGTGTATAGCTTCATCCCAATGCATGTTTTTGGAATGAGATCTTATAAATTAAGTTGAACAGCTTTTATAAATTGAACTTGACTCGCCAATAAAACCCCCCTATTCTGCCGGCAGGTCGACTGCAGGACAAGCCCCTCTTGCCAATCAAGAGAGACTGATCCGACTTAGTGTTTTGCAAAAAACACAAACGGTGAAATTCATACTTCAACAATGTCAGCTTTCCTCCGCTTGCCTGTCACTCAACGGAAAAGGCAGCGAAGCTTCGGTTGCAGCCATTGAAAAAAATACAGATGCTCGAAAAGAAGATCCTGTGTCATTTCCTGTTCCTTCATTCACTTCCTGACCTTTTCTGTGATCGGCTCTGTGTTACTCGCCTTCCCAACCTTCACCATCTGGTACTTCCTGTGCCCGGTGCTGGCTTATTTGGCGTGGCGGTTGCTTCTGATAACCTGACGGAGCGAGTCGCTTGAGCTTTTTGCTGGGCAAGGTGCCAGCCTCCCCTCCGCTGAACCTATGTTTGACCGAAAGCATGAGGAGTGGGTGTTTTTTATTTCTCTTGGAGGCCTCACTCAAAGGCCGGTTCTCACTCTGTCTAACCTGCACCGAGGCCTTTCGCAGCTCCCAGAACAAGCCCTGACAGAACAAGCCCTTCTGTATGCATAGAGTCTTGCAAAATGTTGTCTTTTTAAAATGCGCAAATCAAGGAAACAAAATAGATCCTGTCTTTAATAAATGCAGCATTGAAAGCTGTGGCGAATTTAAAAGGTGAAAAACAGGTGAAGGCCTGTCTTCATTAAATTACTATTGACTTACATAACCCTCCATTTACGCTTTTCTCAACTAAGTCGATGTCTTCCTTTCCTGTTCCAAGCAGTCCTAAATGATTGAATTAGTGACTAGATTAGACCGGACAAAAACTACAAATCTGCTGATCCAAAAGACAGGCTTTAAGTGCTTATTTCCAGAAAGGACACTTCAAAGAAACCACTATTTACAGCTCAATTCTTGATTTAAAAATATTAAATAATCATAATAATAATTTTGTGTTATTGTTGCAATTTATTTGTTTGCCTTTTGGCTGTAATTTATCAATCAACTTTGATTTGGTCTTACTTTTTGATAATGGCTCAGTTCTTGGTTTAGTTGATGGTACTAAAACTGTAAACAGTTCTGGAATTTTTTTAACATATTTACAGAATTGATATTCCTATCTTGCTGCAATCACATAAAGACTGTAGACAGATGAAATTGGTATTTTGAAGATTTATATTTATAATCTCAAAGAAAATAATTCTAAGACATGAGAGGAATTAAGCCCACGCTTAATCCTTAAATCAAAGTGTGGATTTTTTTTTTTGTTAATGTTTTTTATATAAAACACAAATTAGTACCCTTGAATCTATAGGCATTTACAAGCTCACGAAAACAGCACCAGACCAAGAAATAACACCCTTGATGCTACAAATGCCCATGACTGCAATAAACACTATTGCGCCCCTTGAAAAGAACCGAGCATTAATGAGTTTGCCAAAGCGTCAAACTCCAGTGTTGTGTTTGCTTTTCCGCTCCATCAGGGAATATAAAGTTTAAGGGCCTTTCGCTATCAGTGACCCAAGAAGAGGAGGCATTTGTTGAAGAAGTGGCCATTTAATTGCGGAACTGCAAGGCTGCGCAGAAGGTTGCTAATGCGGCTCTGAACAATGACACCTTTGGAAGTACAGTTACAGGAGAACAAGGCCCCTAATTTATGTCAGCACTATTGCAGGGTTGAATTTATTGATGGTAATGCAAGATGGTGAGATCTGCTTAAAAAGCCCCAAGGCCTCTTATTATACAACTTGTCTGTCTTTCACACTAACCTGAACTGTAACTGTAGAATCTTAGCTGACATGAAGGACATATGGCATCCAAAGAAACCATTAGAAGGACAGTACTCCTCTTGCTCAGATCCCAACGCCCCCTCCCACTCTCATACTGTTGAAGTGTTGCTAAAGTTAGACTGCTTGCGATCTGTGCATTAGGGAACTGTGGAGTAATTTGATGGAAAGTGAATGCTAATTTTCTGGTCGCTTTAGGATTATTATTCAAACACAGGGAGAGGAAATATCAGGATGGAACTGGAGATCAGGACGAATGCGGAAAGCATCTGGCCTGTAACTGAGAGGTCAGCTGGGAAACGCCACAGCCCCTCGTACACGGCTGGGTGTATATATATTGTTTTAATGTTCAGGCCTGCACTCTGTCTGCATACTTCTAGTTGTCGAAAAGTGATTTTTTTGACAAGGGTTCAGATGAAGACATGTGTTCTATAGGCATGTTGGCTCCGAACCCCTTTGACCCTCTAAAAGACACAAGAATGTACTAACTCTCAATAATTTCACCTTTGTGTTTTACTGCAGTGGTGGGAGAGGAACATCCAGCTTTATTGGCCATTAGAGGCCCTAAACTTTACCCAGTACCAGTCACTTCCCTCTTTGAATATTAAAGTTCCTCTCAGAACCTAATCAGGCAGGAGTGGACATCCATTTCATATATTCGTATTACATTAGAGGTCAACCTCATCGTGACTGTGAGGTTATCGCAACAAATACAGACATGTCGATACCAGTATTGGTTATAGCTTGTAATCTGCCGACTCAACAGTTCTGTGAGGTGTTGCTTACTACAGGCACTGAAATCAAAACCATAGTGTCTCTAGAGGACAATATTGATGTTTCCACACAAATTTGAAAGCCATATATTGTTAACCCCTTAGCATTCCTGTAAGGTTAAAAAAGGCATAGCCAAAGTAAATTGCATGCAGTTCTTGAACCATTTGGAGTATATGTATGGTTTTGGCCTTTTTAAAAGGTATGTGTACCGCGGGCGGTATAGTAGAACGCTAACAGGTTAAAGAATTAGTTCACTATAAAATGAAAATTACCCCAAGCTTTACTCACCCTCAAGCCATCCTAGGTGTATATGAATTTCTTCTTTCAGATGAACACAATCGGAGTTATATTAATAAATATCCTTACGCATCTAAGCTTTATAATGGCAGCGAACGGGACCAACGAGTATAAAGCTCAAGAAAGCGCATCCAATCTAAAGCAACACGTACAACACGTACCATTGACTTTCAATGTATGGACAAATTTTATGTTCCGCAGAAAAAGGAAAGTCATACAGATTTGGACCGACATGAGGGTGACTAAATGATGACCGAATTTTCATTTTTGGCTGAGCTATCCCTTTAACCTAGGCCTCTGAACCTAATTAGAGCTTGGACGGTGCTGTAACTGTACATCTCCTCCAGTGCAGACCAAACCTTCCCCCACCAGTCCTTCACAGGAAGCCTCTGAACAGCTGCTTAGACACTTGTCTGGACTGAGTTACTGCAAGGTGCCTTTCTTTCTGCTTTTATTGATAATATTACTGTAGTTGATGTAAATATGGCTTTGGCATAGTGTCTTTATATCAGCATGGGCCACGGCTGGCCGGCAGACCAAAATCATGACCCCCATTCCTCTGTCCCTTAGGTGAGGCTCAGGCAGGGGTCTGCAGGAAGCCATAAGCATGCTGGGCAACAATAAATATCCAAATGCTCTCCTTTCATTTTTTTATATGCTTGTAGTTGATACTCGGTCATAGCTTCATACAGGAACATAAATAACTCCACAGGCTTTATCTTAAAGGGATAGTTCACCCAAAAATGAAAATTCTGTCATCATTTACTCACCCTCAAGTTATTTCAAAACTGTATACATTTCTTTCCTCTTCTGAACACAAAATAAGATATTTTGAAGAATATGGGTAACCAAACAGTTGATTGGAACCCTATTGACTTCCATAGTATTTTTTCCATATGAACTGTTTGGTTACCGACATTCTTCAAAATATCATCTATTGTGTTCAGCAGAAGAAATACATTTTAAAGTAACAGAATTTTCATTTTTGGGTGAACTAACCCTTTAATTAATCATTTAGGAATGTTTACAAGATTTTCATGTGTGGGTGATAAATAATATAAATAAAATAATTAATTTTACTTGAGATAAATTGTACAGGTATTCAATCTTACTTGAAATTAATTTGGAATGTCATATAATTGTTAGACATTTGTTGCTCTTTTTCACAACAGACACATATGTCTTTTCTCAAATGATTCTCTTATGTGGAGGATCACAATATTATGCCATTTATGTTAAATAAATTATTTTAAAAAATTCTGATTGAGTATTTAAAGAATATATTATGTGTAAAGCCAGCTGTTCACTCTCTCTCTTTTCATCATCTGTAGCATATACAGACACTTCTTTCTTACTGCGTACCATCTTACAACCATCAAGCCTTTTATCTGCCCTGACCTGTGGGTGTAAAGTCCTCTTTAATGCGTGACTGCTGAGGACACTTGTCCGAACGTCTGCTCCAGCTGCCACATACACACTCATGAATATGATGGCCAAGTTGTTGCTGTCTTGCCCAGTATCTTTTTTACTGTGCTTAGTAATGCATGACTGCATTTTTAATCGTTACTTTCAGACATGGTAAATATAAATTGTTCTCTTCCAGCAGAACAATGTAGCTGCTTCCCCTTTGATATTAACAGTTTGAATTGGTTGGATTAAGTTGCAATATAATCAAAATGGAGGAAAACAGGCATTTAATGAAATCTGTTATCAATGTTTACGTAGTCTTCTTGGTGTGAAATGTACATTCTTCTAAATTTGATCTCAAATACAAAGCAAAATAGAAATCACCAGTGATATCAGTGATTTTTTTTTTTTTTTTTTCCCCAGGTTGTGCTTGCGAAATAACTAACAAAGAGGGCAGTATAGTTACACGGTCTGTGTACCAACCACTAACAAATGTCTTAATTTTGCACTCATATAAACCATGGTAATATTTATCACATAACAATATAAACTATCAAACAAGACATTGTGTTGTCTGTCATGTGCCAGTTTTGCTTTATTATAGAGATTAAACGGATTGTAAAAGACCTAAGGCTTGCAAAGGCTGAGTATACAGTTTAGTGAACTACGGTCTTTAGATTTTACATTTTAAGATTACACGCAATTAAAAATTAAAATAAAAAAATCTGATGAAATCTTTGTACAAGAAAATATATATATTTTTTAAGTTGTAATCATATCTATGATTACAGGCAAAGTTCCAGTTAGATCTAGTTTGGGGAAAATGATAACTGTAAGTGACTGAAACATTATGAATTGACTTTCTCCTTTGGAATGGACACATGTAGCCATCCATCAGCTCTGTGTATTTGAGTGTATGCGCATGAGACTGTGGGTGGCCTGGACTGATGGTAGTATTGCAATTTGTATATAATTGACAGTAATTCCACTGTCCCCAAGACATTCCCCCAGCACATCAACACACACACATTGGTTTTCCATGTTTTATAGGGATTTTCCATAGACATAATGATTTATACTGTACAAACTTTATATTCTGTCCCTTACCCCCTAAACACAACCCTCACAGAAAACAATATATAACTATATATATATATATATATATATATATACACACACACACACACATTCAAAAATACCAAAAATTAGTGAGTGAGGATAGCAAAATAAAGTAAACTGTGACATATTATACCCAAAAATTCTTCATACAGTGGACTACCAGTAAAATTGATAAACATTTGGGACCAAAAATTATTCAGACACTTTGACCTGACCATGTTTTGCTTAAGTGTTATCTGACATAATTAAGATTTTTTTTTTCTGACAGTTTAACTCTGAGATTCTTGATATAACTCTTGTCATATTTTATTACCATTTTTTTTAAACCATTGTGAATAAACTGTAATAATGAATGAAATGTTCAAGGTGTCTGAATAAATTTTGGTTTGACTGTATATGTAATCAGAGATATTTAACTGATTTAACTAAGACTGTGCTTATTCTGACACACTTTACTTTAACATTGGCATATATTTTTTTAAAAACATAGTGTTTCAATAGTTTATTTTGTTCTATATTCAGAAATTGAGGTGGTTTTAATAAACAAATAGTATTATATTTAATTTTTAAGCCTAAATTATTTTCTGAGTGATTACTAACCAGTGTTTTTTTTTCTTGCTGACATCATCTTTAAGATATTTTGAATGAAAGTTTGTTGTATTTTAGATCTATATTTATTTGCACATCATTATAGTCAAATATGCTTTATTGTCTTGTATATAGATGAAATCTTGATGGAATTTGTCATATTAAATTACTTCTATTAAATGAATAGTGAGATAATAAGGTATGCATATTATTCTGTGCTCTTGTCTCTCTTATATTTTAATTTATATTTTTTATATTTATTAAGAACTAGGTATTAGTAAGTGATAAAAGATGCACATAGGTTAAAGTAATGCCATAAAACACAAGAAATGCATGAAATACTTGCATATCCTGTTTTGCACCTATTTTGTCTACAAGTGCAAAACAGCAGCCATCAGACCTTTCTTGCTTTCAGTGACCTTGGTGTTGACAGAAACTAATGCTGACCTGGAGAAGTGCGAAACAAGGAAAACTCTGAGGCAAGTAATATGAACATATGTTCTTACTCTTCAAAAGCAGTTATATTTAAACTGGAAAAAAAAAAAAAGATCTCTGGAAAAGCCTCCTCTTTCAACATCAACCAACAGCCACTTTTCAAAGGTCCAGTCCAGTCAAAACTCACATCTCACTGGTCACACTATTAGATCACCATTTATTAAATATATTTTCTTTCCGGTCATTTGTTACATCACATTTTCCACTTTAAAGACAGAGCAGTGTATAAGTTAAAAATAACTATAAATTAAATTCTAGATATGAACATTCATTGAAATAGTGCTGAATCTGTGATTTATATTCTAGATATGTAATTGTGAGGCAGCAGAGTACAAATAACTTCACATTGTAAATGTTCAATCATAGACAAAGATTATTTTACAGGCGTTTCCTTAACCTGAAGGTCTGTGTTATATCATAGTCATGTACCGAGAGCCAACAATATGTAAACGTTTGTACACACATCTACCCAAAATGCAAACAATTGCCATATAATCTTTACAATATGTGATTTCATGATGCCGCCTTTAGTAATTCTACAAATACAGCAGTTTTTATCCTAAACAGTCAAAAAACTTTATTATAGTTACAGAAAATTGATATATGATTGCTTTTAAAATGCTATGTCTGGGTAATTTCATCAAGCACAAGCCATAATTGAATTTGGAAAAACATTAGAAACATTAGAGCCAACATTAGAAAAACACGATAAACCTTCACATAAGGCTTAAGGGTCACACCATCCAAGACAACATTAATGTATGTCACCACCTGTCTTACCTCTACAGTTCATGAGACAACTTACTTATAATATTATTATATATATATATTTAGCTGTTTTTTGTTTGGTTGTTTTTGATAAATCCAGTCATGGTAAATCACAGAATGTATCTGCACAACTTTCTGATTAATGTTTTATAGTAATGTTACAGTAATCATATTGATGGTCCTTGGGGACCTCTGAAACCAAGGCACACTTCATAACAGCACTATTATTATTACTGATATCAGGTAGCCTAACATATGGTGTATTAAAATCTAAAACTAACATACTTCATAACACAATATTTTTTTTTTTTAAAAATGCTTAAGAAAATTTACACACACACATGGCTCAAGCAGTGAGATTCATATTCTATTCATTTTCTATATTTGATTTTTATAAAACTATAAATGAGAAATTATAGGCTAAAGGAGGATTTTTATTTTCCGATTCTTTCTTATATGCATACAGTGCTACAATATCGATATTTTATATTTTTCATGTTTCATCCAAAGATTAGCCGCCTTGCCATTTATTTCACTAGTGTGCTCAAATAATTTTAATTTACCGTCAGAGCATTTTATATATTGATTAAAAACTTCTATGCATCTATTTTCTCCGCTGCCGTGCTCATTATTGCTATCATGTATTATTACTGCTATTTTCATAACGAATTAACATTGATATAGCCATTATTTTGAGCTAATCTTTCATTTACATATCTGCATTCTTGAGCTGAGCGTATTCTGGCGAATCTGCAGTTTCAAACTAATCAGAGAGAAAACCAATGCCACCGTTCAGAAGACGCCACATGTCACGCGCGACCCAGTCTCCTGGGAGAACACTGTCAGTCGGGCAAGTCACAATAAGTCGTACACCAATAAACAGACAATTTTCTAATAGTTCCAGGTCAAGACAAAAGCTAGTTAAGTGTACGGGAACAGTCAGAACGGGTAAAATGCGTTGAATACATCACTAATAAGCCGTTACGCCTCCACTTGTTGCATACAGGGCAGCATCATCGTTCTTTATAAAGGGTCTTATCGGCCTCCAATAGAAAATTATTTAGAGAGCATAATACATTTTGTTACCAACCGAATCACATGTACATTAATTGTGAGAGTTTAAATATGTTTAATAGGACTGTAACACATTTATGTTTCGATTTATGTTTTGGGCTATGTCTCAAACTTTGATATAAAATACCAATATTTATCTAGTATTTATCTCCAAACTGAAAATGAATGGCAAGTAAAATGTGCTGTACTGATAGGTCGTAACACTATTACACAATACATTTTTGTGCATAAATGTATTGTGGTCATCAAATGCAGGTTCAAAATAATTATGTTCCATACACACAATCTAACATTTTAAGTATTACAATTTAAAAGAGTAAACAAACTATTTTCTTTAAAAACAGCAAAAGAGATATAAAACAAATACATGCGATTCTATAACAGACAGACATTGTGTTTGCACCTTATTTAGTCATTTTCACTATTGTGTCTAATGTATAGGCCTAAAGTACATTGAAAATTGTTCCAGGGTTTCCTGTCTCATGATTGATAGCATTATTCACACTTAAGTAGACTAGATGTTTTTGTTTATTTTTATTAAACGCAACTTAGTTATCTATTCGCGCTGAAAAGTTAATACATTTCACTATTTAATTACGATGGGTGTCTTGTTTTTCTTCCACTGAACCGCACATTGACACCACACGTCTGGGTTTAATTCTTTCTATTCCCGCTTAACATGACATGTCTGAAAGAATGTAACTCATCAGGTCTTGTGGTGCAAGCCACGGAGCAGCCGCGCACTGCCGCCACCCTGCGCTTTCCAGAGAGGAAAAAACATCTTGCAATAATCAGTCCAATTAGTGGAGGTCGCGGCTGCGCGCTCTCCGGTTAGCTGTGGGAGGTTGTCAAAACAGGGGGCGGCTATTAGACGAAACGCGATCCCCATTCATCAGCATTGTAATAATCACCATGCAGACGAGCAGCGCAGGTCCTTCGAAGTTCTGATCAAAATGATCCGTGGAAACAAGCCGTTTACAAACAGTGTCAAGGCGAGACGAGTACCTTGATTTGGCCTGTCACTGACATTGCCCCCCCCCCCCCCCCCCACCCCACACGCACACACACACACACACACACACACACACACACACACACACACACACACAGAAAGCATCCAAAATCCTTTCAATGTGTGTTTTCCATTGCTTCACTGTACTGGTATAGTTTCATTACATGTCACAAAAGGAAAATATTGGTAAAATACCTCGATTTATGACTATCACCGAATAAGCTATAGCCTTTAGCTGGTAAAACTGTTTTATAGGTCAACATCATATAATTCAACATCAATAGTCTGTCATCAACAATCCTGCAAATCAGATATATTGTCAATAGTTTCAGTGTCCAGGGAATGATCCACATATCAAGTAAGGAGATCAAAGTAATGCATAAAATATTTACTCACAGCAAAGTGCAATTTAGGCGCCATAATATCAATTTCCAAGGGCAGTGGTGGTTTCCGAGGTTGGCATTAATAGCTGCTTTTATTTATATATTTACTTACTTATCACAAGATCAGCAACAGCCATTTTCCAATGTACAGAATCATTTTAGCTGTAATCTGAGTGTAGATTTTAGGATTTCTCTGTCGTTTAGGTTAATTATATGGCTAATTGTATATTTTGTATTTTGTGTAACAATAATAATTGGGTAACACTGTATTTTAGGGTCTTTTAACTAGTTACTTATTAGCATGCATATTACTAGAATATTGGCTGTTTATTAGTACTTATTAAGCACATATTAATGCCTTATTCTGCATGACCTTATTCTACATTCCTAATCCTACCCAATACCTAAACTTAACAACAAACATACTAATTATTAACTAATTATTACTAATTATAACAATGAATATGTGTTCCCTATACTAAAGTGTTACCAAAAATGGTTGTTAAAATTTGTGAATTGAATTCAACAGATGCCATATTTCTTGATTCATCAGCTCACAAGAATGTCTCTTCAAAAAAGCGTCAGAAACATTAATTAGTTGTTTAATTATTTTATCATTTTTTCGTCAAAGCTTGCAGCGAGTGCAGTAAGATATTTAGAACATAACCAGTGTATTTTGCGACTGTATTGCGCAAAATTACCAGTTAAAAGGGTGGATGGAAATTGTAGCATTGTAATCTTTCCACGATATTAACCACAGAGAATGTTACATGCTTTGACGTGTTTTGAATAATATGCTATGCAAGTTCTGAAGTCTTTTTCACTAACAAGCCACATCACAGGCCTTCACTGCACCATGCAGTCCGGATACAAAACTGCAAAGACACTAGACCTTAAACTAGCCAAAGCAATTTTCTCTCTCCCTTATAACAAGGCTGGCATGTCTCAACAGTGTCAGCTTTTTTATTTCATGTAATATGTGATCTTGCTTAACTTTCTTGTGGTCTCAGGTATCATTGAGTTGAAATCAGAGTGTTCGTGATGAAAGCAGAACTTTGTTTCTATGCCACGGTACACGGTGAGTTAAAGTTCAGACACTGACTGATGATATGCCAATAATGGTGTGCGTAATGGGCATCATTAAAAGATGCGCCTCTCGGAGCTGTACTTTCGCTAAATATGGCTGCGGTGTTTTAAGAAAAAATAATGTTCTATAGCCTTGGTTCATAAGTTATAACTTAACATCTTATTACTTCGATTAACTTCAGTCAACCGCATTTTCAATGAATCTGAGCTGTCTTACCGGCACAAACGTCCCTCGCAGTGTTTCACCTTTGTGGTATGATACCCAGTCGTTGTTCATTCTAACGTGTATCCTTGAAAACCGCTGTGTACTACTTAAAAACGCCCTCCAACCCTGTTCCACTCTAGTCCATAATGCCTGGCTTCCACGGGTGTGCACTTGGAGAAACATACCCCCTTGTTTATCCTCAACAACTGCTAAATAATGCATAACACAGGACAACTGGTCCGATTAAATAGCTACTGAATTGAACAGGAAGATAAATTAGAAAAATGTAGGCCGAACGTGCTTGCAAAAACACGTTTGTGTCATATTGTGATTTTATGTGATTTTGTTACATTTGATCGCAGCAATAATAATGTAGGCTACTGCAAAAGAGTTAGAGAGACCTTGTGTATGGTCTCTGAGAGTTCCCCAAACGCTGAAACAGTGTTGATCGACCAGTTACAAAGTGAAAGGTTTGCAGGGTGGTTTGCTTATGTTCACTCCTTGGTTTGGAGAGCGTCTGGAGCGCAATCCTGCTCTGGCGCTCTCATCTCAACTACTGCTACCTCACTACCTCACAGATCAGCGCTCTTTGGTTGCTGGAAGTGTCTGTCAAACCCCGGGTAAAAAAATGTAATATACAGGGAAAGTCGAGGCTATATTTCGATGTCGGTGGGCGGGCTTTAAATGAAGGGAATAATCAGTCAGCCAGCCCAAGGAGCCACCTCAAAGCATATCAGGTTACCTTGAATGACAGCGTAACCATGGCAAATAATTTGACTAAAACTATTGTCTTATCCTCATCATCCCCGGGTCAGATAACCAACCAATCACCGTTCACATAATCGCTTTTCTTGCCAGCTTAGAATAATATTATTAAAACAAGAGAGCGAGGTCCTTCTTCGCGAGTGCGTTATGCTGAAACGACATAGAAGAGGTGGCGAGAGACTCGCGCAGGAGGAACAACTTTCTCTCGTGTGCTTTAGATGGATATACGGTGTATTATGCTTGCTTGAACGGATCTAAAGTTTTGTGCCTCTCTAAGCCAGGAGTGGGATTTGATTTCGTCTACTCAAGAAGTCGTCCTAAATTTTTGCCCCCAAGGGTTTACTTTAAGTTTGTTGAAGAACTGTCGCTGTCATCGGTAAAATAGACATACGTACAAAAAGTGGACGTTTATTCGTGACAAACCATGTCTATGCTTCCAACATTCGGCTTTACGCAAGAGCAAGTGGCGTGCGTCTGCGAGGTCCTTCAGCAGGGTGGAAACATTGAACGTCTCGGACGCTTTTTGTGGTCTCTGCCGGCTTGCGAACATCTCCACAAGAACGAGAGTGTGCTCAAAGCAAAAGCTGTGGTCGCTTTTCATAGGGGAAATTTCAGAGAGCTTTATAAGATTCTCGAGAGCCACCAGTTCTCTCCGCACAACCATCCGAAGCTGCAGCAGCTGTGGCTCAAAGCGCATTATATCGAGGCTGAGAAGCTCCGGGGCCGCCCTCTTGGGGCTGTTGGGAAATACCGCGTCCGAAGAAAGTTTCCGCTACCCCGCTCCATTTGGGACGGCGAGGAGACAAGTTACTGCTTTAAAGAAAAGAGCAGGAGCGTGCTGCGGGAATGGTACACCCATAACCCATACCCTTCCCCGCGGGAGAAGAGGGAACTAGCAGAGGCAACGGGGCTAACAACAACACAAGTCAGTAACTGGTTTAAAAACAGACGTCAACGCGACCGAGCAGCGGAAGCTAAAGAAAGGTACGGGTCTATAGTCTTTAGCTAAATAACTGTTTATTATTATTATTATTATTATTATATGTTTAAGCGTAATTAGAAAGCATTCTTTATATGGAATGCATTCATTCATGCCGTGAAATTAAGCCAGCGGTGTGAGTCTAACTAAGAAACTTGCATAAAAAAGAAGATGGATAGCCACACAGTCACTACAAATGTCATCCGTTCTCTAGTTCTGTTAGTCACTTTATATATATTAATAGCCTACCATTTTTAACAATAGGCCTTTTCTTAAACGACTTGTTTTTATATATTTTTCTAAAAATGACAAAAAAGCGTAGTGTGTGTACTATTATAGTGTACTCAAACTTTAGGGAAAATAGTCCATTGTTAATTAATGGGAATGTTCTTCGAATTGTGAGATTTATCCTGGATTTATCTGTACGTATTCTTGTGTAGAATGTGTGCAGTTTACTCCTTCTAAACGGGTGTCTTGTTTCACCCGCAGGCGAGGTAGTCAAGTCGAAACCACAGTGTAAACTATTAAAATAGCTCGTACGTTTCCCGATACTTTATCCTTAATTAATAATTTATGAAAGAACCTTTACTTGACATGCTGTGATTGAGAATTTAAATAAATCAGTGGCTTACACTATTCTTAAACTAGACGGTTTATTTACAAAGCATATTAATAAATGATTAAGGCCTACATAAATCATGTTTTCCTGCATTAGCTCGTTAATATGCTTGAACGTTCTTTGTTGTGAATTAATAATATGGACACGAATTAGAACAAATGATTGATACACACACAAGTGTGCACATGCCGTTTATGCCCTATATTTGTATGTCAAGGAATAGGATATATAGCCTAATTCAGGGGCACATACTTTTTTTTTAAAAAAAAAATCCTATTATTATTATTTATTTGTAGTTTAATAATCTTTTTTTTTTTTCTGAGTTTTTCTAATATACTATTCCACACCTACAGAACCAACATGTTGTCTTCAACTTATAATAATATTAATTGTTGTTTTAGAATTATATGCCTACCTAGCCTATATTAATTTAGACTACGAATAATTATGGTATTTATTATAAGAAGAAGAAGAAGAAGAAGAAGAAGATGTGTTAATATTTAAGTTTGTTTGTTTAGTTAATTAGTTGCTCCTGCGATGTCAGAGATATTGTTTATGTAGGCCCACATTTTAATTATAGCCTAATAGTTTTGAATAGCCTACTAAAGTTGTCGGATGTAGCTTTAACCCTAACTCTACATTTTCATTTTCACAGGGAGAATAATGAGAACTCGAACACAAACAGTCACAACCCATTAACGTCTTCCATGAATGGAAATAAGACTATTTTAGGAAGCTCGGACGACGACAAAACGCCGTCTGGTACCCCAGATCACACCTCGTCAAGCCCGGCCTTGCTCCTCACGTCAAACTCCGGACTTCAGTCCCTACACGGCCTCGCACCTCCACCTGGTCCCAGCGCCATCCCAGTGCCTAGTGCTGATTCCGTGCATCACCACCATTCATTACACGACACTATACTGAACCCTATGTCATCAAACTTGGTCGACCTTGGCTCTTAAACATGTGGACCCTTTCAGAAGGACGCTTGTACGTGAACGTTTAGCGTAAACATCTCCTGACACGTATAAAACAAAAACAAATGAGGCAAGGAATGGACTAAGAGAGTTGTGGATGTTTGTCGGCTGACCTACTTGCAAAGCTGATATGGAGGGCCTTGATAGAGGTATTTTTCTAGAATGTAATGCCATGATCTATTGTTAATAAACATGCTAAAAACGTCTTAATTGTTGATATCAACATTATTTGATATCGTTATTATTTTAGATTGCAAATTGACCCAGGAATTCTCAGTCGCATATTCCGTTTGTTTACATTTATCTTTTTTTTTTTTTTTTAAAAAGGCCATACATTGTTTCATTTTAATGGGATTTCGTTTAATGCAATGCTTTAATACCAACACAGCATTTCAAACGACTATGGGGCATCTCTTCATTTTCATTTGTATTTTACTTTTGGAAAGCGACTGCATGTAACCTTTGGGATCAATAAAAATAAACTCCAAACTCATCATAGTTTCATTCATATACACTTAACAATAAAATAAGATGCATTTACCGAGCATGGTTGAATGGTTTTGTTGTACATGCTGTGCAATGGTTTGTTGAGCAGGTGTCCTGATTTGATCGTGTGAGACCCTGTTTATGACATGCATTTGGTCACGTGGTGGGATCGAAAGTTCAAAAGTTTTACATTGTGATCTTGATTCAGGCTTAAAATTAAGCTTTTTGGAAGTTATCGTTTTTTTGAGGTTATAACAGTTAATGCGATGCTGTTATAAAATATAAGTATTTGACCACTGCACTGACAGTATAGTATACTAGCCTTCAAACTTTGAAATATAGCTATATATCAGCTTTTTCTATGCTTATTTTGTTATGCCCAATTTTCGACAGACCATAACACATGTATGTAACCTGTATGTTTTCTCTCTTTCTTCATCTTTTTTTTTTTTTTGCAATGTTCAGAAATTTCAGTACATGTGTCAACATGCGGCTCTAACTAATCTGATATTCAGTTTTCACTGTACTCCATATTATCCAAACACATAAATATTCCAATACCGCACAATGCTCATTACCGAGCACAACATACTTATACCTAGAATGTTCCTTTTCAGAACAGTGGGATAACTTTATTCCTAGGCCACCTACTAAATATTAAGATAGATAGATAGATAGATAGAAAGGAGCAACATTTTGTGTACTTGTTTTCACTTTATTATTATAGCTATACATTTTCTTGCTATTATTATTATTATTATTTACTCAGTGAAAGATTTAGTCATGGGTCATTCAGTTGTTTGTGAATGTGATATCGTGAAATAGTCATTTCAATGGTCAGTGAATGTGAATCCAAATTATCTTAAAGTTTAACGAAATACTTTTATCGACGTACTTTCACAACATCAAAATATTTAGCAAAAACTTGAATTCAGGAAACTTCTCTTCTTTTATTAACAATGCCGTAACACGAACTGCTCAACATTCAGTATGATAGGCTATAATGTAATATAACACTCTAACCAGTTCTCCGGAGGTCTATAACTACCCAATGTGTAATATAGGCTAACCAAACAGTTATAGGCAAATCTGTAAACACTCATCCAAAAAGGAGCTGAATTCTTTATTTCCTACAGGGTTAGGGTGTAAGTCACTTTGGATAAAAGTGTCTAAAATGTAATGTGCATAAATGTAAATGTTAGTCTTTTACTCTCATAAATCTGCATGTTTACAGTATTTGATATGGTACTTAATTAATGCGTTAGTGTACGCGGGATCACATTAGTTTTCAACAGTCCTGTGTTCACATGCAAATTATTTCTTTATTTTTTCAAACAAGATGGTAGCAATTACTTTGAGCAGCCCCATGAACATACGAAACACCAAGTTTGTTGCAGTATAGCATTCTCAAAAAACAAGGTTTGTATCCCCAGAGTATAGCTTATGTAGCGTACTATAGGCTAATGTTGTCCATGTCCTTTTCAGAAATCAACAAATGCCTATAACGCTGCATATAGCCTATGTTATGCGTGCTTTAAGAGAGGCGGACAGGTCGTAAAAAATTCGGGCATAAGATGTAAAGAAAAGCTCTCTCAGTAGTGAGGCTAATACGCTATAAATGCAATCTTATACGCTGAGTTAATGCTGGAAAGTTTGTTTATGAGGAGATGACGTTTAATAGTCTTGCAATTTTACGTTAGTTGCATTCCATCACCAGTCTACTTCACTACCTCTCTCGTTGCTGTTATCTCTTTTTCTTTTCTTTTCTTTTCTTTTCTTTTCTTTTCTTTTCTTTTTTTTAATCTGTGTTTGCAGCAGTTTTGCACTGTGACTTTCCACACAGATTTTTTGGGGCTTGGTCTGTCAAAATAGTCCGGTCTCATTGAAAACTAATAGGTTATATATGAATAAAAATAGGGAGTCATGAAGTTAGGCCTATCCAGTTTATATATGTAATGCTTCTTTATTTAAAATTGTTATTGCTCTAAACTACAGGCATAAGTAATGCGTATTGGTCAAATACTAAAGCCTATCCTGGCTTTAAAGTTGAAAAAGGACTTTTCTTCGTCGTTTATAACCTTTAAAACTATTTTATTTTAGACAGCTTAAAAAAAAAAAAAAAAAAAAAAAGAAAGAAAAATTCACTTCATTTTTCATTTACGCCTTCTTTAATTTTTATTTAATACCAACTAAAAATGTCATTGTTTAGAGTTTGACTCAAGTAGAATTCGGTAGAAAGACAAAAAAATTTCGATACACCAAGTTTGAACATGCATTTGTTTATGTTATCATTGTTTGTATAATTCTGCCAACAATTTTATATTTTGTGCTTCAGGAGCAATATTAATCATTAACCTGAATACCAGAACTGGATAGGCCTAATTTCATGACTCCCGTACTCCACCAAATAAATGAATAGGCATGTATACATATATGAACGAACAATGATACAAATAAATAAATTACGCATTATCATGAAAACAATGTAGATAAATATTATAGAATTATTCTTTATGTTGTTCCACGGGATTTAACATTTTTATAATTTGTAGCTCTAATCCAGGTTCACCTCACTCATAAATAGCCTATTTGCAAAGCCTATGATATAATAACGTCCTTGGAAAAACATTTTATATAATAAAAAATAAATACTTTCATGGAACTTTATGAGTAGTGATTAAACGACTTGTGTGCGCTAATTTAAATAAAAGCGAATGGGAATCAGTTATCTGTAATAAGATCATGTAATAATCATCAAATGACAATAATCATGTAATAAGAGTTAACGCATTATTAAATTCCACATATAATCTTAGAATAGCCTACTCATTGGAAATAGTTAACTGTCAACTCGGCGTTATGCATGTAGCCTATGTTAATTAATAAAGAGTTCTAGAGAATGAGTTTCTCTAATGGCAAAAATACTTTTTTTTTTCTTTTCTTTTTAGGCTATACTCTACAGGTGCAGGCTTCTTTATGATGACAATGACACAGTCCTAGCTGACAAGATCTCTTCTATGACAAATCCGGTCTTAACCGGGGCGTACGTGTCAATTCTTCTCAGATACATTTTCACAAATAAGACATATGAAACATCTTCACTTGTTTTGGGCGTCAAATAGTTGCGTTTTGTGCACATCCTGCATTGATTTTATTTTCCCCTAAACGTTTACTGATACTTTTATCCATAAGGAATATGTTCGTTAAGTAGCCTACTTTTAATACTGAGGCTGAACACAATTTTAGCTAAACTCTTGCTGCATAACTTAGCATAATTCACTGCACTCCGCATGACGCATAGAAATAGTAGGCTATAGCTAAACGTTGTACTGAGCTTCTAACGCAGAAATCGCACGCATTCCCCACCCCTGGTCGCTGGTAAGTTTGACGCAAGAACTGAAGAGAAAGTATCGAGCCCAGGTTGTTCCAGAAGTGTATGCTAAATCACAAGACACAAGGTGGCTTTGCTACTCATTGGAAAGAAGTAGGCCTATGTGAATGTGTAACTATTTCTAGGGGGGACAAATGTACCCAGAATTGAGCTAAATCTGACAAAACCTCATTTTGAGGACGCGTCATCATTTGTAAAACCGGTATAAAAATAAATAAAGTTAAAGACAAATTTGTAAAAACAGAAAGTTTTCTGTTAAGGTTAGAGCAGGGTTATGTTATATAGAATAGTGTATAACCAGGCATAAATACTAGGGTATTATACACTAGCTGAATATAAAAACTCTAGATTTTATATAGAAGCTAGTTAGACTAACTGTATATAAAAACAATAGAGGTCTATGTCCCCATTTAGCTTTAGTAAACGCGCGCGTGTGTGTGGTCCGGGTATTCCCTATACGTTGTGGGGACCAAACCAGGATGATAAAACCTGAAATTTTGGACGTGGTGTGTGTGTGTTGGTTGCTTCGCTACAACCTAAACAACATCAAAAAATAATAGCGACTGTGTGAGAGCATGAATGAAACTCTGCTCTTATGTAGTGGTCGCAATAGTCATTGACGCCATCTAGTGAACGAATGAGTATTTGCAGAGAGGCTGTTTGACTGAAACATCGCCTAGGCCCATGTTGTTTTATGTTTAGGTCGCAGCAAAGAAAGTAATTGTTGATAAAGAAGAAAAATAAAGACGTCTGTTGACATCTGTTGAGAATATGTGTGAGATTTTCCCACGTGAGAGTAAATGACACTTATAAAATAGAAGAGTGAATATACAAGAAAAAAATATATTTTTAAAAAAAGTATTCTTCTACAACCACAAAGTTCCAAGCAAACATTGTGAGGGAAAGAGGAAGATAAGATGGTTCTTTCCATTCACTGGAATAAGTGTTGGGCATCCAGAGAGGGACTGACCATCAGAGTACACAAGCCTTGTCTGAATCTCATTGGAGATTATGTAGGCAAGTTGAGAGACTTGGAACACACTGAATAATTACGATTTATATAAATATTACAAATTATATAAATTGCGAAATAAAAGATAAAAATATTTTTATTAGGTACAGATATTAGATATAGATTTAAGATCTTTACTTAAATCTACAAACCAACAAAAAGGTTTAATAGACAGTGGACACAAATCAACCTTTCATCATCAGCATCTTGACTCTTTGATGAGATAACATTGTGTAAGGGTATCTTGGACTTTTGCACCTTTATAACCTCTCTCTCTTACAACAGTTACAGATTCTTTCCCTCTATAGTATACGCTATATAGCTAAGTTTTTTTCCAACAAATAAATGTCACTCTCCTCCCTGTGTACTCAGTTGATGGAAAAGGGAAAAGTATTTGTTCTTTTGTGTCAAAAGTACATTTTCTAGGTAAAATGAATGTTTTGTCAAAGCAGATTTACCCATAGATATGCCATAAGTATGCCACACATAGTTGTTAATTACTGTACATGGCACTTTTTACAAATTAGTGACTATTACCAGACTAGTTGAACACTGCCACCGAATGTAGGAAATGGCATTATAGCTTCACCATTAATGAACCACGATGTAATTTACTGTCAGTTTTGTAACATTGTAACATTTGTAACTGGATGCACTCTGCATTTGACTTTTATTGTTCATCACAATTTAATATCAATCACCTTCACTCACCCTGGATAGTTCACCCATAGGTCCACCCCGTCATTTATTCACCCTCAATTTGTTCCAAATGGTTTAAAAACCTGTATGAAACCTGTATTTCTTTCTTCTGCTGAACACAAAAGAAGATATTTTGAAGAATATCGGTAACCAAAAAGTTGATGGGCCTCATTGACTTGCATAGTATGAAAAAAAAATACTATGGAAGTCAATGGGCATCAACAGTTTGGTTACTGACATTCTTCACAATAACTTCTTTTGTGTTCAGCAGAAGGAAGAAATTCATACAAGTTTAGAACAAATTGAAGATGAGTAGCTAAATAATGACAGTTTTCATTTTTGGGTGAACTCTGTCCCTTTAATTATTCTCAGGGAGGCCTGGAAAGCTGTATGACCCAGTCTGGGGTTTTAACGGGGTGTTCGCGACACCTAGAGAGTCAGCGGCAGTACTGCAAGGGCTCCCCCAATTTATAGTGTGAATATGCTATACAGGCTATAATATGCGGTATAAATAGCAATATGGCCGCTGCTTTCACATCTGTTTTTTTTTTTTTTTTTTTAAATAAATAAAAAGTAAGAAATAATAAAAATAAAATGAATGCATAAATGCAATCTGTTAAACTGTCTATTTTAACCATTGCCCATGAATAGGAAGTTTTTTTTTTTTTTTTTACATTTAACATTTTGGAAAAAAAAAAAAAAAAAGACGCGCCGGATTCAGCTCATTTTTACAAAGATTCTGAAACAGTAAGGTGGTTCTCAATCCAACGGTTCTGACATCATATATCAACTGTTTTTGGGGAAAATAAATAAAAATAATAAAATAAAATAATAAAAACAATAAAGACCCCATGCAGTGCTTACACTATGAAGTGTCCTGACATTATTCCTAATATATTGCGTGTGTGTGTGTGTGTGTGTGTGTGTGTGTGTGTGTGTGTGTGTGTGTGTGTATTTTATTGCTCTCTGACAGTAAAAGGGCACCCACGCATCATGGCTGCATCTGAAAGCATGCTCTATCGGGCAACTGGACGTACCTCCCGAGACTGATTTCGGACAGGCTTGATCTACAACATGATAGTAATGATCTTCAACAAAATAGAGAGAGCTTTGGTAATAAGCGAATATTTAATTAATAATCTTTTCTCGCTAGAAATGAAATCAAAGGTTGAAAAAAGTGGTTAAAAAAAAAGATATTTTTATTATATCAACTGTAACGAACTCACAGGATAGTATCATAGGCCAGGGATGGGCAACTTCGGTCCTGGAGGGAGAATCAGAACTGAATCAGAATGAGCTTTATTGCCGAGTATCCTTACACATACAAGGAATTTGTCTTGGTGACAGAAGCTTCCAGTGCACAGACAGAATGACAGCAACAAGACAGGTAATAACAATAAAATAAGTAAATAAAAATAAATATATATAAAAATACACAATATACAAAATAGACAATATATGTACAGGTATGTTATATACAATGCAAGGGAATGTGAATATGAGGTATGGTATGCTAAGTAAATATGAGTATAAATAGTATTTATTTATAACTCACCAGCCTGTAACTTTCTAGTAATCCTGAAGACCTTGATTAGCTTGTTCAGGTGTGTTTGATTAGGGTTGGAGCTAAACAAAAGGATAGATCCATGCTGCCTTCAAAAATCAATCAGATGAAGGTATCTCAGTTGGCAGGATGTAACACGATCATAAGATTCAGATGTATCTTGCTCTTGGACGCAGCCATTCATCACTTTGAGGAGCGAAGAGAAGGTGAACCTCGATCCTTGTCTTTGCCAGTCATATATAGGGAATCAGTGTGTACACATCTGCACAAGCTTATTAAGATTTTCAGGAAAATTACAGGCAGGTGTGTGTGAAAGTGGGGTTTTAACTAAACTCTGCAGGATATTGGTCTTTGGCACCCCTGTTCTAGAGCTGTTCTGGAGCTTGGACCCTAACAGAGGCTTTTTCATTCGCATCCACATACCCAAGATAAAGCTCCACCCATATGTTTTTCATTTGAACCTAAACATGGGGATATTATAGGACTAACTCAGGTATGAATAATCATATACATTATTAAAAAAAAATAATGGCATGTAAGTCCCATTCTAACCCATCTGGGTGTTTAGAACTTTAAATTCGAAACCTTATTCATAAGGGGCCATGAACATTTACATATATAATAACATAATAGGCCTATTATATCTACAATATAAAGTCTAATTTACATTGATTTTTAACATTTTTTTCCCAGCCTCCCTACTTAGCTTGATGTGGATTTCTTAGCAAATGTCTAAAAAAAAAAAAAAAGGTTTTCATACTAATTATTTTCTTGAGTTTGATTTGCACGTTTGGCCAGTAGGTGGCCTAAGTGACTAACTGAAATTTACCTGACCTGATGTTGTGGCCAAAAGTCATAGCAGTGACATACATTTTGTGTTTCGCAGTTTGCTGTTTCAGTTGTTGTGGTGTTGATTCACATTGTATTCTAGAGTCATCAGACTGAACTTTAGAAATTAATTTTATCACAAAAACTCACATTTTACTGTTGAAGACTGATTGCTAAAAAGAGGGAAGAAGTGCATCTAATTATTGTGTTCTTGTGTTAGCAATGGTTACCTCCAAAAAAAGACATGCAGCCATCATTGCTTTGCATCAAAATGGCCTCACATGCAAGGAAACTGCTGCAAAGAATATTACACCTGAAAGAACCATTTACCGGATCATCAAGAACTTCAAGGAGAGGTTAAACTGCAGTGAAGAAGGCCTCAGGATGTCCTAGAGTATCCAGCAAGCTCCAGGACCGTCTCCTCCTGAGGAGTCAGCTATGGGATTGTGTCACCACTTGTGCAGAGCTGCTCAATATTGGCAGCAAGTGGGTGTGAGTGCATCTGCACGCACAGTGAGACAAACACTTTTGGATAGATTCAAACTCTGTGAGAAGTGCAAGGATTACAGCAGAAGACTGGTGCAAGGTTATTTTCTCCGATTAAGTGCCTTTCCGACTGATTGTGACATCTGGAAAATCGATCGTCCGGTGAGGAAAATATGAATGCTACCATGAGTACTGTGTCGTGCCAACAGTGAAGCATCCATTGTGGAGTTGTTTTTCATCCAAGGGAGTGGGCTGTGTAACAATTCTTCCCTAAAAATACTGCCAGGAGTACAGAATGTTATCAAAACATCCTGCAAGAGCAACTTCTCCTAATGATCCAGGAACAATTTGGTGATGATTTGTGTTTTTTCCAGCACGATGGAGCACCATGTCACAAGGCAATAGTGATAATGAAGTGGCTCAGAGATCACTACATTGAAATTTTGGATCTGTGGCAAATACCCGGATCTTAATCCCATTAACACCTTAACACCTGTGGTCAGTCCTCAAAAGGCGAGTGGACAAGCAGAATTGTGATCAACTCCGAGCACAAATAAGGCAAGAATGGATCACCAGCAGTCAGGATTTGGCCCAGAGCATCCAGCATGCCAGAGCGAATTGCAGAGGTTATAAAGAAGAAGGGTCAACATTGTAAATATTGACTCTCTGCATATATTGAATGTTTTTTTTTGTTTGTTTGTTTTTGCCAATAAAACCCTATAAACTTCGAAATGCTTATCATTGTTTTCCAGTATACCATAGAAACGTGAAAAAATAATCTACAAATACTCAAGCAGCAAACTTTGTGAAACACAAAATGTATATCACTGCCAATACTTTTGGCTACGGCTGTAGAAGTTAGCACTTATAGGAAATTAATGTGTTAATATGAATTACAAAATTAAATAGACACGAAGTATATCTAAAGAATACTAATGAATGCATAAATGTTTTAATGACTGCCTGTTTTTCTTTCTTCTTCTTTTAAAAGGGATAGTTCACCCAAAAATGAAAATTCTGTCATCATTTAATCACCCTTAAGTTGTTCCAAACCTGTATGAATTTTTCAAAAATGTCGTCTTTTGTGTTCAGCAGAAGAAAGAAATTCATGCAGGTTTGGAACAACTTGAGGGTGAGTAAATGATGACAGAATTTTCATTTTTGGGTGAACTATCCCTTTAAATAACTTTTTTAATTTATTTTTAAAAAACATTGAAAGGCAATGCTGCAAGCAGAGAGAGTGCAATGTGATTATTTAAAGCCCTGCCGGGAATCCAAGAAATAGTCCTGTAGTTAAGAGTGTGTTTTACTGTCCATTATTAGAATGGTTCGCCAACTCGGGCACTTAGACTGTAGTTTAACTTAGAAAGGCTGTGCTCCAGCGAAGCCCTTCGATTTTTACATCCGGTCCTTAGAAATTCAGGGTATCAGTGGTAAAAATTGAACAAGGGAGTCCGGATTCCATTACATTCCGAGCCATCTAACTCTGTGATCTAGCACAAATGGAAATCCAGTTCAGTGTTCAAACATCATTTGACTTACATACGATTAATTATTGATGTGTTCACAGTGTGCTTGTTCAGCATCATCTCCCAGTGAGGGCATGAAGTGAAGAGAGGCTCAACCAAAGCTGCACATCTTAACTGTAACAACAAAAGAAAAGGTGTTTTTAGATGTATATGTAGAGCTATTCCTGTTTGAACTTCATTTCAAATAACTGATTTGAAATTCAAAGATTTTTTGGGTTACACTTTATTTTAAGATGTCTTTGTTACAGTGGATTATACATTTAAGTACTTAATAACAACATGTACTTACTATAGGGTCAGGTTTAGGGTTAGTTTCATGTAATTATGCATAATTTACTGTTATTACATAGTAATTACATGTAACACATGTAACAAATAAACTGCAAAATAAATCGTTACCATATCTTGTAGCTTTTAATTTATTTATTAGTCGCAATTTTATGTTCGTGTGGGCTGGACACCTGCGTAATTTACTGTTATTACATAGTAATTACATGTAACGCGTGTAACAAATAAACTGCAAAATAAATTGTTACCATATTTTGTAGCTTTTCCTTTATCTATTATAGTCACAATTTTATGTTCATGTGGACTGGATACCTGCATTGTACCGTTTTCTAAAAAATGTGTTCACAGCTTGAAGACGCGAGCTACAAGGACGCTTCGAACTTTTCTCCACAAGATGGCGTAACACGCATACGAGATCAACCAGTATATGAGACGCGCTTCTGGCCACTTGAACACAGTTGAGCTGCATGCACACCTTTCACGTGTAGCCTACTCCGTTCTATGTTTCAAGCTGAGGTGAAACTCATCTTTTGCTTTTTTCAGTAATTCAGACAACAGTTAAGTAAACTATGCAACACTTACATTTTACACGTTTTGCTATTGCAGTTATAGAATATAAGCTCTGTAAGTATAAATTATTAAATATATTAAAGTATTCAACTAGAACTACTAAATCTATAAAGGTCTGTATAATAAGGCAAATGTCTGTAAATGGGTCCTGCATCTTACATTCTAGTTCTCTAGCTTTTGTACTAAAGAGAAAGATTTGAATATAGGCTATCTAATTTTTATCCTCTGGAGCATGAATGTGAGTAAAAACGCCAGTTGCAGTTCATCTAAATGATGTGCAACCAAGACACCAGCAGCTAACATGACATCTGTTTAAATGCTTTCATGCTAATACACTCCTCTCGAATAGCGTCTTTGTTAGTGCGTCAAAGATTATTTACAGAATGAGTCAATTGCTAAATGGTTTCATGATTGTTGAGCGGAATCGCCGTAGGAGGCGGTTAGGACTATTGGAGGCTGTGAGGTCGAGCTCTGGCGCGCAGCGGGGCTCCAATAGGAGCGGCGTTAATTGAGGAGGCAGAGTCGAGGCGGGCCAGTAGAGCACGGGAGCGCGAAGAGCTGGGGCAGGGCACGGTTCTTGGAGCTGAGCGTATTGTTTAGATGTATAAAATATGAGACCAAAATCTCTCTCTTCCTACCCCCTCTTTCTTTAAAAAACAGATATTTCACAATATCTCCTGGTCTCAGCTAAATCTACACTCACATTATTACTATTCTGTTATTGTGGATATTTTTATTTGCTGTATCTTATCGATTTTGTCTTTATGTGCACCCATTAAATTGCCCTGCTTCATCAAATCACAGAAAGCTTTCCCTGTTAGAGCTGAAAATTTGTTATTATGGTTAAAGTCGCATTAGTTAATAATATTTGCATTAATAATAATTATTATTATAAGCTTATGTTGTTGTTTTTGTGCAATACTGATGGCAGTACGCGAAGTGTACTGTATTAAGGGAATAGCCTAGCTTATGGTATTTGAACATAACATTACAAATAAATCATGTTTTGTGTGTGTGTGTATTTTTTAGCCTACCGCATTTAGCTGCAACTAATGTGTAGCACCAAAAAATAGATTTGATAGTAAAATGTGTAGCCTATTTTTTCCTGTTTGTTTTTGTACAAATGACTGAGCTACCGATAGCCTATCTGTTTGACTTGTTTTAAGTTGGGTTATAATGTGAATGCAGGTGTAGGAAGGTTATATGTTGTCTCCGTCAGTATAAGAGACGCATGTCTGCTTGCTCAACACCCACCCACGTGTAAGAATGATTCGGAAAGTTTTTTAGATTTCTTTAACCTTACATGCTGTTGTGGAGAAACAAAATCTGAATATTTAGTTTTTCCACAGTTCGTTGGATCTCATCCGAATTAACCTTCAAACGGGCTCTTACACTCTGATCTTACTGCTGATCCTGTATCATAGCCTCTTGTGACCTCTAAATTACTCTGTAATAGAATTACAGTTTTTAATCCTGCTTGCCAGAACGCCTCATCACAGGCTGCTGGGTCAAAAACAACACTCGCAGTACTCCTTTAAATGATTTATTATTTTATTTTTTTTGTTGTTGTTAATCGACTTTACAGAATGAAAGTCATTGGTAATTCGTGTACATTTTCTATCAAAAAAATAAATAAAAAATCAGTGGCTGTCTCTAAAAACCAAGTAGTTTTTCCACGTGAAGTAGCTTTTTAGTTTTTTGAACCAAAAGGAAAGACGCGAGCAGCCGACCAAAATAAAAAAAATATATATATAGAATTGATCCAAAGGACTCAACAATAGTCTATGTTGGGTAAAATATAGAATAATGAAGTGATGTGACGTTACCTTTGAGATGTGAGAATGCCTATGTCAGTCCTTCAGGAGCAGCTAAAGATCTGAAGTAGAAATTACCGCCAACGTTTTTTGTCACATTTAGCTATAGCCTACGTGATCTGAAAATAGGCTACTGAATAGGCCTACTTTTTTGGGTTGAATTATTTCCCCATAATGGGATAACACGAACAATCATATAACTTACAGCTTTTAAATAACAGAAACTATCATTATGCGTATAAAATTAAATAGTTTTTTAGACATTTAATAGCGGTTCGATCATTGTCCTCCTATACACACTTCCGCCTAATGCACATCTTTGCCACAGTCGCAATAGCCTACTAACTCACAGTGCGGATTCTAGCTCTACGTACCTTGTCCTGTGCTTATTTGTGAGAAGGGGACTGTTTCGGGAGGGGAAAGGCCCAGTCTTGCCAAGAGTGGTTGCACTGACAGGCTATGCCGAGGCTCCAAGCTTTCAATCCGGGTCAGAGGGAACTGACGCTCATTGAGAACTGCATGAATACACACGAATAGAAAAGTTGTGTTCAGTTAGCCGATGAAATCAGAGAAAAAACAGGGCTGTACAATCTTTTCTTATTGCCGTCTGCGGTCCAATTGCATTCATTTGTCTCTGTGCGTCTAAGGTTATGGGAACAGGACAAAAAAATCTATTCTGCCTTTTTGACACCCTCGCCATAGGGATAATACACACGTTTAGGCACTGGATGTGTATGAAAATGTTATGTAGACTATTGTTGCTCAAGTTATCATATATATGAAGATGTAATTGAATTAATAATCTTTGTGTACAACAAGAGTTTATGAGGGCCCACATCTCTTTGCAACTACGAAAAGCATCGTTTGTAAGCAAATAAATGAGGCGACATGTATTCAAAGATATCAAACCATTGTTTTTTTTTTTTTTTTTTTTTTTTTTTTTAGCGATGTCTTATATGATAGCTAAAAATTCAATATAGCCTAATGTAATATAAGCGATTCTCGTTAATTAATTCAAGTTTTTACCACCTGTTATATTATCAATCTTATTTTCAAATAGCATTAGCCTATTGATATTACAGTTTAAAAGAAAACTGCTCGTCTCTAAACCAATTTTCAGTCGTAAACATGTTCAAGACGTATATCGGCCGATAAATTAATGTGGTCTGAGAGGACAGAATGATAAAGATCAGTGTAAAGTGATTGGAGAGCTCCATCGGCCATTGATTGTCCATATCTATTTTCTGCAGATGAACTTCAGAAGTAAAAAGTAGTCTCTCACGATCAACTATACCAGTGAATACAAATCAAATGCTTCTTTATTTTAGCATTTTATGTAATCAAGTGTCATTAGGATCAATGGGTATTTCCTTATGGTCGCTCAATTTTAAACTTGAGATGACTTACAAGACATGAACAAAGCACCTTACATAATTACGAACGTGAGTGAAATAATAAACACAGCCTTATTTAGCATTACCGGTTGTAGGAGCTGAAACAACAGCTTTCGTTTAGTCTCTAAGTTATCTGCCGTAAAACGGACAGACGAGAATAAGAGGAGGAGGGATAGATGATAAGGGGCAAAATAGCTATATAAAGAAATGTTAAATCAGCTTATGGTTGCAATTATAAAACAAGCGAGTCTTTAACTAATTTAAACAGAATTAGTCCATGATACAAATGGCTAATAATGGTTTTAATAAAGGTTCAAAAAAGGTTGGTTAGTTTTGTCTTCGGCATTGACAAATTCGACAAATGAATGCCTTTGATTAAGTTATTTGTCACATCTACAATGTTCCTCTACTTTTGGATAACTAAAATCAGAGACACGAACGATGTGAGTCTTCAAGTCTTATTGTTTAGTAGCTAAAGCTATTCTCCATTCATAGAATAACATTTACCTTTAGTATTTATGTCAATGAACTATTTGTGTTTGTTAAAGTGCGCTGTAAAAGTTCTGGAGCAAACTAACTGAACTTCTAAATTACGTCCTCTGTATGGTTTTCTGTGTGTTAATGCGAGTTAGTGTTAGCTACTCGCCCAAAGGTAGCTTTTTCCTTGCCTAGCTCAATTTGGAATGAAAAGCCGTTTCGTTGATTACAATGGGACACTGGTCCAGGGGAGGAGTCCTCCATGATTAGTCAATTTAATGGTGTACACTTAATTTTCGCATTGTGTACATTAGCCACTGACTATTAACAAAAAGAAAGAAGAATGTTCAACGTGTCACAGCGGATTTTATGTTTTAAAAAGTTCCTGTAGCCTACTACAAATTATGTGTAGGCTATGTTGAAGAATTTTTGTTACACGAGTGATAAACTTATTTCATGCTCTCCGTAAACTGGAGAGATAATAGTTTAAATGTTGTTGTAGGCTAAAGAAAATGATTTGTGGAAATGACACACATAATACAGTTTTATAACAAAATGGAATACTGTATTTTCAGTTTAGAAACGTATACATTAACAGAAGCACGCAAGAAAGTAACATTGAGTTATAAGCGCTGGACTGGAAACATGAAATAGACTTGGTCAGTCGATGATGATATCCAGTATTTTGTCTTTTGCATTATTCTCGACTGATAATTCATGGTCACTAAAGAGTTCTTTTCATGGCATAAAACAGAGAAACAAAACGCCTAGAGCACTTAATAGTTACGTTTTGACGAATAGTTTATGTAGGGACACCAAGCCAAGAAAAGTGAACAGGGATAGAAAAGAGAATGGGTATAGCAATATTATTTACAGACTTATTTCTACACATATATTACAGACTGGGAGAATGATCGCATTATTTAAGATATACATAATTCAATATAAAATCTCGAAATAAAAATAAAAATCTGATACAGTCATAACGATTCAGTTCCACATTTGACCAGTACCCCACATAGGCAGTGACAGAAAGTGTAGTAAAAAGGTGCTTACGACTCAAATGATTGTCTGATGAACATAAAGGAAAAGAGGATTGCATCCTGGCTGCTCGTCGTCACTCGGACTAAAACAGAAAAAAAGGCGATGGACACCGGTTTCTGGTAATTCCCTCTTCACGGTGGTCCTGGTAGACATAATAAACGTGGGGCATTTCCCCATATACAAAAAAATGAAAGAAAAAAAATATATATTTAGTTATATATATATCATGCAAGTGATGGGGTGGGGGAAAGGTGTGGGGTCCATTGAAAGCGCTTGAAAAACACGTGCTTTTATGTTTTTTTTTCTTTTTTTTTTTCCTTTTTATAATAGTAATATCAATTGGTCCTTTTTCATATTCCCCGATAATTAATAAAGTTTATTCAGGTCCATTTTCCTGTATATATTTCTCTGTTTGCGTATCATACGTCGCATTCCGAGTCACTTGATGTTACTGAAAGAATCGACGTGCCCGTGTCGACTCGCTCTGTCATACTCGAAACACTGGTCGTTGGACTAGCTGCAGTTGATGGCGACTCCGCCGAACTGCGTGGAGTGCAGCCGGATTCTGAAAGGGACCGCATGCCATTCTGCCCTATTGCTTGATGCTGGAGCCTATAGCAGAAAAGTGAGAGAATGGTATGCCATTAGAATATAAAAGTTGTAGGCCATTTTTTTTTTTCACTGAAAAACGCGCCTCCATTTTCATGTAATTATTGTGCTATATTAACTATATTAAACATAGTTCTTTAAAACGATATAGATAAAAATAGAACTGAATAATTCTAAACATTTGCTTACGTGATAAAGTGGATGCTACTGCTATATACGATACATAAAGCCATGTTGCTACAAGGATTAAGTCTACATACCAAAACATTAGCATATTTATAATCTATCCTTGAGATTTGATTGACTTCTCAGGATATTTGTATCTTGTAATGATACAAATAAGTAGGCTACTGTTTTCAATTCAATTGTGTTAAAATTAGGTGACGTCAGTTAAAGATTGCTTAGACCAAAAATGTCATAGTTCTTGCTTCTATTAGCGATGTGTTGTCATCCATTCAAGTGCAATTTGTAGATTTATCCATTAAATAATATAAATAAGTTACACCAGTCAAAGTGTGTACTTAGTTTCTGCTGCTTTTTTATTCCCAAGACACATACTGTAGTAATATTTAGCGTTTAAGGAGTAAAAAATAATTTGACTAGGCTAAATCATCAGAGATAAAACTCACTCTAACTAATTTACGCCGTGTTATGTGTAATATAAATATGAAGTACATTGGCAAGTTACATATTTAGCCTAACAATTTGCACAGTGTCAAATATAACAAACACTAGACCCTAGAATAATTAATAATGATTTATTTCTCAATGTTGTGTGTCCGCAGGGTTACAAATATTTGTATTTACAATCTCATGTTGTAAAACTTGTCTCTGTCTAAGAATCTTTGATACTTTGCATTGACAATTACTTTGGGTAAATTTGACTTTCCAGTGTTTCAACAAGAGAAATGCTATAGGCTACATACAGAGTTTTTTTCTTTTTTTTTCTCCAATTAGGCTTTATCCATATTTGTATTGTTATGTCTAGTATCTAAAAATTTCAAGATTTAAATATTTAAAGATTCAAGATTTAAATATTTGATGTGTTAAAGGCTATTTTGTAACAGTGTAGGCAGAACACAATAGCTTTGATGTGAAGATCATGATGTTTAATGATGTTTAATCATGGTATGTTATTTTTGGCATTTCATTTTTTTAAAAAAACTTTTTTTTTTTCCCATTGCATTTTTCACATGTTAACAAACATAAGACAGGTAATTTTATCTATTTGTTTTTATGCTCTAGTTAAGACGTTCTAAACATCTTACACATGGCACAACTAAAATGTCGTCGCTCTCGCTCCCTCATTTTTTGTATGTCTGTAAAATCTATTTGATTCTGTATTTACTGCAATACTTACACAATACATTGTGTTTACACATATCACAAAAATTAATTTATTAATATATATGTTTATTACTAATGTTTAAACAACATTTCCATGGAAAGGCAAACATACATAACGTGACTGACCTGTTTTTTGCTGCCGCTGCCCTGTCTCGTTGTCTCCGGTTTTTAAACCAATTTCCGACCTGTGTAGGAGTGAGTCCAGTGGCTTGAGCCAGTTCCCTTTTCTTGCTGGGATTTGGGTAGGGGTCCTGAAGGTACCACTCCCGCAACAGACTCCGCGTTCGCTCTTTGAAACAATGCGTCTTCTGCTCACCGTCCCAGATGGTTCTAGGCAGGGGAAACTTCTTTCGCACCCTGTACTTATCAACCGGTCCTAGGGGACGCCCGCGTAGTTTCTCGGCCTCCTGATAGTGAGCCTCTAGCCACATCGCTTGTAATTTACCATGCGAGTCCTTGGTAAACTTGTGGTTCTCCAAAATGTGGTAGAGATCGCGAAAATTGCCTGTGTGGAAGGCAACCACAGCCCGGGCACGAAGGATGGATTCATGCTTGTTGATCGCCTCGCAAGCACCCGGCGCCACTGGAAGCGACCATAGGAAGCGACCCAGCCGCTCGATGTCCCCGGTCTCCTCCAGCGTCTCGCAGACGCTCGCCACTTGCTCTGGAGAGAAGTTTAGGGTCGGTAGCTGAAACATTGACAAGTCTTCGGGAGACCTGGTGCTGGGCGCACTGCTCGCCAAGAGCAAAGGGCGATCAGCAAAGTTTGGCAGGAAGAAATGAGAGGGATAAAGCTCTAAAGGCGATCTGAAAACCATGGAAATGACCTGAGAGAGAATGAAATTTGCCAAGGAAAAAAGAACGACGAATTCGGATTGAATGATTCAATAGCTATCGCCTAATGACACCAGCCTCATAATATCTCCCCCTAAATCCACCGTGAGTGTAGCATTGAAATATTTTGTTTCGCTTTTCTATTGGTCTTCTCGGTGTCGTTGTAGGGTTGTCGTGGCAGCCCTGCCAATCACTGTCAAGCGTGCCAATCATTAGCCAGTACGTAGAGGCTTTCACCACTTCGGCTGCACGCACGGGGGGTTATCAGGAACTCCAATCTCAACAGCACCCTCCCTCCCTTGACTCGTGTGAAGTCGAAGCAGAGTCTCGCCTATTTGTTGAATGGAATGAGCAATTAGAGGGTGGAATATTATTGTGATCTTAACGAGGCTCGTTAAAGTTAAGAAGATATGTAGGGAGAGAAGGCAGGGGTGGGGTCTCGGGATGACAGTCACGGACACGGGAATTTAAATGAAGCGCTAAAACGGAATCTACGACAGGGTGCAGATAGGCTATTTCATTCTTTAGCGCCTTGTATGAAGCTGGAGAAGATACGATGTTACGCCGGCTCGCTTAACCCATAGCCTAAAACATTAGCCGTAAAAGCTTGAATTGTATATCTACAAGGATTAACAGATTTGTTCGCTGTGTATATCACACGCCGAAAAATCCCGGATCGTTTTTTTTATTTCGATGCTATTCTCACACAGTGACAACCGTTTACTAGTGGACGCGCATCCTTGTGGCTCCGCTGATGCTTTACTATCCTCAGAGACCAAACACTGGCCCATTGCCCACGCATGTTGAAAAAAAGCACGTGATCGTTGATGCACATTTTATTTTTATTTGGTTAAAACACTTTTTTTGCAGTTAGCTATAGTTAAATAATACCAATATTGTGCGCTACTTTAGATCGTTAAAATTTGAAAGACCTTTTCACGAGAATGAAGGATATAATCTATAACTATGCCACGAGATTCAGCTTCCAACGGCGTGTTGGTATGGGTTTCTTGGCATGCATCAAAGAGTCTGTGCTGCATTATATTTAGACAGTGCTTAGTTCGTTTTAAAAATTACTTGTCCACTCGATAAAGAACAATGACCATATTGTGAGAACATGAGGTGTAGCTACAAAGCCGCAGCATCCAGACTTTGTCTAATTTAGTATAATTTAATGCAACTTCCAGAACTGTTCAGGTACTTGTATGTCTCTTTAAGATACTGAATTCCATCTTATCAAATAAGCATACATGTAATAATATTTTTATTGTATTAACTTTATTTCCTATTCCGGTAACTTTAGCCACCCATGTCAGATTTACAGAAATGTACTGCAAGCTCTTGTGTGCGGAGCAGAATGAGGGGCGGGGAAGAGATCTTAATAGAAGTATTGGGTCACGTTGTGTCTCCAGGATCAAATCTGTTTGTTCTTCTGTCACAGGAAACTTAAGTGAAGTAACTCCAAGTGGCACTTCAAGTGGTCCCTTTGGAAAGCTTTTTGGACTGGAAATAACCTGTGTTGTTTCATTGTTGACCGTATTTTTAAAAATCACTTGGTCAAGCTGTTTTACATTTAGAAAAGCTCTTAATTATGGCATATGATACAGGTTTTTCCCCAGGTTTTTTATTTGGCGACATCAGTGTTTGCATGGCACGGTTCAAATGTGATTTGCAAAAAGTTCTGGCATGTAGTAGAAATTGCTTAAAAACAGAAAGAATGTGCCAAGTTGCCGTAAAATCACTTTGTTTAACATAGCCTTTGTTTTCGTTAAGCAAGTCATTAGCATCCCCAAATAACTTCATTCACCTGGTTTAATCGTCTGTTTATCCCCTATAGCTTTCATTGCTCTGTATACTATGCCAAAATCAGCGGGGAGCAAGGTCCTCAATACCGATGAACGTTTAGCTGTCTTTTTATTTGCTGACAAAGACTATGAAATAAGAAAGTAATAGACAGTGGATTATTTCGCAGCTGAGCATATATTATTTAAACATGTTTCTAGTTTCAGCATTTTTAAGTGAAGTGACATCAGGGGTTTGAAACTTAACACGTAATTTCGGAGTTCACTGTCTCCCTGAAAGAGCCATAATAAAGCTACGTGTCGTCACAGCATGCCAGAGATCACTGAGAAGAGCTCGGTCGTATGAGAAGGTAAGTAAACCATTTCTTATAGCTCTCGATTCAAACTTGCTCTCATTTCTTATCACACGAAAATGTGTCCTCCCATCCACCAATGTTGGCAACTACGCGGTTAGCATGCATGAGTAATTTTGTGCGAGTGGTGAGTCTGGGACTTGCATGCAAGTGTTTGAGGAGGAAAGGGCACGGGACAATGCCTTCTCCGGTTAAAGGTTTTATTTCATTTTAAACACTTATTCTGTTTTTATACATCCACTTAGGTCATCATTACACTTTGCCAAACAGGAAATCGATCTCCACGCGACGGCTGCAGAAACACAGAGTTCTATCAAGAGACTGTCTTCTCGGGAGCGGTGGTTTGAGTCTTTCTGTTCTTGTTTTTTGTTTTTTTTTTCCTTTTTTCTTAAACTAACTTATGGGTTGTAAAACTTGATGTGGCTCCAACGATTTTGATCCATTGCTCACTCTTCCCTTATGTCACGTCTCTTTCGTCTCTTTTTTTTTTTTTTTTTTTTTTTTTTTTCTTTCTGCGTTTTTCATGGTTTTAGTTTTATAAATGATCTATCGCTGTTTTCTGGTGCTATACTGCAAAAATGGACTAGATTTAAATGTGGCTATGAGGTTTGTGTTGCTTGCACAAGTGTGGACGTCTTTGCATTCTGTACGTTTTAATCATATTACTTATCTTAAAAATAGCTAATTATTCTGAGACTCACCAGAGAGTTGGTCAAGTTCTTAAGAGTGTTTATGGCTTCGTAAAAGACACCAACAGATTATAAAGCGAAGGCGACAGATTAAACAACAAGCATCGTTCAGTAGCCAAGCATATTCCCGGTTTATCGCTCTTGAAGTTGTCATCCTCTACCGGGACGTTGCTCTCCACTCCGTGAATCATGCAAGACAAGTGCAGCTTGCAGCGTTGTGGGGCCGTCGTGACGGGGCGCAAATGCCCCTTTCTATTCGCTCAGCTCAGGGTCTTAACCTCGGCTGTATTTTGAATCCGCTTGGCTTGTTAAATGTAGGTAGTACAATGGAGGCGTTTTATTACTTCTGGCTATACGATGTCACACCTACTTATGTAGGTAGCCAAGATACAATTCCATGAATATATATATATATATATATATATATATATATATATATATATATATATATATATAAATGTTTAGTGTGACAAATATTTGATATGTGTTATTTGGAAAACAAATTGGGTAATTGCTGTTCATCGAACTCTGTGATTTTAGCATAGGCTATTTTTAATCATTTATTTGCATTGGCTATAGTATAAATTATTTGTAGCTGTTAGTTATGAATTCCTGATACCTCGATGACATGTTAGATTTCTCTCTCTCTCTTTTTTTTTTTTTTTTTTTTTTTGCTGGGGGAGGGAGGCGAAATGCGAGCACCATTTTCAACAGAGATACCCCCCTCCTCTCCTTTTTTTGTGTGGTCTCATTAAGTGGGCATCCTGCTAGGTCTGCGGAGTTATACGGGAGCTGTCCAATCACTGCATTTGCACGGCTTGTTAGCGACATTTAATGAGGGTTCTCTGCAAACCAAGTGAATGGCGCTTCAATGTTAGATTTACCTTGTGTCAACTCGTTACTTCTAATGAACCCATTGGAGGTTTCGCTGGTGAATGGAGCCGGACGCCTGGAACTGCAGGCCCTCTTTCTTCCGGTTTCTCTCAGAGCTTTGGCTTGGCCCAAATCCATAGTGTGTGGTGTGGGTGGTGAGGACGTGCACTGTATTTTGGGGGGTCGGAGGGAGTAACGGAGATATTCATATAAAAATAGCTACGTTGTATCCATTCTATTGTTGTTTAATTGATTATGTTGATTTCAGGACCTCATTCAGGATCAACATAGCCATACCCATAGCCTGTGAGTGATAAAGTAATTCTTCAAACCCCCTCCTCGCTATAAATGTACAAACCTACTTCTACACACAGCGTACTTCTAGGATTATCCATCACAATCTACACGTTTTTCCACAATGTTTTGATATTTAGGGATATTTTTGGACTGTGCAAAAAGGCGTTTAATCTTGATGCAAATGTTTAAGAGTGTCATATTCAGTTATTTAAAATACTAATAATAATATAAACAGTAGTGATGATGATTATGTAGAATGTATGCAGCATTATGACTGTATGGACTGAATTTCTAGAAAATGTGCTATTTAAAAAACAAACAACAACAACAAAAAAAAGAAACATCGAGTATACTATGTTGTGAGGCATGCAAACCCAGTTACATATTAGATGTATCGTATTTATGATTTTACGTAACTGTACAGTCACTGATATTAAAATAATATGACATTAAAAACAACTTTTGACCAGTTTAAAACAGTGTGCTGCCAATAACACAAAATTAAAGTGAAAATAAACATTACATGATTAAGCCTGGGACTGCATATCGCCTTTTGGTTCTATATTAGATTCATACAAGTTCTGATGTGAAACTTGAATTTCTCGAATTAACGAAATAATTGTTTAAAACATGAGAGAAGCTTTACGAGAGACCACGTCGATTTAATGTTTTCCATAAAAACTGGTTTAAGAAGTAGCCTATGATAGCCTATTCGACGTGGTTAAATTAAACCTTCGTACATCATGTTGTCATTTACTCGGGCGGGGTAGCCTATGGTCTTCTTTTGCGTTTCGTATTGCCCTATCAGTTGTTTTGTCAGTCTTGATCAGGTGCAAAGTGATAAGATATAACCATTGAGGCCGCTGTCATAACGACCCGGGGCAACCCGACAATAATTCATAAACGCTGGCAATCTGTCACTTTGCGTCTACGGGGAGGTTTCTATTAGAGCTTTTAAATTGGCAGAAAGTGAAACACGGGTCTGTGCCTAGTAAGACAACCCAATCTGGAGCAAATCGTCAACATGGGCAAATTATTAGCGCCTCAGTTGAGCTACTGCTGAAAGGGCAGACCCATTCATGAATTGTGCTCAATCTCTTCGTCCATTCTCCCTCAGTCATTCATGCTATAATGATTCAATTTAGGCATGTTGGAAAAATGAGACCCAAATGTAGGTGGGACATTTGAAGATTTTTCAGTTTAACTTCTTCCTACGCTCAATGAGTCTTTGTACGTAATTGAATTATTTAATTTGTTGTTAAAATTATAATTTGTGTCTCCAACATATCATCACTGTACGTTGGATTGGATCCATCGATACATCCAAAGTAGCTACAGTAATAATATGTTGGAGGAGAAAAAGAAGTCCTAACCATTGAGATATAAGCTACGATGTTGTTTCCGGTCTAAAAATAAACGTGCTGAACTTTTAAATATGAATGCGAGGGAAACTAAAATAATGAATGCTTACATAAACTACATAAAATGTTGATAAAATACAGCGATAAAGATGTCCAAAGTTTTAGTTTTTATTATTATTGGGCTCATTTTTTTTTTTTAATAGAATTAATTAATTTTAAATTTATTTGATTCATAATGTAATAAAGTGCAGCTTTTGAGAAGGAAAAGTACAAAATGCAACCTGTCTTGGTCTTTCCCTGTTCCGCATAAACTGCTGTGTTTAACATAAGCCTTTTCCTCGTCCTTCATTTGACAGGGAAGTCAAGTGACTGAAAAATTACACGAGTGAAACCAGCATATTTAAATAGGACAAGCCCTGCTATTGTAGCTTGACGTGTTTTTGTTCCTGTTATCGAGAATGACAGTGATTGTTGCTCGAGAATGATAAATAATAATTGCATTTTGTTTTGCTCACATCATTTTGCTCACATTTCCCCCCTGGAATTTGACTAGATACATTTGAATGTTTTAGTTTATGTATTGGTATTTGAATGATATGTTTAATAAGGGTGCTCATTCTTAATTTTTGTATTGGCATCATGTAATGTGTATTCACATGTATTTTATCATTTTACCATATTTCATCAGTGATGAATACAGACTGGTTAAACAATAAATATAAAAACATTGGCTTATGTGTCTGAGTGACCTGTGCTGACCTAAAAGCTCTCATTTGTAAAGGTTAGGAAGTCCTTTGGTAAACATGTATTAAAACTCTGCTTATGTCTGATATCAACAGTAATTCCAACTCACTCACTAACCCACTCATTCAAAAAAAAAAAAAAAAAAAAAAAGATGAATCACGAATGCAACAAATGCAAAATATATATTATTGATTGGTCATGATCTAGATTTTGGGCTGCCCTGGGACAATTCCTTATAAAATATTTCATTTTTCATTTATTTTAGCATTTTAAATATTAACTTACCTTGTCAGAAGTTTAAGTCAAGGAGGTGAACAGAGTCATCTAGATTTTTTTAGGCCTACTTATGATTACTTGGTAGTGGCTGAAAGTGTAGCATCCAGAACTTGTTATTCATGGGTGAAAAGCATCTGTCGAATAGGATTTCTGTCTAAAGAAGGGTTTGACCACAGAGATCAATAGAGGACGTCTGGATTGCTACAGGAGATGCAATGCGCTACATCGCTGTGACAGGTACAAGGCGCTACTTTGAGGAGGCGCGCGAAATATCAACAGGTAGATGTGCCTTATATGCCGAGTGTATCTAACGAATAGCTAAAGAGAAATTCTAAAAAAGAATTTTGAGATTTTGAACTTGTGAACTCGTGATTTTTTTTTAACGGGACACTGACAGGAAGTTACAAACAAAGAACTCTCTTAAGTTTTGGTCTGTTCCTCACGAAAGACGGAGGTATTTTTGGTTATTTTGACGTATTTTACTTAGTGTTGATATTAACAGATCAACGAGGAAAAGAAAGTATCAATTTTTGGTTTAGCTGATTATTTTTTAAATTTACATTACTTACAAACAGAGGCTGCAAAAATGGTCATTCTATTTCAATTAATGTCATTTGGAGAGGTTTTGGAAAATTAAAGGATGCTATGTTTGTTACTAAACTCTTTAGGCTTACATTGTCTGATAAAAATAATGATACTTTCATAAGTGACATTTCTTTCAACAGAATTAATTATTTGTAGATTTTACGTGAATGTATATGATTGATAATGTTATAAAGTGAAGCTATAGTGGCAAGGCTTCAGCCAGGGGTTTATAGTCTAATCTGTGACTTATTTGTATGATTTTTCAATTCACAATTTAATTTTATTTTCTTTGGAAAGCTGTCCATCGCACCCAGTTATAATGTCTCCCTCGTGTTTGGATAGCATCCACTTCCAGAGTTGATGGATATTAGAGTTGACTAGGAAAAAACTTAATGTTTGCACATGTTGTTCTGACGAAATCTTGAAACACAAATACAATTAGATGACAGTCTAACTTCTGAAATGTTCATTTTTAGCGCCCCTTTAAGGTACTTGATCAATTTTTTTTTTTTTTTTTTTTTTTTGAAGATTAACGCATGTATTATTTATTAGATCACTTAATTACATTATAGGAGATACTCAAGCAGATGTCAAAACGTCTTAAAAATGTTTATGATTGAGTGACTGAGCCCAGTGCGCGACGCATTATCCCGTGCCCAAATGAAAAATTAATGACTGACAGCTGTAACCTGTAGCCTGTAGCCTGCCCTCGGTCTTTCAATTGCTTTGATGGTCATCACATCCACCATCTCAGACTATATGCTCAAATACGGTTACGTTATTGATTTATGACCTGTAATTCCCTGATAGCCTAATACAATGGGAGAATGAAACCCCAAATCATCTAAATAATTCTCTACATTTTTGTATTTCATTGGCAGTAGTCTCATTTGCTGGAATAATAGCAGGTTGTATAAATGTGATTCTTGTTTAGGCCTTATTGCAAGGGTTCTCAGACTGTTTGCTGCATGTGAACGCGACAAATATGCGCTCGCGCACTCAGACAAGGTGAATCTAAAGGCAAAATGTCGCGCAGAGGTAATGGGAAGTTATTGGGAGGTTGTCCTACCATATTGTCCTGCAGGTCTGTGGTTCACGGCGGGGTTAAAGAAACTGTTGATATCTTTGTTTGCTCTCTCCGCCAAATCCCTTTCCTTCCTAAAAAAGGATGTGTCCTGCCCAGCAGCGCTGCGCTCACCGGCTCGCACCCCTGTTTGTTTTTATAGGTTTACAACATTGACCAAAACAGGAACACAAATAATATTGCGACGTCATAAACTGCACGGTATGGTCTTGTCTTTGTGAAAGCAAACACCCGTCCTCGAACTAAAGTGAATTCTTTGTCTTTGGCTATTTTTGTCTGCAATAACCCAGAAAATCCTTGCACTTCTGCCTATTTCCGAGTAACTTGCTTTTGTGAGAAAAATAGCCTACATTCTCCCCAGCAGTATTTAACCCAATTTATCAATAATCCTTTCAAATGAAAACGTGAATTGGATTGTTGATAAGGTAACAAAACATAAATTACAGGAATAAATAAAAGATTTTTATTTAAAAGTATTCTGTGTGTGATGTTATTAATGACTGTGCACGTGTATAAATAAAACAATACAAATAAAATACATTTAAAAATGACTAATTGTAGGCCTATATGATTGTTGTTGTTATGTGTTGATATAAAAATGGAATATAAAAATGTATATTTCATGATCTTTCAAATCATGGCATATGATCAGTTGCATTCATGTACTCCTTTCCTTACTCAGTAAAAACCATTCTCTACATTGCACTGAGTTATCTATGTTGTCTTTGAAAGCTATGGTTCATATTACTGAGGAGCTTGCAGTATTTGACCCATCAGAACAATAACATTGTTTGTCAGCCTGTCACTACTCGGATGACTGAGCTGCTAGCTGTGTGTGAGTGTGAGAGTGTATGTGAGAGCGACTGTGAGTGTATGAGATAAAGAGACAGAAGGGGAGGGAAAATATTGTTATGTCCTCTGTATTCCACAACATGACTTGAGGCTCTTAGCACTTTTTAGGTTTCTCTCTCTCTCTCTCTGTGTGTGTGTGTGTGTGTGTGTGTGTGTTTGCATGTGTTGATATTGCCTCCATTAGCCTCATTAGATCTGTTTAGCTGCAGAGCATCACAAACAAAGCTGAACATCATTAGAGCACACATCTTTCTCTCTCTGCCTCTCTCTCTCTCTTTCTCTCTCTCTCTCTCTCTCACACTTTTTCATTCTCCTCATCTAAGTACTGCTATCAGGTGGTTTAACATGTAACAAAACCTAAAAATCCTAAACGTTGTACTGTTGTTTGTATTATTATACTGTTGTGCACTGTTTTTTTCTTCATTTTTGTTAAGAAATCTTCAGAATAATAATATATGTTTATATTATTACACTGCTAGATGCAGTATATTTTTTATTCAGCAAGGACACATTTAATCAATCAAAATTACATTAAAGACATTTATAATGACACAAAAGATTTCTTTTTCAAATATATGCTGTTCTTCAAACTGTTTATCAAAAAATCCTGAAAAACAAAAACACTTCCACACTTTCCACAACTATTTTCAACTAATAAGAAGAATAAGAAAAATTGAGCACCAAATCAGCATATTAGAATGATTTCTGAAGGATCATGTCACACTGAGGAGTTTGTCATTACAGAAAAAAGAAATTAAACTGTAAAAAATATTTCAAAATATTACTGTTTTTGACTGTATTTCTAAATGCAGCCTTGGTGAGTTTAAAAGACTTCTTTTAAGAACATTTTTAAAAAATTTAATTGACCTCACACTTTTGAAAAGTTGTGTATATATGGTCGAGTCTAAATGACCCATCATATCTATCCAGGTCAGAGTGTCCCTTATAGAAAACACTATTGAGTCCCAATCTGTGTGTTTATTGTATAACTGTTTGATTTGACATTTGACGTAAGTGATTATTTTGTGTCTCAAAGTGCAGTGGAAGGTACCTTTTCAAATTTCTCTGTAATAGAATAGATCTTTCTGAATAAAACATAGAGAGCTATTAACATTCAACCAACTGACACTGAAATTCTGTGAGCAATACCTGAGCTGTAAATAAATGAGGCTAGAATGTGCTACATGACTTCACTGGACAATGTGAACAATAACAAAATGTAGTGCTGTGTAATCCTGTATCTAAAGTATAAATCCTAAATGAAATTCCATAAAAGGATTAGTAGAGTGTCACAGAGGAGCCGGTTAAGAGTACCAAAGGTAATTTGTAACCTTAGCAACTACTGGAAATGGGGATTATCACAGCCATGTGGGCCGCCTTTGTGGATTGGGCCAGAGTGAGGTTGCCCAGGCTACAACCCGGATTCCTAAATCATCATAAAGAGTCACAGACAGATTTGTAAATTCTAATTTATATAGAGGAAATTAATTCTAGATACTTTCAAACCTTTGCCACTTTAAAAAAGGGTAACTGTAAATTCCACAGTGATAAATGTTGATAAGCATTTCATTTTTCGGCAACCCTTTACTGTAAAAATAAAAATAAAAAAATGAAATGACAGAAATACATCTTTTGTATTGCTGAAGGTTATTAAAAACCAAAGTTGATCTATGATTTGATTAGTAACTGGATTTAACTGGGTTTAACTAAGCTGTTGTCCAAAGCTTCAGTTCAAAGCAAGAAACTCACAGTCTAACGCTTGATTGTGGAGGCATTATCCAGCAAGTTTAACCACTTTCTTGTTGGGACTTCTCAAATGTCTTATTGCTTAATCATGTGGAAGTGACAACAGCCAAACCCTCTCTATCTCTCTCTCTTCTCTCACTCTCTCTGTCATTCTATTTTCATTTCTTTGTAAGTTTGGGGAAGCTATTAAAGCAACAGTAAAAGGCTTCACAAATGACATTTGCTGACATTCAAGGAAGTGCATTTATCAGCCAAGTACAGTTCACCTTGGTGAATGAAATCCATTTGTGCCAGTGTCTGCCTGGTGGCCTCTCTTTCTCTCGTTTGCTCTTTCTTTCTCTCCCTTTCTCTCTCTCTTTCTCTCTCTAAATTGATGCCCAGCGAATGGGGAAATGGCGAGGTGGCGCACGGTGCGGCAGCTGCTCTCAAATGTCACGCTGGAAAATCTTTAATGGGCTAAGTGTAGCCTTTCCGGCCCCAACTTGTCAGGTAATCAGAAATCTCTGTGACTCTTCTCCCTCCTCTCTCCTCTTCCCACATTTCTAAGCTCCCCAGGGCCACATCCCAACATTAATTACACGTTATTCTGTTCGGAACTCCACCGCCGTGAAACAGATAGACTGCTTTTAAAAGTCAAGACACTGGAGGAAAAATCTTCTCTGCTTGGTTATACATTTATTATCTGCAGGGAAGCTTAATCGTATTCGTCAATTGTTTCAAAGACTCGTGCCAAAACTTTTAAGTAACTCTACATAATGGTCACACAGAAAGGACAAGAGGCCAGAGTTTCTTAAACTCGCCAACATGTGACTCATATATGTATTTACTGCCAACACTGTGCACATTACGCGTTATAGATCTTCTATAGTAAACAATACAATTCTTGAGAAATTTGATTTCTTATTGAATGATAAATTGGATCTTTTAATTGCAGTTTGTCTGTATGTCAAATTTGATCTGTTGTTCGATTCATGATTATATAACACTGTATACAAACAATAAACACGAGTATTTTCTGCATTATTATTGTTGATGTGATCTATGTGAGAATATTTATCACCAAATCAACCAAAAAAAAAAAGAAAAAGAAAAAAGAATGTCACAAAGTTATTCTTGTCATAAAGAGTCACCATTTTGTATTTTGTCAATTGTTTACCTTTTAAGTATGATTGTGTTACATTTCATGTGAAATTTAACAAGTATAGTATAAAATCTAATGTAATGTCATTTTATGAAAATGTTTTAGTTAGCCTATAAATAATAAAAGGATGTTTTTCTTATAGGTCCAATAAAATTCCTCTACTCCAAGTCATGGAGCTGGAAATGATGTAAATAAAGTTAGCCTAGCATGATATTAGCATACGCTACTGTTGTATAAAGGTGATTAACATGCTACTGCAGGAGGAGTCACCACTCTTCAGAACGTTTTGTCCTGAACAATAGCCAGGTCAGGCCAGGTGCTGTACAGACACGCAAAGTCATTGTTGAAAGAGCTAAAGGAAAATGGCGTGCCATTGCTTAGCCACCAGACAACCAGCTCCATTCAGCATGGGTTAATAACTTATTAGGAAGAAAACATGCAGCACTGATGTATGATAACATTTATACACATGTAAGAGGATGATATATAGTTGAGTTTTGGTTGATGATTTAAAATAATGTATTAATTTCTCTTCAGCGTCATATTACTACCAATTGTGAACTCTGTTTCGCTTTTTGGCTTGTCAGTTCTTACCATTAGTACGTAAAACTGTGCTGTGCATTTTCAATTTTTTTAGATAATCTTCTGTTGAAGATCAGAACATGTAATCATGAGGACATAGCTTGGACACAGAGGCTTCTGAATGGAGCTGACCTTTTACATCAGAAAGCTTTCCACAGTAATAACTCTATTTTCTGCACATTCAGGTACAAGATGGCTGATTAAGTTTCTCCTAAAGGCTGTCTGGGTGCAGGTCCTGGAGTTGTGACTCTTATTCTCAACCTCAAGGTGGTGCTGATGGGGAGAAAGGTGGTACTGTAGTGTGAGTACTGTAAATATGCCCATTAGAAGATATAAGGTATTGTTGGAGAGATTTTTTATAGTGATTGGATGTCAGAGATGCACAGCACAACACAGACAAACTCACGTTGAGGGGTCAAAGTCGTGAAGAAGTTGTTGTCGTGTCACAAGGGCTGTGTAACACACACACACACACACAAAAGACACAACTACTGTCACCGAGGGAGTGGACAGGCTATTTAGATATGTGCAAGCTACTCTCAGGCAGTGCATGTCCACTGGTAGCCTGACTGAAAAGTGCTTTTCCGTGTTAGAAAAAAATAAGAATATTTTTTTTTCCCTTTCAGTAAACTCCCTTGACGCCGAGGTACTGCTGACAGAGCACTGTGTCTGAAAATCTCTCGCCGTTATGATATCATGCCATGAAAATAAACTCACTGCCTTATCAGTGCACACCTCTGAATAAACCATGTGCCTGGGACAAAGCACCATCTACATTACAGAACAGTGTAATCATTGTGCAATATCATTGCAGTTAACTCTGTGCTACTTTTAAATGTTTTTTATTATTATAACTAATTAATTTAATACCACACAAAAGCACCAGGTCTGCAAAGAGGGTGGAGAATAGCAGCGAGATAAGATTTCTATGAAATAATTTGTGCTAATAGTGTCAGTGACTGTAGCACTTCACTGCCATCAAGGCTGCCTTGCTTTAAACAAGAGGACATGCAGTAATCATTATTCTTTAATTTTACTTCAAGGAGCACATAATTAATTCCTCATCTTGAACTTAGAGGGAAAAGCAGAATTCGTTTAGAGCCATGCAAGATAATGTGAAATCCCCTATGGTCTGATGATAATGTAGGGCAACAGGGCTCGGCTATTGCCGTCCTGCTGTTCTAAAGCAGATGCTGCAACAGCAACATTATGGAATTATCATTTCTATTTAACTTCAGGAGTACTTCATTACAATAGGGTCAAACAAATTAGCTGTGAATGCATTGGCTGGGGCACAAAAAAATGTGGGAAAATGGATGGCGGAGCTCAGAGACATTTAATATATTGTTTATTATATTTGGGGTTAGTAAGATTTTCTATGTTTTTTTAAAAGAAGTCTCTTATGCTCACCACTGCATTTGTTAGATCAAAAATACAGTAAAAGCAGTAATACTGTGAAATATAATTACAATTTAAAATGACTGTTTTCTATTTAAATATATTTTAAAATGTAATTATTGTAATGGCAAAGCTGAATTTTCAGCAGCCATTACTCCAATCTTCAGTGTCACATGATCCTTCAGAAAGCATTCTAATATGTTGATTTGCTGCTTTTGACCTTTTTGAATAACTGAAAAAAAAGACAGAAAGCAAGTGTCAGAAACTACAACACTAGAAAGCCCCGAACTGGGATATCCTGTCTTTCTCACGCACAACTGATAGGCTGCAGATAAATTATAGTGTAGAGAAGTAGACACAAGAATGAATGCTGTCAGTTGTAATACAACACCAAGATCAAAGGTTTATCAGGGCAATAGTCAGTACAAATCTTCATTAGTGCCTTAAAAGATAATGATGAAGAGGTGTTTAAAAAAAACATTAACACCTTCATTGTCTCCAGCTTATTCTTTAGGAGATATTGTATATGGCAGATAACTTGAGAAACCATCACGACAACAGCTTATCAACCCCGACAATGTTAAGTATGCAAAATACATGTGAATTATGAGCATAAAAAGAATGCTTTGTGCTTAATCTGACTTGGAATGTGAGGTGTTAGAAATGACAACACACACACACTCATTACAATCACACCTAAGTTCCCAGGGCATATTAACTGCACGGTTTCCTGCGAGAGCTGTCAATCTGAATCACAAACCAAGTCCAGACAGGGTCATGTGCATGTGTGTGTGTTTACAAAAGTTGATCTGAGCCTGTGCACAAATTCGAGTGCCAAGTATGTGAGGGTTTCAACGATATTTTGACATACATAAGGTGCCCTGAACTGAGGAAATTAGAGAAGCCTTATGTTTGTGTGTGCGTGTGCATCCTGAATAAGAAGCCGACGTGCCTGGGCAAAAGAGTAGGGTGTTCTGCTTTTAGCATTTCTTAATGCACAAAGGCTAAGGATTGAGTTTCATCTGTCTTCAGTTTACACAGACACTAATGAGATGGCATGAAATTGGCCTTTGCGATTAGCCTACCTTCAAAACCCAGCCTGTTGGAGCAAGGCCGGAGGGCCTGCCTGGAGCCTGCCTGCCAGCCATCATACTTCATCTCAGTGAGACATTACATTAGTCATATGAATGATAATCTGACAAGCTGACACTAGCTAAGATCAACAAGAAGGTTAAAGAATCAGCTTTAAAGCCCTCTGTAACACGATCAGCATTTTTATCGGCATGTAACCAGCACATAACATCATTGCTATCATTTTCTCCACTAATGACGGTAATGTCGGCGAGCGCGCATTGATGTCCGCGGGCCGATTGTGTAAATGAAACAGAAAACGTACAAATTACATTGTCAATTCAAATTTAAGCAGGTAATGCCGCCCATTCATTTTACCAGCCAGCGGTCCCTCTAGTTATCTGTGACAGAACGACACGTCGACGGCTTGCTTGAGGAAAAAAGCGACAGGCAACAGCAGTGCCTCGAGTATACCAGAGAAGAGAGGCGCTACGACATGAAAAATTCATCGTCCCTGCCTGGTAAATCACTGGGCTGTTTTAATTTACGTAGGAAAGAGGCCGTGTCGAAGGCCAGTTGCTGTTCTAATTAAACTGATACAACTCACAGAATTGGCGCGCTCGTCACCGGCGGTCTCCGTGGCGGCTGTCATCGCCCGCCTCGCGCATCTTCAGACTATTTGAAAATCAATTATCTCAACAAACCAGCTGTAAGGACTGCGTGCCAGCCACTTATTCCTGAAGTGAATAACTTATTTGAAATTCATTACGACACGGAGGGACGGAAGTCTCGGGTATTTCTTTATTTATTTCCATTATTTATTGCAGTTCTTAAACAATACACAATCTCATTTTCATGTTCTCTTAACCTCCATGACTATTACATGACTTCACCCATCTCACCTCCGTCATCGCCTCTGTCTGCAGATTGTGGTGGAGTAAACTCGCCGGTTCTTTTCATTTATTTATTACATGCAAATCAAAGCACTCCTGGAGGTGCTCTCCCGTTTTGCATAAATATTGATGGGTACGGTTCAGCCTGTGTGTTTGTTTGTGCCGGGGGGAGGGCGCTGAGGGGGGCTGGCTGCTCAAAACATTATCTTTGCACCGTCAGATTGACCTAGCGTAAGAACCCGCTGCACATTTTGATGACATCCTTTTTTGTCACCTCTTTTGCAGGGTAGATGACAGGCCAGGGATGAGCTTCAAACAGCGGCGTGTATATGTGTATGTATGTAACAGGCCTGTGGAGTGTTTGTGTGTCAAGGACGTTAGCGGGGTGGACAGCTGATGGACACCAGCGTGGAGGAGATGTGATAGTGAGTTGATGCAATGTCACTCGCACTCAGATCTAACCTGAGCGCTCCCTCCCTCTCTTTCCCAGTCCTTCCCGTGCCTCGGTTCCTCCCTCTACAACTGCTTTCTCCCTATCACACTCCATTCCACACCCCCCTGCTATATCTCTGTCTCTCACGATGTTCGTTCCTAGCCTTGCTTTCCTTAAGCCCTTCACACAGGATCAGGTCGCAGGCGTGAAGGGGGGGCTCAGAGAGAAAGAGAGAGGGAGAGAGCCAGAGAGCGCTTTATCAGCAAGTCTGCTTGATGGGGTTGTCAGCCGTGAGTCAAGCAGGGTCACCGTGGTGACAGGAGGTGTCACTTCCCTGCATCGCCGCCTTTTGTGCCACCAGCTGCAGTCTTGAGCACGCTTTTCACAGACCTGACTGGAGCTGTGCGCACAACATGTGTGTGTGTGTGTGTGTGTGTGCAGCGTGTGATCAAGATACTACTGCTTTTTCCATTTATTCCTCTGCCAGTGAAGTGAGGCTCTGCTGTAAAGGTGGTGTGGATAGAAATTGTGTCCCGTATTTTCTAAAATGCTTGTTCTTCATTGAGACTGATGAAGGAAGGTCATGGTACCACATGACCTAAGACTAAGCATACACACTCATTTGTAGAAAGCATTTGTTGTTTATATTGATCCAGGACACTAGATCATATACAATTCTTCAGCCTACAATGTGCAGGCAGGCGATGGCAACAAGCCTTTTTTGATATATTGCAGAATGAAGCATGAGGCGGAGCTATTATAGTTTTGAGTTATTATTAGTTTCTACTCTATAATTTTTAGTTTCCTATTTTATGGCTGCCAGTTTATATATTATTAAAAAAAAATTATATATATGTATATATATATATATATATTACATATATTCAAATATATATTTTATAATATATTTTATAATATACCATGTCAAAAACTAAAATAAAATTAATCTGCCATTTTTATTTTGATGTAGTTAGTTGTGGAGCCATACATATTTATATTTAGCATAGGAACACAACTGTAAAAAAAAAAAAAAAAAAAAAAAAAAAAATGCTAAATATAAATATTTATGGCTCCAAAACTAACTAAATATATATATTATAAATATATATATTTAGCTTTCTTTTTCTTTTTTCTTTTTTACAGTTGTGTTTGTTTGTAGGTAATACTTTATTTTAGTGTCCTTGTTACATGTTTCATGTAGTTACTACAGTAACTACTATAAATTGTGCATAATTGCATACAGCTAACCCTAAACCAATCCCAACCCTATAGTAAGTACATGTAGTTCATTCTTATTACTCAGTACTTAAATGTCTAATTACACTGTGACAAGGACACCTTAAAATAAAGTGTAACCAGTGTTTATTTTCATTTCAGTTAATGAAAATGTTTTAAATGGACAGATTTTTTTATTTTTCGTTTGAACTATCCCTTTAACAACAACACTGGTGTAAGGTGCACTGTGAGTGTATGTCACTGCGGTGTCCATTGCGCATTTGCAGTACAGTAATGTAAGATTAAGTAAAGGTGTTCTCTCATTCAGCCTCAGGCTAGGGGCTTACAGCAAATCAAAAAGCAGAGCAGAAGGAAAATGGGGTCAAATTGCCTTTCAGCCGCCATAATCTTCAAATCGTTGAGAAATTACCTCAGGAGTGAGCGCTAGCAATTTGTTTCTATTCTGAGTAGTGGGATGAGAAGGCCACTTGAATTACTTAATTTCAGAATTTGACGAACACACAGACATGCTATGCACCATGTGTGCTCAGCAGCCCTGAAAGGGAGTTGTTTACATGCAAAAAGAGAATAGGAGCTGCAATCGATGGCCAGGCCATTACAGGATATGCTTAAATGTGGCAGAAACGTTTTAGCAATTTGCCAGTGTCCAGATTCTGCAGAAGGAATTATTTGATCAATATCATTGCTGCCTAATAGACAAGAGTAAATTATATGATCAATGCCGCTGCCCCGTGTACAGGACAGTGATACCTTTGTACACACTTTGTCCTGGTGCATGTATGTGGCCAGTGCTTGTATTTACTATTTCTTAATGTCCCTCTCTAGGCATATTGTGGTCTAAATGTACATTAGGCGCTTTAAAATGTAAGCTTTATGCCATAATTTAAACATTTGCTGCCATTTACTATACAGGCCATGCTGTACTAAATTTGTTCAACTTCTTAATTTCCATCGCTACATTTAATAACCAGGAAATCGTAACTCTAAATATTAAGCTCTATACAAACTTGAGAAATGTTATGATGGTGTGGTAACTTTCCTCTGATCTAAAATGATATGTGTTTACGTGGCTTGCCCGTGGTTATATACACAGGAGTATGTTTAGTGATCTGAGATGACATGTTAGGGACCCAGAATTTGCCAAAACAAAAGCAGTGATGCAACTCTGTCTGAAGTGTGCGCGGCGCTTCCAGACATCACTCTCCGGGAATGAGTGATCCTGTTTTGCTCTGTCTTCAGGACAGAGAGATCGCTGAAGTCTTTTCATTAGACGATGTCATGATTTCTTTCTTTCTTTTGTTTTGAGTTCGATTTATTTTTCTGATTCTTCACTCCTCGTATTCATCACTTGACAAAAGCGTGGTGTGCTTGCTAATGCTAAGCAAGTGAGACGAGAGAGAGGAGGGAGTGAGGTCGCAGGAGGGAGAGTGCGAGTGGGAGAGTGACACAAAGAGAGCTTGTCATACTTGCTTAAGGATGAAATATTAAGTGTGCAGCCAGGTTGTAATTTTCTCCAGCAAGAGCAGAAAGGGTGTGGGGGAGGAATCACACCATGACTTTCTCTTTCATTCTCCAAGCTGCATATTACTATTTAAACAGCATTATTTTAATTACAGGTGCAATAAAAAGCACAGCTGTTTAAAATCCGGAGTTGTACTTCTAAAACACAGAATTATTAATCAGTAAACACTGTGCCACTCTGTCTAAATAAAGGACGTTCCCCAATAAAAAATTAGATTTAACTGCAAAGTTAGAGAAATTTTTGCCATACTGCATGTGATCAACTCGCAACTTGCATTAATGTTTTGTGCAGTGTGCTCTATTGCTTATTAGAGTGGACTCAGTATTTGTGTGTGTGCGTGCGTGATATTCTACCTTTCCTGGCAGGAGTGTGTGTGGAACTTTTTCCTGATGTGATACAGAGAGACAGGTGAGGATTTCATCTCGCTTTCACTATAAGTCAGGTCGCTGGCTCATCTCACTGTCTGTGTCTCTCTCACTGTCCTGGGAATATACCTTTTCCTGACCCCCTTTCGTCACCCTCAAAACACACATATGCACACAGGCATACATTTTGTTTTTCTATCATATTGGGGACTTCTTACTTTTATTGTTTTATTCCTCATATTTGCAAGCATGTTTTTTATGAGAACATGAGCACACACACAAACAAACAAACAAATACGCCTGTCAGAGGAAATAATCTCAGGAATAATTTCAGGGAACAATACGGGAAGAATCTCTCTCTAAACTGAGAGAAACCATAAAATCAGTACACTCTATCACATAGCAATTATGTAATGTTTTTTTAACATAATGTGTGTAATAATTTATATCAATGATTTTCACACAATAAATATTGAAATGGTTTGGTGTTTGCTTCACAGTTTGCTTAGATTATCATAATCGTAAACCTAAAATAATTTGTATATTTGAGATGGATTTTAAGGTTTGAAAGTCAAGTTAAAGGTAAAACAACAACATCTATGCATAAAAGACACAATAATAAAGGTATGATTTTAATGTACCCTTCATACTGACAGTTTGACAGTTTTAATGTACCCTTCATATAACAAAAAATAGAAAAAAAAAATCTATAATTTAAAAAGATAAATAAAAATTACTTTTTTTTTTTTTTTTTTTTACAGTTTCAGTATTACTAATTGTCCTGCTAAGATACATTTCATATAAAACATTTACAAAACTTAACCCCTCCAGACCTGATTTTTTTCCGACCTGAAATTTTTACCTACTTGATATTTGCTCTTCTTCAAAACAAAATTTTGCCAACTCATTTTTTTAAACGAGATTTTTTACGTCAACTACAATGGACACCACGACTGAAGCAACATAATAATCCTCATATTTTAGCCATGCTTATGAACTAGAGTTTGTGAACTAGTGTTGAAGATTTTGAAAAGAACATACTGAGAATGAGCAGGGCAATTGTAATGATGGGTCAACAGAATGGGGATCCATTTGCAGCTTTTATTAAGAATAGTATATACACAGGTAAGGGCAGAGGCAGAGACGTAAACGGGGACAGGCAATGGTCGAGGCAGGCGGCAGACAAACGGTATCAGGAAGCAGGCAGAGATCCGGGCAGGCGGCAAACAAACACAGTCCAGTAAACAGGCAAGAATCAAGGCAGGCAGCAGAGAATCACAAAAGGTAAACGGTCCAATCGGCAACAGTATAAACAATCCACAGAAAACGCTTAGAAATGATCACCGGGGCAAATCAAGACTTCGCAGTGTGTGTGTGTGTGCGTGCTGCTTAAATAGTGTGAGTGTAATGTGGTGCAGGTGTGTGTGCAATCAGTCCCAGGAATGAGGGCCTATGGGAAATGTAGTCTGAATGATGGTCTCAATATTCCGGTGAAGGCTCCCTCCGGTGGTGCTGGGGAGGAAGTGCGGGAGCCTCACTTGTGACAGAGCCCCCCCCCTGCGAGCGGCTCCAGACGCGAGGAGGCGGACGACGCCGGGGTCTACCACGTGGTCGAGAGGCCGGTCTCTCCGGATGCGTCCTGTGAAACTCTTCTGTGAGTGAGGGGTCCAGGATATCATCCACATCGACCCAGGATCGCTCCTCCGGGCCGTACCCCTCCCAGTCGACCAGGTACTGAAGTCTCCCACCCCGGCGCCTGGAATCGAGTAGTTCTCGAACTTGGTAAGCCTCCTCTCCTTCGATCAGCATGGGTGGGGGGTTGCGGGCCTCGGCTCCCTCCGACTCCCCCCTCGGACCACCAGAGGGTTTCAGCAACGACACATGGAAAGTGGGAGAAACACGGTAGTTAGCAGGTAGGTCTAATCGGAATGACACGGGTGTAATTTGTTTAATAATTTGAAAAGGCCCTACAAACCTGGGACTGAGCTTTCTGCATGGAAGTCGGAGGCGGAGATCTCGTGTGGATAGCCAGACCCATTGGCCCACAGTGTACTCTGGACTGGGATGCCGGTGGCGATTGGCCTGTACCTCCTGCCTTCTCACAGCGCGCTGCAGATGGTGATGGGCGAGGTCCCAGGTTTCCTCACTGCGTTGCAGCCACTCTGTCACGGATGGTAGATTGGTGGGTTCGCCGGACCAAGGGAAAAGTGGTGGCTGGTAGCCAAGTACACATTTGAAGGGAGTCACGCCGGTGGCGGTTTTCTGGAGAGAGTTTTGTGCGTATTCCGCCCACATCAGGTAACGACTCCAGTCATTTTGATTTTGTTGGCAGTAAGTGCGTAGGAATCTGGTGAGCTCTTGGTTCATACGTTCTGTTTGGCCATTGGATTCGGGGTGGTATCCTGATGTGAGACTGACATTGACGTTCAAGTGTTTAAAGAAGGCTGCCCAGACCCGGGACGTGAACTGTGGCCCTCTGTCCGATACAATGTCCTCTGGCAAGCCGTAGAAACGGAATACATAGTTGCAGAGGGTCTCTGCTGTTTCAAAAGCAGATGGTAGTTTGGGTAGTGGAATGAGTCGACAGGCTTTGGAGAATCGGTCCACAACCGTAAGAATGGTGGTGTGGCCACGGGACACAGGGAGGTCGGTGACGAAGTCAATTGCTATGTGGGACCAGGGGCGTTGAGGAATGGGCAGTGGCTGTAACAACCCGGAGGGTACTTGACGGGATGGTTTTGAGGTTTGACAGGCTGTGCAGTTCTTTACGAATTGAGTGGTCTCCGCTAGCATGGTTTCCCACCAGAACCGGTTCTGTAACAGATGGAATGTGGCAGTAATACCCGGGTGACCAGAACTGGGAAGAGCATGCACTTGATGCAGTAACTTGTCGCGGAGGGCTTCTGGTACGAACGTGCGATCTGGTGGGCATTCCGGGGGTGGTACCGTCTGTGCATTGAGTTCGGTGATTTCTGTCATGATGTCCCATTGTACGGGAGCGACCAGAAGTTTGTCGGGGATGATGTTCTCCTCGCTCTTTGTTCTCTCTACCTCCTCCATTTGGCGAGACAGTGCGTCGGCTTTGAGGTTCCTTGAGCCTGGTCGATATGTCACGGTAAACTGAAATCTGGTGAAGAACATGGCCCACCTGGCTTGTCTGGGGTTTAAGCGTTTGGCTGAACGGAGATATTCAAGGTTCTTGTGGTCGGTGAGTATGGTGAATGGATGCTGTGCTCCCTCCAGCCAGTGCCGCCACTCCTCCAACGCTGCCTTCATGGCTAGTAGCTCCCGGTTGCCTACATCGTAGTTTCGTTCTGCTGCTGATAGCTTCCTCGAGTAGAATGCACATGGAAACATTTTGGCTGGATTTCCTTGACGTTGTGAGAGTACAGCCCCGATGCCTGTGCTGGATGCGTCAACCTCTACGATGAAGGGGAGCTCTGGATCTGGGTGACGGAGAATGGGAGCAGTGGTGAAACGTTCCTTTAATTCCTGGAAAGCCTGTATCGCCTCATTGGACCAGGTGAGACGGGTGGATTGTCGTTTGGTCATGGAGGTTAGAGGTGCTGCAATGCCACTGAAGTTCCTTATAAACCGCCTGTAGAAATTAGCGAACCCCAGGAATCGTTGCAGTTCTTTCAGTGTTCGTGGTCGTGGCCATTCTAGAACTGCTCTCACCTTGCTGTCGTCCATAGCCACTCCCTCGTGACTGATGACATACCCCAAGAATGACGTGGATGTGCGGTGAAACTCACATTTCTCGGCCTTGGCGTAGAGTTGGTGTTGAATGAGGCGTTGTAGAACAGCCCGGACGTGTTGGATGTGTTCCTCAAACGTGCTGGAATAGATGAGGATGTCATCTATGTAAACTACGACCCAGCGGTTGAGCATGTCCCGGAAGACATCGTTGATGAAGGACTGGAACACGGAGGGACTGTTGGCCAGGCCGAACGGCATCACAAGGGTCTCGTAGTGGCCAGTGGCGGTGGAAAAGGCAGTTTTCCATTCGTCCCCCTCTCTGATGCGTATCAGATTATAGGCACAGCGAAGATCCAGCTTGGTAAAGTATTTAGCCTGCCGTAACTGCTCTAGAGCTGCTGGAACCAGGGGCAAAGGGTAACGAAATTTAACGGTGATATCATTAAGTCCGCGGTAGTCAATGCAGGGTCTGAGGCTACCGTCCTTCTTCTTGACAAAGAAGAAGCCTGATGCCGCTGGTGACGTTGAGGGCCGGATGAAACCTTTGGCTAGCTCCTCTTCAATGAATTTTTTCATAGCAGCAGATTCAGGTTGGGATAAAGGGAATATTCTGCCCTTGGGGGGCGTGGTACCTGGTAGTAGATCAATGGCACAGTCACTGGATCGATGTGGGGGTAGCTCTGTGGCTTTGCTCTTGCTGAAAGCGATTGCCAGGTCAGCATACTCGACAGGGATGTGGGACTCGTCGGAATTAACTGTGTGGACTGATACAGCTTGAACTGGTAATGGGGTGACTTGATTCAGACAAAGTTCATGACAGGATGGATCCCATTGAATAATCTGTCCCTCCTTCCAGGAAATATGTGGGTTGTGGGTCCTGAGCCACGGGAGACCAAGGATGACTGGGTTGTTGGGTGAGTGGATGACGTAAAATCTGATGGGTTCATGGTGTAATACTCCTACTTGCAGAACAACCTCAGCAGTAATGTGCGCGACTTTCCCCTCTCCGATGGACCGACCATCTAGCGCCTCCACTGTTAATTGAGAATCACAAGCAGTTAGAGTGATGTTGTGCTCCCGAATGAAAGTATTTGACATAAAGTTGCCTGCAGCCCCAGAGTCAATGAGCGCCTGAGTGGAGATGCGCTGGTTGTTAACAGTCACATGTACTGGTATTTTGAAACTGCTAGCTGAACAGTTGGTGGATTGCTGGGAACTCATCGCTTTCGGATTAGAGGGACTTGGCCGGATGGGACAATTGATTTTGATGTGACCGGCTTGGCCGCAGTACAGACACAGGTGGAGTTGTCTTCTTCTTTCTCTTTCTTCTGGGTGTAGCGGAGTATAGCCGAGCTGCATGGGTTCTGGAGTGGGGTTGGTTAAGGTTTGGGAAGTGGCCCCTCGGATCGGACGTCGAGAGCGAAGTAAATTGTCAATTTGGATGGCCAGTTCTATGAATTCGCTAAGCGTTCTTCCCTCGTCGCGGCAGGCTAGCTCGGCTTGTAGTTCTAGGGACAGACCTTTGCGAAACAGCAACTTCAATGTATCGTCGACCCAGTTTGTTTGAGCTGCTAGAGTTCGGAATGTGAGAGCGTACTCAGCAGCGGTGGTTTTGCCCTGGCACAGCGACAGCAGTTGATCACCAGCGCTTTTACCTCCCGCGGGATGTTCGAAAACCTCTTTGAACTTTCGAAGAAATGCGGAGAATGTGGGAAACACGGAGCCATCCTCTCCCCACACTGCCGTGGCCCAATCCAGCGCTTTACCAGACAGCAGCGAGCAAACGAAGGATATCCGACTGGAATCGGAGGGATACAGAGCAGGCTGTTGGTTAACAAAGAGTGAGCATTGTAGCAGAAATCCCTTACATTTAGCTGGGTTGCCAGCAAACTTCTCTGGGAAGGCGAGTCGCGGGTTCACCGCAGGAGCGGGAGTGAAGGCCTGGGTGTCGGGAGCCGCGGGCGGCGAGGCGGCGACCTCGGGAGGCCTGAACCGAAGGCCCTGTAGAGTCTTTACCAGCTCCTCGGTAAGTGAAGTTAGTCGATTCAACTGATGTTGGTGAACCGCGAGCTGGTTGGCCTGGGCGGATAGCTCAGTGGTGAGCTGCATGATAGCTGCTGGATCGCTAGTTGGCGAAGTCTTCTGTAATGATGGGTCAACAGAATGGGGATCCATTTGCAGCTTTTATTAAGAATAGTATATACACAGGTAAGGGCAGAGGCAGAGACGTAAACGGGGACAGGCAATGGTCGAGGCAGGCGGCAGACAAACGGTATCAGGAAGCAGGCAGAGATCCGGGCAGGCGGCAAACAAACACAGTCCAGTAAACAGGCAAGAATCAAGGCAGGCAGCAGAGAATCACAAAAGGTAAACGGTCCAATCGGCAACAGTATAAACAATCCACAGAAAACGCTTAGAAATGATCACCGGGGCAAATCAAGACTTCGCAGTGTGTGTGTGTGTGCGTGCTGCTTAAATAGTGTGAGTGTAATGTGGTGCAGGTGTGTGTGCAATCAGTCCCAGGAATGAGGGCCTATGGGAAATGTAGTCTGAATGATGGTCTCAATATTCCGGTGAAGGCTCCCTCCGGTGGTGCTGGGGAGGAAGTGCGGGAGCCTCACTTGTGACAGCAATAAAAATGTAGAAAAAAGGCAAGATGATATGTGACGCTGGACCACAAAACCAGTCATAAGTCGCACAGGTATATTGTAGCATTAGCCAACAATACATTGTATGGGTCAAAATTATCAATTTTTCTTTTATGCCAAAAATCATTAGGATATTAAGTCAAGATCATGTTCCATGAAGATATTTTGTAAATTTCCTACCATAAATCTATCAAAAATGTATTTTTGTGAGTGGATATGCATTGCTAAGGACTTCATTTGGACAACTTTAAAGGTGATTTTCTCAATATTTAGATTTTTTTGCACCCTCAGATTCCTGATTTTCAAATAGTTGTATCTCTGCCAAATATTGTCCTATCCTTACAAACCATACATCAATGGAAAGCTTATTTATTCAGCTTTCACATGTCTAGGGTCACATAAGAAGTCTAAAAAAAAACTCTTTTTGTTGGTTGCAGAAGTTTACTCTGAGTATGTGTATATGTCTTTGTGTGTTTGTGAATGTGTTTATGTGTACTTGATGGTTGTTTTGATGAATATATACTTGTGTGCATTATACAGTAGCATCAATGCATCAGTGTGTGTGGAGCGTGTGTGAGTGTGTATGTTGCTGTGTATTCATTCATCTCACATCCACTGGGGCTGTTTCTCACTAAAACCAATGAAAAATTGATTGGCAGTTTATGGTCACTTTGAAGACATAAATAAAGTCATATTAATAATATTTAATTACCATTCATGTTCATAAAACATGAACATTAGAATTTCACAACCTGGCATGTGACTAATTCATGAGTTTCCTGCTGATATATTTCAAGACCTGATGTTAATTGCAATGGTCCTTGGTGCAAGTCATAGGTGCAAGTTTATGAGGCTACCAAAAACATAAATCTGCATGTAAAAGGTAAAAGGGGGGCTTCCTCCTCCTCCTGTTGGTTAGCCATGCCTGTTTTATGTGATGCCTAAAGCTCAATCAGATTACTGTAAATTAGGGGTCATAACTTCATTGTGATTAGCTGATCAGGGACTAATCGGTGACCAGGCATTTCTCATATTATAAAAACATCATTTTTATTGGTTTAAACAAACAAAAACAAATTGGGCATTATACAGTTTATAGTACTGAAAGTAAATTATGAATGGCATATATTGTAGTGATTGGACTAAAGTTATTTAATAAAAGAGTGCTGAGAAACAAATTGTTCAAACAATCTAAAACAAAATTACTATCAATGACTCTCAAATAGTTATATAAAAGCTGACCTTGCTCAAGACAGCCAGTCTATGCAATTTCTTCTAACATAAAATATATAGATGTGTTGACTTGTTTTGTAAGGTGTGATTCATGAGATTATGCATTGGCCTGATTTCTGTGTATGCCATGCAAATGATCCCTGGCTGTAGAGATTTGTTTCATGATGATTATTATTTTAAGACAATCAAACATGATCCTTTCTTTGTAATCTTGTTTTAAGGTCGATTCATCAAAATGATTTTGTGTCTTATTCAATCCCCAGGAGTCATAAGCTCATGACACATCTTATATCATGGCTCTAGAGCTCCTTTATGTGCAATGAATGTCTGTAGGAGGTAAATAACAGTAAAATATTGCAGTCCATTTCCCTGGTCAAGCTATGATGCAAGATGTGTGCTGGAGCTCTAAAGGGGACTATAGATGAGTGAGCCAGGGTGATGGAAGTGTTCATAGGATGAGTAGGGTTAAGAAGGTGTGTGTGTGTGTGTGTGTGTGTGTGTGTGTGTGTGTGTGTGTGTGTGTGTGTGTGTGCGCGCGCGCGCACTTCAGCTTAGCACCACTGATTAAATCAACTGCATTTCTCATTCAGTGAAGAGCTATAGGTTATCCTCATCCATCAGTGAGGTTGATAATCACAGCAAAGGATGGAGGTTAAAGACAGGACATTTGTACATGAAAATTAAACTATTCACTCATAAGAGTTTTTTTTTTTTTTTCTTCTTTTTTTGAAGTGTGGAATCATGTTCATGAGAATAACATAATTAATTTCCCCAACACAGCTCATCTACTATTAATGAAAACTGATGAGCGATGGTTTAAATTCATCTCAAAGCCACTTAGATCTGAAAGACGTTTAGAAAACTGTGACGCAAAAAGAGAGAACTTAAATGCATAATACAGACATTACGTGTGAATATGGAAAGTGTTATAAAAGAGGTGCGAGGAAACGGAGTGATCTTATCATCCCTCAATCTTCCCCTCTATTTTCTCTCTTCTTCTGTCTTCAATGCTGATGAAACATCGCTATTGTTTATGCTGAAGATTAGAACGAAATTGGGCTGAAACTGGTTGTTCTGAGGAGATGGAGATAAGGCTGAGGATTTGTATGGGGCCGTGTGCGGGGCCCTCTTATCGGGGCCCCTGCCACAGGCACCATATGAAGTTGTTCAAGCTAATTAGCCCTGGCAGGAGCTCAGCCTCGCCATGATGGCAATTCAGCGAGGCCCCCACACAAACACTTATAAATACACATCCTGTTCATTATCATGACTTTTATCCTTTTTCCTTTCCGTGACATGATAAGAAATTTAATTACAAAAATTTACATTTCACAGCAATAAGTCTGGATAAACAAATGTTTTTCATCAATGCCATTTTTAAAAGCGAATGGCTGACACTTATTTCACCAAGACATTCCACAGCTTGATTCACATTCACCCAAAACTGAGTGTGAAATCATGTTTGCCCAGGTCTTTGATGAAGAATTATTCATTTGATGACACAATATTTGTAACACATTAATTGATTAACCCTCTTCAGACGATCTCCCTGTTGCCATAGAACACAGGTGTTGTTTCTTAGTCTCAGAGAAACAGTACAGTCTAGTTTATTAACACTCTCACCTTGACACATCCTGCTTTATGTGAACACCTACTAGAGTCATCTGACCTTTGCAGAAAAATGGAGTGGTTTTTCAATATGTGCAGACCTCGAGGACTCCTATTTGTGCTTTTAAATTACATCTATTAGGCATTTTACATGTGTGTGTGTGTGTGTGTGTGTGTGTTTCATTGTGAGTGCTTTTGGATGGACTGAAGACCACTCATTACAGCAGTACACAAATTATTTTGTAATTGCAAGAAATGTGGATGTAAAGCCTCAAGTCTAGTACTTTTATCAGTGCGTTGTTAAAATGGAGGATATACTGTATATTAGAGTATATTAGAATGTAGGACAAAGTGTAATATACGAAGAATAAGGGTCTTGTCTAGCGAAACGATCGTTCATTTTCTAAAAAAAAAAAAATGTATATACTTTTTAACCACAAATGCTTGTCTTGCACTGCTGTGCGATACACCACACATGACGTAATCACGTTGAAAAAGGTTACGCGTGACGTAGGCGGAAGTACCAATCCAGTGTCTACAAAGCGAACGTACAAAGACTAAGCCAAACACCCTTTACAAAAAAAAAGGTAAAACAGCAATGTCGGACGATTTTGAAGTTGGAGGAGAAAATGAAATGGAGCTTTTCGCCCTACTGTGGTACTTCTGCCTACGTTACGTGTGACCTTTCTAATGTGATTAGACAGAGCAGTGCAAGACAAGCATTTGTGGTTAAAAAGTATATACATTTTTATTTTTTTTAGAAAATGAACGATCGTTTCGCTAGAAAAGACCCTTATTCCTTGGCTGGGATCGTGTAGAGCGCTTTGAAACTGCAATGAAACTGCAATTTGGACCTTCCACCCGGTGAACCCTGGTGAAGTCCACTATATGTTTTCCTCAAAAACCTTAATTTCTTTTCGACTGAAGAAAGAAAGACATGAACATTCAATTAAAGGGTTAGTTCACCCAAAAATGAAAATTCTGTCATTAATTACTCACCCTCATGTCATTCCACACCAGTAAGACTTTCGTTCGTTTAATATATTTTAAAATGTAATTTATTCCGGTGATGGCAAAGCTGAATTTTCAGTATCATTACTCCAGTCTTCAGTGTAATGATCGTTCAGAAATCATTTTAATATGCTGATTTGCTGCTCAAGAAACATTTGTTTTAATTATTGAAAATTGTTGTGCTGCTTAATAGTTTTGCAAAAACTGTGATACATTTTTTCCAGGATTCTTTGATGAATAGAACACTTATTTGAGATAGAAATCTTTTGTAACAATGCAAAAGTCTTTACTGTCACTTTTGATCAATTTAATTCACCCTTGATGAATAAAAGTATCAAAAAAAAAATATTACTGACCCCAAACTTTTCAATAGTATATTGCAAGACATATTAAGAAAGAGAACACAGTGTAATATTTGGTAAATCTGACAGGTAGAGAAAAAGGCTCTTTTTTTCTACTTTCTTTCTAGGATCTTATCTATAGTATTCTTCTTTATCTACCTGGTCACTGTGCATTACAGTGAGTTAAATGTTAATTTATACAACAATTAGCACACTATTAGCTCCTCTTCTGATATGCAACTGACTAGGCTAACAAATCCCAGATCGAAGCATGCTAAACTGCTCAGCTAGTGAAACCACACTTGAGTGTGTATTTGCTGTGTAGTTTGTCTGAGATCAAGCGGAAACTGGTACTTTTTCTTTTTTGCTTGCTTTGAAACTTCTCTTCCATCAGTTGACCACATAGCATGAATAGCATTATCACACATACAACTTCATTCAGGTAGCAGGTAATTAAATTAGTGCACTTAGCTGAAGGTTAGTGTGCACACAAAAAGAGTTGATTCCATACTGTATAAATCTTCTGGTGTCTTTCAAGAGGGGTAAAATACATTTATACATCTACTTATACAGGTATCTCTTAATGTCTGTGGTTCAAGTCACCTTGAACCACAGCAAGTAATGCTAATTCATTCAGACAATAGAACACACTCTGCATTCATAGGGCTGAAGCGTATTGTGCCTGCTTGTACCGCCTTTTGAAAACAGTGGACACCAAGCGAATGTATTTTTCTGTTTTCGAGTGAGATAAAGAGGGAGAAAGAGAAATGAAGGTTGTGAGAGAGTTTTTCCACAGGCTTTATTTGTGCTTGTAGTCCAATGGTTTTCTAGAAAATGACCCTGTGCTCGAGCGTTTTCAATATCTCAAGGTAAACCAACAGAGGAAATCAAACAGAAGAGACTGATCTTTGTTCATTTTTCTTTATAGAATGAAACTTCCTTCATGTTTTCCACTCCCATTGGTAAAAAAGCAATTAATCACAAACAATAAAAATACAGAAAAAAGTCCTAGAAAATGCATAGGCCAAAATAATTGTAGATTTTTTCTTTGAGAGCGCAAACCTTAGTTTTTGGCTCTCATTATCTTCACATCAACATCTGACACAGGGGGCATAAGTGTATATGTGTGGGTGGATGGGTGTGGGTGTTTGTGTTCACAACATAAAGTTGGTTTCCTTCCAAGAAGGACACAGCGTTCTTCGTCCGTACTGTGATGTGCAGATGTTTGTGTGAATGCGTTGATGTGTGCATATGACAGCTATTGCTAATTAATTAGCCTAGAACGTTTTGACCTGGTTTGTTAATCCCCTCATGCCAAACCAAAAATTACCCAGCTGCCCTGAACAGGACCACCCTTAGATGATATGTGCAGGGCTTTCTATGATCAACAATCCACCATTCTTTCATAGACATGGTGTCAGAATGTCATTGTGTCTGCTCAGACACGCACGCACAGATCCTCTGATCATACGTAGATTAGAAAATGCCGCACCAAGCCAGAGACATGTTTTAAAAGGACTGGAGTGAGTTTTTAATGATAGGCTACTGATGCTCTACTACATCATGGGTCCATAGTGACAAATTGAATCTGAGCTTTAAAATTGGCCTCCAGGTTTATATGGAGGATGTCAACATTTAAGTGCCCTGGCTGCTGTCATACAATATTCAAAGCAAATTCCCTTAGGCAAAATCCTGTGGCTTAATGGATGAAGCCGCTCAATGCATTTACAGGAATGATGGAGTAATATGACGTTCATTAAGTGAATGTACAGGTGAACCTGACTATGAGTCCCTTGGTGGTTCGAAGTCCCCTGGTTGGCCGAAGACAATGCAGATGTAACTGGGCCTCTGCTGGGTACCGTTTATCAGATGCATTACACACTACATCAATATTCTGCTCAATATGCAAAATATCTGCAATATTTATTCTGCACATCTATCTGGGAGAAGGCACATATGCAGCAACCAATCCCACTGATTTTCCCCTTCACCTGAGCTCTAATGGAAGTTTCATGTACTGAGAGACACTGATCAAAAAGGCCAATGGATTGACTGGGAAGAGATGTTGAATGAGTGGGTGAGACAAGAGGAGGAAGGGCTGAAAAAAGTGATGTGGTTATGTCAACTGCACATTACAAAGGAAAAGTGTCTTCTTTTATAATTATTATTATAAAATATTTTCTCCTATCCCGGCTTAGAGAAAAGTTGTAGATTGATCCGCCTCACAAATTGTTCTGTGACATTATCAACACACTGAGCTTAAGTAGACCAACCAATGAGGTTAGTTTGGGGGCGGGGCTATCTGTTTGCATGAGTGCATTTGGGAGTCTTGTTTGAAAACAGTCACTGGCTGCATCCGAAATCACATACTTCCTTACTATATAGTAGGCAAAAAAAAAAACAGTTTGTGAAAGGAGAAATTTACAGTATTTTAAAACAGTAGGCAAAAAGTACCTGGATGACATACTACTTCCAACGAGATTCTGAAGTGCACATCTGATGGACACTTTAAGCAGTGTTGGGGGCAGTTGTGCCCTAATGGTTAGAGAGTCAGACTTGTAACCTGAAGGTCGCAGGTTCCAGTCTCAGTACCAGCAGGAAATGTAGGTGGTGGGAATGAATAAACAGCGCTCCATCCACTCTCATTACCCACAACTGAGGTGCCCTTGAGCAAGGCTTCTAACCCCCAATTTCTCCCCAGGTGCTGCAGCAAAAATGGCTGCCCACTGCTCCTGGTGTTCACTACTCACTGCTCTCACTTGGATGGGTGAAATGCAGAGCACAAATTCCGAGTATGGAATACTTGGAGTATACACCATACTTGGCCCCACGTCACATCACAGACTTTACTATCCCATGAGGCCATAGGATTTGCGAATGGCAGTGAAGCGGTGGAATAACACTGATCAGGCATAACATTATCACCACCTTCCTAATATTGTGTTTGTCCCCCTATTGCTGCCGAAACAGCCCTGACCCGTCGAGACATGGACTCCACTAGACCCCTGAAGGTGTGCTGTGGTATCTGGCACCAAGATGTTAGCAGCAGATCTTTTAAGTCCTGTAAGTTGCGAGGTGGGGCCTCCATGGATCGCACTTGTTTGCTCAGCACATCCCACAGATGCTTTATTGGATTGAGATCTGGGGAATTTGGAGGCCAAGTCAACACCTTAAACTCGTTGTTGTGCTCCTCAAACCATTCCTGAACCACTCTGCTTTTTGGCAGGGCGCATTATCCTGCTGAAAGAGGCCACAGCCACCAGGAAATATTTCCATGAAAGGGTGTACACGGTCTGCAACAATGCTTAGGTAGGTGGTATGTGTCAAAGTACCATCCACATGGATGGCAGGACCCAAGGTTTCCCAGCAGAAAATTGCCCAAAGCATCACACTGCCTCCGCCGGCTTGCCTTCTTCCCATAGTGTATCCTGGTGCCATGTGATCCCCAGGTAAGCGACGCACACGCACCTGGCCATCCCTTGATGTAAAAGAAAACGTGATTCATGAGACCAGGCCACCTTCTTCCATTGCTCCGTGGTCCAGTTTTGATGCTCACATGCCCACTTTCGGCGATGGACAGGGGTCAGCATGGGCACCCTGACTGGTCTGCGGCTATGCAGTCCCATACGCAACAAAAACTGTGATGTACTGTGTATTCAGACACCTTTCTATCAGAACCAGCATTAACTTCTTGAGCAACTTCTTGAGCAATTTGAGCTACAGTAGCCCGGTTCACCACTGTTCCTTCCTTGGGCAACTTTTGATAGATACTGACCACTGCACCCCACAAGAGCTGCAGTTTTGGAGATGCTCTGTCCCAGTCATCAAGCCATCACAATTTGGCCCTTGTCAAAGTTGCTCAAATCCTTACACTTGCCCATTTTTTCCTGCTTCTATCACATCAACTTTGAGAACAAATTGTTCACTTGCTGCCTAATATATCCCACCCACTAACAGGTGCCGTGATAATCAGTGTTATTCACTTCACCTGTCCATGGTCATAATGTTATGCCTGTTTGGTGTATATATTATATATATACTGCATTTTCAAATGGGTAAACGGGTAAAATCACAATTTGATGCAGATATAGGTGATAGTTAGCCTAATTCCCACTGTGATTCCCACTGTTTGTTCATTTAACCTGGTTGTCTCTGAGTGGAAAATGTAAAGAGGGATATGCCCGCTACGTCCCGAAAGGTCAGGTGATTGTGAGTGATATAATTACAGAAGTTTTACATAAGCATGGCAATTATGTTGATTTATATGGATAGTGCTAGATGAGCAGTTGTTGCCTGTGGCGGGCCGGCCTGGATCTATCTGAGATCAGGATCTGCTGCTTTCCGAGGTGTATGTTACTTGTGTGGTGTGCCACTGAGTGGCAATCACATGGTAATGACACCTAACTGCTGATTCAGGTAAGGCGTTGTGCTGCTGTAATGGGGCGATAGGTACAATCTCCATCACATCTCTGTGTCAATTTAGCGTCTGGTTCCAGCTTCAGGCTTCTCTGTACTGATCTCTTCCTCAGTTTAACCACAAAAATGTCACACTGGCATAACTACAAGTAAATCCTGGTCATGTCGTGTCTTGATTTGCCTACATTAAAAAGCAAGTTATCTTGGGTAAACACGAATGTGAATGTCAGTGCCCTAGGAGGACTGTATTCATTAATAATCAAATAAGTTAAAAATTAATGTAAGGTAAAAATTAATGATGGTCAACATGGAAAAAGCAGTGTTCAGTAAATGTCTTCTCTAGTAAAGCAACAGTACAGTTCGATTCCCAGGTTATAAACAATGGTTACAGATGCAAATAGGAAGTGACATATCACTCAGTCGCCCAAAGGCAAGTTCAGATTTTATTTGACTGGTGTTGTCTAATTGATACAACGATGGACTGTCTAACCACAGTCTCAGGATGTTGAGTGTGCACAATTGTGTAGGCATGTTAGGACACTGCAAAATTTCACATTCACAACTCTGTTTAACATAATTTAAACATCCAAATGTGTCATATATATAGTAACCAAATATTGTATGTGACCTGCTCCACTATTTAGGGTCATTTTGAACCATACAACACATTTTGAGTTTTGTGCTAAAGATATTATTATTAGTTATATTCATCTATATGGTGGCTGTTTTAAAACTGTATTGTTTTTGAGAAAATTTAGAAATTTATTTAAACACATTAAAAAGTTAAGACTTCAGTAAATTTATATATATATAGGCTATAGCAACATAAACAATGAATATTCTGTCAAAACTGTTCCATGTATTTTGTATTTCAGCAAAAGTTTATTATAAAGTGAACTGTCTATTATTTAATTAATGAAGTATAAGTGACCAATGATTACATTATGTCTGCGTCGTTCACCTTTAATTTTGATTCCACACCCTTCCCTTGTCAAAGAATGTCTTCTCATGAGGCAGATACATTGATGCATGCATCTGTGAAATCCACAGACGTGCGGAGGGAATATTATTTAAAAGTTTTCTCTTTCAGGTATGGTACTCCATGTTCATCGAAGTTATAGTGTTTAATCACACTTCTTATGTGAATAGGTCTGGTTTAAACTAAAAGACGGAAAAGGAATGAGAGATACGCACACTGTATGTATGTGTGTATGGAATTATTATATATTGTGTTAAAAAATAAATTACAGCGCATGAAAATAGTTACTAGTTTCTGTTTTTATTTGATTTCTGCCAGATAAGGCATTACATCTACACTGTAAAAAAAATAATCGTTGGTTTAACTTAAAAAAGTAAGTTGCCTTAAAATTTTGAGTTCAGTTAATACAAAGTTCAGTTTGAGTTAATACAATGAAGGCGATTGGTTTAATCAACAGAAACTCAAAATATTATGTTATCTGAACCACATTAATTATTGAATTTGAAGTTGAATGTTGTGATGACAAATCATGAAAATAATTTTTTTTTTTTACAGTGTAGGAACATTCTTTTACCGTTTACTGTCACAGACTATTTTTCTGGCGGAAGGATGTAATTTAATGATTTGAAAAAGAAAATAATAAACATATTAATACATATATTTTCGGTTTTAATATTTGTATTGTGTGGTAACTGTTTTATAAAAGTAACAAGGTGATCGAGACGTGCTGTATTGTGAATATTCACGGCTGAAGGGGTTGAAGGCACTACACTTAAAGGGTTAGTTCACCCAAAAATGAAAAAAGTTGTCATTAATTACTCACCCTCATATCATTCCAAACCTGTAAGACTTTTGTTCATCTTCGAAACACAAATGAAAATATTTTAAATATTTTAAATAATTTAATGTCCCTCCATTGACAGTCCATGCAACTACCACTTTGACTCTTCAAAAAGACCATAAAGAGATCGTAAAACTAATCCATATGAAGTAGTTTATTATACCATAACTCAGGAGTGTCCAAACTCGGTCCTGGAGGGCCACTGTCCTGCAGAGTTTAGCTCTAACTTGCTCTAACATACCTGCCTGGAAGTTAGTATCCCTAGTAAGAGCCTGATTAGCTGGTTCAGGTGTGTTTAATTGGGGTTGGAGCTAAACTCAGTGGCCCTCCAGAAGAAGGACCCCTGCCATAACTGATGTGTGTTGATGAATGTTTATATTAAATCTGTTCATCATATAAACTGATTGTGTCTCTTCAGAAAATTTGGAGTGAACTGTTCGATTCATATGGATTTGTTTTACGATCTCTTTATGAACTTTTTGAAGCACCAAAATTGGTAGTTGCGTTCACTGTCAATGGAAAAAAATCTGTCAGATTTCATTGAAATATCTTCATTTCTGTTTCAAAGATGAATGAAAGTCTTACGGGTTTGAATTGACATGAGGGTGAGTAAATGATGACAGAATTTTCATTTTTGGGTGAACTAACCCTTTAACAGCATCCTTTAGCCGTGACTATTTATAATACAGCACTTTGTAAGCAATCTAGTCTAATTCTTATTTTTCTTTTTTCTTTTTTCTAGCTATTTAACAAACTATGGTGATGATTTTCCTGAGGTATGTAATGTCACGTGACATGTTGTTGACATCTTTTGTTGAAACGCTGACTGGAAAAAAGGTGATCATTTTGATAAATACAACATGCACTCTGATGTTCAATGTTTTTTCGAGCTTCAACCAGTAGTAAATAGGGAAAATGGTTGATTAATTTGCACTCCATGCTCCCGTTTGAGCCAAGGCAGCAGTGAGTGTCAAAGCGGCATTTATTGTTTGAATTTTGTGATAAAATTTCTGTAACTTGAAAGCTAACTTTTTTTAATCAAAAATAACTTCAAACACATCTGGAATTTAGAATTAAAAAATTCAGAATTCATTCCCATGATTTATTCATTTGCTCAATTTAATTAATTCGCACGATTTATTAATTCTTTTAGTTAAACCGTGACCATGTTGAAGTAATTCATTTCCTCTATGTAGTTTAGTTAAATTGTGGCCACAGTTTAACAAAAATGAGGAAACAAGTTAATTAGTCGTGGAAACAAATTCTTAATTTCTGGCCGTCATATCTCATCAAGTTTTTTTCTAATAATCGCGCTTCTCCACAAATGTCTCGTTGTGACTTCCGACGATAGAGCGGTTCTCATTTGCAAAATGAGCCCATGTGTACATGTCAAAACACAACATGCACCAATGTGTACAAACAAGCGTGTGTTGTAACATGCTTGTGTACAAAATGTAAATCGTCTAGCAGATGCACCCAGCACAGCTAACAATCCCTGCACAATGTGGCGTTGTGCACTGCATGCTTTGGCAGCAGCTGAATGACGACTCTGAAGCCCCCAGCCACCCCTCCCCTTCACACCCACCTCCCCTCAGCTAGGCTGCCAGTCTTTATCTCACTTGGTTGGGTACAGAAAAAAGCAGCATGTGTGTGTGTATTAGGGTGCATGTATTATATTGGAGGTCTTGAGAGTGGCTTGTGGCCCTCAAAACATGCTTGTGTCCAGTGGGGGCTGTTTACATGAATGGAAGTGTTTGCTTCTTTTTTGGTGGTGGTGGTGGTGAAGGAGAGCAAGGCCCTGCCCGGCTCAGCGCTGCTGAATGGAACGCCCTTTTACCGGACACTCCCTGCCAGCCTGCAGGGTTAATGGAACCGTCATGCGGGGGTCAAGCGCAGACACCTGGGTCTCCGTTAATATGCTCACAGCGATTACTGTGCCAAATGGGCTGACCTCCTCTCTCTTGCTTGCTTTTTCTGTCTTTCTCCTTTTCTCACTCTCCTACGCTCTCTCTCCATCTCCCTCGCACCTGCCATCTTGCTCTGGCATTGTGTGGCTGTGAAAACGTTTAACCGACGTTGAATGAGGAACCCCTGTGTTAAAAGGGAAGGGGGCAGGACACAGAGAGAGAGAAAAAGAGGCCAGAAAGGGCACGTCCCTCCCTCCCGCTCTCTCTCTGCACTCGTCCCCGCCGCACGAAGGGCACGTCTTTGTTTGTTTTTGAATAAGAGATGTTTGGGATGTCTCCTATGTTCGAAATGAGCAGCACCGTCAGGAATATGAGCACTGCAGCACGGATAGTCACAACGCTCGCTCTTTGCCCGGCTCAGAAATAACAGACGCACATCGAAGAGTGGCTGGATATAGCTTGAGGGTGTGTGGCTGGAAGGAATGTCTGATCCCCCCCTCCCTTTAATTCTTCTTTGTAGCTTTTAAGCAGTTGCATTCCTGCTGGCTTTTGTTTTGGGGGTGGAGATGAGGCTGCTAATTGGTAATTGTTGTCCCTCTTTCGGCCACTCAACCGCTCTTAAAGCTGTTAAAGGATCACCTGGGTGACAGGTCACTGTAGGCACTTCCGCTGCACATGCTTAACCCTTGTCCCCTGTGTCTTCAGCCCATCTCTGGCCTTGCAGATCATGACCTTTGACCTCACCTGTCCCAGCATGGGGTCAAATTGAAGGCTAGCCTGGGGTCAGATCTACAGGAACTAAGTTGTCTACAATAAGTTCTTACATGCTATTTGAGCCGAGAACTAATTAACATGTTGCACTTATCAGGGTCGTGCACAATTCAGAACTGAAGAATTGGCTCCCTTACAATTCATGAGTGTGAATTTGAGTTGAATTGACCACACCCCTCAGGAAGTTGGAGTGGAATGTTAGGGTCCGATAAAATCCATTTTATATTTTTGCCCAAATTCCATGATTTCCATTTTAATAGTTTGATTAAACCTTAAAAACCAAAAAGAGTCTAATAATTTATTAAAATTTGAATAATAATAGTACCTTATGAAATGTGTTTTTTTAGTGTTTTATTTTTTTGTGTCCGTTTTAATTTTTCTGGATGTTTCAAGATTTAATACACATTTATTATCAAAACCAGTGGTAATCAAATAAATAAAACTTCAACAATTTAGTTAATCTTTTAAAATGTAATCAAATTTGAACAATTCCTTTAATGACCTGGAAAACAATAATTAAGTGGATGAAAATTAATGCATGCATTAATGTAGAAAAATGTATTTTTTGAATGCATTAGTGTACCATTACGAAACTCAGTATGGGTCATCGATGCCCTGAAGGAGCCTGAGAAGTTTCGAGATAGCGCCACCTAGTGGTGAAATCAAATATTCATATGCTCATAACTTTTGATGTGGTTGACTTATTTTTCATCTCCTTAGATTCCTGAATCCTTGCAGAGTCCAACGATACCTAACATGCTAGGTTTCGCCTTATGGTTTGTGCAACGTTGCGATTTAGCGTTAAAACAATGTTCGTGAATATCTTCGAAACCGTTAGTCTGATCGAGACGTAACCACCATAGGAAATTCACAAACATAGGTCGTTGGCTATATGTTAAAGCCCAAAATGCCAAAATTTTGATAGTAAGTGGTAAAAAAATTCAAAGTTGTGCATGGGTCATTTTTGTGTACTCATACATATACATCTCTATAACTCCTAAACGAAGTGAGATATTTTCACAAAATTTGACACACTTATTTATGAAGGACACATAGAAAAAAGTGATGGGATTGCCACTAACTACAATAAAGTGTATGAAATAAAATGTTATATTTTACTGATGAATTTACTTCTTGCTTCTTTGTGCTTGGCCCCTTAATGGCTGCTTGCAGCTATATTTGTTATTATTACTTTGAGAAGTACATTTTGCTGTACTAAAGTAATATATTTCTGTCATAATTTCTTCAAATTAAACTGAACATTTATTTTGGCAGGTTGTAGTGAAGAGTTTCTGTGTGTATCTGATGATAGTTTTATCAAATGAAATGGTGAAATGCTAATGAAGTGAACTCTTATGGCAGCTTTTACAGATGAAGTTCATATATAGTGTCCTTATATATTGAGACGGCATATGCTGAAAAAAATACAAGCATCACGCATGCTTGAGTATGTGTAGTATGTGTAAAACTGCACCGTTCATTCACACAGGGACACACAGAACATGCAGACTTCATATTTAAATAGCTGTCATTTTGTGTTTAATATAGTCACAGACAGAAGTCCGTATGTACAGCCCTTCTTTTGATTTATTCATCCAAATTTTGCCGGATTGCATGACATTCCACATTATATGATACATTTTTTTTTTAAATCATGGAAATCATAGAGCTCTAGAACGTGAATTAGACTGACAGAAGAGGAATCTGCTAAATTGTAATTCAAATAGTTTCAACACAGGTAATGCATTCTGGGAAATGTAGTGTTCGTCCACAAAAAAATGTATTCATTATATGAAATTATATGAAATATATGAACTATATAAACTAAATTTCTAATAGTATATCAGTAAGGTCCTTAAAAGTTTATACTTAACAGTTTTGAACTTTTTTTTTTTAAAGCTTTGCTTTTCTAGTTAAAAATTACAGTCAGTTTTTTGAATTTCAATTAACTTTAATCCTACTTCCTTACATTAAAATTTGAATCCTGCATCCTGTTTACTACCTCAATTCAAATTCAGTTTGATTCATATTCAATCCAGGAACTGAACTGGATTCTACAAGCCATTTTAAATTCATCTCTACTGTATATGATGCACAACCCTGGCATTTATATCAGTATAGGTGGTGAAGTGATTGTTCAAGTGAACTGTAAATTCTGACATTACTCCTGACCATAATTGTTTCATAATCAAAAGAGTGAAAGAAAAACAAATGAGAAACACGGTATTCACTCATTGGATAAGAACAACTCACACACTCTCGGACACGGCGCGTATCCATGGAGCACACACACAAAGAAACAATTACAATTTTTCATTAAAATACTTTTAATCCTTTTATTCGAAACATAGTTACACAAGTCTACACAATGAGGGGCGAAGAAAGGAGGAGAAGTCGTGGGGAATAATTACACATATCATGGAGCCAGGCTTTTATTTGGGGTGTCACTTGTGATGTCACAGGCTGCCGGCACTAATTTGAATTCAGACCTTTATCTCTGGCCCGCAGCAGATTTGACTGACGGGCCACCAAACACTCGCGCCACTGTCCTATTGATTTCTCTAAATCCTCAACAATGGCATTTGCATGCTTGTTTCTGTAATAATACAGATATGCCATTTGGAATGAAAGGCTGCGCAGACCAGAGGTAACTAATTGTGTGGCGTGTAATGAGTGCAGTTTCAATTTGATATAACCCACAGCTCCACTCGCCGCAGCCCCACGCTAAGTACTTTCAAGTCTTTGTGGGGAAATAATTGATTTTTTGTGCTTTGGGCGCGAGGAAAACTATTATGATCTTTTTGAATAATGGCAGCGGAAGGCCCGTGAACGATTTAAATTGGTATTAGAGGAGGAAGCCGTGGTGGGAAGATAGCAAAGCTGCTTGACTGACAGCTTGCAAATGGAGCCCAGGCTGCTTGATTAGTCATTCTCTTAAGGTGGAAACGAGGCTTCGTTTTGAGCGCTGGAGGTGGACCCGCTTATTGGAGAACAGCGACGCTGGCTTCTTGCTTCTACGAGTGCACACTTTCGTTAAGGGAAGAAGGGCCGCTCTGTATGACTCTGGCAGCCCTTTGGGCTGTTTTGTGGGCTGAAAGGGCCCACGCTTCGAGGGCGGACAGTGGAGAACACTTTTCCACACCTCCTTTTTCTGAGTAGCCAGTGGACGGTCTTAAATGAGCTCTACCTGTGCCAGCTACAGGGATTTGAGGCAGAATGTGATTATTCTGGGTATCAGTGAGCCTTGGCGCTGCTCTCTCAAGGTTGAAAAACTCATTTTTTTTCCCAAGCTTTTGTTTCCTCAGGAACAAAAGCGCTTTCTTAGTTAACGCAGCATGTTCAAATTTCATGCTTTTAATTGTGCCCATAGATAAATGTGTCTGCGGCGCGGGGGGAACGTTGGCTGCACGTGTGTATGCGACATTACTGTGGAGACAAAGTGTGTGTGTTTGCATTCAGAAGTATGGCGTTCTTTCAAAGGCACTTGCTTATTGCAAGAAATCCAGGAGCTTGTTTCCAGTGCGGTAATCCAATTCCACCGTCACTTTCAACAAGAAGACTTAATCTGGTTGAAAATGTGACTAGCTTGGATAGCTAGTGTGCGCACAAGTGTCATCCCGTGTCACGTCTGTGAAGTTATCTTGCAGAAACACAGTGCTCGCTGACAGACTGTGTGTGATAGCTTTCAAATTGATGGTGTATTTAGGTCGCAGTGTGTATAGGAAGATTGAGTATTTTGAAATGCATGTGCATTGACACATGTCGTCAAGACTAATGGTCCAGTAAAGAAGCCAGTGGTTGAAATCCCATGCTCTACTCTTTCGATTTACTGATACGAGAGAAAGAGCTTTCACATGCAAAATTTCACGGCATTTGAAACAAATATATTGAGTCCTGATATCATATCAACCACTAAAGAGAAAGTGGGAAAGATTGAATGAGAAAGAAAGACCTCCTGAGGCATGGGGTACAGGCAGATTTAAGTTCGTATAGATCACTTCATCACATCTCTTGTCAGTTCGGCCCTGATGTGATGGCTTAATATGTTTAGCTCTACCAGCGGTGACAGTGTATGTGCGTATGCTGAGGGGATCTGTACAGATAGAGAGGCAGTGGGCTGTACAGCACTTTACCCCCCAGCCAGAGCGTGGTTATCTCATCTGGAAGCACACACATACACACACACAGCCCTTTTTTGCTGGCTGGGACCTGCTCAACATATTGTCTCTATCACATTATTGCTTTGACCCCTGTCAAGAGCAGTGAGCTCAGACTGCAGGCAAATAGAGCCTCTACATCCACTTCCACACGGACACGCTCACATCCCTCTTTTTCATCCACATCTGCTGCAGATTCTACTTTTTCCTCACATTTTCCTAGTTAACACAGGCCTGAGACTTCATAGAAATGTGCCGTATCAGAATAAAAACATACTATATACCTTGTTTATGCAGAATATATCATTTTTCGTAGGTAAATTTCAGTCATTTAAGCACAGTATGAACAATCATATATATTTTTTTATATACAATATATAAGAACAGACCAAATGTTATATTTTGCTCTTTTTATATATATTCATTATATTCATTACATGTATTCATTATATTTATCATTTATATTTACATACGTCATGGTGTTTTTTTCATTTATTCATTCAGTCATTAAAGGACAGAATGTATGATTAATATATCACTTTAATGAATAAGTTACATACTTACAAGTCATTGGTGTGTACATTTTTATTTTTTGTCTTGTTTGTATTATATCCTCACATTGCCACTGGCATCTTTTTCATTGTATAAATTAATACATAAAAATGAGATAAAATTAATTGGAAGAAAATGAGTCAGTAATGCATATTTCTTAAAATGTTTAAACCAATTATGAGTAGAAATAAAATCTCAATAAATAATTGTTTTGTCCTATAAGCATTAAGCAACATTTTAATGATTATTCTGAATCAATTTATTGAAGTACCACATAAGTTAAAATTAAATTCAACTGTTATTTATTTAGATCTGCTTTTATTGGCTGACAAAAAAAAAAAAAAAATGTCATGTGGTTCTTATTAATCTACTAGGTATTTCACACACATATATATGGTGAAAGCAGAGCAGGGAATTGTGCTTATCTATATGGACATGCAAATCTAAATATAAGCACATATTACTGCATATGTAATATAATACACTACAAATTTGTTCCCACTTTAAGCCACTCCTACATCCATACACACACTGCTGTGCATAAACGGTCCTTTCTCTCTTTCCTGCTATCTGTCTTCCTCTCTCTTTCTTGCTGTCTGTCTAGAGAGGCGAGAGCTGTTCATTTAGTTAGTCATAACTAATAGTGTCTAATCTGAGAGAGGGAGTCTCCAGAGAATATCGGACAGTGTAAAGGTTAATCACCACTGCCTGGTTAGCCAAGGAAGACGGGCTAATTCCTCGGAAGGCAAATGGCATGCGCTCGTTATCTGGACCAGCGATAAGGAGTGTTAATGTACCAGGCAGAATGGATGCTCAAGGGCCGGGTTCGCTTATCAGCAAACTTTACAACAGGAGCCCCGGAAAGCGCACAACCCCCGCAACACACAATAAGCGCCTCAGTTTACCTCTCAAGCAGAACTATCACAGATCCCCCCCCCCCCCTGCCCCACACCCTCAGTGATGCGCGCACACACACACACACATACACACACACACACACATATATTGCCCCCAGATTCTGGGGTATTATGAACGTGGGCTAATTGGAAGATCACTCTAATACATTAAGAGATAAAATACTTTGGCCGGTCGCCTAAAGCGTGGATCAGGACAACATTGGACAGCTATCTAGCCTTGTCACACACTCGGAGATTTCCATACAAACACAGCACGAGCAATTACCCAAAACACATCTCTGTTTGTGCTACAACATACTCCCTGCCAGTGTGGCGGCCCAAGGAAAATTAGATGAGCTCTGTCTGTGTGTGTGTGTGTGTGTGTGAATTAGTAGGGCTGTGAAGGAGAAATTGGCTCAATGTTTGTCTGATTGTTTATGTATTTATTAGGTGGGGATCCAAACCTTGTGTGTGTGCCAAAGTGATTCTGTCTTCGGGGAGGTGAGAACTATCACGCCTTCTTTGGAGAAACACATCCTCAAAGACACTGGGGTAGAGAGGAATTGTTGCGGAGATAAAAGCTGACATACACATGCTTCACTGTTGTTGTCTTTCTAATTACTAAATGGTGTCTCGGTCCACACTGATATCTGCATTTTATCATTAGTATCATATTCTCTGGCCTTCAGTTACAGGGGGAAACTTCAAAATACAGACACTCATTTTCCCAAAAAGGGGTGGAAAGCTCTTCAAATTGGAAGTATGTTTGAGCATTTTTATATTTTTATATTTAATTACATTTGTAGAAATCACTCTAGACCAACTGTAAAAAATGTTATTGATACTCAAATCAAGTTCTGCCCAGCACACAGTGGCATTGTGAGTCATTTAGTCTAAACATAATTCTCACATATTTCCTTTTGCTTATAAGAGGATAAAACTATTTCTGTAGGCAAAAGTGCAAAACTCTTAGCTTTCAGAATATTCCGGGTAAATATTTCTCTGACCTTTTCTTCAGAAAGATTCTCTAAAAAAACTCCAAAACGAGGTCATTTAGCAACCATCTCAACTTTTGCACACATACATGTCTATGACTGAATATTGCTGAAGTTACTTAAGTATACTTAATACACCCTATTATGTATTCATGAATATGCGTGAAAATTGAATCGGAACATTATTTTGCAGGACCACCTGCACAGTATTGCAGTAGTGATTTAAAGAGACTTTCCATTTACAAGAAAACTAAATGGGGTCCAAACAATTGATTGTATATTCATTGTACCCATAAAAAACAAAAAACAATTCAGAATATCTCATTTTATGTTCCACAGAAGAAAAAGTCAAACATGGGTGGGTAAATGATGACAGAATATTCTTTTTGTTGGTGAACTATCTCTTTAAGTAATGATGTGAGTCGCTTGTACATGATAATTTGGTCAAATAAGCCTTCCAGCTAGAATCATGTTGTACACGAGGTTATAACCTAACTAAATAAAGGAACCATGGCTTTTAAAAGTCAGATCAATTTCATACTCTGTAAAGATGAATCTGTTTGGGATATTGGGCCTTTTGTGTTGGCAAAACAACATGCCACAGTGTACTCAGCTATTGTTGTGGTGATGCGCCGTTAAATCCGATTTTCTGCCCGTATGGAAATTTTGTGTCACCCCTGCTGAATAAGCCCCTTTTTACACCTCCTATCTTGTTCTTCATCCGCTACGGTGCGGTTCTGGGAGTTGAAATCGCCTGGAGACACATCCTTTAAACAACGGATGTCTTCACTCAGTCTGTAGGGCCTTTTTCTTACCACCCACCACTTTTAATAATTAGCTGCAAGCGATGACTCAATTCACTGCTAACCCAAAGCAAACTTGTGAGGTATGATACTGTTCAGACGGCTTTGAAGGTGATCATGTTTTTATTTTCTCCATGTAGTTTTGATAAATGTGATTTTTTTTTTAACAGATGAGTTGTTCTGGATCCAGAGCTGTGCACAGCACCCCCTGCAGGGAGACACAGCTGGACAGAGCAGTTCACACATTACAAACACTGGACCTCAGACACAGAAGAGTTCTTACAGTCGAAAAAGAATTCAGTAAATATAAACTCACATATGATGATTATAAAGAGTACAGACAATTATCTGATATATCTGATTTGCGCCATTGGATATGTACAGGCTTTTAAGGTGATAAAAGCATACAGTATATCTATATTTTTTAAATATTATATATATATATATATATATATATATATATATATATATATATATATATATTATATACGATATGTGTATATAAAAGTATATATATATGATAAAAGTTCAAAAGCATATAGATTATAAATTATTATTATTATTAGCTTATATCGCTTATTTATTATTATAATTAACAATACAATTTTTTTATATTTATTTATTTGATTTGAGTTTGGCTTTTCTAATGCTTACATTGCTTATTTGTAATAATAATAATAGCATTTTTATATTTATTTGCTTTGAGTTTGGCTTTTCTAAAGCTTGTCTAATGCTTACATTGCTTATTTGTAATAATAATAATAATATTTCTATATTTATTTGCTTTGAGTTTGGCTTTTCTAAAGCGTGTCTAATGCTTACATTGCTTATTTGTAATAATAATAATAATAATAATAATAATAATAATTTTATATTTATTTGCTTTGAGTTTGGCTTTTCTTAAGCTTGTCTAATGCTTACATTGCTTATCTGTAATAATAATAATAATAATAATTTTATATTTATTTGCTTTGAGTTTGGCTTTTCTAACGCTTGTCTAATGCTTGCATTGCTTATTTGTAATAATAATAATATTTCTATATTTATTTGCTTTGAGTTTGGCTTTTTTAAAGCTTGTCTAATGCTTACATTGCTTATTTGTAATAATAATAATAGTAAGACATTTATTTTGTTTAATGTATTTATATGCTTACATACCATTGAAGGACAGGTCCTGTTAATATGCTATTTATATTTATATTGCTAAACAGCACAGTTTGTGGACCCAGTGGCCTGCATAAACTGACGTAAGTCAGGAAAAATCTATTTGAGTTTGGCTTTTCTAAAGAAGCCATATCTTCATTATTCTAGCTCAGCACAGACCCTTGGAAACGTGACACTGACAACAGTTCCCGGAGCCAAGCTCAGGTTCATACCCTGCTGAAAACAAATGCACAGAATCCAGTACATGTGACAGGCCTTGATAGCGATGAGGAGGGATTTCAAAGAGCCTGGGGGAGTTTCTGCTCACCCTCACACACAGACCACCCTCTCCTCTCTCCTCAACAGTCGCTCTGTTAGCAAGCTTCCGCATCACTGTCCAAGAGCCAAAGCTGTCCTCTTTACATTGTCAGAAGGGTGCCATATTGTTCCTCTCTCTCTCCCTCTTGTCTTCATCCTATTTTCATTCTCCCCTTCATTGTCTTCATGAAATTGGCAGATATAACATTTAACTAAATGCAGTATCTCCTCAGGGCTATCTGGCTGTAGTTCACTTTGTGAATGGGGTCGCATTACAATTTGCTGAGGAGTATGATTCGAGAACGGCAGACGGAGAGAGCAAGCAGGGGGAAAAAAGGAAAAGTAATTTCTGGATCCTTGTTGAAAAAAGGTCAAATGCTTTTTAATGACTGTGTTTTCCGATAATGGCAAACGGGGACGGGCAATAATAAACTTGCAGATTGGTATCGTGCGTCGTGCACTTAAGCGGAGCGTGGCATTGAGGACTTAATTTACTGTCGTGGTGCTAGGCGACTGTCACCAGGTGTTATTTCTCTATTCCAGATGCTAGCCCTGTTTGCCACAGGCCAGAGCCAATTTAAAGAGAGCAAATACAGAGGTGCGAGTGCCTGTGTGCAGATACTGCTATTGAATAATGAATTTTAAACGTAACACAGATATCAACGAGTGGACTGCATTCACCAAAAAAAAAAAAAAAAATCCTTGGAACCAAAACCTGTTCTATTAAAGAGAAACAAAGAGAATGACATGGATAGGACAGCAAGAGAGATCACAACCATTACGATTAGCTCTGCTGTCTTTGATTAATTCACAATGAAGCTCTAATGTGTCACTGTTATTTTATTTTCAAGGCTTTCAACTGTCTGCATATTTCATTGTGAATTGATTTGATTGGTAAGCCTATGTTAGATCAAAAACAAGTTCATATCAGACGCAGTGAAAGGATTATTGTATTTTGTTGTGTATATTTTGATTATAATGGACATACTCTTGCCAAAGTTTTTTTAAGAACTCCGTCAAGTGTAAAATGCTGCTCCAGTAGTAAGCTGAGTGGGTTATTATTATTATTATTATTATTATTATGGTAACACTTTAATATAGGGAACACATGTAAACTATTAACTACTACTTTTCTCTCAATAAACTCGTAATTTACTGCGTATTAATAGTTAGTAAGGCAGTTGTTAAGTTTAGGTATTGGAAGGATTAAGGGATGTAGAATAAGGTTATGTAGAATAAGGCATTAATATCTGCTTAATAAGTACTAATAAATAGCCAATATTCCAGTAATATGCATGCCAATAAGCAACTAGTTAAAAGACCTTAAAATAAAGTGTTACCATTATGATTATATATTTTTTACAAATATGAAATCTTCTAATCTTTTGTCTGGGAGCAGAGGATGTGGCTGCATCATCAGATAAAAGCGAATCAGTTACACTTTATAATAAGGTTAACATGAACTAACAATGAGCAATACATTTGTTACTGTATTTGTTAATCTTTGTTAACGTTAGTTAATAAAAAATACAGCAGTTCATAGTTTGTTCATGTCAGTTCACAGTGCATTAACTAATGTTAACAAATACAACTCTTGATTTAGTAACACTTTATTTTACAGTGCCGTAGTTACATGTCACTACATAGTAATAACAGTCAATTATGCATAATTACAAGTAACTACCCTAAATCAAACCCTAACCCTAACTGTAACTCTGCATGTAGTTAATTGGTAACACTTTACAATAAGGTTCATTAATTAAACATTAGTTAATGTATTAACTAACATGAACCAAACAATGAGCAATACCAAACCATGAGCAATACATTTGTTACTGTATTTACTAATATTCGTTAACGTTAGTTAATGAAAATAGAGCAGTTCATTGTTTGTTCATGTCAGTTCACAGTGCATTAACTAATGTTAACAAGATTTTAATAATGTATTAGTACATTTCGAAATTAACATTAAGAATGATTAATAAATGCTGTATCATTTGCAGTTCATTATTAGTTCATGTTAACTTTTGTAGTTAACTAATGTTAACTAATGCACCTTATTGTAAAGTGTTACCAGTTAATTAATAGTACTCAGTACTTATTTGAGTATTACAATGTAACCACGGCACTGTAAAATACAGTGTAACCCTTGATTTTAATAATGTATTAGTAAATGTTAAAAATTAAAATGAACAAAGATTAATAAATGCTGCAGAAGTGCAGTTCATTATTAGTTCATGTTAACTAATGTTAACTAATGAGCCTTATTGTAAAGTGTTACCAGCAAATGTTTTTCTTATTGATGAAACAAAATAAATAATTTGCTGAAATCCTCAAAACATCTTAACTGGGTGTTCATGAGGTTTTCTTCCGCAGTTCTGGGAAAACTCATGTTAGGGCACACTAAATAGAGACATTGACATTAACATGCACTAGCAGAGGCTTCTTAACATTAAATTTCCCTTCTGAGGAGCTACTAAACGCTGTAGTACTTGGGGGATGTTTGACTGCTAGCGCTTGTGGCAGAATGTTTCAGAGTGTGGGATTTTTCACTTCACTCAATGCTTTGGTGTTCAAGGGAGTTTTCATTATACTAAACACTGCAATGTCTAGCAAATCTCCACTCTGACAAGCTAATTAAAGGGACAAATCTGTAGTTAGTGTTAATTAAGATACACCCATCACATCCTGTATTAACCTGACTTCATGTACAAATTCTGTTTCGTGTGTAAACTGTAAAAAATTTGATTGTTTCTCTAATATCAATCAGTGGAATAATGTACAATGTTACAAGATTCAAATATAATTTTCATGTGTCAATATTTATAAATCATTATTCCAAAATTAGCATAAAATTAGACCATGGCATGCTAAACTAAAATATCTGACATTTTGAAGGAAGCAACACGAATTTATGTTGTCTAAAGGAGAGATGTGTTTATTAAAAAGATCTGTAATTCACCCAGTTGCGTAAAGATCTCATATTTATTTAGATTATAGATTGCTGCACTGTATTTGAGGAGAAAAGTAAATATGTTTTTATATTAATCATTTTAGTTTTCACAGATTTTGAAATAACAATTGACACTTTAAATATTTTTATAGCCTATAAAATTGTTTTTAAAAAAATGCACTTTTGCTAAATATAAATCATTTGAATATATTAGAATCTGAAAGATATATTTAATCGCTCCTTTTATTTGCTATTTATCATTTTTTCCTTCTAAAAGACATTTATTATAATCTTTTAGTCAGCCTTTTCACATCAACTCCTACATTACATTGAACCTGCATAATGATTATTATTATTGTAATTACAAAGCACAATTTTAAAACATTTATTTTTATACCATCTTAATCTCAATCCTCTAAGAGCAGTTAAATATTTAACAAGTTGAAAGATCCGTGAGAGGAAAAGGACTGAAATGCCTGCAAACAGACAAAGCATAACGTAAATCTGTCTCCCATGATTGACCTCCACCAAACAAGCACTACTGAATGTACTGCAGCATTTAAGAACTGTATGAATTTTACATCTGTGTAAAAATATTCAGCAGAACACTGGGTTGTACATTAGCCCTACTGTCATGTTTAAAAAAATATGGAAAAGGCTTTTGCTCTTTAGACTAAGAGTATAACGTCAGATGATATCAGGAAATGTGTGTTCAGCCTGAGATTTACACCAGATTTTGAATGTGAAGGTATATGACTTAGGAATGTGTCTTAGGAAAACAGTGAACCGATCTTTGTCTTTTGGATGATTCTTACGTGCATTATTTTGAACCACTGGCAAAACACAAACACATTCCTTTTGTCTATTCAGACCTTGTTTCATTTGCGGTCGCCTTGTTCAGAATTTGCTTCTCGTCGCCGTATGCCAAAACAAGCATTTGTTTAGCTGAGGAGGAGGAGGTTTAATTCAGCCAGTCATCTGAAAGAGTTGGGTTCCTCCTTGAGCTTTTGACAGCGTACTGCACTAACATTCTTGGCGGCCTTAGAGGTCTAGTGCATTCCACAGAGAGTGAAATCTGAAGCCAACCTTACAGATCCGTCTATAGTGACGTACAAGACTTTTTTTTCCCCTCTGTCATTATTTTTCTTACAAGCATGCGCCCCCCACCCTTCCTTTAGTCAGTCCCATTTGTCTCCGCACTGTTGTTCCTGTCCTGAGAGAATTCTCAGGGATGGACAATGCATCCCAAGCAGACCCACTGGACCTGAAGGGCATAACGGTTGGGATGCAAAAGGCCCATCGCCACCCCGCTTCAAGCAAGAGAGCACTTCTGTGTCTCAAAGGTGCATTTTGGGGATTTTTGAGGGCTCCAGGAGTGGGGAGCTTTGGACAAGGTAAATAGATGCACTCAGGAGGGAGAAGAGCATCTTCGCTCTTAATTGGGGATCGGGGAGGGGGGTGCTCACTTTGGCACTGTTGCGAGTTGCTAGCGAGCCTTTAGGCGCATCCTCACAATGTGAGGTAATTGGGATTTCTACCTTTGCGAAAGCTGCTAATTTTCCATAGGAAGTGCTAACAGGACCTTTGTCCAATATGTTTTCCTTTTTCCTTCCTCATAGAGTTACAGGACTGAAGAGCTGGGAATGGCTGGGGCCACTACCTGAGTGGAGGAGAGCCTCCGTAATGAACCACTTCAAATAGTGGTTTACAGGGGGAGAAAAGAGGGAGAGAAAGGCCACAGAAAAGGAAGCCTAATTCTGTGGCCTGAGAAAGGCTGGGGCCACAAAAGGTCTTGTTTAAGGACGTTATTAAGGGTATTCTTCAACCGTGCTTAGTCTTCAGTACCAATGGGCCACTTAGGACAAGTGTACCAATCTCAGTCCCCAATGGAAACAAACTGACGCCATCTGTCAATGTTTACCATTATGGATTTCATGTACCAAATCCCATATGCACGGCTTCAATACCGCAGTGGTCTTCGGCATTGTCTGAGTCCGAGATGTGTTGACCGACTCTGTCGCGGATCTTGAAGAAACCGAGCTGAATGTCTCTTCAGTCTTAAGGCAGGACGCTTTGTGTTTGGCTGATTGATTGCAATTGTCTTTGTTTGATAAGTGACGCTACTTTCTTTCTTAACATTGTCATAAGTGCAATTCACATTAATGTCTCACTGAACATGATCAAAATAGGTCAAACACAACTTGTACGCGATTTCTCTGCTATTTAGCATATGTATTCATTCCTAAAATGGAACCTATTAGCATCACTCAAAAACATTTTAGCATATATAACAGCTTATGCATTAAAATTGTGGCCTCAGAACTTACAAAAACCATTTGCTGAGAGGGATTGAGAAATACATTTAGTCCTGGAGGCTAGAGAAAGAAGCTATTTTTTTCTACTTCTTTCTCCCCCTTAAATCACCCCTGTGTCTCTTTCTCTCTCTATCAAACAATAGCCCCCTACCCCTTGCCCTGAGTCAGTCTCCTGCCCTATACGACATTAGGCATTCCTAAAAGTTAGCCCTTCTTCCGTTGTGCCTTTGTATCTTGATGGCTTGGCTCCAAACGAATGTGAAGGTTGGTGGCCTTTGGTTCCTGGCTGTATTATGTTCTGGATGCTTTTTCATACCATCTAAAGCGATTCTGATTGGTCTGCTTGGATTATAAAAGCCAAAACTTTAGGAATAAGTAACTCTAAGGTTTTTATAAAATAACAGTAATGATTAGAGCTCAGGCTGATGCTCTGATGTGAAGCATATAGTACATATTGAACGTACAATTGAATCAACTGCAAGTTAGGGTATAAAAACAGTGAAGAGAGGTTATTTGAAATTACCACGGTCAAATTTAGTTATTATTTTACGCTGCAAGAAATGTGACTTTCAGAACTTGTTCATAAAAATTCATTGCAGTCAGATATTAACTTATTGTTAAATATTAAATTGCTACACTGAAAAACAAAAAATTGGTGTACAAACAATTTTCACCCAGAAATTAATTACAAAGAAATGACAAGTAATGCACTGAATAAAGATTTTTTATGTAACATACTCCAATAATCTTTTTTATTTACAACTTTCAACAAATCTTTTTCCTTATTTTTTAGTGCATTAGACCTTGCTTAAGATTCTCTATGAAAAGTGTAGCTATAAAAAAATACCTTCCAAACAAACATGATGCAATAGCACTGTGAAATAAAATGGCTGTATTTTTTGACAGTCAGGAGTTACATAGTGCAGGAGATGTTGCGGTAATGATTGTGTAGATCTAAGAAATGGCTGGTATGACTGCATGATTCCATTCAGCAGTGGAATATGATGATTGTAATTTCACACTGTGAGAGACAGACCGGCACACAGATTGACGGCCAGTGTCACGGTTCCATTAGAGTTACTTCACTGTGAACTGGCGAGATGCTCTGTTCTAGAAACCACTGTCACCACGCTGCTGCAGAAATGACAAGCGCTCCAAAGAGAACACGACTGTGAATGTGTGTCATCTTTTCTTCTCCCCTTGCAACGTCTTCCTCAATAAAGCAGCAGCCGAGAGAACAAAAGGAACAATGAGAGGAGAGAGAGAGAAAGAGAGAGAGCATACTGTATTATAGAGAGAGAATCTGCGTTGACATCTGAATTACATTTCAGACATGTGGAGAGAGAGAAAGCGAGAAATAACCACGTCTCAAATGTTTATTTAACTCTGGCTTTGTCTTGTCACTCACAACCCCGAGCCACAGCTGAAATAGGCATGTATACATTCACCGGCTCGCTGATAACTGACAGACTATCTGTACATATTGCAGGTTTGGACGCAAAAGTGGCATAGTTGACATTTATATCATTTTACTTCAACTGACATTTTACCCTATTGCAAGGCACTATCTTTGTATGACACAATTCAGCTTTCACAAGATAGTGACAATGCGTCAAAAATGGCACCTTCACATACTGTATGGAGTTCGTGTATACACGTATGGAAAGATGTTATCCATGATACCATGTGAAAGGTGCTGTATTACATGGTCTGGAGTTAAACTGCAAAAAAAGATTGTTTTTGTTAATCGATTAAAAAAAAATCTAACCATCTTTAAAACTAGACAAATTTATTAATTTTAATTTTAAGCTCAAAACTCTTTAACTTAATACTGTTCAATAATGAAAAGAAGAGAAAACTATTTAGAAATTTAGGAAAATTAAACATTATATTTTTTATTTTGCTTTTCAAGTAAATGTATCTTGTTTAAAGAATGTTTAGATAATTGTGCACAAAAATATGAAAAAAAATAATGATTTTAATTTTTTCTGCAAATTATTTATAACACTTCATGCACACTGAGGTTTTATTTTGCTTGTAATGTTAAATTTCTAATTGCAAAATGAAATTTAAATATATAAATATATATTCTATGTGAGTATAAATACTGTTATATTTTTATATATATATATATATATATATTTCAGTAATAATAAATATTTATACTATGAGTATAAATACTATATTATATAAATATATACATATTATATATATATATATATATATATATATATATATATATAAAAACACAATATTTATTATTACTGAAATGTGTTATTTATTATTATTGAAATTATGATACTGTGTGTACATATACATGTGAATGTGTCTTGGCAGTGTGAGCCACCATGACTAAAATGGCAGGTTTGGTGACACTATATCACAGCACAGCAGGGCCAAATTATCCTCTAAATGAATAGGGGTTATGAGTGTGGTACGCTGACAGTCATACCCTAATACACACACATGCATAGTCTGAATGCCAAAAGGGAAACAGAGAGACCTAATGCCTGACACCTCATCCTCATATAACCTCATTACAACCTTTCAACAGAGGTTAGCGCCCCTAAGCATACACTTAGTGTGCTTTGATGGTTCTGGATCTCAAAGTGACAGTCAAACACCCCCTCGCCATGCAACTTGTGCTTCTCTCCTCTCCCTCTCCCTCGCACGCTTTCCCTCCACACTTATTTTGGAGTAATTTTATGTGCCAGCGTGGCACATAATACACTTTTAATGGACAACTAATTCTCTGCCATTAATTTGTCAACATGATTACTGGATCTGCCGTTTCAGCTCGGCAAAGTCTGGGTTCCTTTTAAGTATATACGAGACGTTAATGTGTTTCTATTCAGGTTTACATCAAGGGACGTCAGAGATTTACATAATGCTACCATTGAGGTCCATGACAGCCTGCTTTCCCCCCCGAGTTCACTTTTCTCACTTGATTCCCACAAAAGACCTCGACGTTTTCAGGCTTCACCCTGCTGAATACTGTCGTCTTTCTTAAGTTAAGATGTGACTGGAGGTTGGATAGCTGGGTTAAAAGGAATAAGGCACGGGAGAATAACCTGTTTGGTTACAACAACGAAAATATGCGCATGCAATTTTTTTAGGAGGTACTAAAATTCAAACTACATTGGTAATTTTACTCATGTGAAAATATGCCACATGGGTGTTTCCTGTCAAAGACCTCAGCCGCAGTTCCCCCCCAAAACAGTCACCGTGACTGTTGAATCAACTCTGCATAAACACGCGATGCAAACAACAGCACAGCTACACACATAGCCCCGAACTCTCCTTGCCACCCAGCCCTGGAAACACAAGCTCCTTCTGGCAGGAAGTTGACGAGGCAACAGAGTGAGAGATCAAAAAAATGCTGTGCTAAAGTTCTGGCACTATTCCATAGTCACATTCTGCATACATACAGTAGACTGTCATCAAAGGACACGGGATTGTTTTTGCCGGTTGTTGGACATTTCCTTATGAGCAATCTTTGATGTATGAGGGCTTGTTGGAGCTGACAGACGGGTCAAACAGAGGGAAATCTCTCCCTCTTTTCTTTCAACTGCAGTGGAGAAAACATATTTCAGCTATTGTTCCTCCACTGCTTACTGTAATATTCAGTAATCAGTTGGATAAACATGCAAAAGATAAAGATGTGTATTAGTGTATATAGATACTTCTAAACATGTTAAAAGTGAAAAGATTTAAGACTTTATTTTATAAATAACAGAACATGGCAGAATAAATATTTGCATAATTAAGTATAAGAGTAAATACAAATAAAAAGTTCTAATTTGTGTACTTATTGTATTTCATGGGAAATAAAAATAGGCTACTGGCCTACAATTTTATAGAAGTCATCTGCTTCAGAGATGAAATGTGCTTTTTTGTTATGTATTTTGATGTGCTGAATTCAAATATGACAATTACAAAAACAACTGATCGGTTTCCAAGATATTTAAGGTTTTATATATTATTTCTATGTTTATTGTAGCACCTGTCACCAATCTTGTTTAAGTAGCACTTTAAACATCAGCGAAAGGGTTATATAAATAAAGTTTATTATGAAACAAAAGGCAAAATAAAAAATATGCACAGTTTAATCCTATTCAGTGCCTATGGCTTGTCTCTTATATTCATCTCTTGTCACTGTCCAGCAATAGTCTGAGAGCATTGATGAGCTCCATTTGCCCTGATAGTGTTTCTCCATTGTTGTAATGTCCTGGTGAAATCGCTCACTGCTCTGCAGTTCGGAGTGAAAGTGCAAAAAATATATCTTTAGTGACGTGTTTTAACCAAGGCTTTTATGCCTTGAGGAGGTTTTTCCACCAGCAACCTGTAATTGTCTGCCTTCTTGTTCCTGAGACAATTTATTGCCTCTAACTGCAAGGTTTTCCATTCCCATCTTTTCCTTGCAAAACAGTGCATGGTCAAATGCATCATCTCAAAGAAGTTTCTGAATCTGAAGACCAACAAAGACACCTTTATCTTAGCTTCACTTAACCTTGGAAATTTTCCATGGAGATACGTGAAAGCTGCTTGCATTTTGTCCATGGCCTTGACAAAGTTCTTTATCAGACACTTCTTGATGTGTAAGGGTGGTAACAAAATCTTCCTTGATTCAACAAGTGGTGGATGCTGAACACTTTTCCTTCCAGGCTCCAATGACTGTCAAGAGTGGCTGATCTTTCTTGATTTATTGGGAATCTCTTACGCGTCTATCCCATTCGCATAGAAAACAGCAGTTAAAAATCGCCACAATGCTGCCACTGATGTTGGTCATAGTTTATGCACCTCAAAAGTTGTTTTTTGTTGTCATACGTTTCCTTTATATAGACTGCATAACCAACTGGAATTGATGGCAAAACATTGCCATTATGCAGCAAAACAGCTTTAAAGGGTTAGTTCATACAAAAATGAAAGTTCTGTCATTTATTACCTACCCTTGTGTTGTTCCACATCCATAAGTCTATTGTTCATCTTTGGAACACAAATTAAGATCTTTTTGTTGAAGTCTGAGAGGTTTCTGTCTCCCCATAGAGATCCAACGCAACTACCACATTAAAGTACTCCATGTGACTCTAGTGGCTTAAACTCAATTTTATGAAGTAACATGAGCACTTTGTTTCCGCAAAAAACATAATTTACCACTTTATTTACAAAATAATATTATCCAAAGTGTGTTCACACAACAACGCAAGTGCGTGAACACAACACGCATGCGTCATGATGCTCTCGTGAACACTTGCGCATGTGCATTGAGTTGACACGCGAGTCTGAACACAACACGCATGCATCTTGAAGTTCTCGTGAGGGTGAGTAATAAATGACAGAATTTTCATTTTTTGGGTGAACTAACCCTTTAAGACTGTTATACTGTCATATACAGGTGCTGGTCATATAATTAGAATATCATCAAAAAGTTCATTTTTTTATTATAAATTATTTTTAAAAATGAAACTTTCATATATTCTAGATTCCCTACATGTAAAGTAAAACATTTCAAAAGTTTTTTTAAAAAATTTTGATGATTAGAGCGTACAGCTCATGAAAGTCCAAAATCCAGTATTTCAAAATATTAGAATATTTCCTAAGATCAATCAAAAAATGGATTTGCAAAACAGAAAAGTTCAAGTTCTTTAAAGTATGTTCTTTTGTGCACTCAATACTTGATCGGCAGGACATATTACAGCAAATTACTTGCTCCTAGCACAAATTACTGCATCAGTGAAGTGTGGCATGGAAGTGATCAGCCTGTGGCACTGCTGAGGCACTATTGAGCCTTCAGATCATCTGTATATTGTTGGATCGACTGTTTCTCATCTTTCTCTTGAAAATATCCCATAGATTCAGGTCAGGCATATTGGCTGGCCAATAAAGCACAGTAATATCATGGTCAGCAAACCACTTGGAAGTGGTTTTTGCACTGTGGGCAGATGCTAAAGTCCTGCTGGAAAAGGAAATCAGCATCTCCATAAAGCTTGTCAGCAGATGGAAGCATAAAGTGCTCCAAAATCTCCTGGAAGATGGCTGCATTGACTTTGCACTTGATAAAACACAATGGACCAACACCAGCAGACGTCACGCCCCCCCAAATCATTATTGACTTCAGAAACTTCACACTAGACTTCAAGCAGCTTGGATTCTGTGCCTCTCCAGTCTTCCTTCAGACTCTGGGACCATGATTTCAACATGAAATGCAAAATTTACTTTTATCTGAAATGAGGACTTTCGACCACTGTTCACTATCCAGTTCTTTTTCTCCTTAGCCCAGGTAAGATGCTTCTGACGTTGTCTCTGGTTCAGAAGTGGCTTGGTAGTCCTTTTCCTGAAGATGTCTGAGTGTGGTGACTCTTGATGCGCTGACTCCGGCTTCATTCTACTCATTGTGAAGCTCTCCCAAGTGTTTGAATCGGCTTTACTTGACAGTATTCTCAAGCTTGCGGTCATCCCTGTTGCTTGTGCACCTTTGCCTACCCAATTTCTTCCTTCCAGTCAACTTTGCATTTAATATGCTTTGATACATCACTCTGTAAACAGCCACCCCATTCAGTAATGACCTTCTGTGACTTACTCTTTTTGTGGAGGGTGTCAATGATTGTCTCCTGGACCATTGCCAAGTCAGCAGTCTTCCCCATTAGTGTGGTTTCAAAAAACAAAAGATACCTGGATTTTATACTGTAGGGATGGTCATTTAATGAAACTCAAATGTAAATATTCTAATATTTTGAGATACTGGATTTTGGACTTTAATTAGCTGTACGCTCTAATCAACAAATTTAAAAAAAAAAACTTTTGAAATGTTTTACTTTACATGTAGGGAATCTAGAATATATGAAAGTTTAATTTTTTAAAATAATTTACAATAAAAAAATGAACTTTTTAACGATATTCTAATTATATGACCAGCACCTGTATGTCGTATAGACCCTTAAAAACTAAAGCCAATCAACAATTTTAAGCATAACTTTCATTATCAGTGACCCAGAATTAGTAAAGTTTGACTACATTTATTTCAGAAGCATTTTGGTTGTAGACCAGTGTAATACTACTACTACTAGAGAACAACGAATAGTGAGGAAAAACATATTTTACCAAAATGTAAAGATCCACACTAACATGACAGAATTTTGAATGAGAACTTGAACATTAAAATTCTGTAAAAATATGTGGAGATCTGCAGGCACAGATTTCATGAAGGCGAAGTTATGCAATAGATTTTCAGGAAGAGGCGATAGTACAGTGTGACAGGCAAAAAAAAAAAAAAAAAATCAGCTCTACTCTTGTTGAGAGTGGGTTGACGTTATCAATTTGAAAAGCGGTGGGAACCCAATTAACAGCATCAAACACCTAATTAGCATGAGCTGTGTGAGTTAAACTGCAATAAGACCTGGCTGTATTTTATGAGTTAAGTCTGGATACATTTTCTGTAATCCGAGCTTCGAAGTGTGGCGTAATCTGCTTAGAAAAATACCCAAGCAGAAATTCATGTGCCAGACAAAGGGCTCGGATTCAGGATAACATTACAACCTTCTGACTCGTACAGCCAACAACGGCTGCAATATAATAAATGACATAGGCCTATATCTTGGGGAAAAAAATGTTAAGTAATTTTGTTTAAAAAAAAAGAAAAAAAGAAAACTGAAATAAGAATTTAAAAGTTGTTTTTGTATAAAATGCAATCACAGTCCAATTTAAATTTAAAGCAAGTGTACTGTGCCAAAAAAGTAGAAGAAAAAAAACTGTAGGCTCTGAACTGAGTCTTTATAATGGGACCAAGTACCGTCAAGCATGAATCAAGCCAACACCACAAGCAAAAGCTCACATAACAAACTAAAACTCCTCCAAGAGAGCTAAGTAAAGCGTATTCACAGTGTTGAATTAAGCAACAGCTTAATCCTTGTAAAGTCCACTCAAATATACAAAATTTAACTTCCTGGAAATAAATGCATGCAAAAGTGTGTTACAGTATGATATACATGCTGAACAAGAGCTATACATTACATTCAATTTTTCCCCTACGAGATTTCAGTATGTGCGTCTTTGTACAATATGCGGATTTTACTTGTATTTTACTGTATGCGTGTCTGTCTACGGGTAAGTGGTGCACATTGCTGCTTCATTGACCTCCAAAAAAGAAACTGACCCTCTTCGTGCTTAGCAGGCCACTTGTAAGAGGAAGAAGCTTGTTGACCAATCACTGCAGCTGAAAGAGATGAGAGAGCTTTATAGGCGTTCACATAGTCACCCTGACGACCAAGAGAAGCCAAAAGAACTTCATAGCACCAGATCCAGTTCAGGTTGTATAGAATGAAACAAACTGCCCATTTAGGACACACACATGGCAACAGAACCGTTGTGTGTGGAGCTCTGTCAAAACTGCCCACCCTCTACTTCATGTAGACTGCATACTAATTCAACATTATGTGCCACCAATCAACTCCACTGAGTGCATTCACTTTCACAAAGCCTCTACCTCTTGAGCGCTTTGGATCTTTTCCAAAAGGCTTAATGTCAAATCCAGGTGGAGGATAGGATAAGTCAGTTTGATGGAGAGCTGGCTTTTTGAGACTACTCTTTCAAATGGCCACTTTCTCAATAAACGGAGCCAAGAGGTCTCTCTCATTGTGGGGCATGAAGATCCAGTTTAGATTTAGTTTAGCATTTGTTCCAACACAGCAATCTGTGAACCGTTACACACCGCACATGTGCTATTTGCTTTGTTATCATCGAGATAACAGAGAGCTCTAGGATATGCATTGATTTTTCTGAGTCATTCACAGCTTCAAACCACATAGTCATGGTACGTAGGCATCCGGTTGCTCTGAATAGTACAATTTACTCTCCAGAGGGCAGGAGGAAAAGGTGTAACTGACTGATTTACTTTTATTCATATAAGGCTGCATGTCAGTAAATTCATCACAGAAACTATTCAGGTTTATTCAGGTGAACAATGCTAAAATTGTACCATTAAATCTCATTTCAAGCACCGCTCGAAATGTTCACCTGAATAAGATACGACATTTAAAGTGGCACCACGTCGCAGAGATGCCGGTGCTCAGAAACAGGCCGAAGGGTCCGCGTTTATTTTGACTTCACTTAGCATTTCGGCTCTCTCTCTGCAGAAAGGGTGGAAATGAAAAGGTAATCCAGGCCCCACAGGGCCGGTAGCAGGTGTTGGAAGGGAAAGCATTCCAACTCCTGCTGCTAACACACTCAATGGCTCTCAGTGGAGAAAATGCTTTCAGGAACTGTGCACTCACTTCCCTTGATTTACTCTTGCCCGTTAGAGGGAAACCTTTTTAAAGCCCAACTGCAGAATTAAGGACAGATACTTTAAAATCTACTTCTTCAATAAAAGCAACACACCAAAACCAAAAAACCTTTCTGAAGGAGAGGAATTTTATGAGGGGACCTTTTACTGGTTTTAAACTCAAGGTCAGACGATGTGGTCAGAATTTGGGATGTGAAAACAGCAATATAATGTCTACAAAGTGCAAGCAGCACATTACAGAGTTTGCCATTAATAAATTTCAGGTGGAAAAACAAAACAAAACAAAACAAAACGTTCATGTCCCAGTCTTCACACAGAAAATACATTTAATAAAATATCTGTAAAGAGGAAGGACAGATTAGGGTCCTGCAAGGTCACTATCCAAATGCAAATTAAATTTAGCATGAAATACACCCTATTTATTTTCTAAATGCATATTATAGATCTTATTGTGAATAATTCAGCCTTGTAATGTATAATCAAAATGTCACTACTGGATCTTCCGGTAAAAACAACAGACTTCTCTCTTTTCCAATCATTTAGTCTACTTAAAGCTCATGCTCTTCTGCTTCCAATTTTCTACAACTTTTATTTATTTTTCCGATAATCTTGGAAAGTACACAATCTCGTACGATAATTTCAGACGTACACTCAGATGTTCGTCACAATACAGAAGAAAAGATCTGTCGTTACTTTATTTTTTTTAAAAAAATACAATGTCCAGCTTGTAAATTTGGTAACACTTTAGTATGGAAAACAATTCTCACTTTTAACTAGTTGCTTATTACCTTGCATATTGGCTGTTTATTAGTACTTATAAAGCACATATTAATGCCTTATTCTGCATGACCTTATTCTACATCCGTTAAAGTCCCCCTGTGGTGAAAATCGAGTTTTTAATGTTGTTCATATGTCTATGTGGTGTTTTTAATATGCTTTAAGACAAACCATGTGCAAATTCATGTTAACACCATTGCTGAGTATTTTCTTGTATATTGAGTATTATGAGTATATTTTTCTGTTGATATGAAAAATCGGGTAGATTTAGCAATATGGCAGGCGTATGATGCATATTACGATGTTATGATGAACTATATGGCTTTCTCCACTGACATTAAGTTGTTCAAAGCGTTTCTAAGGATACTAATTGTTAGAAGGCAGCTGTCTGACTCGTGAATTTGAACATGGTTTGTGTAACATTACCAACACATTATTAGCTGTTTGATAAGGTATACAAGCAAAATGTTAATCATATTAATTACCGTTATGTGTCCGACGTTGTAAAAAGTGATACCATTGTGCAGCGTTTACCTCAGTAAGTTGACGAGTGGATCTCGTCTGAGCTCGTGTGAGTGAGTGGAGGCGGGGCTAATTATCATATTCATTGATCCGTGTATATTAAATGAGGCAAGGGTGTAGAGTTACATTCAAGCTTTTTTAAGGCATCAAGACTTCTTTTTCCACAGGAAAATATATGCAATTTTGGTGATCAAAGATTAGTTTTAAGGGATAAAATTATTGACTACAGGGGGACTTTAATCCTAGCCAATAGATCTTAAACACTACAACAACTACCTTGCTAACAATTAATAAGCAGTAAATTAAGAGTTTATTGAGGCAAAAGTCGTAGTTAATACTGAATATGTGTTCCCCATACCAAAGTGCTACCGTAAATTATAGGTTTGCTGATATTTTACATTCTTAGCCATTTTGTATTTATTAAATGATTTAATTATGTGATTTGTGTGAATTTTATTATGTAATTTAACATTTTACAGGTACACAATCAAGAACTTTTTTTTTTTTTTTTTTTTTTTTTTACTAATTCACTGTTCCATGTGCAGTGTCTTGTTTCTGGGTGTCAGGCCAGAGTGGCCCCCACAGCACAAGGCCTCTGGCAGTCAGGCCTGAGCCATGATCCATCCTTGTTAAGATGAGAAAACATGCTCACCTGAAACAGCTCATCATTGTCAGTTCACCTGCTTTTGCCCCGACACTGCCAAACTGCCTCAGGGAGATTGGCACAACCAAGTGAGAATAATCTATTCAATAACAGCATGGCATCTATCTGAGTTTGTGTACAAAACATGTTTTAGAAACAGACACCAAATCAAACTTGTGCTGTCCTATTACTATCCCATCTCAAAACTAAAAATGATCATACAACAGTTTATTCTTTAAACACATTTTCTCCTCACACCAGCACCAAAACACAAAACAATTGTATACAACAGGTTTAAAACACTTATTCATTTATTTCTTTGGGTAATATGGAATATGTCAATTATTTACCATTACATTAATAAACTTGATAATAAACATTGTAACACTTTACAATAATGTTCATTTGTTAACATTAGATAACTACTTGAACAATGAACAATACTTCTACAGCATTTATTAATCTTAGCTGATGTTCATTTCAAAATGTATTATTACATTTTTAAAATAAAAAGTATTTTTTAACATTAGTTAATGCACTGTGAACTAACATTAGCAATAAACTGTATTCTTGTTAACTAACATTAACAAAGATTAAATAATGTTGTAAGAAATACATTTTTCGTTGTTAGTTCATGTTAGTAATACATTAACTTACATTAACAAATGAGACCTTATTGTAAAGTGTTACCATAAACATTAATAAAACAGTATAAATAAGACCTACTTTGCAAAATATTTTAAATATCAAATTTTAAATTCTTGCAATAATCTAAAGAATAGTTGCAGCCTGCCAAGTATATCATAATATTAATGATATTAGCATTTAGCATAAATAAAATATATATAAAAATACTAAATATACATTTAAAAAAATATATGGTAACGCCATAAAATACAATTTGTTAACATCAGTTGATGCATTAGGTATCATAAACTAAAAACATGAACAACCTTTGCACAATTTATTCTATTAATGTATTTAATATATTTGACACTTTTAATTTATAGATATGATTGTTTTTGTTGATTCATGTTTTTTCATAATACATTGCTAATTTATTCAACTTGAAATGTTAAAAAAAAATTGTTTATGTACAGATTAACATTAACCTAGGTTAATAAATGCTTTAAGAGTAATGTTACTACATTAACTAATGTTAACCAATCGAACCTTTTTGTAAAGTGTTACCATAATTTTCATAGACTACATATACAACCATACTCTACTCTAAAATATCCAATTTTGTTCCTAAAGCACTACAAAACTGCAAACAATGTACTTTAAACTTTGTACTGTTAGACAATAAGCCAAACTACAGGTTACAGGCATGTAGTGCCTTTTAATAACTACCCTCTTCCTTTTTTTCACTCTCTCCCTCCATTTACAGAGTATCTCGACTCTCTCTCTGTCCCTCTGCATCTTGACACAGCACACTGAGCTTAATCGCACATAATTGGGTAGGAGGGACAGTGGGCCGGCCCAGGCTTTGTGTGCAAAGGGCAAGTGGTCAAGTTAATGGAGCCCTTGTAGTGAACAGGGAGCTCTCTCCCTCTACTGGGACAGAGGGAGGGGACAACGGACCTCTTTCAAATCTCAAAAGACAGAGTTGGGTTCCTTTTTACCCCTCCTCCTCCTCTCCCCTCTCTCTCTTTTCCATAGACTGACTGACAGGATTAGCTGCATAGCGACTCTACAGCTGAGCTTCAGTTGGCTATCAGAGCATGGGAAATGAAGAGGCCTAGAGTGACAGTCAATGTGAATTGAGGCACATGTGAGGCCATCAGCCAGTAAAGGGACTCTGCAGGACATACAGTCGGGTCCAAAAGTGAGACCACCAGTGAAAATGCCTGTGTTTCGCATTTTTTCTACCTTAAGGGGATCGTTCACCCAGAAATAAAAATTTGCTGTTAATTTACTCACCCTCAGTCCATCCAAGATGTAGGTGTCCTTTTTCTTCGGTAGAACAGTAAAGAAGATTTTTAGCTGAAACTGTGGTCCTTGGTGATACAAATAATGCAAGTTAATGGCTACCATCACTTTGAGAATCAAAAAGACATAGACAGGCAAAACAAAATTAATACCCATGGCTCCTGACAATACACTGAGGTCTTATGAAGCGAAAAAAGAAACTGAACATTACTTAAAACATTATTACCTGTAATCCACAGCCTTGGCAATTTGGCAATTCTCAAACATTTGACCAAACAAACAAAAAACAACATTCAAAAAAGAATATTTAATTTGTACAATTACTGCATTAAATACAATGAAACAATTTTGGCAATAATCATTATAACCATGAGCCTTCACACCACAAATCAATTATTCTGCGATACAAAAAAATTACCAGGACACACAGAAGGATTCAAAACAATGATTTAATCACAGTCGTTACAAGCACCTGCAGTGCCAGTGAGAAACAATCACTTTGGACTCGTCTGTGTTTTGTACAAATGTAATCACAGTGCAGAAGCACACAGCCCTGAACAATTCACAACGAACCAAAGAGCTCTGAATGAGGCGTCACCAGCTCACCACCAGGAGAAAACAACAGTGGGAAAAAGGGGCTATAGGAAAGCCCTGTGTCAGAATAATATATATATATATATATATATATATAGTGCTCAGCGTAAATGAGTACACCCCCCTTTGAAAAGTAACATTTCAAACAATATCTCAACGAACACAAAAACAATTTCCAAAATGTTGACAAGACTAAGTTTAATATAACATCTGTTTAAGTAAGGTTAATAATACACCTTAGATTACACATTTTTCATTTTTTTCTCAAATTAGGGTAATGCAAAAATGAGTACACCCCACAACAAAAACTACTACATTTAGTACTTTGTATAGCCTCCATGATTTGTAATGACAGCACCAAGTCTTCTAGGCATGGAATGAAAAAGTTGGCGACATTTTGCAACATCTATCTTTTTCCATTCTTCAAGAATGACCTCTTTTAGAGACTGGATGCTGGATGGAGAGTGATGCTCAACTTGTCTCTTCAGAATTCCCCATAGGTGTTCGATTGGATTCAGATCAGGAGCCGATGAATCACTTTCACCCTGTTCTTCTTCAGAAATCCAACAGTGGCCTTAGATGTGTGTTTAGGATCATTGTCATGTTGGAAAAGTGCACGACGACCTTCTCATCAGAAGACGCTCCTGTCGAGGTGTTAACTTCCGTGGATGACCTGGACATCTCTGTGAGATGGTTGCAGTTCCATCTTTTTTAATTTTTGTACCACTTTTGCTACAATATTCTGACTGATAAGTAAAGATTTGCTGATCTTCTTGTAGCCTTCACCTTTCTGGTGTAAAGAAATTATTTTCTTTCTCAGGTCTTGTGACATTTCTCTTCCATGTGGTGCCATTGCTGACAGCATGAAATGGGAAGGGGTTTTAACACCCTTTTATAGTCAACTGTCTGCTGGACACCTGTGTAATGAATAATTAGTCTCACCTGTGTTTGAATTCTTGTTAAATTAGACATTTGTAGTCTAAAATGTAGCTTTGCTCCAGAGACTTTCAGTGGGGTGTACTCATTTTTGCATCACCCTAATTTGAGTAAAATTGAAAATTTTGTTCTCCAAGTTATATTATTAACCTTACTTTCATGTTATCAGTTAAACAGATGTTATATAAAACTTAGTCTTGTCAACATTTTGGAAATTGTTTTTGTGTTCAATGAGATATTGTTTAAAATGTTACTTTTCAAAGGGGGTGTACTCATTTACGCTGAGCACTATATATTAAAATCAACCAATAGATTTATTTGTTAATGCATAAATCAGTTTAAGAGTTTAATATATAATATTTGAGGATAAAATAATACTCTTCTAAATATATACCAAAACATAACTTTTGTATACAAGAACAACCCCAAACCAAAGAATATAGTTTTCTATTAATTGTAACCATTAATTAAATTTAGATTTAAAGGGTTAGTTCACCCAAAAATGAAAATTCTCTCATCATTTACTCACCCTCATGTCGTTCCAAACCTGTAAGACTTTCATTCATCAAATGAAGATCTTTTTGATGAAATCTGAGAGCTTTCTGTCCCTCCATAGAGAGCTACGCAACTGACACTTTGATGCTTCAAAAAGTTGAGTGAAAATGAATTGAGCAGTTTAGTCCAAATTTTCTGAGGAGAAACGATCGCTTTATATGATGAACAGATTGAATTTAGGCTTTTATTCACATATAAACATTCATTAACACACACATTGGTTAGCTCAAGCAAGTTTGCTTGACGCGTGCGAGAACCAATGAGGTTCATTCTCGTGTGTTACGCATCACGTTTGAGCCTCCAGAAGAGGTTTGTTCTTGCGGGTCAAGCAGATTCGGTTGAGCTTCTGTTTATGTTCGCCGATCAATGTTTATATGTGAATAAAAGCCTAAATTAAATCTGTTCATCATATAAAGCAATCAAGTCTCTTCAGAAAATTTGGACTAAATTTGGATTATTTTTACGATCTCTTTATGAACTTTTTGAAGCGTCAAAGTTCCAGTTGCGTAGCTGTCTAAGGAGGGACAGAAAGCTTTAAGATTTCATCAAAAAGATCTTAATTTGTATTCCGAAGATCAACGAAAGTCTTACAGGTTTGGAACCACATGAGGGTGAGTAATTAATGACAGAATTTTCATTTTTGGGTGAACTAACTCTTTACAGTATAGTTCACTCAAAAATTAAAATTCTGTCTAAAATTCCCTCATGTTGTTTCCAAACCTGTATTATTTTCTTTCATAAGTGGAACATAAACATTTAGTAGAATGTCCAAAAACTTTTTCCCATACAATGAAAGATGATGACCAGAGGCTGACAACTTCCAAAAAAAGCACTATAAAAACATCACACAACTTTCACACTATTTTCCAAATCCTCTGAAGCCATTGTGTGTAGAAAAGACTAAAATTAAAGTTGTTAATTCTCTGGAAATCTTGCTTGACAGTCATGGTTACCATTCACTTTTATTGTATGGAAAAGAGCAGTTTGGACATTCTGCTACAAATAACCCCTTTTGCATTCTAAGGTTAAAGGAAAATAAAATGGATTTCAAAGACATGAGGGTGAGTGAGTAAACAGTGACACAATCATCATTATTTTTGGGTGAGCTATCTCTTTAATGAGGCCATTAGTCTAGCGTGCACATTGAGTGCTCTCTAAACATACAGGACTCAGTGGAGAACACTGCTGCAGGTCTTACCGGTGGAAGTGTAACACTGTCAAGACGTCAATTCAGCCTTAGTATGGCCTAATCTGTCATATCTTGTCAGTTCTTCGATAAAAAATGCCAGGTGAGAGCATTTCACAGTGAAGCAAATAACATTCAGCACAGCAGCATCCATCTCAACCCTTCATAACCTTTGGTGTCAGAATGAACCTTTGAGTGTAGATACAGAATCAGTAGCTAACGATGAACTGAGAGCTGGTGTCATTATATATAACAAGATCTCATGATCAAGACGACCCTACGGCCTCATTTACGCCGTTGTAAAGAGGCGAAGATAGTCCTGCGAACCTGATTAGCTGAATCAGCCTCCAGAGTGGAATTTATAAATTCATAATGTTCTGCCCTGAAACATCATCTCTGATATCACGCATACTCACAGGCATTAAATGAGTTCATATCTGAGCGTCACATCCGCAGTGTCTGTAGGATGAGAGGGAGGGATGTGTTCTCCATTCCCATTTAACACATTTCACACTGTTATTGCACAGTAAACAGGTCAAGTACACACACACGGAAACTCACCTACACAGTCTGTTTTCAAAGCACACACGCACGCTGTAGTTAAAAAAGGTATTTGAGGAGTGTGATAAGAGGCCGCTTAGGCCTGGCGCACACGCACAGGAGGTGAGGACACAGTGGCAAAGCCGGGGTGGGCGGTACAGAAAGGCAGCCTGGTATGAGATGGCTTTGCCCAGCTCAAATCAGGGCTGGACTGGATCCGTGAGTGAGAGTGAGGAGAAGAGGATAGTGGATGTTCTCATCGTACACCTCCTTTCCCTCTCTCTGCATCTGAAAAACAAAATGCAAATGTTCAGGAAGTAGGAAAAAAGATACATTATTGAATCAATAACTCACATATTTTCTTTATTTTAGGGTATTTAAATAACAAGACATTGTATATTAATTCATTCAAAAGACATTAAAAATGCAATTCAAACATACAGTGACTTGAATAGACCTCTTCTATGACAAGCATATTTTTTAAATTCTAAATTAAAATTCTTTTTTTTCCCAGGTATATCAGAGTGATTCTTTTAATGAGGCATTTCAGTTTTATGATATCAGGACAGATCTGATATCATAATTTAAAAAATGCCTCGTTAAAAAATTACATTCCTGAAAACAAAACCTTATTAAGTAGTTTGGCATATTTTATTATAATTTCTTACAAAACATATTTCAACAAAATAGATTGGGAATAATATTAGAAAGCAGTGAAGCAAAGTCATGTGGTGTGACTTGTATGCAAAAACATGCAGAAAAAAATTAATTCTTTTAAAATAATCAGATAATTTGACATTTTAATGACATGGCAAGGTTAGTTCAGACTGTATAATGTCATGTGGTGCAACTACTCAAAAGTGTTATTTTAGTATTATTTATATATTATTATAGTATTTATTCATATTTTGAATAGATGTGGAATAATATTAGAAAGCAGTGAAGCAAAGTCATGTGGTGTGACCTACATGCAAAAACATGCAGAAAAAAATCGGAATTGATGTCATAAAGAGGACTTCTGCAGACCCTCATGACAGTGTGAAAAGTCAGTAAGTCTGTTAAAATAATCAGATAATTTGACATTTTAATGTCATAGCAAGGTTAGTTCAGACTGTATAATGTCATGTGGTGCGACTACTGTACCCAACAGTGTTATTTTAGTATTATTTATATAATATTATGGTATTTATTAAAATTTTGGTAACACTTTAGAATAGGGAACACATATAAACTATTAACTACGACTTTCTTCCTCAATAAACTCCTAATTTACTGCTTATTAATAGTCAGTAAGGTAGTTAAGTTTAGGTATTGGGTAGGATTAAGAATGTAGAATAAGGTCATGCAGAATAAGGCATTAATATGTGCTTAATAAGTACTAATAAATAGCCAATATTCAAGTAATATGCATGCTAATAAGCAACTAGTTAAAAGACCCTAAAATAAAGTGTTACCAACATTTTGAATGGTTTTGTTTTCATTTTAATTGGAAGCTTTTGTAATTTATTTGTGCTTTTGCCAATTTTTTTTTTTTTTTTTTTTTAAACAATTCTATTTAGCTTTAACTTACTTTTATGTTAATTTTAGCCATTTTAGCACTTCAACCAAAAAAACTTCAAAATGTTGTTCTTGCAACTCACCGAAATAAGTTAGGATTAAATTTTCATCTATTATGTATATTTTTTTTATTTCAGCTTTATTTCAAATACAACACTGCTACCCCAAAACTTCGTATTTATGAATTAATAATTCATGCTATTCATATGATCCAAAACTCATAAAATTATAATCACTTTAAAAATAATTTAAAAGTTTTGGTAACACTTTAGTATAGGGAACACATATAAACTATTAACTATGACTTTTCCCTCAATAAACTCGTAATTTACTGCTTATTAATAGTTAGTAAGGTAGTTGTTAAGTTTAGGTATTGGGTAGGATTAAGAATGTAGAATAAGGTCATGCAGAATAAGGCATTAATATGTGCTTAATAAGTACTGATAAATAGCCAATATTCTAGTAATATGCATGTTAATAAGCAACTAGTTAAAATTCCTTAAAATAAAGTGTTACCGAAGTTTTTTTTAAATATATTTTGTATCTTGAAAAATATATTCAAATACTTTTTTTGATAATAATGGTAAAGGTTTGGCTTGATTGGGTTTATTGCGTCAGCACCAATGTTCAAATGACACCTACTCTACTGCTTTCATAATTGTTCTGACACATTAGAGGAAGAACATTTTATTTCTGCTGTATATCATTTTAAAAAAAGTTACTAAGCACTCTTCAGATGTGCACTGCAAGAACTCCCTGTAACAAACAAGGACAAGCAGCAAGAATCCCAACTGCTTCATAATGGCCCGCTTAGAGTAGAGGTGTCTGCAAAGCGAATGTCACGCAGCCTTGCTGCACAATATGCCCTGTGGGTCTGCCACCGTCTGAACTCAAGAGTTGTGGCAGTACACTCAGTGCGCTGCCAGTCTCTTTTGCCCCGGAGCACAGCCCTGTCTCAACCAATCAGATCGTCCAAATTCCCACACACTCGGCCAGCACTTAGAAAAAGAAATGTGCAGTTCATTTATGAAAATAAGACATATCCAAACAACAAACACAGCTGACGTACGTGTATATTTTTCAGAGCGACTAAAATGTGCTGGAGAAATGCAGAGTAGGTCACATACACAATCACTACAGTCACTTTTTTTATTTTATTTGTAGTGTATTTTTAGATACAGAAAACACCAACTCATTCATTGTGTGCTGAAATTATATCATTCCCATGTGAAATTGAAAGGCCTTTTCAGGCAGATCTTTGGAGGGAATGTTATGAACAGTATTATTGACTATCTGAACATTCTCCATTGACTACAAACAGAGAATAAACCATTACAAATGAACGTAAAATCTGTATAAACACTACTTGGATATTCCCACCTGGACACACTCTCCCTTTCTGTCTTACTCTAACATTCGCCTCCTCCTCTCTGTGGCTTGAGATAAAATAAAAACAGATGAAAGGCCGCTCTCTTGCCCTTCATGTGCGTTATCTCTCTCTCCACCCCTCGACACAGCAGCCAATGTTTGAACCCGTGACCTCTCTGTAATCGGGGCAGCCAGCCGACCAACACTAAGCCCAATGCGAAGACCAACATATTCACACCAAGCCAAGTAGAGCCTGGTCTCATTGGACAAGTAAGAGTGCAGTGCAAGAGAGGGTACATTCAAATCACAGTACCCTGCAAAGTGGACTTCAAACCATAGGGAGCATATATGTTTAGTCCAAAGGGCACTGTAAACAGCATTAGGAACAAGCACATATTGATAAATCACATCATTTGGAGAGGGAAATTTGCCCAACAGTCAATGCACACCATCTTAGTACTACATGAAGTGTGAAAAAGAGTTTTTATTGAGCTTAATTCACCGTAGGCTTTTACACAGTTGTTTGCAGGTATAACAAAATGTGACTGTTACAATGCTATTATTATGACCAAATATCACCAAATAGTTTACATAAAAATACATGCTGTAAAATTAACAAATCACATTTATTTTCATTTTTATTACCGTTATATTTGGGGATAATGAACTATATTATTTTAATTATGTTTTATATATTTAAATATTAAACAGTGATTTATTCTCAATACATACAGGGATTTCATGTCTGATAAACTATATTAATATACAAAATCACACATACATTGTATATTTACACTACTGTTCAAAAGTTTGGGGTCGGTAAGATTTTTTAAATGTTTTTGAAAGAAGTCTCTTATGCTCACCATGTCTGCATTTATAGGATCAAAAATATAGCAAAAACAATACAATTATGCAATATTATTACAATTTGAAATAACTGCTTTCTATCTTAATATATTTTAGATTATAATTTATTTCTGTGATGGAAAAGCTGAATTTTCATGTGTCACATGATCCTTCAGAAATCATTCTAATATGCCGATTTGCTGCTCAAGAAACGTCTTATTATTGACAATGTTGAAAACAATTGTGCTGCTTAAAGGGTTTGATACGAAGCACTGCCAAAGTCACGTGATTTCAGTAAACGAGGCTTCCTTACATAATAAGTGTTTCTAAATTTCAATGGTTCACCACTGGGGGGCATGACTTTGGCAGTTTGATATGCGCCGAACCACTGATTCGAAACAAAAGATTCGTAAAGCTTCGAAGCTTCATGAAGCAGTGTTTTGAAATCGCCCATCACTAGATATTGATGAATAAAGTCGTTATTTTGTTTGTTGGCACACAAAAAGTATTCTTGTCGCTTCATAACATTAAGGTTGAACCACTGTAGTCACATGAACTGTTTTAAATACGTCTTTAGTAGCTTTCTGGGCATTGAAAGTGTTAATTATCTTGCTGGCAATGCAGGCCTCACTGAGCCATTGAATTTGTGTTCTGAAGATGAATGAAGGTCTTACTGGTGTGGAACAACATGAGGGCGTGTAATTAATGACATAATTTTCATTTTCGGGTGAACTAACCCTGTAATATTTTTGTGGAAGCAACATACAGTATATAGTGTTGTTTGTGTTTGATGACATTCCAAATGAATGAATTTTGTAAACTCAAACTCTACAGATATTTCTTTTTCAGAATAACTGCATAGGGACCCTGTGAACTGTAACACAGCTAGAGAGTGTGCACATGGAAGTTAGGATTGAGGAACAGAGAGAGAGAGAGAGAATGTGAGTGAATGAGAGAGACCAGAAGGAAAGTGAGCGAGTGAGAGAGGGAGCAATAAAAGTGTTAGAGAGTGATATAGCAAAGAAGCTTAGAAAGTGAGAGAGAGAGAGAGAGAGAGAGAGAGAGAGAGAGAGAGAGAGAGAGAGAGAGAGAGAGAGAGGGAAAAAGGCAGCGAGCTTGCAAAGGTGAAAAGTTTAACAAGCAAAGCTGTTCCTCCTGATCACAGCCTGCTAATCAGCTTCATGGGTGGCTGGATAAATCGGCTCCTACTTTTTAATCGCGCGGCTGCCAAGATGCAAGTCATTTATTTTATTGCTGCTTTTCCCTCCCTCTCCTCTTTCCCCCTCAGCCTGCTTTCTGCGATGAGGAGAGCGAGAGGCGTTCTTTAGAAAGCACAGGATGAAACGGACAACCGGATGCTCGCTCTACAGGCCCCAGAAATGGATAGATTTGGGTGTTAAACGCGCAGAGAGCAGATACGGCCAGACAGACAGCTGGAAGTTGGGGAGGATGTAGAGAGATTAAGTTAATATGTGTATGTATATGTGTGGGTGTGGATGGGGGATGTCTGAATTAAAATTCATGACTCTCTTCACAACCATTTGAGTAACAAGATTAAGATGGCCGAGTAGAAAATAGCTGCATTATCAGGCGGCTTGCAGTCCTCCAGCTGCTGGTGCTCTATTCCAGAACAGTGGGGATAAGAGGATAACACACAGCCCCCTCGCCACGTCCCCACACCGCTGAGAGCCCCATCCGCGGCCGGCCGGCCTGCACACACGGGAGGGAGGGAGGAGATTTAGGGTCTTAAAGGAAACACTTCAATCTCCAAGACATCAGAGGCTGGCTGGAGGTGAGAAGCGACAGACGACCGTACGTGTACGTCCGGGAGGGGCCCGTAGACGCTGCTATAATAGAAGACTGTGATTTGGGATTCTGAAGGAGGTGGGGCATGTGATCTATTGTCTAACGTGCGTGTCTTTGTGCACTTCTTTTCGTACGTTCTCACCCAACGCACACTCGCAGGGGGCAGGGTGTTCATCAGAAGATAAGAAAGAGGAATTAATCACTTTGAGATATGATGAGGGCACTTCAGCTCGCCCCTCATATCACACACACAGCTGCATGAACTGACGACAAACCGAGAGTAAAGACGCACGCACGCAGGCGCGAACAGGGGGACTCTTGACTCAGCTATCTCTGCCCCTCGCTGCTCATGTCATTATCCGCACAGAAACACAGTAGGTGGTCTGGCTCAAAAAGATCCCGTTAGACTTCAGGTGCATCGGGGCAACACAATGACAAGCTGACTGCATTAGCTAGTTTTGTGTGTGTGCAAATGGGCAAGGGTGACACCATTTTTACTCATCTGGACAATACTTAAAGGTGCGATTTCACACTTTTTGCTTACTTCCACCATTGAATACATCCGCCGCCTGTAGCTTAAACCACATGGCAAACCTGTAGTGGTTCACAGGCAGAAAGGACTGATCCAGTTTGCTCACAGCTCGTTTATTTAACTGTATTGTGGCGTTTATTAGGGTTGGGCAAAATTTTGAATTTTAACAATGGGATCCCCTTTAGTTTATGAGTGTGAATTGGAATTGAATTGGCAACACCCCAATAGGACGCTGAATTGAATTACGAGAACTGGATTCAAAGATATTCAACAGTTAATGGCATATAGTGAAATGAAGTGTTCTTCTACCTTGGTCCAATTTTTTTTTTTTTCTTCTTTTTAATAAAGCATGCATAAATTACTTCCCTAAATTCAAATTCAAATATGCATCCTGTTTGCTCATTAAAATAAAATTCAATTCAATTTCCGGAATTGAATAAGAAATTACTATTTCTAATGATTTATGTAGCAAAGGTACAAGTAATGGTTGTTATGCCCTTATGGCATATCACAATGTTGTTTAACCAAATTTTTCGCTTTACTCTGATTAAGAACTACACTAGAAAAATGGAAAAGGTACTTTTTTGCCAGGACATTATTCATAAGCTTAGAGAAATTTCCTTTCACCCTAAAACACAACACAATGCAATATGTAATTTAAAGGGATAGTTCACCCAAAAATGAAAATTCTGTCATCATTTACTCACCCTCATGTTGTTCCAAACCAGTTTGTTCATCTTCAGAACACAAATGAAGATATTTTGAATAAATTCTGAGCGATTTCTGTCCCTCCATTGACAGCTACCTCCATTGACACAACTACCACTTTGACGCTTCAAAAAGTTCATAAAGAGATCGTAAAACTAATCCATACGAATTTTCTGAAGAGAAATTATCGCTTTATATGATGAACAGATTGAATTTAGGCTTTTATTCACATATAAACATTCATTAACATCAGTTATGTTAAACGGAAGCTCAAGCATTTTTTCTTGACGTGCGAGAACCAATGAGATTCATTCTCGTGTGTTACGCAGCACGTTTGAGCTCCCAAAAGAACCAAAGAGGTTTGTTCTTGCGTGTCAAGCAGGTTCGGTTGAGCTTCTGTTTATGTTCACTGATCAATGTTTATATGTGAATAAAAGCCTAAATCTAATCTGTTCATCATATAAGGCGATCGAGGCTCTTCAGAAAATTTGGACTAAACCACCACTGAAGTGGTAATTGCATAGCTGTCAATGGAGAGTACAGAACTAGCTCAGATTTTATTAAAATATCTTAATTTGTGTTCTGAAGATGAACAAAAGTCTTACGGGTTTGGAACGACATGAGGTTGAGTAATTAATGACAGAATTTCCATTTTTGGGTGAACTAATCCTTTAAATTAAGGATAAAACACCTGTGAAAAAGCACAGTACACAGGCCCTATTTTTACTGACTTTGTGTACAGGCTTAAAACTTTTCACTTTAGTTGCTGTATTAGGTTTGTTCACACTTATGGGGAAAAAAATATATTTTTTTCACTCCAGGGATTCTATATGTACACCACAAATCTGCATTTCTGATTCTCTCTCATTCTCCCCATTCAATTGACGTCTCTAAATTCAAACCCTCTTTCCTCTGTAGCCACAACGACCCCTAAGAGTTTTTCTGCCCAGCTATGTCCATCACTACAGAAATAAAGTTCCAATCACTCAGCTCTGGAGTCCCGCTGACAGGCCCATTTTCCTCAGGCATAGGCAAGGCCGCCACTGTTAGGCCTGTGGGGCATAATGGGTCCGCACAGCTTCTTCGGTAACCAAAAATGGCAGCCGTGGCTGTGCTTTCGGTGCAAGTTAACCAGCTGGACGGCACTGCTGCTTTGACCTGGGTATGGTATTTGTGCTTTCAGGCAGGGGGAACGGAGTTGCACCATGTCCCATTCATTTAGGGTTTCTTAGAAAGACAGCTTTTGACTTTTAAGAGTCCATTTTGAGCTTAAGCTACAGACTCCCTGTTCCTGTTCCTGCTGACATAGCATAATGTACTTCAATGAAACTTTCAAAGTACAAATGTAGTGCATGGATAAAGGGAGTGGCAAATGCAGACAAACTTCATACTTTGTTTCTCAACTTTTTAACAAAATAAAACACTTTACACACTCACATATACAATAAAAGCCACATACACATACTGCACACACCTTTAGGTGAAGGTCCCACAAGTGTGAGTCGTAGTTGTCATAGCGACACACTCTCAGGCCTGCGCTCTCTCCCAGTCTGCAGAATTCAGCCAGTGTGTCTCCTCTGGTAGGGGCAAATACTAGAGCGGTGCCCTAAAGTGACAAATCACAAACGTACACAGTGTAGAGATACTTTACTGGTGTTTCACAAATAACAAATTGTGCATCTGCTAACATCTAATAGTGAATGTGATTTCACCAAGTGCAACATCTTTGTTGATCCTGGAACAACATTCCAATCAACCAATCATTCAGATTTGAGGGACAAGTTTACAGTTTTTGTCAAGTTTAGGCTTACAAACAGAGTTAGGTGCTTCTACCTCAGTGTTATTCACCTATCATTTCCCTCTGATTTTTTAGGGATAACTTATGGGTAGGGTTAGGTTTAGGGGTAGGGATAGGGGTAGGACTACATTTTCAGAGAGAAATGCTGTTTCAGGATCAACAAAATATGATCCAGGAACATGTCTTCCTTGGCAAAATCACTGTGACCAACATCCAATACAAGTAAAAGTAAATGGCAATGTATGTTACAAGACCACATCAAAATACTTTCTCAATAACCTAATACTGACACTACTTTACCTCACAGATGCTAGACATGGTAGGTGAGATCATATTAATAATGTTTAATCAACAATAATATGACCTTGCTAAAAACACTGCACTCCTTTGTTAGAGATTATAGGTCAGAGATGTTCTTGCTAAATCAATACTTTTGCACATAAACTGCTCTAATACTACTACTCAGTACAACAATACGGTTGTCTTGTTTGAATGTGCAGAAACAACTGTAAATAAGCCCTTTTTAGGTTGATTCCCCTAAAGAGTGCAAACATTGTGGCTCTTTGGTGTTTAAGGGTGTGTGTGTTCACACTTCTAGTTTGTTTCTTTGGGTTCGGACCAAAAAACAAAACGATACATTTAGTTCTGGTTCGCTAGCATTCACACTGTAATTTTTAAGACCGAACCTAAAGATACAAAACAAAAAAGGCTTTTATGATGTATATTTTGCAACAGAACTTACCAAACATCCAAAACAATGCTGCTTGCTGGGCTAAACACGCTTGTTGTACGTACATATAATGGTATTTTTACCAGCTGAGAACTTGTCAAGAGCTTATAAAATGTATAAAGGTGTAAAAACAGTGCCAGAATTTCCTCCAATGCACACATACAAAGATCTGCTGCAAGGAGATAGAAATTCTGGTGCCTGTACCAAACTGTAATGGGAATCATAGCTTGTATGATGAGAAAAAAAACAGTATGCTTGAGCATTGGTGACATCTTGTGACATCATGTCCTGTTTTTGGTTCATTTAGATGCATTCATATTTCATTCAAACTGCACCAGAGTTCATTTGGAAGCGGACCAGGACCCATCTTTTCAGCGGTCTCAGTTCGCTTGTTTGATTGGGTTTGGATGTCAACGTTCACACTTATTTAAATGAACTGCACTAGCAGAGCAATCGAACTGAACATGCAAAGTGTGAACACTCCCTAAAACACTGCTTTGTTTGTATGAGTGGTCTGACTAGTCAATTTTTAAGTCAACCAGTGTTGTGACCTTGCCGTCTGTTTGATAAAACAGTGAAGGCGGGGTGGGGTAGTATGACTGTTGTTTTTTTGTTTGGAACATTTTAGGAGGTACATTTTAATCCCTCTAATGAAAAATTGTGGTAGACTCTAGTAAGATTTTAGTGCATGGTGCTGAGCTCTACTCCACATCCAGCCCAGCTCGTTTCCACTCCATCTCAAAGCCCACACAGCAAACGTGGTGGTTTGCATCATTACATTCTATTTGATTTCTCCCAGGTATTATATTAGATAATAAACAAAAAGATTAAAGCTCACCTAATCCAATCAATGGCTGGAAGCGCATCCCCTCTCTTTATAGATCAACAAGCCCAGACCAACCAGGCAAGCTAAGAGGATTACCCAAAGGTTCAAAGTTTCTTTGAAATCCTTCGGTTTTGAATATTATTTCATATTTTGTTCATAATATTGCTTTAATTAAATGGGCACAGACACAAATGAAACAAACAACAACTAAGACGAGAACAGGATCATCTCAGTACAACAGATGTTTTCATTTTTTCATAAGCTCTATACAGGACGTATGCTGAAAACACACATATACAAACCCACATAACTACAGATGTGTTAATCAGCTGTGTATGCTGGCTGGATGGTCCACTGGCATTTTAGAATAACCAATTAGAGTCATTAGGAGGGAAATTAATTGGTTTCAATAAATCGGCTCAAACATTTGGTCAGCAGTGCTATGGGGGAAAAAAAAAAATCACAATAATAAATCTCTGCAATGAGCCAGGAACAAAAAGAGAGACTTTTTTTTTTTTTTATGGAAGTACTGTATTATTAGAGGACTAGTAGCATTTGTATATCATTAAAAAGTTTTGAAAATTACTAACAAGTTTCATCTTTTATTCTTTTTGGTATATGAAAACATGTTTTGGAAACTTTTACCATGCCTTCATCATTTATTGCTGCCACTTTTCAAATGATTTGTGTGTATGGATTTTGTGTCACTTCTGTCACAGACCCAGACTTTCAATAAAAATCCCCAAAATTATAAAAAATATTATGTGAATCACAAATATATTAAAGTATATATACACACACACACACACACACACACACACACACACAGTATCTCACAGAAGTGAGTACACCCCTCACATTTTTGTAAATATTTTATTATATCTTTTCATGTGACAACACTGAAGAAATGACACTTTGCTACAAGGTAAAGTAGTGAGTGTACAGCTTGTATAACAGTGTAAATTTGCTGTCCCCTCAAAATAACTCAACACACAGCCATTAATGTCTAAACCGCTGGCCACAAAAGTGAGTACACCCCTAAGTGAAAATGTCCAAATTGGGCCCAATTAGCCTTTCTCTCTACGGTATCATGTGACTCGTTAGTGTTACAAGGTCTCAGGTTTGAATGGGGAGCAGGTGTGTTAAATTTGGTGTTATCGCTCTCACTCTCTCATACTGGTCACTGGAAGTTCAACATGGCACCTCATGGCAAAGAACTCTCTGAGGATCTGAAAAAAAGAATTGTTGCTCTACATAAAGATGTCGTAAGCTCTAAGAAGATTGGCAAGACCCTGACACTGAGCTGCAGCACGGTGGCCAGAACCATACAGCGGTTTAACAGGACAGGTTCCACTCAGAACAGGCCTCGCCATGGTCGACCAAAGAAGTTGAGTGCACATGCTCAGCATCATATCCAGAGGTTGTGTTTGGGAAATAGACGTATGAGTGCTGCCAGCATTGCTGCAGAGGTTGAAGGGGTGGGGGGGCAGCCTGTCAGTGCTCAGACCATACGCCGCACTGCATCAAATTGGTCTGCATGGCTGTCGTCCCAGAAGGAAGCCTCTTCTAAAGATGATGCACAAGAAAGCCCACAAACAGTTTGCTGAAGACAAGCAGACTAAGGAACCATGTCCTGTGGTCTGATGAGACCAAGATAAACCTATTTGGTTCAGATGGTGTCAAGCGTGTGTGGCGGCAACCAGGTGAGGAGTACAAAGACAAGTGTGTCTTGCCTACAGTCAAGCATGGTGGTGGGAGTGTCATGGTCTGAGGCTGCATGAGTGCTGCCAGCACTGGGGAGCTACAGTTCATTGAGGGAACCATGAATGCCAACATGTACTGTGACATACTGAAGCAGAGCATGATCCCCTCCCTTCGGAGACTGGACCGCAGGGCAGTATTCCAACATGATAACGACCCCAAACACACCTCCAAGACGATCACTGCCTTGCTAAAGAAGCTGAGGGTAAAGATGATGGACTGGCCAAGCATGTCTCCAGACCTAAACCCTATTGAGCATCTGTGGGGCATCCTCAAACAGAAGGTGGAGGAGCGCAAGGTCTCTAACATCCACCAGCTCCGTGATGTTGTCATGAAGGAGTGGAAGAGGACTCCAGTGGCAACATGTGAAACTCTGGTGAACTCCATGCCCAAGAGGGTTAAGGCAGTGATGGAAAATAATGGTGGCCACACAAAATATTGACACTTTGGGCCCAATTTGGACATTTTCACTTAGGGGTGTACTCACTTTTGTGGCCAGCGGTTTAGACATTAATGGCTGTGTCTTGAGTTATTTTGAGGGGACAGCAAATTTACACTGTTATACAAGCTGTACACTCACTACTTTACATTGTAGCAAAGTGTCATTTCTTCAGTGTTGTCACAAGAAAATATATAATAAAATATTTACAAAAATGTGAGAGGTGTACTCACTTCTGTGAGATACTGTATATATATTATAAATCACAAAAATATTAGAATTATTTAAACTAAAAAGTTGAAAAGAAACAACAGCGTAAAAAAGACCATGCTTGGTATAAAATATAAAACGTGAAGAAAATAAAGAAAAATCTATTTCCTATTATTATTAAAAAATTCCATAACCATTCTTTTCATCGCAAAATGTTTTTGTCAGTAAACAAATTAAATAAACCAGAGTGTGAAAATTGTGTTTTAAGGGAGATTACTTGAAAAACACCCAAATATATATATATTTTTTTGGCCTTCCTTCACACACACTCACTCACACAGACAGCACAGCACCCTCAACAAGACATTAAATATCAAAGTCGACACATGAAAAACCTTAAAGATAAATACAAATCCATTGTTATCATTGAAGTGTTCTTCATTTGTTGTACATGGTCTTATATCAAGGGGGCATGAAAGAGGACTTGTGGGTCTTATGATTAGCACAGAGTATAAAATAGATGAGATGACCCAATCTAAGTTGCACATAATAAGTATTAAAGTATTACATGATATTAATCCTGCCATTCCATTACTCGCTCAATCACTGCATACATGCTAACTAATTACTGAGAGTCCACACACACACACACACACACACGCACACACAGAGTCACTTACATCAGGTCGCAGTAATCTTCTTAGTGCATCAACCAGGCTGGCTCTGTACTGGTCAAGAAACAGACTAAGAGAAGAAGAGAAACACAGAGAAACCAGAAAGATTAGAATGCATTGCAACGATAATGGTTCCAGATAAAGCAGCAGGCTATTTATTTTCATTGTTTGCGAATAAATCCACCAGCATGGAGAAAATACTATTTGTGGATGCAGATGCTCCTTTACCCTTAGATGTGAACAAATCTTGTTTCAGTGATGTGACAGCATTCAAATCAAATGTAAAACACACATGCTAGCAGAGATGAATGATCAAGGAAGTATCAGGTAGTGTTCACATGATACAAACTAATACAAAGCAACAGAAAAAGAAAAACCCTTTGGTGACACACAATTTCAAATTTCAAATGACAAAACCAATGCTGAACATATCAGTTGATACACACACAAAGAAGAATACAAATTAGCTTATCAATTAAGTATATTGCTAAATGATTAATCTATAACAATACAGCCCGATTTTTTTAATTACTTGTTCCTCATTTTAAGTCACCTTAGAAAAAATCATCTGCTAAATGAATTTAAATATAAAATATATTTTATATATATAGAATATATATATAAAATTCATAGTACTACAACTATTTTTCCAAAAGAAAACTATGTTCCAGACTGACTTTAGTAGTGAACTTCTTACTAGCAAAGAGTCCAATCACCTTTGACCCAACTAAAAACACTGCCCTCCTTTGCAAGGGGTCAAAGGTCAGAGTTATGTTGATTAAACCATATTTGTGTGATCTCACTGGCCATGTCTAGCGGTCACGAGTGTGATGACTCGAAGCGTTTCATTAGCAGTTCAACTTTTGACCCTGTGTTTTGGGTTGAGTAGGTCAGTCCAGACAATAGAGGGTGAGTTTAAGGGGTCAGAGTGAAGGAATGTTTGACTGGCTACATTGGCCTTGACATGGTACGTCAAACAAAACCCTTTCGACTTCACCTATGGTACTTCCTCCATAACTTCCATATATTGACCTGTCAGTGATGTAATACTTGCTTTTCATTCATTCTCTTTTTATAAAAAGCATTTTCTGTTTATTAAAAGCTAATGACCATCTGCAACAGCACCTGCAGTAATCAGAGCCTTGCCCTTGAGCCACAAGATTTGCTTGCTGGTATTGTTGTCGTCATCCTCATCAGTGGCTAACTGACATTCAAATTCCTCTCTCTTGCCTGACCTGTGTGAACAGTGCATTTACAACGCTAAATAGAAGTGTGGTAGCATATTACAGAAGTACAGAACTCTAAACAAAACCCTACACAGCTCAGCAAGGTGATAACGGCAGAAGACAAACACACTGTAAGTAGGACTTGAAATATTTTTGACCATGTTAATCTGAAGGTGGCGGTAGTAAGATTAAAATATGCGTGGGTTGCTACTCTGACCCGATTTTAATACTTAATCTGACCTAATCCAGAGTGCATTAACTTCATCCCCACAATGAAACCTCAAGGATTCAGCGAAGGCAGATAAATGACTCATAAAAATCATACCACCAAATAGTAGAAGCTTACGCTAAGATGACTGACATTATTGATGATTAGAGTTAAAATCCTTCATATATGAAGAGACTGTTATATATTTTTTTATCATTATATTTGCAGTTTCAGAAAAACTTACTAAAACTGACACTAAAACACAAATCGAAGTATGGGTATAATTATGTGTAAATAAATAAATAAATATACAGTTTCCTGGGCACTTGATGGCTAGTTTTTAATCATCCATTTTTAAATTACAATTAAAAAATAAATAAATAAATAAATCAGAAATCATACATAGGATTTGTTTGTCCACAAAACAAACTGCATTTAAACATAAACCTTTAGGATTTTAAGATCATAAGAAACATTTCAGTCAAGTGTGTCCAAAATTGTGATTATTTACATACATATATATATATATATATATATACACACACACACATACAGTCAAACCAAAAATTATTTAGACATTTTTGATATATTTTTACTAGTGGGTGCACTATAGTTAATTTATGTAAGTGAGGATAGCAAAATAAAGTAAACTGTGACATATTATACCCCAAAATTCTTCATACAGTGTATCGATTGATAAAAATTTGGAACCAAAAATTATTCAGACACTTTGACCTGACCATGTTTTGCTTAAGTGTTTTCTGACATAATTAAGATTAATGTTTTCTAACACAGTTCAACTCTGAGATCTTGTCATATTTTATTACCATTTTTTTAAACTATAGTGAATAAACTGTATTAATGAATGAAATGTTCAAGGTGTCTGAATAAATTTTGGTTTGACTGTGTATTTTATATATTTATATTTCACACATATTTTAACATTAGTTTGTTTATTATGATTCACTAACTCAGCTAACTGAAATTTTATGAAGCTTCAAACCTTGAAATCACAAACTACACAGAACTCAACACTGAAATGCTTTGAATGATGTGGTCAATTTATGTAAACTACATCTAAAAAAATTGGTAAATTAAAGCATTTTCAAAGCTATTGGAAAAATTATTGACCAGTCCTATTTTAGTGCTTTTTCTATGTACTATTATTATAGTTAAAAGGGCTAAACAATGCGGGCAGTTGACACAAATAGGCATTAGGTTGTTAAGGTGAGGTGCTCTTAAAATACAAAGATGTAAATTGAGCTTTCTTTCACTAACTCACCATGTCTTAAAAAAGAAAAATGAAAAAAGAAATGATTGCACAAAATGAGCCGGCACTGGCTCTAGCAAGCTCAACTAGGGGCAAGTAAACAATAAAAGGTGTGAAAAAAAAACAGAAAAGAAATAACATAGTAACTTCTTAAAAACTAAAATAAATAAATAAACATGTACAAAAGCCTTTATCTCTGAATCCACACACAGGAAGCTTAGAGGAAGCCGAGATGCCAAGCTCTCTCGCAGTCAGTCAATCACCACAACAGTGATCGCAACGAGACCACTGCAGGAATTCACACCAGCTGCCATACAGTTTGTGCTGCAAAGCCCTTCCATGTTCCGTGTGTGTATGTAAAGCGGTCTAAGCATAAACCAGGGACCACTAAGAAACATGCACTCACATTTGTTATGGGAGGTCACAAAACATACCGACAGTAATGTTTCAATAAAGTATGTTTCCCCTTATGTCCACACACATCTTATTTAACTGTTAGTAAATTCAACAGACATGATTACACACATGAAATGTTTTTACCTAAGGGACCAAAGGGAATCTCACACACATACTGTACGGAGATTCACCTGTTAGTTTCAGGCGCCTATTGCCATGGGAACTGCCGGAGGGATCAAGTGGAGGATACTGATGACTGATTCACTTATCATGGAGCACGGCTGACTGCTTCTTCACATACTTGACCCTAGCCTGGTGTTACTGCGAATCCAACCAAGGATCTAAGTGATGGGATACACCATGTTTTTCCAGAGTGCCACAGCACTTCAAAACAGACTCCCTGCAAACATGTTTACATATAGTTACTACATAAATGCGGCTAAACCCAAATGGGTTACACTATATTTTAGATTTCCCTTATGAAGTCACTAACACACATTATAAAATGTACCTGAGTCATACATAAATTATCTGTTAAGCATTATTTATTAATACAGTGTTACCAATACATGCTATTACAACCAGAGACTGTAAGTAAATATGAATGCCAATTTGGATGTCAGGCCAATCTAATCTAAGTAGGCCTGCGTGATTAATCCAAATAAAACTGGAATTGTGATGTGGCTTAGTGTAGCATTGTGTTCTTTTACACGTGAGCAGCTCATGATCCGATGTTTTCAGTGTCTCGGAGCAGCACATTTCATTCATATTACACACATACTATATAGAATGTACTTTATAACAGTCGCAAAGCTCCTCATTAAATGTAGTATCTACTCAGACAGCATGTGTTTTCGGATGTAACTAAGGACACAGTTGCAGACAATCAGGGAATAATGAGAGGGAAAAGGAAACAGAAACAAGACAGAACTACAAACTAAAAGACTAAAAAACAAAAGTACCGACAGGCAGTACATTACATATGTGACGTGAAACAGGCCCATCACAAAGACTAGGGCTGTCAAAATGGCTGAAAAACTAAATTCGAATTTATTCTTAAATATGACTAATATTTAAATTATATTTGAATTTAAAAGGCATAATTTCAGTTTGAGGGGAAAAAAAAGCTTTTGGCTTGTCTCCTGAGGCCACAAGAGGGTTTTTCACATTAACCCTGGTCATTTTAAACCCTGGGTAAACGGAATCCTGGGTTATCTTTATTCACGTTTCACATTGCTCATACTATACTCAGGGTTAACAGTTAATCCTGGGTATTCATAAGCTGCTGTTTCAGACTACACATTCCTAAACCCTGGGTTAAAGACCTTATTTGCATATCTGTGGTGTGTCAGTGTTACTGACTGGACAAACGCAGCATGTGACCTGTTTACATAAATGCTCTAGCATTGCACGTCCTCATTGCTGACTGTAATATCAAGTTTTTTTCTGAATGAACTTTTCGAACTATAAAAGGTATGAATGACGGTCTCTTTGTCACTCCAATTGTCATGTTTTCTATCGCCGTTTGACATTTTTTCCTATTATATGCAGAAACAACTGTTTATATACATTGTGCGGAGTTTCCATGACGCGTGTGAATATAACGCACGCGATTGGTTGTTAACACTGCAAAAGTGTTGCTAACCCTGCTCCAGAGCAGGGTTTCATAACCCCGCATCTAAATTACAAGTGTGAAATGCTCTTTTACCCGGGGTTAAAAGCGGTGTTTAGAACGACAATAGCCCAGGATTAAGCACAGTGTGAAAAGCCCTAAGAGGGTACAATGAGCAAAATATCAAAATCACGTATTCAATTGTTTATTCAAAGCAATAAAATAACATGACTGCCTGTAAAAAAAAAAAAAAGTGCATGTTTATAAATCAAATATAATTTTGTGAATTGTATAAACTGAACAAAAAAGCACAATGTATTTATGCATATTTTAATACAATGAGCCGAAGCGCCGATCACACAGTACTTTTTTGCGTTTAAATCATTAGATGCAGCAGTGGAATGGGTAAAAAAACACAAAAAAAAAACACAAAGTCTCGGGACATGATTTTTAAAAGTTTAACTTCATTTAACTTTAAATGGCTTTCTAAACATGCGGCTCTCTTGTGCGAGACAAGTGCAACGGTCAAATATGTCCGTCTAGCGCACAGTGGAAAAGTGACATAACCTAGATATTCTCCGGATTGAGCTTCTTTATTTCTGCAATGTTTTGAATGAGCAACGAAGCAGCACAGAATCTAGTGAGTTCAAATGAAAAGGCTAACAAAAACATTAAAACGCAACAACGACTCTCATATCATCATCGCATCTTGTGTGCCACTGATAAGGCTGCCTGAAGCACACCTAAAATTCAAATAAACCACTTTTGCATTCGAAAGTGGATTTTATTTCAAATTCGATGAATATTCGAAAATTGAATTTTAGATTGACAGGTATAAAAGAGACACATAAAAACTTCAAACTAAAACAGCATATCAGTACTTTACATGCTTAGCAGTGAGGAAATATTGTTTTAAACAAAACTACACAAGTCAAATAAAGAGCTATGGGTCTTAAGTGCTAATTTCATGCTTTTGTTAACTCTTAGCATAGCTATAAAACATAGTTTTCAGACAAGAATAGCATAGTCTTGTGAAGACAAAAACGAGGTGAAACATAGGGCTGTCTTTTGGAAGAATCTTCTGCTATCATAGCTGAGGCTACGTCTCTATTTCTCTCTCTCTTCTCCTAGTGTGAGCGCCGGCACATTATGTCCTACCTTTCTTGATGATTGTCTGAAAGACTATAATTAATCGGAGCAGAAGTGTGGCTGTTGACCTTTTCGCAGGTGATCGTCAGCATGGCTATGTTCGTTAATCGCCGAGCGATCACTCTCCTGACGACGGCAATTACAGATGAGTTGCCAGCGCAAGCAACGGGGGGACAGCCAACGCGGCATGATTCATCCTCACATACGTTCTTTCACTTTCTCTCTCTCTCTCTCTCTCACACACACACAGTATCTTCTTACTACACACAAATCAATCTCATGCTGGCCCTCTGCTGCACATTTTACCTGCGTATTAGCTGCCATTTGTCTGACATTAGAATAATAGTAGGCTGTACCAGGCTTTAGTGATCATCGCCAGAGAACACACAGGTATCATTATACCCCGCCTCCATCAGCCTCACCACTTTGTGCTAGATAGCGACAACGCCGAAGAACATCCTGTTTAGAGCTCTGCCTATAACAATGTAATAACACTGTAATAAACTATAATAGCCTTAAGAAAAAGTTTGATATAGAAAAATGTGTATGATTCGAAAATGTATATAATTAAAGTACTAATTAGGGTTATTATAACTCATGTAATGAGAGCAGGGACCATTACAAAAGAATCAGACGTGAATAAGCTAACTGATAACATCTCTCTCTAATAATGTTCTGCAATTTTTCTGTACATTCAATATGCAGATAAATACATAAAACACTGCCAAACATTACATTACTGAAACACAATTTAACATGTATTGTAATGCATTAAGGGGCAAATTAAAATTCTGTCATAATTTACTCATGCTCATGTCATTTTAAACTTTCTTTCTTCTGAAGAACACAAATAAGATATTTGCATTTTTTTTTTTTTAATTTTAAAATGTTCTCTGAGGCCAACCTATAATGTAAGCAAGATTTTTACATCAAAAAACATAATTTAGAAAAGGCTATTTTCTATCCAGTTTTTGACCCTCTCTTTAAAACACTCCGTTTTGAAGACTTGGAAGGAAACACCCACTGCTATGACTGGGTAACAGTTTTCCATATTAAAATAAACTTCAACATCCCTACCATTACACGTGTGGAATTGCTTTGAAAACTTATTTTGTTGAAAAATGGCAACCGGTGAAATTCAGCCATACATAAAGTATTTGGAGTTACCACAGCTAGGCCTATAGGTGACAAAGGATAATTTACAGTGTTTTGTGAATGAATGAATGAATGAATGAATGAATGAGTGAATGTACCATCGTTTGTCGCACTGTTGTTTGTTCTTATATTCATCATTTTCACTAAAGTGAAAGTAAAGTGAGTACATAATCAAACGATCTGTAACAAAGCATAATAGTGTCGCATTGTAAAAAATTTGTCACTCACACTTGTGTGTTGCGACATTACTGTTGGATTCAATATAGTCGTCACTGCATCATCTTTTAGTTTCAGTCTCTCTAAAAAGTCGAACAGTGTCTTGTTTAAAAACGAATCTGCTGTAAAATGAAGCGAACAAATTAACGTCTTCCTGATGCAAACTGGAACTTCGTTAATAATAAAGTTCATCCACGCTTTCTTAATGTTAGGATCACAAGGAAGGAAATGCAAAAACTGTGTTTTTCCATAACTTGGCACTGCAAAATGCCTTGTAATCAGAGGCATCTCTATCATTTTGGAATCCTGTGTTTGCGTCCCTCATATTAACTCACCTCCTAATACATGCGCGAATTGGTGGGCGGGGCTAAAGAGGCAATGATGCAGAAGTAGGCATTGATCTTCTTCTGCAAAGACGGTCTTTAGTTGCATACTATGACGTCATACTGAAACAATATCTGAAACAAGTCATTTCGCCAGCTTGGTTTCAATAAAAGCTGTTTTTATACTAACAAAGAAGTTTTGAGTTCTGAAACTTGCAGGATATTTTTTATGACAGAATTCATTTTTGGGTGGACTACCCCTTTAACAACTAAATTGGCATGAGATACTGTTCATCTTTGATCACATGATGCCTCCCTAAGCTGGATTTCCCAAATGATCTAAAATACAGCATTCAAGTAACATTACAAATTTTCTTGCATTACATAATGAAGTCTGAATGTAGTAGTAAAATTTACATCCAAATGAGTGTAAAAGACTAGTGTAATGCACACACAATAACACATTTACGCAGACACATGAAGAAAAAACAAAACAAAACAATGGTTCCACATGTTCAGGACCTGGCTAATTGAAATGTTTGTATTGCTCCACAATCTCTCTCTCGCTCTCTTTCTCTCCTTGCACAGGCATAATTATTTGCAATTTGCCTAAGACATCCATTTGCTGGGACGCCAAGCATGAAAAAGAGGCAATTTCTGAAAAATGGAAATGCCTGGCGGAGCTGGCGGAGAGGAAATAATGCAGTGCCATCCGCAAGCTGATGGCTGCCATCTGATAAGCGTTACGGGCGCAGGAATATTAATGCCACATCACCGGGACACAAGGTGCACACTTTTATTAAGGGTGTAGACATATTGTGGCTGGAGATGCTAGTAAAGTGTGAGATATGATATTTATTTTGTAATGGCTGTAAGAATGGCTGGTTTGGAGAGATGTACAGAATCTGCTCAGAATCATATAGTGTCAGAAAGCGATTTGGACTGAAAGATCTGTTTTGGAGGTGTTAGGATTGTATTGGTGTCATGTTTAAGGTGACAGTGGATATCTGAAGAACTGACAGTTCAACAAAAGGGTTAACCTACCAGTCAGCGCACATCACCACGTCAAAGCGACCCTCCAGAGCGGACACATCAGCCTCATTGTCCCATCTCACCACCCTGAAAGAGGACAGAACCAGGATGATAGCTGCGTCATAAACCCTGTTGCACAATTTATCATTCATCCAAGACCCCCATAATAATGATGCGTCCAGACACATTTCACACACCTGACACTCGTTTTATTTGCGCCGTTGTCTGACGGCAATCTTCTTCTCTCTTTTCTTTAAGTGCTAGGGCCGGTTTCCAGGCAAGCAAATCTGATTATTAATTAGCCATTATTAACAGTCAGTAAACAAAAATTACGTCTTGTGGAAATACAATCTCCTCTCTCAGCGGGGGTCCGCACCGCTTATTCACTGACTTGAGAAAGCGAATCCACCCCCCCTCCCTCAACCAATCACACGCGACCTTCACCCCACTCAAACCGCGCGCTCTGACAGGAAGCCTAATCTCTAAAGAAAACAATCAAAGTAATGCAGGCTAATTATACGTTTACTCTTTCACTTCATCAGCCCAGTGTAAATACACAGGGAGGGGGAAGTGTGCAGAGCAAGAGAGAGGAGAGGAGACGAGAGGGGGAGAGAGTGGTTAGATCACTGAGTGCCAAAATTACTTTTTAGGTGATAATGCATTTGCGTGATGGTGTGCACAGTGGATGAGCTGTGTTTTGGCAAATGTGAGAGAGGGGTGTTAGAGAGTGTGTGTGTGTGAGTTTTCTAGATGAGGGCATTCAATCATGGAGAGTGGCTCATCATCGCTCTGCCTGGATACATCTTAGCGCGTTAGAGAGCGTAGCGCCTGCTCTGCGGGCTGCGGATACCTCGTTACCGGGCCAACTGGGTTCAGGGAGTGACACGGAGCCTTGCGACCTCATTTTTGCCTACTTATTGACACTATTATGTCCCGAACACAAGTGCCGTAAATGCCTCTTTACCCAAACACACTTTCCTATACTTCATGGCATGCTCGACTACGCAAAGAATTCGCATATTCAGTGAATAATAACACTTGAATTTGTATTGACATGAGAGATGGACTTCATATGGCAGTAATGTAAAAGCAATATTAGTGCTCTGTCTTTCATTATCAGAGATGTTAGGAGGTGTATGAGAGTTCTTACCTGCTGGACACATTGGTAGACAGGAAGAGCCCTTCTCGTCTGTTCTTCTCGATTACACTGCGTACATCTGGTGCTCTTTGTCAAGAAATGCAACCTGTTTATTAATAAAAGCATGAAAATCAAACCTCAACTTCATAAAGACAGATATATCTACTACCAGTCAAAAGTTTGAACACACCTACTCGTTAGTGAAGGCATCAAAAGTATGAAATAACAAATTCTATACTGGATATTTCCGGTCCTGGATGCTCACTGGTCAACACTGCTCTGCACACACTGGACAATCTGTCAATCAACTTGAGGTGCACCCTGGGATGCTTTATAAAGAGTACTGAAGGACTTTGCTGGACACTTGGTGGCTGCTTTTCCTTCACTATTCAACTAAAAAAAAAAAAAACTAATACTTTATTATTATTATTATTATTTTAATTAATATTACTAATAATATTAATTAATAATAATGTATCAATTAGCATCATGATACATAAATAATTTTTCAAAAATATTATAAATTAAAAAATAAATATATATATAAAAAAAATAAGTAAATAAATAAATAAATAAATGGGAAGAAAAATTACAGGTAACACTTTACTTAAAGCCTTTATGTATAATGCATTATAAAATATTTTTAAATGGATTAATTATGCCTTGTAATGCACCTTATAATACATTTTATGATCTCATGAATAATCATAATCACAGTTAAAACATATTATAATACACCTTTATAAAGTATAATACATTAAAAAAAACATGACAACTAATCTCAGATGTAACAAGGAATGTGCAAATATTATAATGCATTTTAACTTTGGTTACAATTATTTATAAAATTATATAATGCGTTATAACGTACATTATTATTACTTTTATAATGCATTATACATTAAGGCTTTAAGTAAAGAGCTAGTAAATTATATTTCAGTGCTGATGGATGGATGGATGGATTGCAATAAAAAGTTGCAGAATACAGAAAAGTATACAGAAAAAGTATGAGCTACTTCAGAGATGTAGGTAAGACACTGTGGAACAACAGCAAGATCATTTCCTTTATCCCCCTGATCTCGAGCCTATTACACTGAGCTGATTTCTTGTTTAACCATGTTACTCTATTATGTCAGGCCCTCTTATATGACGTCAACCCACACAGTCCGTTTGCTTCCGTAACAGTCTTTTCCCTTCACACCTCATCCTCAGATTACCACTGAGCTCAAAACCAACTCATGCAAAGCATCATCATAGGTAATCAATAGGGAGGCTTTTAACCTGCGTCCATCTTCTCGGATGGGCCTCCACCCATTGTGGCTATGCTGCGGGATTGATGTCAGTGCATCTATGAATAGACCCTTCGACAGTTTTAGACTAATTCAATTACGATTTCTCGCTTTTTCTGCCCCGCTTTCTCTCTCGCTCCATGGAAAACAACCGTAGCAAATCCAATCTATAGTGCAGGGATGGAGGGCAAATCCCTCGATGAAAGAGGGGAGGAGGCTGGGTGCGCGCATTACACTGGCGCGATCTGCTGCTAAGGAGAGAGAGAGTGGAAAGCTTACAGTGTAATCCCATCAGGAAAAGACCACTGGGGGAGAGGTCAGCGCTGGCCCTGAGACACAATGTGATCAAAAATGCACTTCCTGTGTAACACCTGTGCATATATTGTCTTTAAAAGTTTCATGACTGCTGCTTGATAGAGCTTGTAAAGCTCAAGAGAACAGCAGCCATTAAAAAATGTAAACAGTATGTGAGAAGTGAAATTTAGCAGTTAACAGTAGGGATCTCTTGATTATACATGCACAGCTTTAATCTGAGCTCAGCCAGTCTTTTGAACACGCAAACTGAGATCAAAACTGAGTCATGAAACCACTCAGCACTTTGTGATACACTTTATTCACTCCCAGTTGGGCTCATTGGGCTGATTTCTTGATTAAGTATACAGAGAGAGTGTGTGTGTGTGTATGCCTGTTCTGGTAGTAATATGTCTACTTGAGTCATATTCAGTAGAGTAAAGGATTAGTTCACTTTCAAATGAAAATTAGCCCAAGCTTTACTCACCCTCAAGCCATCCTAGGTGTATATGACTTTCTTCTTTCTGATAAACACAATCGGATTAATATTAATAAATATTCTGACGCATCCGAGCTTTATAATGGCAGTGAACAGGGGTCACGAGTATGAGCTGAAGAAAGTGCAACCATCCACATCCATCCATTATAAATGTGTACTCCACACGGCTCCGAGAGGTTAATAAAGACCTTCTGAAGCGAAGCGATGCGTTTGTGTAAAAAAAAAAAAAAAAAAAAAAATCCATATTTAACAAATTATGACGTAAAATATCTAGCTTCCGCTAGAC